>NC_053518.1:25286967-26486967 GCF_016920715.1 Anopheles arabiensis
CCGTGAGGTGCTGGTGCGTCTGTGTGCGGAAAGCGATCGGTTGGAGGCCGCAAATTGGCAGCTAATTGCGGTTGAGATGATAAATTCATTACAACGATAACGAGGCAGGTTGACACATGAAAGGGGTAGAGTAGGATTAAGCGAAAGAGAAGGTAACAAAAACAAAGAAGAAGTGTTAAGCACGTTGTAATTACGGATCAACATGTCAATGGCTGCAATGGTTGCTATTTAGGGCTTCAGAATGGAACGAAAAACTTCTTTACGCGAGAGATTATTAACACTTTGACAGTGAAGATCTTAACTGATCATTTGCAGGTCAAGGATTCGTTTCTTGTGTTCGCCCTTTGTGCCGTACCGTACATTTAATGCGACGTGAAGACAGTTCATACTTCTTGCTCTCTAATACATCATTGGCACTAAGTAGGACATACACACGTTCACAACCAAATTCATAAATTTCTTCTCCCATCAACAAAACGTGTCTATAGTCACATAGACAATGGTCGGCGCGTGGTGTGCCTAATGGAAAAGCCACAAATTAAGTGTGCGGTAATAGCAGGAAAGGAAGATCTCCAAAACCAGAGACATAAACAACACCTAGAAGAAGCTTCTTCAAATGCCAAAATGGTGTCGCAATTGGCCAGCACCTGCTGGGATGATTGAACCTCTTCCCCATTCCGAGCACGTTTCAGCCATTGTGACGGTGAGTTTGCCTAGCTTACCCGCACCGCACATTGTTGAAGTCCGTCCTAACCACCCCAAAGGGAAACCAACCCGTGAGGGCACGAAGTATCGGTGAATTCATTTTGCGAACCTGCAAGCGAGAAACCGAATGAACACGCGCCAGAAAGCTTACGGCGTGCGTTGAAGCTGAAACGTGACCCGGTTTCGTTTCAGAAGTGTAGTAGAACTTGGAGTAGAACAGCCGAAACATGGAGGTTAAATCGTACACGTTCCGCCTTCTTCCGGAAAATGTGCTGATTGATTGTTCTTGAGCTGAAAAATATGCAGTTTGTTCTCAATCGAGCGGCCCAAAAGCACTCAAAACACATGTTACACGATGTTTTGGGTTTATTTACAGCGATAAATCGAACTTAATGCTAGCGAGCTATGATGTTCTTTTCGTTTTTTTTCTTCTGCAATTTGATACTGCCTCCGTGCATCTCTTGTGCATTTCTTTAAGCTTGCCCTATTGCTTGCTTTAATACTGGTATTTGTAAAACCAAATGCTTCTTCTTTTGTAATGCGTTAGGAATTACACTGCACCTTGTCCTTTGCGGTTGTTCTTCAATTTCAATATCTTCAATATTTCAATTCTTCAATTAGTTCCTTAGTTAAACGGACAGTTCATGTTCTGCTCCATGTGAACACAGTATCCTCCAGTCACACTAAAAACAAAAGGAAAGAACAGTTCCTAAAATTGAATACTAATAAAATCGCCAACTTGTCTTACTTTCCCGGTGTATCCTGCCCGACGGTAAGCCATTTCATTCGCACACGGTTCGACTTCACGAAGGGTATCCGGTTGTCTGGCACACATCCGGACGGGCAACGGAACGCACGCATCGGTCTGGAGGCTAGAATGGCATTGGCAAGGTAGCACACTCAGAAAGTGGCTACATCGGGCTTGTTCTGTGAAGTGACATTAAACATTTAAAACATCTGAACATTGAAACAGTATTGGGAAGTTAAATGTATTCTTACTAATTCGATCACCCTCACAATAAGGCTGCACTTGGCCACCGTTGATGCAAAGTCCACCCGGCCGGAAAACGAGCTTTGCCCGAGCAGGCCGGCATTGGTGTGTATGATGCACCGAGCGGGCATCATCCCTTGTTAGACGAAACTTTTCGATGCATGCTTCTCTATTAAGGGTCGTGCTGGATCGAGGCCTGCAAAAAAGAAGCAATATTTGTAACACTTTGTCTTTAAATGAGATCGGACCGGATAAAATTCAAAGAAAGCTTCACCTATAATTTTATACTGCTTTTTCGTTAGATGGTTACTCATCATGCCGCATATGTGTGCCCCAAGGGAGTGTCCTACGCACGTGATCTGTTTGCTTGTACAGCCGGCAAACGTTAAGAAGGAATAAAGCTGTGAAAACAAAATATTTATCCGAATTAAATCGACTCCTCAAAGCATGCTTATGAGCTTAGATTCATACCTGTGCCGTACACTGCGACACCAGTTTGGTGTTGGAAAGCGATGAGAAGTAGCACGGATACTGTGACAACACCTCCCAGTCGACTGCAAACACGTTGAACTTACGCGAAAGGTAGGCTACGAAAAGCGAAAAAAAAGACAGGTAGAACAGTTGTAAAAGCTCGCGCACGTGTCGGAAAGCTCTGCGCGAAACGCTTCAACCGGTGGCGAAGCGTTTCGCCTACAAATGAATCGTTTTTGTGAGGTATTATTTTTAAATTCAATTTTTGTCTTGTTACTGCATTAAATGGTGTAATTTTCTTCTAGCTTCAAGGAGTTTTGCTGCATCATTACCGTCCTTCAGGAACATTATGTGCCGGCTCGTCTGCGTCCCGTTGAAACCATGGATGATGATCGCCGTCTGCTGGTTCGTTTTGAAGCCGACCTTGAAGATGGACTTCGGCTCGTTCATATCGATGATTCGCCCCTTCCGAAAGGTTCTGTTAAATGGCGTGTGGCAATCCATGCAAATGAAAGCAAAATTAGTGATAGTTATGGTGCTAAGCGTTTTGTCGATTTATCGCTCCTATTATCGTTTTTTGTTTCCACCGGTAGAAGAAGGTAGGAAGTAGTGCAAAGTGAACGAAAATTGCACCCAGCGAAAGATAGATCCCGTCCCGTTTGCACCGAAATTATTATTACCCGCTGCGTTGGAGCAGAACGTCACCAAAGCAAGGTGAAGGCTTCGGCCGTAGTATGTAAATGAGAACGAACGAAAGCGCACGCGATCGGCAGCAACTGAAGAAAAAAGAAGGCCGGAAAACAAGCGGCAAACATCTTCCCGCGGAAGTGACGGGATTCCATCCGGGGCACCCAGGAAGAAGGGTGGTGAGCAGCCGTTGCAGTGAAAATGCTTCACGCGCCATGTGCGGGAGGTTTAAAAAGTTGCAGACAATCAACGCAGCAAGCGACGCTTGTAATTGTTATTACAGATTATCTTTTCCGTTTGCTATATCCACCTATGCGTTTGAGATTCGATTGAAGATTTTAGTAGAAGGGGAAAGACAAAATCAAGTACACTGATGTGCAAATAAATATCACTTTATTTAACGTAAGACAATACATGTCAACCAAACCAGCGGCAACACAAATGAAACTTGCGATTAATGTTTTGTCCATCACACTCACAAAAGGAAGGAAGTTCGGATCGGTCTGCTGCATCGCAGTGCATTGTAATTGTTTTCGCGAAAGGGTGGAAAGATGGGAAGAATTAATTCATACCGCCGGGCGAAAGTAACACCTCCAGCCTCGACATGCACTTCCTGGGCGTGTTGGAAGCGATCTTTGATTGCGGTTGTGATAATGCAAACAGCAAGAAACAAAGCACGCATCATGCACGGATGATCGCAAGCCTTTTTCCCATAACGATGGTGATGACGGTTGGTTCCATGCATGCTCAGTCGATGAAAGACATAAACCCTGCCACCAGCACCTTCAGCTGAGGGACTCCGTTCAATTTTGCACCCATTTTTATTATTATTAATAGATCGAACCCAAAGAAAAGCTCAGGTGACGAAAAGGGCACGACGGTGATTATGACTCAATTTAAATCGTATCAGTTAGAGAGGGTGCAGCAATTCTTCGGGGGCACGGCAACAGTGCCCTGGTGTCACACATTTCCTGCCGTACAGTTCCTTCTGACTTTCACTTTTCTTGAGGTTTCGATCTCTTGTGCTTTCCTTCTCGCACACGGAAAAGCACCCCGATTAATTGCGATGATGTAATTGGGCGTCGAGATGGTGTTGATGGATAAGATATTTCATCAGAATGTAGTCGGCATCTCGGCCCTCAATCGGTAGCTCCTTGGGTAGTTTAAAGATCTTAAACGCAAGCAAAACATACACTCCATGGGAAACTATTCCACAAGGCAGCCAAGAGATGATTCCGTGCATCGTTAGCGTTTGATCGTGTTGGGTAAGGTAGTCACATCGCCTTGCGGAAAAACGAAAAACAAAACCCCCACCGACAACGGCAAATGTGCCATTTAGTGACTTCAATGCGCGTACCACGGTAAGCAACGAACCCAGCGAAGCAAACACGAACAACAGCATGCAGTTGTCGCAGAGTGCACACAGTGGGACTTTCTTCTTCCGGCGCTTTCCGTTGTTGTTCCGCCTGATCGCTCGATCTTCGTGTGTCGCATCGGGTTAACCTTGCCGGCAGGGGTTTCTGCTAACTAAATCAGGCGGTGGAGAGGCAAGGATCACGATTCTGGTGTGCCCGTTGGTGCCTGTTTCCCATAAATGGTGCCCATTTTATGAATCTTCTGTGACACTGTGTACGAGGAAGAACTCATCATAGAGAAGGGCGTGCAAAAAAATAGGCAGTCTGTACGCTATGAGATTTACAACTCTTTAACGTTTGATACTGAAAAGGTTGTGAGGGGAAAGAGAGTTTCGTGCATGTGTGGATAGGTATTTTTTATTTGAAAATTGAACTCTCCCATGGAGATACTGTCGCCTCGGAATACATGACAGTTTGGTTTTTTAGTGTCGCTTGTATTGAAACGCACGAAATTGAAAGTTTTCTTAAAAACCCAAGAAAAATGCTTCCGGAAAATTCCTTTTCTCTACCAGAATGAAGAAATTACGGTGTTTAAAACATAAATGAGCACTAATAAATAATAGCAATGCCGAATTCAACATCCAACAGGAATGCTTAACCATTATTGCGAACCTATCTTCAACCGGTATGTGGAAGCACTCGGTTAATTGATCGATACAGTTAGCTTCTTCCCCTGTTTCGCGTTGAGTGGCTAGAATTTTGCAGCTGTTGAAGAAGCTCGCACCACAACCACAATAGGAAAAGGGAAAGTAAACTCCAGACGTGGCTCCAAACATATGATTACGTCGATTATTAAAACGGTCCACTTGAATCTTCAATAAACGGCTGCAAAACAGGAGGAAGTCGTATTCGATCGGATGAACTATGCTGTAAAGATTTGCTTTGTACGCCAAGAAGTGCTTTGTGCAAATAGTGCGTAGCCATCATTGAGAGCTAACGGAGATACTACAAGATGTAAAGGAATTCGCATCATTCCGGAATGCTATTGTAAAGTAATCAATCACCATTCAATTAGCGTTGAAGCCGGCACGAAAAGAGACGTTTCCGTGAGTGTGTCGAATTAATTGTTTTACGATCACGCACGCTTACAGGCGATGTTCATGATCGTTGGGGTGAGCCAACAATGATGTGCTACTTTCCGGATTTATAGAAGAAACACGCGTAACTGGTTTTAAAGGAATATCATGGTTCAAATGAAATACTTCGCTGCATAGAAATCGAAGGAAGAAGGATGAACTACGAACTTGCTGAGCTATACGGCGAACCAAGCATGCTGACAGTGGCGAAGGCTGACAGGATATGTTGACAAGGGCATGTGGTGAGGATGCTGGACTCATTCCCCATCAAGAAAGTGTTCGATAGCGATCCCCAGTTCGACATGAGGTGTATGGAAGCACAGCGAACTCGATGGCTGGGTCAAGTGAAGAGAGATCTGTCTGAGATCGAGTGTCTAAATGGATGGGAGGCTGCAGCCAGTGACTGAGGTCGCATCCTGGAGCATGATTGTTGACCAGGCCATGTCACGGAGAAGTATTCTATCGCGCCAAGTAAGCCAACAAAAGAGAGAGAGAGCTTTATAAATATGGTCATTTTTAAGTAAAGTTTTAAGTTACATAGCTACAGTTTACAGTCTTAAAATGAAATTAAACATATGCATCGAGTACCTAGAAACTTTTCAAAATACTCAAATACTTAAAAAGTGTAATAGTGTATTTTTCTCAAATTACAATATGTAAAACATGATCCTCATGAATGATTGATCATAAAACAATGAGTGTGTGTCAACGCTCTCATCCTGCACGATGCTGCTCCAAATCCAAGACTTACAGACAACTTTACCGTCCCTTGGCCGCCATCAATGGCCGCGTTTAACGACCACGCGGGAGATGTTGATTACCGCGTACCTTATTATCTTTAATCGATCTACAACGATCACGAATGGTGCACAGGAACGACAGCATGATGCTAATTTAATGTACAACCGTCCGGCACAGCAATTGCGGCAAGGGCAGACGATACAAGCAGTCAAGACGCTGCTATGATAATGAAATTTCACTCTCACTGATTGTGCGTGAGCTAGTTTGTTGTTGGCGGGAGATGGCTTTTCACTGCAAAGGAAGCTTTGTCATGTCCTTGAGCGAATGGGGCGTGTGCGGAGGAAATCCGGCCTGCACGGCCGGGAGTAGAAAGTGAAAACGGAACCAGTTTGTGTGAAGGGTACTCATTAGACGGGAGAGGAGCAATAAAATTCTTCCCCTTCGATCAAACTGTTCCCAATGCATGCATCCAATGCGTTGCAGTTCAGTCCCGTGCGCATTAGTAGCACAGTGACCCACAAATGATCATCACCCCGCCAAGGTTTGTACTGCCGTGGCGTGGGCAGTGCAAGTGCAGTTGTTAGTTGTGCAATTGAAGCGGAAAACCGTTACGCAGCTTTCGATCGTATTTTGGTGACCCTTTTTTAGCTTTGCCCAGGTTTCGAGAGATGCCAAATGCCATGACACCATGCAATAATAGTTCCTGTAGCAAAACAGGATTTCCTGCTTCCCGGGAATCGAAAAACTAGTTGGAATGGAATCTGCAAAGGTGAAGCTACTGACACCGCTAGCTACTTGGTCGCGCGAGACGTTTGGAATGGCATTCAAACACCCTTTTGAGTGACATGGTTACACCGGTATTTGCCGTTAAAGAGAGCCGAACTTCTACGACGTCTCGAGTTCCCTATTTATGTTGTTTTAGAGAAAAGAAAGTTCATTTTGCGAATGACATCCTTAGTAAGTTTTCGCATTCGTTCGTTAATCTTTTAAGGGCCTAATTAAAGCATTATAACACAAAGCATTAAACAAAAAGTGTATGATCTTCAGCTGTCCTAGGATTACTTATATCTGTTGATCGTTTATTCGCTAATACGCCACCAAGCGAACTTGAATGACTAATGCGCATCTCAAGCTGAACATGAAAAAGTCTCCCTTAGCTACCAACATCATTAATCACTTGCAGTTGCAGTTTTCACACAGCAAACATTAAAACTCATCACATCGTTAACTGGTGACGTTTCTCCCGGTGTGTTGCTTATTCTGCAAACACAAGAAAGCAACACACGATAGACGCGATAGGCCAATGCTCTATGTACGACTATTGTCTAGCGCACCCCTTGCTTCTGTTTTATTTTATGCAGTCGATTGTCTTTACAGGTGCAACGTTAATTTCCTCTTCTTGGGCGTGCTGCTACCACGGTTGAGAGGCCGCTGCTGAACCTGGGATTGTTTTATTATCCTTTGCTCAAGCCTGTTTCGTTATTTAGTTCGAGATACAAATTCCCGTAAATAGTCGCTTTCGCCGTTTTGGTAGATGGTGTAAATCAACACCTCAAGCAGCAGCACGTGTGGCTAGTGTTTTCCTAGAGGCTTTAGGAGCGTAGTGTAAGGGGCGAAACTAAAGACAATAAATAGACTGGAGTGTGGTGCGGCAAGTCGTAAAAATTAGCGGAATCGATGTGCTCCAAAAGTCAGATATCATGGTTTTATTTCAGCAGGGGGTTCTTAATTATTTCATAGACAACCAAAGCTTGTTATCTAGAGAAATTAATTGAACCATAATAAGGGCATTATTATGAAAGAGTTATATAAAAAACTGTTCTTTTTCTATCTATTCCACAAGCAGAAATGGGCGCAACCCTTCTTAAGTTGACAATCAGTTCTAGCTTTTCTTATAGTTAAAATCAATTCCAAACCATACTTACGGTGTGTAGAGGAAAAACTTTATGTCCTCGTGTGGGCACTCGTAGTTCTTTGTCCACATGCAGCGAAAGAAGTTGAGATCCAGCACGCCACCCTGAAAAATGGCGCCTATCCCTGCCGGCAGCCGACAGAAACGCAAAACAGAACAGAAGAACAATGTGTCAAACGAAGGACATGTGAAGGTGCAGCAATTTGCTTCATTACACGCAACTACTAAATCGATCACTAATCACTAGCTCATTAAACCGCAAACCCACACCATATGCTTAATCAACCCCAACTAATTTGTGAGAAACTCTTGGCTTTTTGTGCAAAACAAAACACAACAGAATCACTTTTACTTGCAAAACAAATGCTCCCAATTAAGTGCAGTGTAAGCTACCGGACACCTCAATTTACCTGCCAGCAGCGATAGAACGGTAAGCACGCCGAATAATAGCCTCATAATGGCTTGTTCACTTGCTTTTTGCGACGGTTTACGGCAGCTTTTCACAGGTTTTGTTTTGTTATTTTGAATTTGGACACACGTGTTTCGGAGTGGCGTTTGAACAATTACATCGGAACCATTTTTAAACGCACTTGCCCGAGGAGTGGAAGAATTGCGGCTCGGATCACTCACATCACTCAATACGCAAATAGAATATTCTTTTCACTAACGGAAAGTGGTTGTAAGAAACAGAAGGAAAGAACGCATGCAAGCTGTTTGGGAACCGGGATTGCACCGGTTTGAATCCAGCTATCGGGACAAATTACGTTTAATTTCACTGCCGGAGCTGGATGGATAATTCAATTTTTCCACTTATTTCCACTTTTGATTCACATTCTATTTATAATTCAGATTTAACAAACACTTGTTGGATGGTCAGAATTTTTTCACTTTGCACGCGCATTAAGCGAAAGGAAGAAACCCCGACCGAACGGAATACCGATCGAACCGCGAACGAACCGCGCTGGTCGAGAGCAGCAGCTGAAATGAGCTTTTCGCGTTTTCTTCCGCCCGATGGCATGCTCGCCCATGCTTAACCATCCGAGCATTGCCGCTTTGTTTGTGGGCTTGCGCCAGCCATGGGAAGCTGTTTTTCTCACCCATTTGCTTTTCCACGGCGCGTCACGAGCGATTCCACGCGCGCTGGGCAGACGTCCTGAGCTGAGGGTGTTTTTAAGCGAATGTTCAAACAAAAGGGTCCAAGGCAGACAGTCCAAGGGATGGGGTTTTCCCATTTGCTTCACTTTGTTTACAATCACGCAGCAACAAACACTTCCTTTAACTCAATTAAACACCTTCTTGTGATTCCGCACAGTGTGAAGGAAGCGTTTACACCGCCCTTTCTGAAGCTTTGCCGGGATGCTGGGCAAAGCTCAACCAGCACTGCCGTTGCCGGGCAACACACTAAACTGCGGAAAAGAGTCGTACCTCAGGAGGCATAGGGAACGATCGAATAAACCGGGACACACTGGTAAGTATCTTTCGATGCAAAACTTAAACTGGTACTGGTTGGAATTGACCGCAAATAGTGCACGAAAAACAACAACAAAAAACCGGTCCGAAAGGAGTGCGCAAGTGGTTTGTTTGATTTTCTGGTTTGACGCACCGATGCAGCTTTGGGAGGCGCAAAACCAAGAACCGGGATAGTTTGCTTTTCCTTGGCGCTGGAAAACCGGCTCCCCTACTGGATACTGTCCGGATGGGAAGTGAATGGACCACCGGGCTAACCACCTTCCGCCGTCACTTGCTTTTCTGGAGCAATCGTAAAGGAAAAGCTTTGGAATGGCCGGGCGAGTCGGGAGCGATCGATGACGATTAATGTTGTTGTTTGATTTGATGTAACGATGCGGTTCAGTAGGACAGTGGGGATGAGGAAATCTGAAACGTCGATAGAATGCTGCGGTATTTGTGTCACCAGTGACGCAATAAGAAGACATGTGTGCGATTGAAATGTATGGTGAAGGTGATTGTGTCATGGAAAATGCGAGATGGGGAATAGCTATTTAGAAGTAGGAAAAGTGGTAATATCTACTACAGAACAGAGTTTTTCGAGATATTTAAATTTAAATATAGTAAATCAGATTTCAAATTGAAAAATATATCGAAAACGGTTAGAAAATCTGGGAAACCTTGTATACTGTAGTGTTGGGTTAATCTGATTCAGATTCATGAATCTCAAAGAAATGAATTAAATGAATTTGAATCTCGATTGGATAGATTCATGATTCTCGAAAGTTTCAGGAATCGCAAAGGATTCACGGATCTCAAAAGATTCCTATATCTCGAAAGATTAATGAATCTCAAGGATCAAGAATTAATAAGGATGCAAAAATCCCTCGAGATATACGAAGAATTCGAAGAATTTAATAGATTTATCAATTTTTACATTCAAGAATCTTTAAAGATTCATGAATCTCGAAAGATCGGAGATTCATGAATATTTAGAGGTATGAATCTTTGAAGATTCGACTCGAGATTCGAAACACTCATCACTGAACATTTATATGCATGTATCTCAACGAAAGATTCACGAAACCCAACACTAGTATATTGCTAAACATTGCGGCAGGCATAGAGCATAGAGGTTTCAGTATCAAATGAAATAAAATAATATATTTTAAAAAGCAACACACGATAATACTTTATTAAACTTTACAAAATTAAATTAATTTGTTAATTTTTAAATATTTCACTTGTAATTTACCTAATAGAATCTTAACTAAAAAAACTTAATATGTTCGTACTTGCCCATAGTGCTTATGACATACGCTATAAAAACTCCTCTTTCTATAAACGCCTGAAGGTATGCAATCGCACGTTTAAATTGTGCACGTGGTTCTGAACGAATTTAAAATTAAATTAAACATCATCCAAGACCTTTCTTTCGTTTCTACTCCACATTCTGAATAAAAAAAACAAACATAAATGAAGATCAACATGCTAGAGAGTTTGATAGAAACGGCAAAACAATAATCTCTATAATAAAGTAACCAAAAATCGCATAAATATTGTTGGAAGAATGTTTTTTTGCTTTACTAAAAAACCATTTTGTACAAAAGGGTAACTTGGAGAAGTCTTAAGCTAATCAAAACAAATAATGGAGCGAATGTTATTCAAATTTCGAGCCGGACACTCCTTTGGAATATGGTGGGGCACCGTTGGTCTGCAGGTAGTAGTCACCTTTGGCACTGGAAAGCGTAAGAAAGAAAAGAAAAAAACTAAATTCGGAGCTGAAGTCGTTAAACGCCAGTCAAACTGTCAACTTACTCAGAGCTGCAATCGATTCCCATGTGCACGATCGGAGCCGCCCGATCGACCTTGCCGTCCTTGAAATCGTCCCACGATTTACATTTGACCGAGTGGAACGAAGCCACATTGCTTTCCGCTACACTTTCCGCCCAGAACCACCACGAGCGCCGGTGGCTGCACAGGTCTGTTGTATTAGTGATAGAAAAAATGAATGTTAGCAACAATGTAGAGCGATTTAGATGAGAACTACTGCAGCTAAAATGGCAGATCGATAAGCAAATGTAACTACAGCTAAATTTCTATTCTACTACGCTAAAGAAAATGGATGAGAACCTTCGGACGAGTTTTGGCGGAATGCTTTCGCTGTAGGGTAATAAGGGCAGGATGGAAGTTGGATGGATGGGTTTGAGCGCAGGCGGGAAAAACCATGCAGTTAATGTGGCATTCGTAGTAAGGAGGCAGGCACAGCAAGGGAAAAAGCAGGACATAACAGTAACAGGAAAAATAATAAAAAGAACGAAACAGAAACATAAGACAAACAGAAAACATGTACAAACATAAAACAAAAACAAAAAGGTTAATTATGAACGATGTTCACAAAAAACGCATGCGTAAAACACACAAAACACATGCCAATCATGCGCACACGTACCATTGTCGGTGAGCAGTTTGTAGTTTCGCTTCGGACAGCCCGGCTGCAGGGTTTTGCCATTGTTCGGCCAAAAGTCGGCCGTGCCCGTGACCGGTGCACCGTACAGCCACGCATCGGTGTGAATGACGTCCACAAAGTCAGCATCCTTGGAGCTTAGAGCGGTAGCGAAGATGCCCGGATAGAACGGTGGGAAGGCAGGATCGAGGGCCGAAATTCTGTAACAAAAATACACAATGAATATAAAATTATTAAATTGTCCACTACGCTAGTGCTCCTTAAGGTTATACCTGTTCAGCTTGACTCGCTTTTCCGATTGAGCTATCACAGTGCGTCCAACGTATCCCGCCAGCTGACCACCGAGCGAATGTCCAACGAGGTGCAGTTTGTCCACATTCAGCCCCGCATTGATCATCCGCAGTACGACGGATCCAAGATAACTTCAAGCTGCGAGCGAGAGATCGCGTTAGATAATGTACTTGGCCCTGCAAAGATTGTGCCCACGCTTACCTTCTTGCAGTTGGGGACGGCCTCCAGCAGATAGTTCCCGTCCGCCAGCTGTGCCCAGTCGAGGATGATGATGTTATGGTCACCCCGCTTCAGGTACGCATCGGCAATGACGTGCACACTCTCCACCTCCATTGACTCGATGTAGCCGTGGAAGTACATGACCGTCTTTTTTGCTCTTGTCGAACCGGCTGTGCTGCAGGATGTCCTCGGCCTTTTCCAAACTGTACGTCTCATGGTCCTCAAACTTTGGTCTAGAGCGGGGTTTTGTTTTGGAGCAAAGCGAAGAGTTAAGAGGATGTTGTTTTTTTGATAAATTAAAGATTCACTACATACCCGTAGAACAGCACAAACTTGGCCGTGTCTAGGTGGGCCCGCACCGGCTTCATGCCCACCCATACTCCTGCAAAGAGAGGAAGAGAGTAGAACAGAATGTGAGTAAAGAGATCGTGTACACTGGGGCAGCAAACGTAGTTTGAGAATTAGAGTGAAGGACGCCTTTAATTGACGCTGATCGAGAGTTGGGCCAATTGGCACAAATGATTTATTTGCCATTGTGCATCATCTCCCAAACGAAAGATCACGTCGAAGTGTATGGAACGTGTACAAAGGTAGGTACTTAACTACTGGCAGAGTTAAACGACAACTAACCATTCAGGCCGTTGATTGACATTTGTTGCGATCATTCATGTGATCTAGCAGACACGGGAAAACATTCCACATCGTCATCGCAACCTGCCAGACACGAACCGATACGACACGCTTGTTTGTGTGATCTTTCTTCCAAGAAACCCACAACCCACGTTAGTACATGGGAGTAAAAAAAACAAGCTCCAAGCGCCGAGATTTAATTAGCTGCTGCTGCTCCTTAGCATCTCGCTAATGGCTACCGGTCAGTCAGGTGACTAATCATCATCAAACCGAAGGTAATCATTAAGTTTAGCGGGCGTGTGGGTATGCAAAAGATCGATCAGAAAGGGGTAATATAGCCTCTCCCTCCGGTCTTAAGGGTTGACCTCCGCATATCTCCAGTACAAAAGCGCGGTTTGCGGTTACGCCTTAATTGTAGCACCGCGGGCGCTCTTCGACTGCCTAATGGGGTCTCTAATCTCTACCCGATCGGACGACGGTCATGACCAAGGCTGGATTTACGTACCGGCCCAGAGACAGCGCGCGAGAGATGTAAAACACGGAAGACACACAGCAACACACACGCTGCACTTCTGTTGGGGCGTGAATGTTGTTTATCACCGTTGGCAGGCAGCGTGCATTACCGCTTATCGTCTACGACGGGAGAGATACGGATAGCCTTTCGGGGTTTGGATTGTTGGAGTGGTTAGTTTACTGTTTTTGCTCAAAAAAGGTGGCGCCTTTTTGCTCGCTCTTCTTATCTCCCAATGCAATGATAGTGATATTTGGGGGCACTATAGGGTATTTTCTTATTGTTATTACATAGGCCGTCACTCCCAAAGATAACGGAGAGTGCGCGAGAAACCCAATATTTCATCATTTCAGAAAAAGATACGTTACGGAGCTTAGCCTTAAAACTAATTGGAGCTCGTTTGAAAAATCCAGCTGCTCAAAATGTGATATTAACCCGAAGAACAGCTCTCTACGTTATTGTAATTTTGTAACCCAAAATAAGTCTTCTATTGGCTAGGTCTTCTGACCGGAACCCAACAATTTGGAATTTCGAATGGACCTCAGGTATCATTCCCTTGAGATCTTGAGATCGAGATCCACAGGTGGTACACGCGTAACGCCAACGTAACGCTGATCTTCAGCTTGTCTTAAGTTCCCACCGTCACACCACGGAACTAACGATGCCATCGCTCCAAATCAAGTTCAAGTTTGGCGAACCTGCGCAAAACCCCGAACTTGATTCGAATTTCGCCGTAGGAGAACCGGTTTCAGGTCCCGTCCGTCTCGATCGACACGTGTGTGGCTGCGGCGACTTGACTAGGGGCGGGCGGCGACATCCCATCGGAACCCGGAACATCTTGAACCGGGCACCATGAAGAGAAAGTGACAAAACCAGTCATGCCAGACGAATGTTGCGAAAGTTGCCCAACCGGGAGAGGCACACAACAGGCAACAGTTCGGTGCATAGGATGCACCAACACCACCGTCTACTTCTTGTGGGAACTTGAGTAAGGTCGGATTTTCAGGTCTGATTGTGTTCCCTTTGAGCGGCAGCAATTAGCAGCAAAGCCATCCATTCTTTTTCTTCACTGTTCCGTAGTATGGCGTGCGGGCGCCCGATCACACACTGTCGTGAAACTTACTTGGATTTTTTAGACTCTTCATGGTTGAGATGCGCGTTGCGACGACTCGAGCTGACACTCTCCGCGATGACTTGGCTGTTTCACGGGATTGGTACACTTCCTATGCTTTGGCAATGTATTGGATGTCTTTCAAGAGTTTAACACAATTAAATCACACCTGGGTCATCACACACACACCCCTGGACTAGAACGAACAACGTGGTTTGTAACGTGTCGCTGGGAATGGAGCAGGAAATGAGTCTTATCTCGCGCAACACTTCCCGCTGCGTTCCTGATGGCGTGAGTGGCGAACTCACAGTAGCAAACACAATTTATTGTCCAACCGACTCGGTACAGGAATTACGATACAATTTAGAACTCACGGCACACGAACGCACGCACACACACACACGCCTCTAAAGTGGCTTTATTTTTAGAACCAAATACTATACCACGCTGCTACCCCGCAATAGTAGCGTAGCTTCGGGATAGGTTCGTATTGCACGAGGGGGGGGGGTCTACTTCGCGCTCAATTTGCCAAAGGTCCAATATGGGATGACCCAAACCGAGCGCACACCGCGGACACACACACACGCAATTGCTTAAAAACAGCGCCTGATTTGGCCTTCAAATACAGTTCAATGTACCGCACATTCCACGCGACTAACACCGCACTACTGTGCGCGACCGCGCACGCTTACACTGGAGAGAGGAGATGGTGGCGGTGGCCGTGGCGCGTCGATTGCGTAACTTTTGCCGAACAACCACAATTGGGCTTATGGGGGAGGGGTACACCGTTGGGAAACGTGAGCCACCGAACAGAACGCTGTCTGTCTAAGGGCGTGTGGAACTGGCGAAAGGCGCGCGTGGTGTACACCCGGACGCGAACACACAACCGTCCGATGTGATCGCTCGCAGTGAACTGAACGCAGTACGGCTCAAGCGCGCACACGGCACGGCGTTGTTGATTCGCGTGTGTATCGGGGCAGGAAAAACTGGAAACCCTTGAGAGTTGGATGTCGCTATTTCTCACCACCCCTTGGCCGGTGCTGGAAGCGAGCAAAAACAAAACACGCGCGCGGTGTTCGATATATGCGAGAGTGTTTGTCCAGTTGTGTCGAGAAGGGTATCAAACTGACGGAGATTCTACGATCGCGGGTTGTTGTTGTTGTGCTGTGTGTGCGGGGTTGTTGCAGAGGTGGGAGGTACTGTTATGCTGCTAGAACAACTACATTTGCCATTTCACAGCAGTATTTGTCTTTTGATGAATCAATGGTGGAACCTCTCCGATGTGACCGAGTGGGAGAGGTGCACGACGTGAGCGCCACGAAGTACTTCAAGGGCTACAGTTTTACGCATCAAATTCAACCCCGTTGGGAACGTCCAAACATGGGGGTGATTGGTCATGTTTAGTTTATGAGAATGCAGTACAGAAGGGATTAAAAAGCAAATAAATAGATGGAGAGGATTATGTTCGAATGACATTGAGCGCTTCTAATGATCAACATCCCTCATCACGGGATGGGAGTTGTTTTGAGACTAGGAGAAGCGATCGTGTGAGGCGAGAAAGGTTTGATAAAATAGATGTTTGTTGTGCGTTGATAAACCATTATCAAAATAGAAAACGATTTTTCGAAAAACTGCAGTTTGAATTGTAGTGTTAGAGTTCAACAATTCGGCAGGGTTAAAACTGGAGTCGATAAAAGTAATAAAATACGTCATAGTCATAGGCTCATAGGCTTTTAAACTCTTTAAACATGCCATTTACCAATTAACTTCAATGACAATTAACTACTTGAGATGGACTGATGTAGAGCAAGCAAAGTTATCTCTAAATTATATTGTTTATCAAAATCATTTCCGTAATTCTTCATTCTTTACACCTGGAATTGTAGTAACTGTGTAATTATTGGCTCCATGAGGCCTAAGAAGAGTTCACATTTTGATAACAGAAAATGTTAATACAGTCCATCGAAAGAGAGATCTTTACAGTGTTAAGAGAAACCGAGGAAGTCGACACCCATTGAAAGTTAATCAGTTCGATGTACTACACCAGGGTTCGGCAAACTCCAGCCCACGAGCTAAATCTATCTGGCCACTGAGATAATTTTATCGCATTGGACAATTGGATCCAAAACATTGGAACAGAAAAAGAATATATTTATTAAAGTGAGTAAGTTATGTGACTCAAAAGAACATTTATTGCAAATGACCAATGGATGAAACGAGGATGTTAAACCATTCATCGCGGTTAATAACTTATTCTTTGTTCAATATTTCTATCAAAGTTGTACGACTTTCTTCCTCATGAATCGTATTGATTTTTACGATTTAATGGATTCATTGGCATTCATTTAAGCTCTAAGTTCACATCTTAGGTTCTGGTTGATTTGGTATCTAGAACGAAACTCTAGTAATATACAATTGTTTAGGCAAATATTTTACTCCAATACAACCAATTGTCAATTCCTGAGTTGTACCACGTAGATGTATCGTTGTTGTTCGAATATGGTTTCATCTATTCTTCTGAAGCGGCAAAAATATACTTAGAAATAGACTAAACAATTAGGACATCACGAGAAATTGGTGCATTTTTTATCGTTGAAAATGCTATCCCCGTAAAAAGTAGCACATGTCTCAATGGTTTAAGATTAACATTAACTACAATAAATACATCTATTCCATCAGGCTCTGTACTTAAAAGTTTGCCGACGACACGATCACCTTCTTCAATATCAGTCCAATACCAATGGTCGATAGTAGCCATACAAAAATAATAAAAACCAGCATACATCAGCACCGACCATCGACATATCACCCAAGACTCACGGGGTGCCGGATTTGATTTGTACACCTTGCATGTTTAGTCACTTTCATCCTCTCTCCCTCTCTTCCTCAGTTCCTCTACCTCCAAGAAATACACCCTGTGTGTGTTCAGGAACTCGTTACGCAGGAAAGCCGTTGGAAGTTGTTCCTAAAGGCAGCACACAAGCTACCTACGCCGTCGTCTTGTCGTCAGAAAATTATTGCACTCCCGACGACGTCATTACTAGCCATGCTTGCCCACGACAACAACGAACATCTACTCATCAAGCACATTCAATTTATGGCCGTAGAAAGCTCACTGCACCAAACCCGCTGGACAGCCGATGGACGGATGGCAATCACTATGGGGCCTTTACACGTTCAATCTAAGGCGCATGATTGCCGGTGCGTTTAACAACATCCCTCACCGATACCCACACGGGAAGGAGGAGTGTACCAACTGCACTTTTCACCATCAATACACGGACGTCACGCTGACCTTGTCACCTTGCGTGCAATCGGGTAGGCCCCATACCAGCCCAGCCCGCCCGGCATTGGTGTCATTTTGCATTGGTTGGGGGTATCGTTTTCTAAGCTTCCTGCTCCGGGAGCGGGAGTATAGCAAGTGCCGTCCGTATCTATTACAGGAAAGAATCTAACTACACCTCGTGTACTCGTGGTTGTGGCTCCCTCAACCTTCGGTCGGTACAGGCGATTGGTTGGAATGAATTATTCAAATGCGTTGCTCGCTGGTGGCATTTTGCCGTTTCGTGGCTAGTTTGCTAGAACGATCAAATCGACAGTTTTATTGACGAGCTCGTTTATGTCATCCCGTGTATGCGCGTACTGAGCAGGTAAGTCCGTGGAATCGATGATACGTTGAAGTGCTTGAAAATGCAATGACTTGCATTACAAATTAAACCTTGAAAACACAGGTAGGTATGAGCTAGCGGTGCTTCTAGCAACCAGAACGAAGATTTCCTTTTGAAATGTTACGATTTCTGCAACTCTCGCCAAAGAACAACCATTCCGGCCATCATTAGCGGTCGTTGCAAGTCCCCGGCACCATTCACGAGCCGTTGAGTGACATTCCTTCCCTCTATGTAAGGCACACCGGTCCCTTCCTTCTCGTGTCCATACGACATGACCGAAAAGGGGTGGGGTGGCAAAAGCACAAATCACTTTCAAAGTTTGTCCACCACCACCACGGGGCCTGATAGTGAGTAAGATCCGTTCTTTGGCGGTAGACCCAGAAGCTTCCTCCGCCAGGTACGTGCGGCACGAAAACGGCCATGGTCAAACCGGGTTGACCAACCGCACCAACTGCATCGTGGTAATAAAAACCGGCCACCGGATCCGTTCGCCAAAAGCCACGCAGGCGGGTGGAGCGGCCCCGTCTCCAAGTTGCTCGTTACGAGTTGTGTACCCCGATGGATGCATTACTTCTTTTGACCAAGCATTTTGGTTCGACGGTTTACGACGGCTCCCTGTCTGATTGGGTGCTTGCCAAAGCTAACAACAGGCCGAACTTTCGCGGCTAGTTCTGTAGCTGAAATCTACCACCTTCCAGCCCAATCCTCTGTACGCTGTGCATCGTGTGAACGAGTGCAGCAGAGTGCAAGAACGAGTTGCATATTTTGTTGTAGCTAGCAACCACGAACGGGAGGAGAGACAGAGAGGCTGGTGTGTATGGTAGAGCAAATGAAGAAAAAACAACAGTACGGTGTGCATGGCATGTTGCAACGAACGGTTTTCGAACATGCCGCGTAACACACACGCCCCCGAGGAAGTGATTGAACGAATTGATGGTTTTGTTGTGAAAAAATGGTTGTCCATGAGAAGATTTCTTATTTGAAGGGTAAATTGTTTAAGTAATAGCATTTCATGGTTGCTTGAAGGCAGTTGATTTTTTGAAAAATATTTCAAGTTTTAATGATAGCAGCAGTTTCTATTAACTTACAAGCATTGAAGCCTGGCAGGATATACAATTCTACAATTATTCTAGTCTGCATGCTGTCTGAAGACTATTGGAATTGAAATTGAAGCATAAAATCAATTGGTCATTACATTGATCGAGTCGTATAGTCAATACGTCAGGTGCATTGCGATTCAAACAACACGATCGCGTCGGCTTGAGATCGAGCCTCAAATGTTAATCTGAACTTTTCACTCTCAAAATAGGCGTGTTACTCTTTGACTGTATACTGTTGATATGAAGCAAGCTACGTATTCGAATATTTCTGTCTCCAATTTATTTAGTCATAATTCACAAAAAAAAGCTTGATAATTAATACTGGACAAACCCTGTTCACACCGTTTTTGATTAACCCTCTATCTCATCGTGTGAGAGTCTAGGTCGAAGAAAAATACATATTTGACAGTGCCAAACAACACACTGATTTCATGTCAATGTCACGTCATGCATACACCTCTTTGTGGCTCTTTGCATGGGCATTTGCTGTTGTGTGCAGTTGTGTGGAGGTTTATTTCCCGAATCACAAGGAGTAAACACAAGCATTAATTGACAATGGTCAACCCCTCCTCCGACAGGGTTAATCCGAGATCGATGTAAACAATCCATCCACCACAACACAACTGGTTTATTAGTAATTCAGCTTGCCGAATTGAGCTGTCGTATTTGTCTTCGAATCAACTCTGTTTCGGGGGGATGTGTGTACACGAAACGAAGTTCCAAAACCAATCGTATGGGGTACCATCAGTGCCTTAATGCACACTCATCATTTATTCCACTTGGGGGTTTGATTTGCGTCAGCGATGCCGCCCCAACATCACATCGAATCGTTTCGCCTTAAATCACGTAAACGACACTGTTCCTGATCGTCGCCGCCATAAATCACACTTTTCTTCTTTACGCACGATTATAATTTCACACCAATGGTTTTGTATCGCGTCTTTTCAATTGTCACACTGAATTCCACCGCCCTGCCGCAAGCACTACCAGAGACCGATAATTGCAGGCGCAAACTTCCGCTCGAGAAGCGGCAAACACTTTGCTGAATGACTGTTTGTACCGAGGACGCGTGGACAGCACGGTGTGTGGCAGCAGTATGATTATGCAAATGTGATTCACACAAACCACTTGTATCGCAGTACACTTTGCAAGCGCTTCGGATGCCAAGAGCAAGCGCAAACAGCACACAAACACACACACAAAACACTTCCGATGCACTGCGCGTTTTTAAACCGAGCAGAGTGAAGTGCAACGATCAACTAAAATGAAACGATCGGTTGCAAGTTGCAACAAACCAGAGCAACTGCACCCGATGCACGAGTGCAGCATTTGATCGATCGGGTTATTTTTTTTTATCTTTACATTTGATCGATTAAATGGCGATTCATCGATTCTTTGATGTCTATCTAGCCGTTGCACTTGTTCATTTGGTATTGGGATCAACTTGGGTTTAACAGCAGCTGTTAGTGACACAATCGTTGGATAAAATATTATAACGGAGTGGAGAGTTGCAAGCGCCTGTCAGAGGAGCGGTAAAAGCGGCCAAAGGCGTTAGCAGCTGTGCGTGGTAAACACGTGACAAAACGATTCCCCTACACGTGGTGTAGCAAAATGTTGATATTATGGAGAGGTTGTATCAAAAATCATAACTTTTAAAACTACGATAAAAGGTTTCTAGTGTACTAAATGTAAAATTGCAGTCGACACCTGGTCTTATCTGTACCATTTCGATAAAAATTTAATAAAATTAAATATGTTAATATATAGTTGTATAGCTCAAACATACAGACAGTTGTCATCGTTTCCACACGACATGTTGGAAAAATTGATCGTTTTAAAACTGTTTTACAATTACACGAAAGCCCATTTGCAGCCGAAATCGGACGATTCTAAAGTGTTCATTAAGATAAAATGCTAAAGACTTAATGGTTCGGAACATGCGACACGCTGTTTTGAGCGATTATCATTAAAGGGAGGGTGGAGATGGTATACAGACGGGGTTGAGGTTTAAAGAGAATGATAATAGGAATAATTTAAAGCATGTTGAAAGCCGACACAGCACTACGAATGAAAAGAGTATCAGACGAACGTTTGAAATTGACCTTGATAGCTTCCAAATTCAAGACCTTTGGAATTTGAGATGTAATGGGAAAACTGATACTGACGATGATGAAGAAGAGCTTGTTTGCTCTAAAAGCATCTCTAAAACTGCTTTAAAATAACTTCAACTTCATTATAAAGGAACATTCCCTTAAGTTCACTATAAGACTGCTGCTGGTTTTAGTATAGAAAATAACTCCAAAAATTTACTATGTTCGCTGATAAGTTTACTTTGCCCAACCAAAGTCTACTCACCGACCGCTATCACCAGTCCCGAAACAACCACCAGCACCTTGTTCATCTTGTGTCCGCGTCCGCTCACAACACACGTTCGCACTGCGACTGGTCGCACAAAATTGGCGGATCACTCCAGTCCGGCATTCGCCAACACGACCGTGATGATGATGATGATGATTTGCCGGTGATTTCGCCGCTTATCAGTACACCACACCAAACATACTAGCGTCCAACAAATACACACCAAACAGAGCACAACACAATTCACCCGGGCCAGATGTTATGCACGAATGAATTATGCGGACCGGACTGAAAGCACACGATCGAACTTTGATCCCGCGAAGCGATCTCGTCTCGCGTATACGAATGAAGATCTTCGCGGGGGGTTTGGTGAACGCGCGAAGAGGTTTAAAATTAGAGAAACTATCACCGACACACAAACACTAACATGTGTAACATAGGGTTAAGAGCTCAGCACTCTCACCACGAAAATGAGAACATTGCTGCACACCGTCAGCTGACCGGTCCCGCGGATGGATATATCTCGTTCCGCGCGAGCATAACCAACACAGGTGAATATAGGATATTTGATATAGGAATTTTATCTTTCCAAGGGTGGTGTAAAATGCACGTTAGGCAGCGATGACGCATACGTCAGTGCCGGCAGTGCCGAAAACGTCTTCGCACATCCGTTGAGCTCCACGGATTTGAAGCGTTAATCGTGGCTTGTAAGCTTGTGCCACCACAGGGTGTATGTTTTAAGGAAGGCTACCACCCCGGCACAAGGATTAGCGATTAAACGAAGGTTTGGGGGTTTTGGTGGTGATGGTCGGCTTTTGTTTTTGTTGGATACACTTTTGTTTTGTTTGGTTTACTAAATTTTAAGTTCCATCAACGAACACGTTGCGGGTCGTGGATCACAAATGTCTGTCTAATTGTTGGACCTACGATGCCCCTTCTGTCTGAGATCTACGCTCCATCTGAGCATCTTTCTTCTCAAACGAGGCTAAGTGAGTTTCTTCAGAGTTGTGCAGTGTGTTCATGTGAGAAACTGGAACTACACATATATTGCACAGTCCCAGCTTCGACCTTTGTAAGCGGTATTTTGAGGAGAAATTGGTGAAAATCCTCAGGCTGTAGCAGGACTTGCTGACAACCCTAATACACTAACATCAAACGCACGATGTACTAGGTTAGATGAAGATGTAGATATAAAATATCCACAACATTCTAATGTTGTATCTTGGTGGAATTCTTAGTGTTGAATGGTTCCAGTCAAATATGGTGCAAAACTTTAAAGAAGATCTCTCCTTCAATTCCACGAGGGTGAATTCGATCCTCACTTAGGAGAGCATTAACACAACACAGAAACAATAGCGAAAGTGCAGGATTTTTTTTAAAGATCATCCATCGACTGTGGATTTGAGGAAACTTTGAAAGAATAAGGATTTTCTGATCACTATTGTAGAAGATTATAGGATCTGACACCATCATTTTCACCAAGTTGCTGCGAACCATTTCGGCTCTGATGCTAGTTTCGTGTTCATAAAACGGCCAAGAAGAAGTTACGTTTTTTGGGATGCTCGAAAAGATATTGTAAAAATGATCTCCTAACGGGTAAACGAATCAGCTTTCGCTCGATGAAAACATTTGAAGAAAAACGTAAGTGGATGGTAAAAATGAAATGTGGAAAGGAAAATAGTGTGTACATCAAAATCACGATTCTAATCATCAGATTAGGTTACTAAAACTACGTCTACTCACCGATCGCTACCACCAGTCCCACCAAAAGAACCACCAGCAGCACCTTCTTCTTGCTGCATGTTTTCTTCGCACGTTCGTACTCCAGTGGATCCTGCGTCCCGTATTGGGTTGGTGATTTTTCTGGTATCAGCATACCAAACGATGTCTTCCCCGGATCCATAAGTAAGCAAGTCGAATAAGTAACCACTAAACAGAACAGCGTTCACACATCCGGTGCAATACACAAGTGATCGGATTAAAGCACTCTGATTGAAGATTAATCGCGTAAAATGATGTCGTTTCGCGTGTACGGAAGGTTTTTGTAGTTTGGCGATCGCGCGAAGAGGTTTAAAACTGATCAAACTATCACAATACGTATAAAAGGAGGACGTCAGCTTTCAACACGAAAGCCAGAACATCCCGCTTCGCCAGTTTTTAAACAGCGAATGGATATGGTTAACCACGACCACAACATAACAATCGCAAGGAAAGATCTTGTTCGCTACTGATAGCAATTTTATCTTTCGCCGGATACATCAGTGCCACGCCAGTTCCGAAAACACCTTTTCCTTCCGTGAAGCTACGCGGATTTGAAGTGTTAATCGCAACGGTGTAATCTGGTAAATTAGAAATTATATTTTTACGAAGCTTCTTAGGATTTCCTATTGAACGAAATGATTCAAGCATTGGAAGTACTGTTAAATTTCGGCTTTGTCCATCAAAATTTTGTATCATTGGAGCGTATTTTTTTTTGTTTGGTTTATGTTTTATTTCTATTTCTCATTCCTTCAACGACGGCATTGTGGGTCGTGGGTTTCATATGTATTTTTCTCCCGTTTCGATTTTGCTCTTAAACGTTAATTTGCCAAACGATCGCGCAATTCATGTAGCTTGTGTTTTGTTTTCCTTCCGTAATATATATAGTGTTTATATTTATTTATATGTATATAGAATAAACTTAGGCGTTAGAAGAAGAAATAATTAGACGTTAAAAAAGACATCGGTTGAAAGAAACGATCCTACGCTGACTTTGCCTTTTCAGCCGCGTAGATTATACACATAATCGCAGATCGTTAGTTGATTTCGCACACAGTTTTCCCGTACATTCGCTCTTCCACACACACGAGAAAGCGCTTGGCACTTTCTCACTCTCTTCTGAGCTTAGCGAAAATTGTATAAAGCAAAAAAAGCAAGGGAATAAACATTGATTTTAAGATCTTTTGCTTCATAACAGCCCGCAGGGTTCGAGCCTGAAATTCCAGCGGCGGTTTTTGAAAGGAAAATTAAGATTTGCGCGCTTTCCGACACGACAAAACTAAGGATGATTGCGCGGGCGGGGAAGCGACGTGTGAAAAAGCTGCTCAGCAATCAGCGAATGGTTCTCCTGCGTGAGAAAGTGCGCGCTAGACGCCCGAGTCGGGTGGACATCGTTTACAGAAAGGACACCGAAATACAGGAATTTAAGTTTCTCAGAACAATTACATATTTATAAAAAAAAATTACAGAGAATGTGTTGATGTATGTGAATGTGGTGTGAGAGAGTGAATTTTTGTTTCTGTTTGTGTCTGTGTGCCTATTGTGTGTACAGTAGTATAATCCCTTGTCTTGTGTTGTATAAAGAGCTTCCACTGCCCTCAGTAATGTGTAATCGCGGCCCCAACATGTTTCCCCTTCCCTGCCCGTTGCGCCGCGTGGCGTGGGCCGGAGTGGGGCCGTATTTTCAATAAACTTGTGTTTTGCTTGCCCACCTGCGCCCACCTAGGTCTAGAGAGTAAGTGATACCGGCGGCAAACGGAAAAGCGCAGCAAGAAAATGCTACTAACAACAACACTAGCCTCTCCTTCCCTCTCAGTTAATTATTTGTTCTGTTATTCGTTATTTTAACCGCTTCCACACACACACACACACATACACTCACCCAAGCATGAGCTCGCGCGCACACGCACACGACTCGGCAGGACATTATGTCCTACCCCTTTCTGTTAAGTAGTTAATTGTGTTTCTTGCAAACGGACAAAAGAAGGTGATTTGCGCGAGCCGCATCCAACCGTCAAACGCACCCACCGAAACGGTATGTGTGCATGTGTGGATGCATCTCAACCACTTTAAGAGAGGAAGGGTCGGGAGGGAGGTTTACTTTCTTTTGTGAGTGTTTCCTGCACTGCGGCGTATTAATAGTTACCAAAAACTGCGACATAAATCGTTCCTCCATTAACCTACAAATTTCTCGCACAACAATTAAGATGTTGATCCTGTTGTCCTGTTGTTCTGCACGGTTGCGCTGCACTCACCCCCATCATCATCGTTCTCGACGCTTTATTTAGGCTGCTATAGTGAAGATAGAAAACACCATTCATTAGACCACGCCAGCGAATTAATCGACAACGCGTCCCACGCCCACGCCATTGTACCCACCGGCACTGCTCACCATCGCTTCCGAGGCAAAGTATTTCACGTCCACGTCCGTGTCGGTGTTGAGCTTCTCCAGGATCGGCTTCACGTGCTCGTCGATGGCAGCCTGGTCGAGGAATGGCGACAGTTTCTGCAGCGTTTTCGCCACGTTGAAGCGCACGTTCGCCACCGGATCGGTCGATAATACTTTGATGGTCGGCAGGAACAGCCGCTCGATGATGTCAGCACCGCAAACGTCGGCCAGTGCGTTGATGCAGAACAGGCAGGTCATTCCTGAGAAGGATGGACGTCAAATGGTTCAAATATTACAAGCTCTTTGCTCCATCCCAAATGTACGCAAACCTCATCGACAGCGAATACTTACGGTGCAAATAGTTGCTGTTTTTGTACATCACCAAAATCTGGTTGATAATGTTCGTTTCCGCCCACTGGGTGCCGAACGTTTGCACGATCTTCTTCATGTTGAGCGTGGCCGCCTCGCGGATCGCGTACACGTGATCGTTCAGCCAGTTGAAGCACAGATCGCGCAGCTTCTGGTTGAAGAACTCCTGCCCGAGCTGCCCGGCCAGCAGCGGCATGTACTCGATGATGGCGAGCCGGACGCGCCACTTGCTGTCCTCCGCCAGCTCGACGATCGCCGGCAGCAGTGACTGGGACAGCTGCTGGATGCCGATCACGTCGTTGATGCAGTCCAGCGTCGAGATGATGTTCAGCCGCACCTCGGGCCACTCGTCCTTCAGCTGGATCAGGAACAGCGGCAGCAGATGCTCGATCGTGTTGTTGCGGCCGACGATCGGGCTCAGCCCCATGATGACCGACGCGAGCGCCGACTTGACGTGCTGGTTCGAGTCGGCCACCAGCTCCTTCACGCACGGCAGGATCGACGTCATGATGATCTGCTCCTGGCAGGCTTTGTCCAGGTTGGCGCAGAACTCGGTCACCTTGGCCGAGGCGGAGGCGCGCACCTCCGCCTCGCTATCTTTCAGCAGGAACTGGAAGGCCGATACGAGATCGTTCTTGGTGATCTCCTGCCCGACCGCTTTCTGCAGATCGGTCAGCTTTTCCGACACCATGTACCGGACGCGCCAGGAGTTGTCGTTGACGCACTGGCGCAGCGTTGGCATGACATTCTGAGGGATGGGATTGGGAAGTAGAACAAAAGCAAACATTGGAGGTAAGTGTGGAGGAGCTTGATGTACAAATTGCGAACGAGAAACAATAAAAAGCGATCTTTTATTGTGCAAGGGGCTATCCACTACACCGTGGGAATAAAAGGTGAGATGATTGTGTGCGCAAAATTATGAATGCACAGATCACACGCAGTTGCGTAGCTTATTAAACACGCGAAATGTCGAAGATGAGTCAGCAACAAAACGAGCTGAATAAATAATTCACTTAAGACTTCGACGAACTGCATCATATCAATTCACTCAGATCAATTACTCTGTATTTATATCACTGATATATTAATATTTCTAATTTGCATATGGAAGTAAACACATTATTCAAACAAAAAGAGAAAGACTAAGGTGGCGTCCAACTGTTGTTTCAAGCGTAAATTAATGTGGGAAATATTAAATTACAATATTCCAATGCCCATCCAATGCGAAGCGTCCGGACAAACCTGTTTTTGGCGAAGACTAATTGTCTCTTTGCATCGGTATAAAATCAAAACATTCATTTTATGCGCGATCAATGAACATTGACGGCGATAATTTCAAGGCCACCAAGGGGGGATCAATGTTGTAGCTACCCAAAAAAAACCCCACACCAGGTAGACCGGCCGACCCCCGGGCAGGAAGTACATTATTAAAACATTTATATTAGAGGCAAAAACGTTCACCATCTCCCGTCACTGGGAATCCCTCCTCAAAGAACGAGTTTTAATCTTCTCCCATCTTCTCAAACGCACTGTGTGTTCCCGGCGCGGGCCTTTTGTTTTGCCAATGCTCACAAAAAGAGAGAGCAACGCTGAGCGTTCGCATATTTCACTACCGTACGGCTGACCGAACGGTTCAAGCGCTATTGCCTGGATCGTGCGTCCGTTCGACTTGCTGTTGGTTTTACCGATAACCTTCCGTGATCGGTACATCACGCAACCTGAACTAAACCGAAGGAGCTGGAGCGATAAGAAGGAGTGCAGCTTAGCCGCGTTCGGCGAAGAAGCATAAACGAAGCGAAAAATTCATAGTTGCTCCATAGTTGGATGGTGGTTAGTTCTTGTTTAACCATCGTGGTAAACGGTTGTCCCAAATGATGAGACAGTGTAGTGTAACGTCTCGTGTGTGTACGGTGCTGCTTTGTCTGGCGGTGATCGGTGTCGCCGAGGGTGGCTTCTTGGACTGGTTCCGCAGCAACAAAAACAAGGGCCACGATGTGTGCCGCGTGGAGTTCGAGGTGCTCGACCCGCAAGGTTTGCGCCTGTGGACGGCACAAAAGCCACAGATGAAAGGGTTCGGCGTGGAGCTGTTCATCAATCCGGTGCACGGTCGAAAGCAGCAACCGTGCAACGTGTGCCGCAATACGACGGAAATCACGCACGGCAAGTTCTTTCTGCAGGATGAAAGCGTGATCGTCAAGAGCGGCGACATACTGGAGTACGTGATCATTACCGACAATGGCAAAACGGTGCAGCGCCACAAGCCCCGGAAACTGATTGTGGACGGTAAGTGAGGTGTTGCGGTGGTGGTGTTCGTTCATGCAAGGACGTTTGTTGCGACAGAAAAAAAAGCGTTAATTGCGCGTTCATTTTCTACACCCCTTCCCAGATTTCCTCATTAAACCGAAAGGAAGATGTGCCTGTCCGCCCGGTACGGTAACGCCTGCAACGCCGACCCAAACCGCCCAGCAGGTGTTCGAAGAGCCGACGGCCGAAATTGCTCTGCTGGAGCGCATTCTCGAGCGAGTGTCGAAAAAGTGTGCCGAAGGCACGATGTCCAGCTATTTGTTCCTGCAGACGGATCGCGTCGATGG
The DNA here is from genome assembly GCF_016920715.1 of Anopheles arabiensis. Taxonomy (NCBI): domain Eukaryota; kingdom Metazoa; phylum Arthropoda; class Insecta; order Diptera; family Culicidae; genus Anopheles; species Anopheles arabiensis. The sequence continues at coordinate 25,315,874 of NC_053518.1, forward strand.
TCCGGCGGATGATTTGAAGAAGATCGTGCTGAATTACTTCCAACAGAGGGACGCACTGAAGCCGCTGGCAGGGTCGATCCTGTCCGCGGAGGACGGCTCGGACGGTATCGTGTTCCGGGTGGCTAACATTATTGATAAGCTGAAAATTTTGGAGCTTGCCCGGCAAGAGAACGACATACTGGACTACGACAAGCTAACCGCCATCGGTGACATGGATATTCGGGCTTCATTCGATGACGAGTGAGATTGCGCAAAAATAACGCTTTTGTGTAACAACTAATGAAGCGGCGGGCAGTATGATTGTAAATGTAAAAACTGAATAAAAGCAACGCAAAATCTTCACACTAAAATGCACTGTTAAAGCTGTGTTAATGCCTGGTACTTACCAGTTCCACCTCGTCCTGTGGCAGCAGCTGGGCAATGCTGACGCACGCCTCGACCGCGAGCAGCCGCACGGAGTCCTGCTCGTCCTGGGCCATCTGTACGAAGGTGGGGATCAGGTCCGACTTGAGATACTCCAGCTCGACCACCTTGGCGAACTCGCCGAGCTTGCCCGCGGCCGCACGGCGCACCATCGGCGTCTCGTCCTGGCAGAGCGTGCGGAAGTTGATGCGCAGCTCCGACTTGACCGCGGCCGACACGCGCGGATAGCACACGGAGAACAGGCCGCAGGCGGACGTGCGCGATGTGAACCAGTCGCCCGACACCAGGCGCTGCAGCGTCGGCACCAGGTGCACCTCCAGATCCTGGGCGCTGTGCTGGCCGGCCACGGTACGGAGCGACTCGACCGCCTTCTCGCGCACCACCGTCTCCTCGACCGTGGCGAGCGATTCGAGCGGCGGTATCAGATACATCGCGTACTCGGGCCCGCCGACCAGCGGGATAAAGTTGCCGAGCTGCTCGGCCAGTGCCAGCAGCACCTCATCCTCGTCGTAGATGGACTCGGTCAGGAACGGGATCAGCTCGTTGCGCGTCCGCTCTTCGCCGAGTGCTAGGGCAATCGTCGACAGCTTCTTGATCGAGTTTAGGCGGAGCTAAAAATAAAAGCACCAGAAGCGGGAACGAAAACGGAAAATGTAGTGGAGTTGTAAACGAATCAACAAATCAATAAATGGGTTGCTCCCTGCTCGTGTGTCTGAGTCCTCTCCCCTCCTCCAACCGCATCGGAAGGTTATTTTTTGCGTAATCCGCGCGTAACGCACATTGCGTCGGAAGGCGAAGAAAGCACGTCATGCGTTGTGGCCCCCCCTGTCAATAACATTCCCATGGACCGCGGTAGGATCCTTGATCCGAAATCAATCGCACTGCCGCCGCTTTCGCTTCCCGGTGCGTACTCTTTGGGCGGATGCCAACACACTCTCGCACACGGAACATATACGGGGCAAATCCACTACCACCACTACCGCCAACCTCATCCGAAATCGATGGGGTTGCAGCAGAATGTGAAGGCAGGCAGCAGGCAGGAGAGGGACAAGGTCAGAACGGAAGCACTTCCGCTGCTCCCCCTGAGCTTTGCCCGCGGGCCAGTCATGACGAACTTACCTGAATATCTTCATTTTTCAGCTCATCGATCAAAACAGCAATCGGATAGAGTGAATCATCCGCAGCTTTATCACCGCTCGCACTGGCAGCCATGTTTTATTCCTCCTCGGGGTGTTCTGTCTTCTCCTTCACCGTCGCCTATCTGTGTGTGCGGTGGAGCGGGATGGGAAGGCGCACTGCGTTGGTGCTCCGAACGTGTCCGCGAGCGAAGTGTTGAAAATCCGGTTCCGGATGCTGTTGCTTCGCGCAAAACTTTACGTTAACTGTGCGTCTCTCTTCGTGCTACACCGTGTCACGCTTCACACTACCCTATCGATTGTGGGGTTCAGCCGTTCGCACGCACCAACTTTTGTGACGAGAAAAGCGATTCTCCTCCGTTTTTCTCAAGCCGATTTCGTATGTAAAATGTCACTTTGAAGCAACGAGCTCACGCACACCACTGCAATCAGAGGCAGTGTGGCCAGATTATTTTGGCGGTTTTCGGTAGGCGCATCAAAATTTTATCGGTAGTTTTCGGTAGGTTAAAACTCGAAACTGAACTCGAGTTGAAAGAAGTGAAAGCGAAAGAAGTGTTAAGCGTGATGTGTGAAGGGGGGGGGAGGGGTACTAATGCGCAAAATTAAAGTTCCATTTCAAAAGAATATGCATCCTTTACTTAGGACATGGATTCGATTTGGTTCAGCGGTTACACAAATGAAGGTCTTTCTGAAGTGTTGATCTGAAAATGGTACTAGGAATTCTAAACCAAAGAATAACTAAGATGCTCATTCTTTTTTTTCAGTGGTGGCAAGTTCTTTTTCTTGGGGCTCCACGCGACCGCTTAGGGCCACTGCAGTGCTCCATTGGATACGATTTTATCGTGCGTGCTATAATTTGATTTTCGCTGGATTATTTAGATTGATTTGATTGTTTGGCTGAGTTTCATCGTTCAATGATTACAAAAAATTGAGATTTTTTCCTTCAAACCCAAATATATATACATCGGTATTTCTGGTCACTTTGCCCACAGGGCAAGGCGAGCTTTTGGCGGCCACCGTCGCAAAACCGTCGCAAAACGTCAAAACTGGCGTCGCGTGTACTGCAAACCGACGTCGCCAGCGAGCGAAACTCGCAACGATTTCGAGGCGCTGGCGACGGTCGTTTTGACGTTTTGCGACGGTTATTGACCTTTCGAGTGAGCTTTTGCCCTGCGGTCCAGTGTGGCCAGATTATATTGGCAGATTTCGGCAGGAGCACTGTTCAGAACGCAACAATTTAAATTAAATCAATTATTTTAATGATTATCCTACTAGCAAAGAGAATGAAAAAGTGTGCGACTTTCAGACGAGGGGCATGTAGAAGCAGGGGGAGACGGTTGGAAATACACGGAATTACGCAGAGCCGCGAGCGTGTTTTGGTTTCCACACAGTTTTTGCACTCACACAATTATACATGTGTGAATGTGTGCGTTCACTTTCAGCCTGCGCGCTCAGTTTGTTTTTCTCGCAGCGGCATGGTGGTATCGGTGTCTCGCTCGCACTAGTGCAGCTTGTTCGGGAAGAAACGGAAAGGAAGGGGTATGAGGAAAATACAATGAAACAGCGCGAGCGAGCGTTCTTTTCAGTGAGAGCGCCTCGTGTATTTTAAAGGCATGCAAGAGAGCGCCGATCTGGTGGTACAGTCGTCAACTCGAACGACTTAATAACATGCCCGTCGTGGGTTCAAGCCCCGAATAGACCGACCCCCCATGACTATCCTGCTATGGTACCAATAAGTCACTGAAAGCCAAGCCCACTTCACTAGTGGGTACAGGCAGGCCTTGACCGGCAGCGACTGTTGTGCCAAATGAAGAAGAAGAATGAGCAAGAGAGCGCATTCTCCCTGTGGTAGCGCTCCATCCGCCATTCATTAATTATCAGCCCAAAACAACGGACTTCGGATCCGATCTTGGGCCGGACCCCCACCGTGTGTTTCTACCTTCCCTCGCCTGAAAATTTAATTCTCTTTTTCTGTCAGGTGAGCTTAAACCGCGGACAGCGAGATTCAAATTCAAATTTAAATGACTTTCTTTGACGAGAAATTTTCGGAATTCACGCAACTGACATAGCCTACTTATTATGCACATTAAATTTTAACGGATAAAAAGTGCCAGGCAAACAAACGTGCATCAGCGCGTTAAGTAACAAATGTGGTTAACAATCCTTGAAATAGCATCCCAAGCGCCACAGATTAAGCTTAAACGACTGAAAAATCAAATATCTGTGATTTTCGGTAGGATAAATGGAAAATCGGTAGTTTTAGGGCGGTCATCTGTGAATCGATAGGCATATAAAAAATCGGTAGGAATACAGATAAATCGGTATTTCTGGTCACTCTGATCAGAGGAGCGTTCGTTTATGGTGTGCGGTTGAAAACTGTCAGCGCGGAAACAGTGTGTCTGTTGCTAGCGCTTTGTGCGAGAGAGCAAATAATTGCCCTGCTCTGTTTGCTCTGATTGGACACATCGGTACCGGTTATTGACACAAGCCGCCTGTCAGTTCAGTGTGGCCAGATTATTTAGGCGGTTTTCGGTAGGATTCCAAAATTTTATTTGTTGTTTTAAGCAAGGTGTTATAAATGACAAGGTGAAGTTGTTCAGAGCAAAATGACATTTCTCGACTTGACATATCTCTTCCGGGGGCTCCGGTATAAAAATCAGGGAGGGCTGGTGCGGGGTATTGAAATTTGTATGCAGAGAGTGACAGATGTCCCCCACAATGTCGCCCAGCAAAAGCGGTAAAAATCAACCTTCTAAATACATTATCCTTGGTTTTAAGTAGTAAATTTTGATTTTGTCAGTAGTTTTCGGTAGGTTTTAAAAATCAAAATTCATTTAAAAAAAGTGCCAAGCGAGAGGGGGAAGAGGAGGGGGTGCTAATACGCTAAACGAACATTCCACCTCGCGAGAAAATGTATACTTTATCTATTTCAAGGAGATGGATTAGATTTGGTTCAGCGGTCACACGATTGCAGGTTTTTCTGAAGTGTCGATCTGAAAATTATACTAGGAATTCTAAGCCAAAGAAGGACTGAGATGCCCATTTTCTTCTCAGCGGTGGCGATTTCCTTTCCTCGGCGCTTGGGGCTGTGGCAGTGCTCCATCGGATACGATTTTATCGCACGTGTTGTCAATCGATTTTCGCTGTATTGTTTAGATTGACAATTTCTATTGATAACAGTATTATACAAGTTTAGGTTCAGTTTCTCGATTAGTATTATAAAAAAAAATCTGTGATTTTCGACAGGAAAAGTAAAAAATCGATTATTTTAGGGTGTTCATCTGTGAACCGGTAGGCATATAAAAAAATCAGTAGGAATACAGATAACCTTTAAGTTGGCAACCGGATACCCGGGTATTTTTTTTATCTTTAAACTGATATAACTTTTGATTCATTGCTTTTATTGACCTGAAATTTTTCGTAGCCTCCCAACTTTTAATTTCTGATTTTTTGGTGTATAAATTGTAATTTTAAACAGCCTGTAAGTATTTTATTTTGATTTTTTTTAACTTTACCACGTAAGTTGGCAACCAGCATACCCGGGTATTCCATACATTTTGTATGGAGAATGACGTTTCTCTTCTTCCCCTTTTCGTATTGTGCTTATTTTCGAGTCAAATTCAAGCGATTCCAAATTTCAATTTGACCGTTATTTTTATAATAAAATGAAAAAAACTTAATGAATAAATGAAATACAAGAGAATATATGGTCGGCATTACTTGCTTACAGCATTAAAATATAGAAAGCATTGTTTACCTATGAAAATCGTTAATTTTTTGCATCAAAACGTATGGAATACCCGGGTATGCCGGGTGCCAACTTAGGTGTGTAAATCTGGTTACCAACTCTACGGATAAATAAGTATTTCTGGTCACTCTGTGTATGTTGAGGGATGCTGTATTCAAACAACGCCGTTAAAATTGTGATAATGCTGTGCTTTGATTGTAAATTTGTGATAACGTGCTGAAATAAACAAATCTGTGCAGTCAACGGGCGGTGCGTATCAGTACAAGTTGTGTTTTGCTCGAGAGAGGAACTTTCTCGTTCGTAAGCGTTGCTCGGACAAACTTAAACCTCGTCTCATTCACAGATAGTGATCTCAGCTCGCTCGCAGTACAGTTTACGATGCGTTCGCTGGTGCATTTTATATTGAGTTTAGCATTAGTGCGCCTCACCTGGGCCCAGGAAGATGTTCATCTGCCCGACTATTTGGTGTTTACGAAACAGTTTGCGGTGCACGTGCAGGTTCGCGAACCTTCCGGCATCATGGTCTGGACCCGGGACAGTCCGCTGATCGAGACGTTCGGGCTGGAGCTGTACGTTGGCCGGGGTAATCACAGCACCCGGGGACCGATCTGGGACAGACAGCTGCTCGTCAACACGTCCGTCCTGGTGGATGGGAAGTTTTTCATCCACGACGACGGCATGGTGGTGGAAGTGGATGACACGATTCGCTATCGCTTCATGGTTACGCACAAGAAAACGCTGTTTCACAGCAATTTCCGTCGGATTCTCGTAACAGGTGTGGGAATGGACTTTGTGCTAGTATAACCATGTTAAAATTAATTTTATATAATTTTCAGATCATCTATTATATCGCCCGAAGAACAACTATTGCTTCTCGCAGTGCCTGGTAGGCGATCAGCAAGTCGCCCACGAAGAAGTTGCCCACCTGAAGCAGCTCCTGGAGCAAAAGATACTGCAGTGCGTCGGTACGCAAGCGTCCGAGCATCTGTTCTTCCCGCTGGAAAATGCCTCGAAGCTAGTTGCTGACGCCGAGCTGTTCGTAAAGTCGCGCCTGTTTCAAGTGGAGGCACTGCGACCGCTGGTCAACAGTGTCGTCACGACCTACCTTGCCCACAACGGTGTCGGCTTCCGTATGTATACACTGCTCGATAAGTTTAAAGTGCTCGAGCTGGGCCAAGGCTACCTGGATGTGATCGATTTCGACAGCTTCCTGGAGGAGTCGAACTAGCAGCGAAAGAGAAATGGGTGAATTCGTTTAAAACCATTTATTGTAATCGTTACTAAACACTAAACACTTTGTGTCCCGAAAGCAAGCGTCTTGTATGGCAAATCATAAGGGAAAAAAAACAGAATGACAGAAAAATGAGGGAAGCAATACGAATCAAACAAAAAGAAAGAAGACTGGAAGAACAAACAGTGATGAGCTTGCCGCCAGCTAGCAGCCCACTACTTCCGCAAATCGTCATCGGTGGAAAATACTTTGTCGTGAGATTTCATGTGATGGTCCAGCGTTTTGCGCTTTTTAAACTCACGCAAGCACAGATGGCACTGGTACTGTTCCGCGATAATGCAGCAGTGCTTCCGCAGCGACTCGCTGGACGCGTACGACAGCCCACAATCCCGGCAGTGATGCAATCGTGTCGGTTTGAACAGCCCCGACGAAGCAGTCCGGCTCTGTGCAGCCGGCTGTACCGATGGGAAGGACAGTTGAGATGATTTTATCATATTCACCGTTTGTCTAATGGAGGCGGAAGGATTGTGGTGGTCGAACTTTGGGACAATGGCAGTGACGGGTGCTGGGCTGGGCCCGGAAGTGATCCTAGCGGACGGTTGCATTGACGCCGTTACCGTATCGAGCGCTGAGGTAGATAGTCGTGCCGATGCCATCCATCGGTCCCCGTTCGGGCAGGACGCCTTCATCTTGGAGTACGAGCTAGCTTCCAGCTTTCGGCGGCCCTTTTGAATGTAATTGTTCAAAATGCGCTGATACTCTACCGGAGGGGACAGATTGCCGTGTGCCGCTGGTTCCTGCTGGTGGTGGGGTGAAGCAGTTTTGTCTGGCTCGGGTGTCGGTAAGGAAGCTTCAGCCGTACAATCATTCTGCCCACCACCTTCCAGTGCGCCCGTTCCGTCCGGTGGTTCCCGCCGGATGGGCCGTTTGCAGGAAAACTCGCTAGGATTGACGGCAATCGTAATGGCGCTCGTGTCCGACAGCACCACATCCGTCCCGGGCGACACTTCGGTAAGGTATTCCATCTCGGAGAAGAGTGACGATACCTCCTTGTCGAAGCAGCGGCTCGAGCCAGCGTTAAAGCCACCGGGAGGGGGGCTTTCCTGCCTGCGCAGTTCCGCATCGAAATCCTTGCAAAGGTGCAGCGAGCTCGCACCGGCAATCCGGACCACATCCTCGCAGATCTCACCGAAATCGTCGATGATGAACGTTTCTTCCGCGAAGTAGTGATCGTAATCGAAGCACATGCTGTGAAGGGAGCGGGAGGGGAAGAAACCACATGTTAGAACCCGTTTTGTTGGCGGCAGTTTATGGATTTGCATTGCTTTGCCCTACCCATCCATCGTGATGCGCACTGATGCAGGGTGAAGATTTAGCACCGTAAATGGCCACCAGCTGGCACCGAGCGGCGCGTGATTCGTAAACAAGAGTGAAGAGCGAAAAAAAAGGAAAGAAAAGCGTGCGCTACACCCACCACCACCACCACCACCGAGGAGGAGCGGCTTTTGCGTAGAACTATCACCACATTTTGCTGGCGATGGGTAGAATGGTGATTTCACACTAAATCCACACTGTCCGCGGTCATGGTTGATCGGGTTTCTTATCGATTTCGGGCGCCGAATTTGGGTGTAATTTTGTGTGAAACGATTTCGTTCTGGCAGCTCTTTTCGGTATTTGTTGTGTTCTGAACTGTCAAAGTGTGCGCACACACACAAGCGCGCTAGGGAAGAGCGAGAGAGTGTAGAGTTGTGCTAGAAAGAGACAAATATTGCACTGCCCGCGAGGGGTAGATTTCGAAAATTAAGGGATGAGCTTCGAATGGAGTTCGAAAATTTGAATTTGCAACCGTTGGATCACGTTTAGACGGAATGGCACCATTGTGAAAGATAAATTCGTTAATTAGAAACGAAGCTTTGTATCATAATGTAATAAAAGAAGCTTGAAATACATAAGTTCATACAATTCTAAACATTGATCATGGTTTTATAGAACTGTTAATAAGTGTCCCTGGAACAGTTAGGCGCCTAAAGTTATGCAATCATAACTTAAAAACAAAGGTTGGTCCCGAGATACGCGCATTTATCTAAATTTGAAATTTGTTTTGAGCTAATTGTACAGGCGGTCTCCGAGATAAACGGTAACTCTTATACGCGGATTCGGAGATACGCGGTTTTCTATATTTGACAATTCTTTGAGCAAATTGTACTGATTTGACACATACATTGTAAAATGCCAAATAATTTCACTTTTGATAAAACGTTTAAACCATTTCAAATGGTTTAAAACTGCTAAATTCAATCAGAATTATATCAAATAATTAAATGAGTGACTAAAACCGCCCCCTACTTGCAAAAATACATGAAAATTTGTGATATTTAAGCTGGAAATCACGAGATTCCACTTACGCGGAAATTCAAGATACGCGGTTTTTGCGGCCGTTTTCGGTCCCCATTAACCGTGTATCTTGGGGACCGTCTGTACTCATTTGAAACATCAATTGCGAAATGTAAGATATTTTCACGTATATGATCTTCTTCTTTCACACAACAACCGTTGTCGGCCACAGCCTGCCTGTGCCACACACTAGTGAGATTGACTTTTAGTGAGTTATTAGTTACCCATTGGAGTGTAGTCAGTCCTACGTATGAGGGCACGGTCCATTCGGGACTTGAACCCATGATGGGCATGTTGTGAAGTCGTACGAATTGATTTCTGTATCTCAAGACCGTCCATTTTTATAAGCTTTTAGTAGCATTCACTTTTTTTTTATCATTCAGGAGGCACGGTCTAAAGGGCCGTATTTTAAAATATAAAAAATAAGACAAGAGAAAAAAATCTTACGAATCATATGAAATAATTAATGAAGTAGCTAAATTCCATGCAAAACTACATGCTAATAGCAATATTATTGAATAAAATCGATAGAAACGACTTGAACTTAAATTTGAGTTACACGGTTTCTTTGCGGTCCGTAGTTCAGGGACTAAGTAATGGATGGCTTTACTTTCAGGGATTTAAAGTATGGATCTTCTTCTTCTTCTTTGGCACAACAACCGCTGTCGGTCAAGGCTTGCCTGTACCCACTAGTGAAGTGAGCTTGGCTTTCAATGACTTATTGTTATTGAATTATTATATACCATAGCAGGATAGTCAGTCCTACGTAGGGGGGCACGGTCTATTCGGGACTTGAACCCATGACGGGCATGTTGTTACGTCGTACGAGTGAACGACTGTACCACAAGACCGGCCCTTATACCATACTACCCCTACCCCTAAAGTATGGATAGCTCAACATTTATTCCAAAAATGTAAAACAAGGATACCAGATTGAATGGAAAGTCACGTACCGATGCAATGTTATACACCATACTCGCCGAATACATCAAAGCAAATTCAAGCACAATGGACCGTTAAAACATTGGTAAGAAAACAATGGCTGAGTGCAAGTTTTGGAAACGGCACCCAAACTGATAGGATCGCTTTGTAGAGCTTTGTTATCAACGCGTAGTGGCGTAGAAAGCGCGCGGTGTAACACGTGGGCCAACTATACCACGTTTAGAACGGCTGGTGTATTCATTGTGCGAGTTGCGCTAACCTTACAATCGTGGTAGAGATGAATCAATTGTGAGTAGAAAGTTTTTAGGTAAAGGATGCTAAAGGTGGGTAGTAGCTGTAAGGTTGCGATTGTTACGCATCAATCTGCTACCGCAGAAAAGGCCGGAATTGTAGAATTTGTCATTACATTAGGCTATGATGGTGAGTGTTTCTATACAGTACGACAATAGCTTTGTTAAATGAACAATGAAGCTATTGTTATAAAGAGCAAATTCATTTATAAAATTGTTTGGTGAAGGGTCAGTATGTACATGAAGACAGTTGAAGAAAATATGGTCTTAGTACAATGTTCTTCGAGGTTTAATAAGATTACTCCCAAAGTTATGTACTTGAAATACGCCTGGATGTATACCATGCGATGTATTTAGGTGCTCTGAATGTAATATTTATTTTTATAGAGACTTTAAACCAATTGGCTTCATTCGCATTTTACTAAATGTATTACTTTTAAGGGTGATGGTAAATTATTTTTTCTGAATTGAAATTTGCTTACACTTATTTAACTCATTTAAAGCTTTACTCGTCAAAGAAAGGACACGGGTATTTCGTGCTCAGCATGTTGCCCTTTGACGGCATACAGTAAAAATATTTGGAAAACCCAACTATACCCTACAAGCCTCTGCTACAAGCCTGATCTACGGCACTGTCAAAGAACTTTCACAATTTATTTCCACCATATTAATGTTAGGCTCAACAGTAAAGTATGTCCTTGACCATCATCGCGCGAATATTCGACCACCACACCCCTAACCTTTTCCATATCTTTTCACCATCCCCTTCCAATAATGAAATAATTGAATTCGATTAAAAGCGCTCGGCGCGAGCACGGGCCCTGCGCCCCATTAAAATAATTTTAATGGCTTCGAGTTTTTCTGGCGTAATTACTATTAAATTCCGCACCCGCAACCAATCATCCTGGTGCGGGTGAATGGAATGGACCAACATCCAACACCCCCCCGGTCCGCACCGTGTGTCAAGAGCGTTGGCTTTCTGCCGCCGGATAGCGCAACAATCCTGCGCGATAATGAATTTTTAAGCTACCACGCCACGTGCTGCGTTTCGACTAAGAAAGGGAGAGTGGGAGAGAACCCGTTAGAGCGAGGGAGAGAGAGAGTAGGCGAAGGAGGGAACAACAGCGGCACAATGAAACCGGCACAGCAGAGCGCACGGGAGATGAATTGTGCTGGTGAAATAAATTATTGTTTGCTTAATTACTTTCTGCAGCCAAGACGGTACTACTGCCACTACTACTGACGCCGAATGGTGCTAGTGCGTTGCGATAATGGTGAACCCATCGGCACTTTTCCGGGAAATGTTGCCCGCTTTCGGAAGTTTGGTTTGTCTGGTGCGGAGGTTCGGTGTAGTGGCCGCCTCTCTTTTTTTTTTGTTTAAAGATGCTGCCGGTACACGGTTTGGCGCAAGAAATGGCAACAACTTAGTGCTTAATTAATTTATTCTAACTTCGATAGCGATTCCCGTTAATTGATGGCGGAACTGACGGGCTAGGCGGTCATCCTCTGGCTTCAGGCGAGCTGGCGGGAAACTGACAGATGGCGCAGTGGTGGTGAACACATACAAAAAAAAACACAATAATAGTAGGTCGTGGACCTAGGACAGTACACAGGGTGACGACAGGGTGCGAGATAAGGAATGCAAAGCAAACACGACAACAAGAACACTTCCAATCACACAAACCATGTACAGTGCGGATTGTGAGTTTGTGTGTCATAGAGCGCAGTGCATATTGCAAAACGAAGTGCTTGTACAAGGTTTATCTTGATTTTTGGAACTGATAAGTAACCCCTGCAGAATGTTTCCAAACATGCTTCGTGCACTGTTAATAGTGATCGCTTTCGGTGCGTCCCGGGCCGGATTGCTGGACTGGTTTCGTGGCGAGGACGAGCTAGAGGGCCATCGGATAGGCAAGATTCACATCGAAGTCCTCTCACCGAAAGGCATTCGGCTGTGGACGGCATACAACCCCGACACGGAGCTGTTCGGTGTGGAGCTGTACGTGAAGTATTACGGTGGCCGGACGGAGGCACTCGACTGTGCCCTGTGTCAGAATGTTACCGAACCGGTGGACGGGAAGTTTATGCTGGAAGATCCTAACCTAGTGGCCCGCTTTGGTGATGTTCTCCAGTACACGATCATCACGTTTGACGGCACCACGACGATGCGTCATGCCGCAAGACGACAGTTTGTGCGAGGTACTGCCACCATTATCAACAGTTACAGTGTGTTTGTATGGATAGTAACTTTTCTGTTGTATTTTTGTTGTGTAGAGGAGCTTATCAAACCGAACGATCGGTGTTTCTGTGGCGCGCGCAAGCTACCCGAACCGCTCCAAGATGCACCAATGTCCGAGGTGGAGCTGCTGGAACGCATCATACTACGGGCGTTGGGTAATCGTAGTCGGGAGTGTGAGGCGATCTCGAACTGGCTCGTGCTAAGGGCGGAACCTCGCAACGAGCAGGCCGATTTGCTGGAGTACGTGCGAACCTATCTGGTGAGAAGCTGAAGCTGCTGGAACTGATGAGATTTAGCGGGATGATAGAGGACTACGATGGTGTTTTATAGGTGGTTGAGGATAAAGTTGTAGAGGTATAAGGTAGTGAGTACAGCTTGGAACAATGTCAATAAATGGATAAGTAGACTTATTAGTATAAGTAAGGCGTAGGACTATCAATTGAGTAAAATTCGGGGAAAACCGCTTATATAGAAATTTGCATTAGTCTAACATCGTGTTACTCGATCAAGAAATATGTGACCAAGATTTTTGGGACCTAGATTTCTGCGACCAAGATTTCTGCAATCAAGATTTTTGATCCCAAAAGACTTCTGTGACCAAGATTTTTGCGACCAAGAAATATGCGACCAAAAATTTTGTGAGCAAGATTTTTGCGACCAAGATTTCTGCGACAAATAATTTTCAACGAAGAAGTTTGCCACAAAAAAAATTGTGAACAAGAATTTCCTGGCCAAGGATTTTGTGACCAAGACTTTGGCGATCAAGATTTTTGCGACCAAGATGTTTGTAATCAAGGATTTTGCGATCAATGATTTGGAGCCCAAGACTATTGCTACCAATTTATTTAAAAATGCATCATCAAACTTTTGTGCAGAGTGCACAGGAAGCTGTGTTTTTGCAAGCTTTGGTTACATTTTTCTTAAATTGACCTTCCAACATCCCGTCTGGTTCGTGTCATACCGATACAGGATGGGAACTTCAAATACCAATTCGGCTTTATACTTATTTATTGCACGTCATGCCACACGCTGAATGAATGACCTTCTTTTGATCGTGGAAATAGGTGTCATTTTGCTCCTTTTATGTCGTTTTCTCATTCTTTACTGGGAGGTCATGAAGTAGAGCAAAGCACACTTGAGCAGGATAATGACGATTACCAACCGAACAATTCGTTGTTGTTGAATGGCATCGACGAACGTTGTTGGCGACGATGATGATGATGATTATGGTGATAAGATATTAGCCTTTTTGCTGGTTTTCTGTATGGAAGAAAGGTGTTTTTTGTGCTTTCCCCAAGAACAAATTGCCCAAGCCTCAATGGTGGTAGGCTTTCAAAAGCCAACACGACGGGTTTTAGCCTTTTGCATGGAAAATCTTCAAAAAAGCCGGTCGCCCGTGTTTGATGGAGTTTTCTAAAACGTTTTGAACTTCTTCGCTCTTTCCACTCCATTCCATCCAGTTTTTAATGGAACGGAAGTGCTCGAAGGGAGAAGGTGAAGTGCGTGTGTTACGGATTTTCCTCGCCATTTCCTTTTAGCGCGCTGGGCTTAAGGGGGGGCGGGGGTTCAACCACCAGTGAAAAGATGCGTCAAGTAAACCGGAGAACCCCGGATACGATGCGAAGGAAGGAGGCGCGTGTGCGAGCGTGGAAAATGATTTATTAGTCCCGCATTAGAATGGCGTAAAGTGTGCCAGAAGGCTGAAAAGGGAAAAAAGCGTACCCGTAGGTGGCTGCTTTTTTTTTCGCTCTTGCCGAGCAACGCAAATGACTAGCCAGAAATGGGGAGAGCGAGAAAGAGGGAAATTATGACACCTACCGAAATGCGAAGCGCACCAGCAGAACGACCGCGCTGATGTGTGTTGCGTTGTGTGGAAATGGGAGGAGGGAGTGAAAAACATGCGTAAAAGCGTTGCGATCTGACGCGCTTCGAGCCACCCCGTTGAGGGAGGAAAATGCAGCGACCTTGTGGGCTAAAAACGCCTCCCTTTTGCTGGTGTATCGTCGTTAAAAGGGAAAGCATAAGCCAGCAAGGAGGAGGAGGAGGAGGAGGAGGAAAGAAAAAACAGCGCACAAAAATATGAACCAACGAAACGACTTTGTTGGCCCCGTGGTGGCAAACGCGCAACGCGACGAAAAAGTACGTGGAAATGGGTTTGGTTTTTTTTTTGCTTTCCTGCTCCACTGTGCTAAGGGTCGTGGTAGTGAAAATGATGAAAAATTCCTTTGGTGCTGAAGCGATGTTAGCCGATGTAAAGCTGAGTAACGAAGCGTACATCAAGCCGACGACGGCAAGGCAAAGGCAAAGGCGAACAAAAAGGGATCAGGGCGTTATGATTATGATTTCATGAATGATTAAAAGACTGCCATCCCATTTACCATGCAGGGGGGAAAAATCATGCTCACGCTACGAGTGTGTGTGTGGATGTATATATTGCTTTGTACTATCTCCTCTACAGCACCAGAAATTGGGTTCACTTTCGCCTCTTTCTTCGCCGTGCATGAAAGCACCACAATCACCCAATTTCCCAGCTTTTGCAGCTTGCGTTTTGCAGTTCGCCTTCCAAAACGCGAACCCATTTTCACCACCCCCCCCCCAAAACAGGATCCACAATTTAACGTTGCACAAGTTGGTGGTGGTGGTCGTTTTTTGTGTTGTTTGTTGGTAGAACTAAGGCCCTTTATCGTGGTGGTAGGCTTGGAAAAGTCGGGCGAGTTGTTCCCGCGGCATAACCCCCAGTGTAACGACTAATTTTCCCGGGCCACATGTAATAATGGAGTCTTTTATTAGGTTAAGCAGAAGGGCAAAGGGATCGTGCAGCGTTCAGGAATTTTTTTTTTCGTTCTTGCTCACTCTCTGCTCTCTACGTGGATAGGGCAATGCAAAAAGCACCGGTAATAACCGTTGGATGCTACAATATGTACCAAGCCAAATAAGGTGTGCCGCCATGGCAGAAACAGTGTTGGCGTTTTTCTTTCCACAGGTGCACGTTCCAATGAACGAACGAATATCGCTTTTTTATGCACATACACGACCGGGTGTATGAGCGTACGCGGAATGATGAGTGTAATGAAGATTATGATGATCGGTACGGGTAATGGTGTTCGTTAGGCGCTGGTTGGCTTCATGGGAGCGGGGCTAGACAATTATTACTCGAATATGCTTCCGGTGTGTGGTACGGTTTTTGGTAGAAATGGAAAGCTATTTTTTGTTATTTGCCGCAACCATGTGTGGAATGAATGGTTGAGTGGAAAAATCAACTAGAGCTTGTATAGCTTTTCAAGGAAATTGCATAGTTATGCACTTGTTTTGGTGAAATTCGTTTGAGTGAAACAGGTCATCTTGAACGTTGTTTTCGGTAATTTGAAGCAGGGCAATTGGAAAGACTGTCAAAAGTAATTGTGTCTTGTGTATGGTATTGCTAGAGAACCACTTATGTTTTAGGATATGACATTTTCTAAAATGTGATATCTTTATCAGAGATTATTTTTGCCTCAATTCAACTTAACAACTCTACAATGTGTAGCTTCGAACAGCTTTAAATGCACATTGACAGGAATGCTGTTGAATTTGGCTATAGATGAGCGCCTAAAGTTATGCAATTTATTGATAATTGATCAACACTTTCATGGAGTGTCATGGCTATCATATATGATAGCCAGGGATAATTGACTGTAAATCTTAGTAACTCGTCATGTTATGTTATTATCATTTGTATTAATATTAATTTATATTATCATGAAATTTTGCAAAAACACAAAGTAGTAAATAGCTTTTTAATGTGTACATTGTTTGCAAATCTTTGCAACTAATAATTCCTTTGATGAATATAATGCATCCACATTTATTTCAGTTATAATGTGAGCTTTCAAACCCTCAAATATACAGCAGATATTAGTTAACATTATGTCAATATACGTTTTTTACATGATCGCTTTTCAATGAAGCATCTTATTGAAAAAAAAAATCAATACATAACATAAAACTTTTTTATTCAAATTAATGATCAAAACAAAGCAAAATAATGAAAACACAACAAGATAACAAACTTAAATTGTATTAAAAATCATTTTTAGCAAGCATCATTTTTAACATCGTTTGTTTATATTCCATTACACTTCCCTGGGGACCATGGCTATCACATATGATAGCCATCAAAAATGTAAACAAAAAGTGCTTGGCACCCAGGGAAACATAAAGAAAAATGGTCTGGCACTCAAAGTGTCAAACGATAACTTATAACAGTCTGAGAACAAGCGTCCAACAGCAGCTCTTATTAGGAGGAATAAAAGATCGAATCGAATAACATGAATTCATAACTCATTAATAACATTCAAATATCATTTAAATCTGATTTCCAAAATACAAATCTACATATCATGCTTGCAACCCAACTCAGTCTCAGAGATATAATTCTGGAAGTCATATAGCAAGATTTATGTCTTATATAAGATTTATATATTTAAGTTTTATCTTAGACTCACTTACTTACTTGGGCAAAATGAGGGGAATCAATTTGGTTTGGGCAATGCATGTCTTTGATAAAATAAGCTTTAGAGTCATTATACATACAGTGAAATCTCCAAGATGGTGATATCTATAGGTGAATCTTCAAGGGACCGTCAGATCAGAGAGATATTCATGTCGAAAAAACTAATGAAGGTGTTGCTTTGAGGCATCCAAGAAACCAAAGTCCATATAATACAGAGGTCGATGCATAGCTCGATTTTGGTCCACCATTTTGAAAGCTTATTTTTGACAGTTAGATGAAAAAGCGTTCACAAACGATTCCAAACAACCATACACTTTTTAGGGCTAATTGTGCATTTTGTGCTCAAAACTTAGTTTAACTATACATTTCTTTCTCATGAACATGGCATGGAGTAGTTTTTTCAGTAATTCATCACTTTAAAATGACCACAATCAGAAATCTGGCCTCTTAGCTTTGACCCTCTTGAGCTGCACAAGATTTCGTCGTAATTTCGGGCACTGATCTTGTTGTAATTGATAATTTCACTATAATTCTATCTTTTCTTGATATTCGTCAACTTTTTAAATTACAATATTACAAACAAACGATGTAAAAATGGCCGAAAATGCTTTCAGACCACTGCATGCACAACAACTAAAACCTCAATGTATGCTAAGATGAAACTATTGAAGCTTTTTCATCCAGCTGTCAAAACTTTCCCACGCTTTTTGATCAAATGTTCTGGATGACTCGACCTCTGTATTATATAGACTTTGCAAGAAACTACGGGAAAAATATGGCATACTTTGACCAATGTGTTTGTTCTTTAACCCAAGATCTATTAAGGAGAACAGGTCGATGCAAAGCCCGTTGCTAGGTTGCCATTTTCAGCTCGCATTTGACAGTTTCATGAAAAAGTGTTTACAAAAACACGGCTAATAGTTAACGTGGAAAAGTGGACGAATTTACTATTAGGAAGATTATATTGGTTAAATTTCTTGCGGTCAATCACTTCTGGAGAATAAAGTAGAAATAGTTGCAGTCTATTCTGTATACAGATAACCTCATTGCTTGCCGTGGCCACGAATCACTGCTGTTTGCAACAGTCCTGCTGGAAGAACGAAAAGTTTAACAGGCATAAAATAGCACTTTACATGTTCCAACTGGGTAACAGAAGTCCTATTTACCTTCAATTGAACACTGAGAGTAAAATGAAACATCGAATCGGCACACACAAGTACAATATGCATACCGTCTTCTGCTTATAACCCGGCGACGAATGATAAAAGAGATCCTTGGATTGTATTAGCCATGTAATATTCTAACTGGATTCTACTTCTTGTAATATTCGAATAGGAAATGAGTGCAAAATGTTGAACAAAACTCTTATTCACTCCATAGCAACGTCCATCGCTAAACATAAACAATGTTCAATTTAACTGTCAAAATTTTCCCATGGCTTTCTGTCAATTTACTCTAAACGCTTCGACCTGTTCTCTTTCAAAGACTTTGCTTTAACCAACAAATTATCTTGGAGAATTTTAGCTGCCTAATCGCATATCTAACTTAAGGCCTGAGGGGAAGATTTATCTTGAAGAGACATACAATGTATGGAATATGAAGAGACCGTCAAAATTATTAGCTTAAAGAATCAATTCGTCTGGAAGAGACTACATCTTAGATAGATATAACTGTATTCCATTTAAAAACACTTTCATGTCTCTAAGAATATCGCACTTTCTTGGCGTAAAGACCAAAATGAGTAAATGAATATACAAACAAATCACATATGCTCATTATATATTTTTTTAACTAAGTTCAAAACTTCTTCGATGAGTATTCTTACGGCTTTTCAGTATTTCTTGCCAACATCATCGTAGTCCCTCACGGATGTCATACCGGCTTCGTGCGCCTGGTACAGCACTAGCAGCTTGTGGAGCAGTGTATCCATCTCGAAAACGATCACCTTCCCGTTAGGGCTGGCACCAACCACTGCGCTATCCGCAACCCGGGCAAGCTTAGGCGATTGTTTCAGCACGGTTTGCACATATCCGCGCCAATCGATCGACGTATCGTACGAATCTTCCGGGCTCTTCAGGGTCAGCATGTTGGTGCGTGGTTTCGTTGCACATTGTTCACTCACCATCTCCACGATACCCTTCAAAATGCTTGCATCGTACCGCCGATCCGGTTTGGCTTGGATGAGTTTTTGTGGGAGACTTTCATCCCTCGCTCCGCTCCGTACGTCCAATAGCGAAGCGTGCGAGCAAAGGTTTGTTTCGGGATCGATTTCACAATCAAATCCTTCGTCGGAATAGTCACCGTTGAACAGTTCTTGGTTCCAGTTGGCGGTAGTGGGTGTGATCGGGGAAGGAGTTGTAGTTCTTCTTGTCGATGTGGTTGGTTGAGGAGTAGTTAATCGTGGCGTTT
The DNA here is from genome assembly GCF_016920715.1 of Anopheles arabiensis. Taxonomy (NCBI): domain Eukaryota; kingdom Metazoa; phylum Arthropoda; class Insecta; order Diptera; family Culicidae; genus Anopheles; species Anopheles arabiensis. Next base: position 25,335,178 of record NC_053518.1, read on the forward strand.
GGGTTGTGGACCGTGACCAGGGCGGTAAGGTGTAAACTGGCTGTTTTGTGGTAGTTTCTGTTTGGGTGTCATTCTCACAGGTACAGTTGCTTCTGACCATATGTCCTGGAAAAATGTAGAGAAGTGAAATTGAAAACAAATTGTCGATCATTTCGGCCTTGTTTTCCCTATATACTTACGAAACACATGAAACTGGATCGTGTTCTTTAGCACTCCTCCATCGGTAAAACCCATGTAGGTTGTTAGGTTTAACGCGTCACCCGGCTTGATGATCACCTCCGTATCGCGCACAATGTACTTCCCGTACACCAGCTCCGTCGCGTTTTGCACCACGTCCGGCGTATCCCCGCCCGGGTTGTTGATGTACAGCTCGAACGCAAAGTATTGCGATGTAGCGTTCAGCCTTTGGATGGAGAGCTCAATACCTTTCGGGCTGTAGATCTCGATGTTTGGATGCGGTGTCCAGTGGTGCGGGCGTCGATGCCCGTGCCCGTGATGATGATGATGGTCGTGGCGGCTATGGTGGCGACGGCCATATCCATGGCTGGACACTTGCTGGCAGATCACCGCAAAAAGCACCACCGTACAGAGCGCTGCGGTGAGCGATCGAGACATCTTGCTGGGAAGGTTGCACGCTTGAGACTGTGGCAGGTTGATCAGCGTGCAGCTGTTATAGCAGCATCGGTTGCGTACTTATCGCTTCATAGTTCAGTATTGGTGATAACCCTAACTGAATACACTCAGTGAGCAAATTGTTTGGAGAGAGCTGAACGTGTGTGACGTGCGAAGATGATTCATGGGCGGAATTTCAGCGAGAAGTTCCCCAGTTCGTTATGCGCACCAACAATGTGGCAGCATAATTAAGCACAATTGGCAATTGGTGCTCACTGTTGGGTCGTTGTTTTGCTAATTGAAGTGAGGAGTGTACGAGCACGAAGGAAGCAGCAAAACAATGATAACTTTCTGTTTATTTGCAGCAACATTATTCAAACCATAAATTCATACAGCGTATGGTAGATTTCCCACCAGACATTTGCTTATTTACAGCAGCAAGAGCAACAAGAATATGATAAAACATACACGAAAAGCATTGCAAAAATGGAATAAATACATTAGCAAACTACATGTTCGCAACGAGGCACGGAAAAGTTTCATGAATTCATTTTGAAAAATTAATATCCCGACATGCTTTTTTACATTTTTTGTTGTTCCCATCGCTACATCTCTAATCAAATTATAAAGTTGAAAATCAATCGCATTCAAACTTTCGTTTCGGGCACGCGAAAAGTATGTGAATAAGCCACGCGAAAAGTATGTGAGTATGTGTTTTAAGCCATTTCGATTGGTATGGTACCAGTGGTGGAGCAGTTGTTTCTAGAGGAAGGAATGGGCTTCAAACGAGCTTTGGGTGTTCGTATGTGTACATTTATGTTCGTAGATGCACATCGTCGACAACTAACATTGGTTGTGCAATCCAGAATGCAGAAAACTTGCATGACCAAACTTTTGGCCCCATTCCCTCGGGATGTCTTTCGTTGATTTTTGCTGTTTCTTTGCATAGTACAGGGAGCAATATTTGAAGGTAGGCGTACAAGTAACACCGTTAACTTTCAACAAAGTTTGCCTGGTTTAGCAGCATATTTCGTTGGATTTTGTTTAACATATTCAAACGAAAAAGAACTTGACTGATGAATTGATTATAATGTTTTTAAACAGTTTTCGAATGTGATTTTTGAGGTTAAAGGTTAAAATGGAGAAGTTATCAAAGTTAGAAAAAATAATACTAGACATCGTTTATATTAATTTTTACTAATTTATGTTTTAATCTATGCATCATTTTTTTGCTGGATTGAGTACTGATGCAAATAAATGTATCGTTTTGAAATTTTAATTATAAATGTGTTGGAGCAAGTACTATATGTGAATTCGTATCATAGGTCATAGTGCTACTGTATAGGTATAAGGCTAGCAATAAATATTTTTGTAATAAAGCAGTCTTAGTCAAACGACCAAGCGATGTACTCGAGCTTCATTAATACACAACAGTTACACAATACACAACAGAGCATTAAACAATATATAATTAACCATAATTTAGAATAACATTATAGCTAATCTTATCAATGTCTTAAGAAAAATAGGAATAAGATGGAAAAAAGGAAGAGGAAGAAGGAGAAAAATAACAACAAGAAGACCAAAAAAGAAGAAAGAAGAGAAAAAAAGGAACAAAGAGAGAAATAAAACATAAACAAGATTAAAGGAAAAGATAAGAAAAGTATGTAATATGAAGATATATAAAGATGAATCAAACCAAAAAGTAGCTTTATTAATATTGAACATTCAGAACACAAATGCAAAGAAAACAAGATAACGATGGCGTTGAAAAGAAAAGAAAAAAAAGAAGAGAAACAATCATACAATAAATCATAATACATTACAATCCTTCGGGAGTTTGAATGGACAAAAGAAAATTGTGAAAATGCTAGTAGAACAATACACCTTTGGTTCTCGTTTATCTATAGCAAAATAAAACGTTAAAACATGCCAATGGAATGCGAAAACAAGTGGAAACCGGTACATAGATAAAGTATTCAGATGTGTAATCCTGATGCTGAACGTGTTGATGTTGTTGTCTGTTAATAATCAAGATCAAATACTGATTGCAACATTCTCAGCAATTTACCGACTCTAGCACCGATCGATTTCCCGAAAATCACAGAACGAGAAAAGCTTTCACCAGTCGGAACTATTTCCAAACTGCCTATCAAAACTATCAAATTTCTCATCTAGCAAATGTTATATTTCTGCTCGCACCCGGCCAGCACCAGTGCGTAAAGATCAAGATACACAGCATTCCCATTTGCGCAGCAGGGCTCCAGCACTTCGAAAAATAAAACAAACTTGACAGGCCCATTTCAGGGGTGGAGGGAGGCCTGTAGTCAAAATGAGCATCTCGCCTAATGGAACTCCGTAAGCCACAAAAAACACAAAAAAAGCTTCCTCCACAACCGAGCAGACATGTAGGGGTATATTAAAACACGGGAAGGGCGTAAAGTTGCGGGGAATATGACAGATCAATTTCGTTTTGATTGCACCAGACACAGTGAAATAATTTTCATCCCAGTGCTGGGCCCCGTTCGGCTTGGTGGCTGAGGCAAAGTCGGCTGAGGCGGATGGCGGAGGCAGGGGGACAAAAACATTTTCATTTCACCAGCCGGCAAAACATGCTCTCTCTCTACGGCAGTAGGGCCCACGACAGAAACGCTCCTCTGTGGTCGGTTCCTTCAAGAAGTCAACGGGCGAAAGCATGTGTGTAAGGAACATGACGCTGTTACCGAGGAGGTGGAGGGTGGTAAAACACACCCAAGAACATGGCAATGTTATTTCGCAATTCTCAGCTCTTTTTTCTCTCTCTTCCCATTCCTTCTACCCGTTGCTGTTGCTATTACTGCTCCTGTTGTTGCGCAGTGGCTGCTGTATGGTATGGTACGGTGCGGCTGCCCACTCCGCTGTTCATCTTGTTGCGGGTGTGCTTTGAAGAATTATGCCATAAAAGTTTCACATTTCTTCCCAGTGAAAATGGGAGGGGGGAGGGGACACGGCTGCTTTTGGGAGTGAAGAAGATGGGGAAAATCCACCCGGTCGTCTAGATCTAGCCGGGTGGAATGATGATGCAGTTTATTTGCAAACAAATTCGACGATGTACCGGGCACAGAGGGAGGTGGCAACAAAAACTCATTCCATTGCTACATTAGAACAGTGGCAGAACAACTCGTGAGACGTGGCCGGTTTATGCAGGCTGCGGTTATTTAACATGAAGCACACAAGAAGAATTGTGTTCCATATTTCATCGGGATGATGATGCATTATTCGTGTGCAAAGTGTGGGGGAGGCCACGCGTGTCAGTATGTGTGCATGTGTGCGGTTTTGGTTGAACGGGGGGCCTGTTGCGATTTTATTTCGCTTTATTTTGCTCCCTCTCTCTCTCTCTCTCTCTCTCTCTCTCTCTCTCTCTCTCTCTCTCCTAGTGCGAGTGAGAAGTGCATAATTTGTGCATAATTGTATGCAGCCGAGCTCGATGGGGACGCATGGACGCTGGCAATGCTTTTAGACAAATGGAAAGAACAATTCAACCGGCTGCGGTTTAATAGCGTGTTTGTTTGCTGTGATGCACAGCGTGATCAATATAAATGGCACCCATAATTGTACATTAATCTTGCGTGGAATGTGCGCAACTTAACTTGGGGTTTATCGGTTCACGGGCTGGAATGGTGGGAGGGTTTTTGTTTCAATTAGAGTAAGCTTTCATCCAGTTGCTCACAATGGTGGTTTTGTACGGTAACAATCATGAGTGCGAAACAGTGTAAAATGATTAAATGTTTATTTTGAAATGCTCTTTTTAAGATTTGCAATATTTGTATTTTTTATTGATTTCATGATCGAGGTAGTCTCGTGGCACAATCGTTAACTCGCACGACAAACCCGTCGTAGGCTCAAGCCTCATATGGATAGTTCCACTGTATCAAGTACTGATCATCATCCGGCGGATGAATAGCTAGGTCTTTATGCAACCAAAAAGAAGAAGAAGCATTTCTTTAAATCTATACATGATTTCAGAGTCAATGTTCAATGTCTATAAAATGTTTTTATTGCTTGCGAGATGTTTTTCAACAGCTGTCAAATGTTATATTTTCATCACAATAATGTTTAAGTGTTTCCACATAATTTTCAACACGTCTCAAGCTAGATTAATTTTGAAAGTTTTTCGTATTGTGTTGAAAATCATGTGTAAGAATTGAAATTTTATTTTCATGCAAATACATCATTTGACAGCTGTTGAAAAATATCTTGAAGGTGATGAATGCCGATGTGCACATTGATTTAGAAATTATGCCATATACTAGTTTTTAATGTAGGATTTTCTAAGCATTAAAACAGCAGTATCCAAGGCGAACAAGCGCCAGATAAGTAAGTAAGTATCGAAGGCAAATAACAGTATTAACCCAATAATGTAAACTGTTGAAAATCATAGAAAAGAACGGAAAAAATTGTGATGCAATTGCAACATTTAACAACAGCTGAAAAACGCCTGGAAAGTAGAGAATAATGATGTTTACATTCGAAGCAAGTTGGATGCCTCTGTAATAGTAATGTTCGCTTCAATTTAGCGAATAGTTGTTGTATTTTAATGAGACGAAAATTATCTCCTTCAACTCTTTTGTTTTAATTTTTTTTAATTTTATTTTTATGCATGTTTTCTTTTAAGTTAGATTATGGGCACTTTTGCTAAGCCACTAGATAGACAAATGAAGCAAATAAATCGAAATTAAAATTAATGTTTTTGCTGTTTGTCAGGGAATTAAAAGTAGATACAAAAATGAATAAATTTCCTACATCAGTAATTCATGTATAGAATACATCTTGAAAAATGAAAAAAAAAAACTATAAGCAGTCGTTCTTGCTTACATTAAGGTAGACTTAATTATCATAGCTGTGTATTCATATGAAGGAAGAAAGACAACCCTCGTAATGGGTGTAATAATTAGGCACTTTGCTGCATAGCACATGTTTTTTTAATAATTTGCCATTGGGAGAAATAATGCACCATATAATACACCATAAAACATGTTCAGCAGCACACCACCTGTTTCAATAGAAACTACCCTTTTCACTACCTTTATACGAGTCATAATCGGTTCGTTTTAATTTAACTATCGTACCGTACCGTTTTGCATAGTGAAATGATGATCGCCATACGGTCAGCGTCACCCCGTTTGTCTACAAGACAACGACTCCAATTATGAAGCTACAGTGGAAGCCTTCCAAGGCATTCGTATCGTTTTACGATGATGGTTATTAGACCATCAGGTCACGGTCTATTTACACGAGGAGGAGGTTTTACACATAAGCATAAACGTAAATGCTCTTCGCCAGTGTAAGGGGTACGCGCTCGCCACAACAAATCATTTCGGTGTCCGGGTGCTGTAGGGAGGGTGGTGCCGGCCGGCCAATTACCAGAAGCTAAAACACACGCCAGCAAGTGGCAGAACATGCGAAAGCTTTCACATCCGCACCCGCACCATCGCGCGGAGTAATTGTTACCTGGGTGAAAAAATAAATCTATTTGCGTTTCGTCCATCAAACGGGACGGGACAAGGCGTTCAACAGGTTTTTGGTGTTGGTTTTTCTGCCTGTTTTCATACCGATGCTAGGAATCGAAAGCGTGTGCGTGCGTGTGTGTATGTGAGTGATTGTTATTTGGTTGTGCTCGTTTAGATTCATGAAGCGAGCGGCTCACATGAAATAAACATTCTAATAAATAATATCAGCCGCTCCCGATGCCGGTACATGCCGAACGAATCTCGTATGAGCGAGTGAGCTGCAAACCGGGTTTACGCTTTATAACGGGGAAAGGACTGTGGAAATGAGTAACGAAAAGGCGTACGAGATGGAGCATTTTTCCATTCGATGGCATCACATGTTGCAGTGCACGAACGGCAAACGGCCTGACGGGTGCTGTCGTATTGCATCAGAGAGCAAAAGTACGCATGGCGAGTGAAGTTAGGTGCAGGGTTTGGAGTGGGTGACCAAAGGGGTACACTGTAAAGTCCTCTCCCAAGCTTACCTTACATGGGTGGAATGCAAAAAGGGATCATTCTTTCGGGCATTATTCCGAACGCTGCTGTATGGTGATTGTGTGGTGGCATCGGCACTACGGTACGGTGAAGCAGCGATGTTGCTCTATTCTGTTGCATTTTTGTTACACAGAAGCACCATCGGGGGTGCTGGTTATTATGTATGCAGCAACACCCTTTTGCCAGTGTTATGCATAGAGAAACGGGATGCTAGGAGCGAAGCATTTTCGGGGATGAGTTTTGTGTTGAGTTTATCCGAGTCATTTGTAATCCATCTATCCGTTCGCCGTACTGACCAGCGTATAAACACGTTTGGGAAATGGTTTAATCGTTGCAAAACGGTGGCCGGCGGGCAAGAGTGTACGATACGGTTGCGGTGTACATTTGAACCGGATGGGTAAACGTGCGTCATGCTGTGGTCATCAGTTAGAGTGCCTTATTTTTCTGCAGAACTCGGGGTACGGAGCACGTGCAATAATCAAAAAGGTTGCAAAAGGTGCACCACTCCGAGAAATACACAGACACAAAGTTGTACACATGGCATTGTAAAAATAGAATGCAAATTCAGCATCTCATCGCCGAGCAATGTTTATCTCGTTGGTTTCGGGTCGGCGAGGTACCAGCTGGGGACAAAGGGAAAGACAAAAAGTGCTTATGAATGTTTATCATATCTACCTTATGGGCTCTTTGTGTGCTTCTGTGTGTGATCCTCACACACAAAGCGAGCTTAACACTTTAAGCGCCGTGTCATATAAATTCGCATGACGGTTTTGCTCACCGTTCAGCTTTGCATCTGACGCTCAGTGATTCTCTTGAGAACGAATGAGGTAGGAAAGAGAGAACGAGAACGACATGTGCTACGCCGCTTATCGCAATGAGTCAAAAGAGTGATAACAATCGCACGAGAAACTGTCGCTCTCATCGCTCTCTTGCCATGCGCTACGTGCTCACTCAAAAACTATGACGTCAGGCTGGCGGTCAAAGTGTTAAACTGTCTCGTTGAAGGACGGTTTTATACCTTTCGTCCCGGGACGGGCGTCGAGGATGGAGTCGCCCAGTCGCCCGTACCGGTTTCGTGTCATTCAAAGATTCCAATTTACTTTGATGACTCGATAGGATGACGCCCGGGCAAGATGCCCGGGTGGGTGACAAGTGAGCGTGTATCTGTGTGTGTGTGTGTTCGTGCTTCCCAGTGAAAAGTACCAACAGTGCTCCCCTGGGGCGACTAAGATAAGAAAGCCATTTTTCCGAAAGTCATGTGCGTGATTTATCAAAATTTCAATTCACGCCACTCGATCTTCCGCCTTCATGCGTCATTAAGCAAATGGATGAGGGAAAATGTCGGCGTGTGTGTCGGCTGGCGAAAGAAAAGAAAAAGTCAAACAAAAAGGGGTGTCACAGTGACACATTGTTCATTGTCACCGTATCGCTCCCCCGAGGCCACAAGGTTGAAGTATCACATTGACACATTTCGTTTATCTAAGATGTGAAATGGTCGGATGATGCAGGGCACTTCCGGTACTGGGGCTGGTGTGACCGGTGCGTCGTTTGCCTGGAGGGCTTGAAGATTTGTACGTACGCTTCGCATTCTGGTTCGGGGCTTCAGGGCGCAGGTTTTTTTTCCTTTCGCAGGAAAAGGGATTTCTCCTGCTTGATATTGTTGTTGTTTGCTGTACTTTTATGTTGCTGCCCGCTCTGTTAGGTTTATCCCCTCCGCTCGGTGGTTGTGTCATGCGATGTTATTAAAAACGAACGGCTCGTGGTAGATTTGTAACCATGACAAAAGACTCAAAGATTAATCCGTTACGGTGAAAATAAAAGCAGGTGATTGATTACGGTGCGCTGTTGGGTATGATTGATAATAAGACTTCCGAGAAGCTGCCTCGTTCAGAGCGGGGTCTTGCGAAAGCTGGCCTTCGGAATGTTTGGAAAGTCATTTCACCTGAACCATACCTTTGAACGTGTAGTGTAAACATTTTTTTCCAATTTATGAGTTTAAAAAGAAGAAAATATATATGAATTTACTTGCTTTTCTAACTGAAGTTATTAAAAGAAGATAATTATAAAAAAAGGAAAGAAGAAAGTGAGTTATCATTTGTATTTTTAACTGTTTATGAAACTGTTTCCTTTGAACGCTTGCAATAAGCTATGAATCTACAAATGTGTGAAGTTGTTATAAGCTTTTTGTTAGAATTTGGATAAACAATTTTCAAAATAAATATTTTTCTGCTTTGGATTTAGTGACTTTTCTGGTAACCTAACTGAAACAAATTGCATACTTTCCTTCGATTTTACAATTTAAAATCATGATTAGGGGCAATTCCATGGAACGATTCCTGCTCGAAAATTCCTGTTAAAATCACCTTCCCAACCAGACAAATCGGACTTAAATTACCCCTGTCTCACCGCTAAATAACCGATAATTTAAGAGTAATTTAATGGTATATTAGTAGTCATTCATTTACCAATTTGAGCAGTTTTGATGAATCCTATTCCTTAACCTATTTAATTGCATTTTTTCGCAAAATCGTTAAATAAAATGCATTAAATCGTTACTAAATGTATTAAGTTGTGTTTTAATCGTTATATTTAATCACTTTCCTTATGTTATACAAACGATTACAATGTTTTACATCTAACTTGACTGGAACAGCTGATTCACACGGAGAAGGTGTTACAAAATAGCACTAATAAAAGCTATTTCCTGGCTGATTTTTACATTACACGGATTTTAACATACCAACGACGCTACCTCAAGCTAAAATATCATTAAAACAACACTGTTTATGATAAGAAACGACAACAATTCGTAATGCTAAATTGACCTTAAATTACTGTTGTGACAGACAGGAAACTGCTCGCATGGGTAAATTAAAAAAAGGCTATCTGGTTGGGATTTGCCCGACCTAGGCGAAATCGAGCAGATATTGACCTATATTTTTAGTTTTGTTTTTGACATGAGCTGGAAGATAGATGGCACGAATCTTTGCTTGTAATATTTTGACAGCTGTAAGAAAATGTTGTGTATTTTGGTATTTACACAACAATATTGGGAATAATGCGCATGGAAGAACATCATTTTAAAGGGTTTTTGGTGATTTACATATAACAATTATGTATATTAATGCGTACACGTTCGTAAAATTTTTCGGTGTCAAACATTTTCGAGTCCATAAAACGCAAAACGCAAACGCAAAAAGGGTTCGCGAATCTTTGACGATGTAAGAGAAATGATTTACCATCAATCAATCGTTCCTTGGAAACGTATCGATTGTATTTTTGTGTTGCTTCTTTCAATCATCACATTTACCATTACCCATCAAGACCTATTGATTTCAATCACAATTACAACATTTCATCTCTTCTCATCATTCTCATCAGATAGCAGGGTGTCCTCGCACAAAAATCTCCCATCATTCTTTTCTTCCACTGTAATATCACGTCCAAGAGTGTTGGCCCAATGCCAAAGAGTTGCTGTCCACCGGCTGGGCACAGCACCATCAACAGTTTGTACCAGTCTCAGTGTAGAAAAATGACTAATTTTCTATCATGCCCTGCGGCACTCTCAGTTGGTTAACTGAGCAACACGGCCGGTCTCCGTTGCTATCACTGGGTGCGTCAACTATCGCCCCGAGAACGAGCGAAGCCTACCCGGGGGCAAAACCGTGCGGCAAGTTAAATCGAGTTACACCAACTTGTTGACGCTCCGACCCTCGGTAGCAACAAATTTTGTCGACAGATTGATTGCCCTGCCCGAGATGTGGTGGGTTGCGGCAGGAAGGCGATATTTATTGAAGAGCAGGTTTTCTTATCTCACAGCAGCCCTCCCGCTGTGGGAAACGCCTGGCAGTCGAGCGTGAAACAAATATATTTTTAGGGACAAAAATGAAAAATTGGTTAGACAGGGAAAGAAGTACTGCAAGCACTTCGACAAAAGGTGGCCGCCTGTCAACGGTACCGTTCGCTGTGACGCCGTTAGTGATACGAACCGGTTGGGATGAGAGCGCCGGAAAGGTGTGCGGCGAGCGGGCAGATGCTTCCCTGGATGGGCGGAACAGGCGATAAAGCCTGCCAATATCATGCCCGGCTCAATCAATCACCCATCGAAAACGGGAATGTAATTCGATTTGAGGATCATTAAACAAACACATTAACTTTATCATTTCGGGGACGGTTTTTGTGGGAGCCGCTTGTTCCTGTGGGAGTGTTTTCGTCGAAGTGTCGAAATGGTCGGAAACTCATCAGCGGAAAAACATGGCACAGTGATCGTGGTGCTGGTGGTGCTGGTGTAACTTTTGTTCTTTCCCAAAAATACACAGACACAGAAAAGGAAGCCCAAAAACCGGAAGACCCCAGATGGCATCAATGGCATCATCGTCGTCAGTCCTGCGGAGTCATCATGGTGGAGGCTGTGAATGTAACTGTGAGCCAGTACGGGCGGGCAGGTGGCAGCTTTGCGTCCGCCAGTGCGGAAGCTCTCGCCGTTACGGTCTGGTGTGGCTTTCGCTTACTTGTTTGGTGGCAAATTAATGAAATTATGCCGGAAGAACCGTTGTGGTGCTGTTGTTAGTTTTGCCATGATGGCTATTGTTGTGATGGCTGCTGTTGGATGTTATTTCTGTCCTTTCCGTGATCCAACCTGCGGCACTTGTTGAGAAAAGTTCGGTTCTGGAGTTCGCTGAAACTCATCCCCCTTGCTGGGGAAGCTAGCAATAAGACACAAACTCAACTTTTCACAGTTGGAAAAGACGATTTTCATCAAAAAAAAAAAAAAAAAACAAAAAACAAAAAAACATCCCTCGCCTGGACATCCGAAAAATGCGCCGTAATGTGATTACCAAAGTTCAGATGACGTGACGTTTGCGCCGAGAGCTGAGAGCGGGACGAGCTTATGCGAATTTATCTTATTTTGATTTCCATTTATTATCATCACATTTCTTGACCGGCTTGACTGGCGTGCGGGAAAACGAAAGGAAGCGGTCGGTGATTGTAACGGAAACTTGTTGCGAAGTGAAAGTTTAATAAAACAGTGGTTGCTGTTTTCCGTTTGTCGCCGCTCGTTTAATGGAGTGAGTGTTCGTGAGTGTCCCAAAACTGGTGAGAAAACTCAATGCAAACAGGAAAAAAAATCACAAAAGCAAAAACATTCCGTTTGCCGGACACGCAAACGAAAGGATTATGTAAATGAGGTGGCAACTGTTTCGTTACGGTGACTGTCACTCGTCGGTTTGATTGTGTCCGATTTTTCACATTAGCATAGACTCTCAACATGGAGGGATGCGACATTTGAGATCATTGGAAAACAAATGTTAATGGAAGTCAATAAAAAATAGAATGGTGAATGAAAGTTTCCGAACCGGTAATCGTATAATAAATGACATGCGTACGTTTTAGTGCATTTCCTGAATACACAATTCGAGGAAAACTGTGAAAAGAGGGTGAAAAAAATATTTTTAACATAAATATATGGTATATATAAAAGATTTATTTTTAATGATTCGATGACTCGTGTTGAGCAATGAACTAAAACAGGCTTTCTCGATGACTCGTGTTGTGTAATGAACTAAAACAGGCTTTGGTTTAATCCTTTTACCTGAAGGTATGCAACTGAACGCCTAGATGTAGGCAAACAAAATACAATTCACCCAAACATACAGTGAAATTGGAACAAGTAATGATAAATCCTAGATGGCGTTGCTTTGTGCCTGAAGCTATGCAATATGATAAACTGCTGCAATATTTTTCATGAAACCCAATTAAACCAAAAAGAAACAAAAACACTTTTTATAAATTTGTTGATGAATCAATGGTTAAGATTAGTTGTGTTACTTTTGATTCAATAAAAAATGTTTATTAAACCCACTCTAAGTGCAACAGTAATCCCACTTGAAAATGAATGAATTGCACATTGAAACGAATTCTTCCACTTTTACAAGACGTGCGCCAGCTTTCAGCATGCAATTACACGAAGGCAGCTAGTTAAGATGTCTGCAACATTTCCCAACGCACGTGCCTGAAGTCATACTTGCCGAGGGTGTATGATATCCCGAGCCTGGGGTCTGTGCAATCTGCTGCACCATTTGGATCCAGGTTTGTGGAAAATTAGAAGTGCTTGCCGCTCAGCTGCAACGGAATGTCCGCCACTGGACACGACGTAGCGGGCAGGCAAGCGGGACAGGCACGCAAAACGGAAAAGCTAGCTAATTTCCAGCACTTTCCAAACAGCCCACCCCTGGCAGCCCACCACCGGGAAGGTTAATAGTGACTGCTATTACGCACGAATTCCTATTTTTACCAGCTGGCTTCGTTTTCCATTGCTTGCCCATGGTTCTGCGTTCCATTCATTGTACGTGTACTCTGGCAGCGAGCGAACGAAGTGATGAGAGCGTGGTGGCAGCTTTTCTATATAATGAAAATGTTTTCACTTCGCTACACATGTTGCATCGTTTTAATTAAAACTACATGAAAATATAATGAAAATATTATCACATCGGAACACATGTTACATGTGTAGCCGGGGTTACAAGAAAATAGCCGACACTTTCATCGTGTGTGTGTGTGGCCGGGAGGAGTAACTGAAGCCTACCCACAACACCACACAGAAGGGGGAAGCGATTGGGGCGTTTGGAATGAATGAGCTTTTCTAAATCGGCACGAAACGTGCCATTGAATGGGAAACGCAACCATTGCCTCAGGACTGGCTACATCGACTGCGTCCTTGAGCGGCGTATGAACGGTGCCAACGGGCTGGTCTGGGATTCCTTGGGCTATCCGGGCAAAATGGTCATAAAATATCGAACACTGTTTGCCTAGCATCGTGCTGTGCCGTCTCGTGCGTCTGGTGCCATGCGTTGGAGTGTCTGAGGACGATGAAATATGTGTAACTTTGGAGCGAAGTTGCAGCAGAACACCTGGCATCGCGCACTTGCCCGTCTGATGGATAGGGGTACGGATAGGCATGTACGCAAGATTGCCTACCTTTCAGGATGATTGCTCAATATTAACTGTTACACATTGTTGTAACTTTTAAGCAAGCGGAGCAGGAAATCGGTCATGTTTGGCGTAGTCAAAATTGAAATATGTTGTGGTTTTCGACGCTTTGTATAATGTATCATTTGTATAATTTGGAACATTTGTGAAACAGGATAATCAACGTTCTATAATGTTTATTTTGAGATCACAATTCTAAGCATAGATATGAACTAGTATAACAGTAATCAATTACATTACATTGCATACATTTAGGCGCTCATAACATAATGCAATTCTGGGACCCTTCACGATTCTAGTCAGCTTTTTGTATGGAGTTTGACAGTTGGAGGCTGAAATCATGTAAACACTCCATACAAAACCACACACAAAACTAACCTGCAATTTTCAGTCTAGATTATAGTCTAGCCTCAAAGCTAGAATTAGATTCCAGTACCTGCTCGAAAAATAGCAAAACAAGGTGGTGTTTACATTTATCCCAAGGTGCATTAAGGCCGGGCTACATTGATCTTACTCTCTGGTGTAATTTCATTTTTTACTAGCGCATCTGGCGGCGGCTGACCGAAACATTTTGCAAACAATTTGTAGCCGCTTCAGAAAATACGTTATTTTCCCATGTTTTTTACTTAAACTGGACTGAAAAAGCTATGCAATTGATAGATAAATATGTTGTACAAGTATTTCAGCCATTTTCGCATCATAAAACGATGAAAAAACAACTTAAATTTGAGATCCGGCACGACCATTCCCTCGACGACCAAAAAAAGCTTCCTCTAGCCGCCGCCAGAAGCGCTAGTGAAAATCAAAATTACACTACGGAGTACAGTCAATGCAGCCCGGCCTTAGGTGATGGAATCTAGAACCAAAGTGTATGTAGTCCAGGTGGTCTCATGACATGTTTTAATAACCAAATTTGAATATCACTTTTTGACAGGATGGGTGAAAACTTTTGTTCAAACAAGCTTTCTGCAGGCTTGACGAATACACAAAACATTCTTAAACTCTTCATTAAGAAGCAGAAGCGATAAAAATCAGCCTTCTAAATGCATACACCTTCGGATAAGCCCATCTGTATATTATATCCACTTAGATAGCTGCTCGAAAACTGCTATACAATGCAAACAGCTGACAGGCTGAAATTTCAGCCTACGAACTTAAAACGGAAAGGGCCCCTCTATTAGTTTTGTTCATCAGTTCCTATGAAAGCACGCAATCGACTGTTTCAATATGAAGAACTGTTCTGAAGCTTTCGAAGATATTCACAAATCTATTGAAGCCCTGCTTGGAAATACTTTGCTATTGTATTATATCAAATAATGTTCGATAGCATGAGTTCCAAGCAAGCACAAATGATATTCAGTACCTTGTATCCTGCTGCCCTTCTGAATACGAAATTATAGTTGTGGAAGTACGTGTCAGTTCCAGGAATGGGGCGATGAACATCCTGAACAAGTGATGAACAATATATTTGTAGTGAAAGCAACGATCTCTTCCCCTCTATTCATAATATACGTTCTCAATGGAAGTCGTTTCTATGAAGCGTACAGCATGAATAGCATTCCTTTGATTTGTGAACTGCATGAAATCTTACATCGTCTTTTTGTGCCACCAGCTATTCGACGAAGATGAAACAGAGCCAATTGATGGAACCACAGCGAAGAAAGGCCTTCATCGTCAGCTTTTGTCTTCGCCAAATGGCAAACGAGCTTTTCGATGAAGGTTCCAAACGGACCGCCACCAACTCCGGTAAGCCTTTTATCACGCACCGTACTCGGTTCTATTAAAACGAAACCCCACACTTTGGAGCCCGCGATCCTTTGTGGCGTGAACGCGCGCGCGCTGCAGATCGTGTAGGAGCAAGTCCTACAAATTACATTAACTTTTTACACCAACCACTCAAACTTTACCCCTTTTTGTTGCCGACGGAGGGGGTCTTAGTTTCACCGCTTTTCTGTGTGGACCCTGGAAGAGGTGCAGTAGCGCCGGAAAAAAAGGAAGTTTAATTGCGAAACATGAAAGAAATAGAAGAGAGCCAGAGAAAGAAAGAGAAAAAAAACACATAATGTTTCACGTGAACCGGAAGCTACCTGGAAGGACGGTTGTTCTCGTACAGAAAGTGTGTGTGTGTGTTTCTGGGCATTTTTTGTGCGCCCTTTTCCACGTAAAGACATAGTTCCGCTAGCACACAGGAAAGTTGGCTAGTAAAAGTTGTACTACCAGTCCGGAAATGCGCCTGAATTCTTACAACAGGGTGCCGATGCCTTTTTTTCGCTCTCTTTGACCGGAAACTGCCTAAGAACAAGAATGCAACATAAAAAAACCCGCATTTGCCCAACTGTGCAGAGAAACGGAGATCCCGCAACCCGAGTTCCCGGAACGTGATGAAAGTCTCAATTGCTCGGTTTCGCCCGGGCGAGCGTCTTAACAATGTTGGGGAATTTGTGCGCGCGCGAGCTTACGGACACGGCCGCTGCGCGGCGAAAGTTAGTTTTACAAGTGGATAATTATGTAAATAGTTCTAATTAGAGACACTTTCGAGCGTGCGCTCCCGCTGTCCGCGGGCATTGGTCGGCTGCGAGGATATTAAAATGAAACGGTTAAGAAGAAAAAAAAAACTCGTCAAACTCTTGGTCAGGCGTGGATAAGTGTGGATAAATGGAACAAGTTTAAGGGAAATGGAAAGCTCCAGCCTCACGCAGTGTTTTTTTGTTCTCCTTTTATCAGGTTCTCCGAAGGTCTGTGGCGAGATGGATTGTATAACAATTAGTTTTGTACCGATCGCTTTCCCGGGTGCGCTTGTGTGTCAAGCAAATGTTAATAATTGGATTAGGGTAAAAAAGCTCCTCCGCTATTTCCGGCCTGTCGCTTTGTTTTCCCATTAAGCGTTAGACAGGCAATGGAGGCGGTATGATTTAGCATGACTACCAACAGGACCAAAAGCCCCACACATGGGGAGTAAACAAAATCAATTTGAAAAATTTAATTTACCGACAAAAGTGATTGCTTCTTTATTGCATATTGTGCGAAACTGATCTGGGTTCTGGGGCCAGAGGGCTGATCTGTTATTTTTTGTTGTTGCAGAGCCGCTGATCAGGTGCTCTATCGGGAACAAATCGAAACGATGGTAACGTTCACGTTGCACCTGGAACGGTAGCATTACCATTTCCCCCCTCTGTCTCCGTTGCTCTCCAACTGTGTGTTCCTCTCTATCGGAATCCGAAGCGAAGGTACATCCACCTAGCTCGTATCCCTTTCAAAGCCGCCAGACTCGATGCATGTGTCTGTATGCGTGAATGTGATTTGCTACCCATTAAAACTCAATTATGTGTAGCCTTTGCTGACCCACTTTTCCACCCCGGATCCCCTTACAGCCTCTCCCGCTCGGATCAGGCTCGTATAACAAAAAGAATCCCGAAAGGCTGATGCGCCTGCAATGTAGGCTTGCGGACGATGCAAGACGATCGAAACGCAACTCCTGGTGAAGAAGGTTTTGCGTACAAAATATTTCGATGGATGGAAAAATGGGTAGAGAAAATTAATTAATTTCCTGCTACGAAGCATGGATCTACGTTGGAGCAGGCAGGCGGAGATGCCCAAAGTGTCCCGTGTCCGCTGTGCCCGCTGAGATGGTGAGGGCCAGTTTCCGGGACCGACCAGGTTCAGGATAATGGATTGTGGAACTGTTCAAGCGTATGATGCTTTCGGAACGATTGCCGAGCGATCGTGGCGTTTGGGGAGTGGGAGTGGAAGACCGGGTGGCATCAGGGTAGGGAATACTAATTGGAAACTGATTATCATAAGTGATCCGAACGTGTGTCGAATGAATGCGCTTAGTGCCTGTGCTGTGCGAGCATCTCTTTTTTGCCGGCGGGCTGTTTTTCCAATCCTTTCCTCAACTGTGTATGTGTGTGTGTGTGTGCTCACGTACACATGCACACTGTCGAGTATGATATCCTGGTTTTGTGATAAAACATGATCCTAATGAAGATTTTCCTTTGATCTCGCTCCCTGATACGTTTCGTGCGAATTGGCAAGGGGAAACGCTCGTTTGTAGCAAATAGTATTGATTTTTGAGCACGTTATAAAATCACAGGAAATCTCTCTTCACATACAAACACACACCCACACACACACCCACACACAGCGAGCATCATCATCCGGTACGATGATGGTGATTGACGGTGTTATTTGATATTAAAGCTCACACCCACAGCCACCACTTGCTAAACATCTTTTCCCTTTGATGGAATGTTTTGTGTGTTTCGGTAGCGGTGGGCAGCAGAGGCGGTGAGTGAAAATTGTTTTGATTTTCACCCACCATGGCCACCCTCCAACCTTCCACTCCCAATTTCGTGGCTTCATCGAGGCTTTATCCGCTTCAAACTGTGCGACCGGGCGGTAGTTTCTGTTGTATGCTTTTGATCGCCGAGCGGAGCTTTCAGCGGCGTGGCGATGAATTAGTTATACAAGGGCCCTGCACTCCCCCCCTCCCCTTCGACGTGGTTACGCGTCAGGATCGAACCGATTATCCTTGGGGCGCTGTTACTTTGAAGATGCTAGATGCTGGCTGCCACGGGAGTGAAGCCCGTGAAGTGACACCCGTTTTGTTGCGGAATGTGTACTGGCTGGCGGCGAACGGTTTGATGGGCTTCGGCTGGGACAAAGCGGGATTATAATGAAAATCCTTGCTAATGAAGGTGTTGTAGGCAAAGTCGGGCACAATTAACCGAAACCGTGCCTTGCCGTGCTGCCTGTTAAGGTTAAGCGCCGGTTGGGGCTGCTGTAAAGTTTTGCTGTTTCGGTGGATTGGAACAGCAGCAACATTTGATAGGTTCTTGAAGTCGCAACGATTGATCGTTAGTATAAGAAGCTCAAGCTTTGTTGTTAGCTGAAAAGGAGTAAGGATTATTGTTTTTGTTCAAATTCATGCCTAAATATGCTCGTTATTCTGGTAAACATATTTTTTTAATGCAAAATTAATTTTATGTCGATTGTTATTGAAGAATTGAATTCATACCTACATTTATGATTTTTTCCTTTTATTAGAGAATTTTACGAGTGCATTTTTTGTATGGAGTTTGACAGTTGAAATAATGTCAAAACTCCTTATAAAACCACACGTCAAACTAACTACAATTTTTTAGTCGGAAAAGCGACTTGAAAATGTGTGCGTCGATATCTGAGCTGGCTGACTGTAACGTACTGTAGAAGTGTTGAACCAAATGATTGTCAACGTTAAAAAAAACATGCAAGTAAAGTTTTTGAGAAAAAAGTCTTCAATACTATTCGATTATAAACAAGCTGGCAGTTCAGTTCCGCGAACAGATGTGGTATGTGATTTAGGTATACAGGCGATGCCCGAGATAAACGGTATCTCGTATACGTGGATTCGGAGATACGCGGTTTTTGTAAATTTGACAATTCTTTGAACAAATTGTACTGATTTGATACATCAATTGTAAAATGCCAAATAATTTCCGTTTTGATCGAATGTTAATAACTATTTCAAAAGGATTGAAACTGTTATATTCAGTCAGAATCACATCAAATAATTAATAAAGCAGCTAGAACTCTACTTGCAAAATTACACGAAAATTAGTAAAATTTTAGCTAGAAATCACGAGATTCGACTTACGCGGAAATTCGAGATGCGCGGTATTTGGGGCCGTGTATCTCGGGTACCGCCTGTACAGTTAGATTCTAAGTTGACCTTTCAAGAACATTTTGAGGTCTGTGTTTCCAAAGTGTGTATTCTACTGGGATTTTCTTATGTGTTAATTTACGGAAAAGATTTTAATGACCCTCATAGTTTTGTGTTGTGCTATTGTAAGGCCGATATTGGAATTTGCGTGTATTCTATGAACACCAACGCGACGCAAGTTATGCAATCGAAGATGACAATTGCGTTATTAAATTGGACAGAGTAGTTTACACCATCTGACGTGAGATAAAGTGGTAGACAGCGTTGTGTATTCAAAACCGACAATTTTTATAGTCAAGTGGAAGGTTGTTTATTGGATTTGTAAACCCTGTAATTATTTAACTTTATTTTAAAGTAGTATGCTAGAACACAAGCTCGATGTCAAATATTTTCTATGCTTTATAAGTCTTACAAACGTTGTGGACATGCATACATGGGAAAACGTTATTTTACGCATACTTTCAAACAGTTTGTCAATGCTTTCTCATTAAATGCAAGCTGCATTGACACATTTCCTAGTTGCTGCACAGGGAAAAGCTTTTTTATTCCCTGCGCAAACCACAATATTCTTTCATTAACTTCGTTCCCTTTTTTGTCGTGTCCGAAGTGCATTGTGTCTTTTCTTTTTGTTTTGCTTGCGCAAATTTGTTCTTAATCCCAACTACTACGAGCCAGGAGCTAAGTGGAAAAGGAGTAAAGGAGGAATGCTGGGAGCCGGATAAATTGAAAATGTAGCCAGTGGTTTGGCAGGAAAATTAGAAAAGAAAGGTACCACCCATCAGCCCACCCGGCTGTCAACCGCTCCCTGCGGGACTATTCGAAGGCTATAATACCTTAGTCCCTTTATTTCCTGTGGATTTCTTTGCCCACCAGAGGAGCGAAGGGACGAATTAGCAGGGGGTATATGCATGTCCCTGTCCCACGTGCGTCTTCTTCTCTCTGTGTGTGTGTACGGGAAGTGTGGAATGAGATTAGCGTCGGACGATACCAGCCAAGCCCGGTTTGAATTCAGTGGATTTAATTTTCCTTACTTTTTCCATTCCATCTCGTTCGTCCACCGTAGCTGTGTAGATCCCCCCGGCGGGGGATGGCGAGGTTGGGTGGGTTTGGTTTGCAATGGAGCCGGCCAAAGTGTGCCGCTGTGGAAAATAAATGAAAAGCGGAAAAGATTTATTAACATTTGTAAGATTATGCATAAGCTCTCGTGCCGGTCGCGTCGCCTATTCGTCTTTGCGCGCGTCTTGCTCGGTCAGGAAATCGACGAGGGAAATCCATCCACCCCAGATTCGTGCGAGTTCGGTGCTGGTGTTGGTGGGTTTTTTTTTGCTGCTTCTCTCTGCGGTTTTACTGTTCCGTTACTTGTACCGTTTTATGTGCTGCCACCGACAAAAGGGAAAGCATCCGACGGGAAGTTGACAATTGGCTGCCGGCAGCTAGATGGCTGGATTAAGACGGACGACAACCACGACGACGACGACGTCGGTGTAAGGATGTTGTTTTTAGCCATTTTTTTGCCCTCTCGTCTCCTTCACACAATTTCTCATTTGCGAAACCCACGCTTCCACGCCATCGCTGAGCTTAATTTTACACCATCACCAATCGGAACCGATGTTGTCTTCGCACGGAACAGACAATTACCTGCGGGATATTGGTCGTGCACGCTCCTCCCTCCGGGGGCGTTGCGGGTGTAAGAAGACGCGCGAGGGACTGCGATGGTGCGTGAAATTTTAATAGAAAAAGTAAATCCACTTATTATTCCGGAAGCGAATGATGAAGGCGACTGTTAGCCCGCGTGAAGACGATGAGGGCGAGTGTGTGTGTGTGCGTGTCGGTACACTGTTGCGCTCCGTAGCGGGGACCGCGATGCGAATGGAACAGCGCGACAGATAATTTATCGACGCGTCGCATCGTTTGCGATAAGCTTAATGGATTGTAGTACAATTCCGATGACCAATTATTCTGATCAATTGAGCGTGGCTTATGGAAAGCGTGGTGGAGACAGTGGGTTTGGCGAAGGTTTGGCTGGACGTTTCATGTAAAGGGAATGTAAGGCGCGTTTAGCGAAGCATCAAAATGGTTGTCCGAACAACGGAACTGCTGAGTATAGGATGATAAATGATGGTATCTTAGATGGCGTGGGGTTTTATGAATGATTGTTTGGGATAACTTTTGAATTTTTAAAATGTTTTTTTTTTTTACAATTTTCTTGCATTTTATAACAGCAAAGAATGAAAAAATGCTTATTTAAATAACCTGGAAAAGTAAAATACACAGGTACGATAAGAGGAACAAACATAGGCATTTTTCCACCGTCACAGCTTACTTAAAGATATGCGACAGTTGCATGTCTTCTAAGAGTAAGTTCTCGTCGAGGGCGAACATTCATACCCTAAACCGTCTTGCAGGATTATGCGAAACTTTCACAACCATACCGCACTCATACCCGAGCTCGCACTAACCGAGAGCGAAAGGTGAAATGAATCGCGTTTTTATCGCATTATTATTGCACAGCTCACTCATACGAGCTGCACTCTGCCGTACTCTTTCGATCGTGACGAGCAGTAATGAGCATAAAGCTGAGGATTGCTAACCGATGAAAATCAATTGCTGCGCTCCGGGCCGGGCCTGGCCGGATCACATGAAAACGAAACGAATCGAATACAAAAAAAAAACGAAGAAAGGAAGGGAAATAAAAGGGAAACCCACCGGGTGGATACATTTTATTAGTTGCCCCATACAGTGAGCAATAGAAAAAATATGACCTTTCCCGCTTCCCATAACAATGATGCGGTTCAGCTTTGATCGCAATTCTTCCATCAGCAGCACTTACTAGCGCACACAAACGCACGTGATCGAACACGAACAATAAGGTTAAATGAAGAAGCGAGGCCACTGAAAGGGTCTTCGATTCTATACCTCTTTTATGAGCCAATTTCGATGCGAGCCTCTTTTCCCCCTCCCGTTTGTTTGGCTGATGAACGAAACCGAATTCATCAAAAGGCTCAATGAGGCAAAAGGCTCGATGAATGCAACAATTTTTCCGATACCCCAATTTCCGGTCAAGGTTTGGTGCCTACCGGCAGAAGCATAGGGTGGGTGAAATCATCGCTTCGTTTCATGTACGGGGTAGAGAAAAATAGATTCCCTGGCCGGTGGGGGGTTGATGTTTGAACCGTTTTTCCACCCGGAATGCTTGTGTCTGCGCATGTTTGTGTGTGTGTGTGTGTGTGCCTTGTTTGTCTATGACTAGCCAGGAGCTGTTGCCTCGGTGCCGTGACTATGCATAATCCATATGCTTATTATTATCATCATAATCATCAAAATTCACTTCGTTTAAGAGTTTTTTCCTCCCTCCGTCGGCCGGCAATTGTCTGTCCGCTCCGGTCTCAATCCCCTTCGCTGCACCATAGCTGGTTGAATGGATCCTACCATTGGTGGCCACCATGGGAGCAGAGGAAGCTGAGCGACTCATGACCATCGAGCCAGTTGCTTGCCATTGTGATCTGCATAATTGTAGCAGCATTTTCCGGATGCCGGCTAAACGGTTTTCGGTTGAAAGTTTTTCCGCATTCTACCGGACCTGGGGCCAGCGTTTTGATGGTGGAAAATGGCGGTGGAAATGCACAAACACAAACACGATTTCAAACGCAAAGCATGTGCCAGGTAGTCTGTGTGTTACCCCGGCTATATCGTGAGATTTGCTGTTCAAAATTCGATCGGCTTCCGGCCGGCCGGCGACAAGGGGTTTGCCCTCTATGTGCCGGAATTCCTGCATGGTTGAATGTTTTTTTTTGTGCCCAGTTCGTGACTGCCGGGTGGCGGGCAACAGTGTGCGTAAGCCAGCCTGGACAAGGGAAAACATTTTGCAGTGTGTGACATGTGTGTCACGAAGCACGTACGACTCAGGAACTGGTATTTTGGGCCTGGGAACTGGGGCCGTGTTGGTTAATGGTGGAAATTTGCATAATTTTTCCTCCCCCTTGCCCATTGCGCTGATATGATAATGTTATTTAGTTTTGATTGAAAAATGAATGATGGTTGATGCGGGGAGAACCGGTTCGCGCTGATTTGGCCATGTGCCGAGAAAGGGATTATCTTTTAATGTTAGCACAGTTTGGCCATGTTCGGATGAGTTTAAACACATAAAAAATGCCACTATAGCTTGCAGTTGGTGTTTTTTAGGAAAAAAATGTGAACATTTTCAAAGGTCAAAGGTTACTTTTAAATATGTTAAGCAGTTTTCACATTTTACCTAGAGCCTAATGTAAAAAAAATACCACAAATTTGATTAAATCAACCACCCGAAAGCAAACTAATCAAATTGGCTGTAATACTGTTTGATTGCAGATGAAATATTGCGTGTTAAGCGAAATTATATTACGCCTACAAAGTCTGTCGAAACGTAAATATTTGCCCCACAATTTATCATAATAATTTAACGTTATTAGGTTTTAAAATTTACTCGCTCTTTGAATTTATCATGTAATCGTGGATGCTGAAACAAAATCCAAATAATTGCTCTGTGACATCCAATTACACTTATGAAGCGAATCTGGCCTCCGGGTTGAATTAGCAGCCCTAACTAATCCGACAGCCAATCAGGTCGCAACTATTCCGCGGGAATGAAATGTAATCAACACACAATAAACTCTCCCGTCTGTTGATCGGATCGGTTTGATTGGCATTTTTTGTATGCGTGTTGTTGTTGAACATTTGCTCTATTTGCCAGTTTAAAGAGCTCCAAGGCAAAAAGCGGCTACAGTACACACGTAAAAAAGCAAAAAAAAAAGTCTAATGAGTTCCCTGCTAATGACGTGTTTAAATATTGATCACACCGCAGTGGATGAAAAATGTCATGCACACCCCGGCCGGTTAAAGTTCAGTGGTAGCTACGCGCTTATCAATGCACACATCGCAGGTGAAATGGGTTTTTTTTCGGCAGAGATACACAGTTCCCTTTAACGTAGCTCGTTCAATTTACCATCATCCAACAAGAAAAAATAGGTAAAAGAGACCAAGAAATGACTACCTAATTTCTAGCTCGGGCAGAAAATTTCTACACACCCTCCGACGACGGAAAACGATGTTAAGCTGGAAATTTTCATAAATCACATTCAATTCCCCCCGCTTGCTTAACGATGTTTGCGCGACGCTGCACGGGTGTAACTACCAGGACGTGTTTTTTTTTCTGCTCGTTCCGGTTTGCCAGTTTGCCGGTTTTGATTATTGCCCTCTCGAACTTTCTTTTACGGAGCCCGCCATTTCGCTCCCGTGTCGAACGTTTGGGTTTGGGCGCAAATTTCGTCAATTTGCAGTCGATTGCAAATTTTCGCAGCACGCTCTCCAGCCCAGGGAAATGGTTGTTATTACGGTGTAATAATAAAAAAAATGAACTTTGTACATGACAATCCAACATCCACGGGCAGAAGTGTAGCCAAAAGCCGTTTAACTGCGAGTTAGGGGAAGAAAAAAAAAGGTTGGAGTATTCCACACCCAGTAACCGACCTTGGAAAGGCGTAAGACTACGGAAGAAGTGCACACAAAAAAAATCTCGGAAGTCTAAGAGGGAAATTCAAAAATCTTTATGATAATATACATCATAAAAATAATGAAAACCAACCTCTCTCATCTCGACGCAGGAGCGGAGGAGTGGGGTAAACAACCGCCGGAAAAAGGCGCCATCGAAATCCCCAGCGTGAAGTAAAATGTTACAATAACGTCGAACATAACTCCCACCAGCACAGCAGGTTCCCCATCGAGGGAGTGGGAAAAAAGGAATAAATTCAGAGCGTTAGAGAAGAGTACTTCCTTACCCAACGTTTGCACCTCACCTGAACTTCGATTTCTTAGTGCTATTCATTAAACTAGGCGTAATTTTGCTCGTCTCACATTATTGCTGAACCGGTCCGGTCGTCTTGCCGCCGGTCCGGTGCAGGGTGGGAGGTGTAATCGTGTCCGGTTTCACCTTCGCCCTTCGTTGGTGGGCTTGTACAACGGTCAAGGGTCGGTTAACGATAGCTCCGCTGAAGGTTGGTAATGAATAGCTTGAGCCGAAAAGGTGGAACAAAAAATACGTTCAACACAGCGCTCAGTAAGCCTTCCTGGTGGGAGGGGGAAGGACGTTATTCTGCGCGAAAGAAACGGTTTGCCCTTTTCTTGCCCGCTGTGTGAGTGTGAGAAATTATGTGAAAAGTACGCGCTTCGGGGCAGTACTGGCGTGAACGGTTGCGTCTGCCGCTGATTTGTGACGAGGCGGAAGGTGCTGTTGGGTGATTTACATATTTTGTCCGGTTGAATGGTTTTAGCGAAATGGTGTTTCCTGTTCTGTCGCTTTGCAAATTTCCGGGGAGAAGAGGTTTAGAGAGAATTTTTGGGTGTTTAGATACTGTTCTTACGAATGGCAAACTGTTGAGTTTTGGAATAATTTATACATCAGTTATTAAGCGACACAACAGAGCTGGGTCTGAAAATAAAACCCTGAGCTGAAAAGAAAATAGAATAGGGAATAGAAGAAATTTCAATCATTTGTTTCATTTCAAGACGCTATTGGTAATTGTCATTACTACTATAAGTAATTCCAGCTTACTAAATACACTTAAACAATATCATTAAAGGTATAAAGCGGCATTCATTTATAGCTAAAGTAACGTCCTGCTCATCTATAACCTTTTATATCTTATATACCTTCTATAACCGTTTATAACACATCTTCACGATTGTTCTACACAGTGTCGATTCTTAGCATCATTTAAGCAATGGATGATATGTATCAAACGAATATTTAGCATAAAAATGATCAAATTATATGATTACATGATGCTTTATCGATGACTTCAGGTGATTATATAATAAAACTGTATGTTGGAATTATTGTCCTAATGCTCCATTCTTCTCCACATACAATTCTAATATGAGTAGATGAATCATTTCTCACATTAAAGAACCGTTAAATATGATTTGCGATAGTGTTTGTATGTGTCAATAATAATTTATTTCAAATGATGTTATTCTGATTCATATTTGCCTATCTGTCAGCAAACTATTCGCAAAAGCTGCAATTCGTTTTCTACAAAGTTTCAAACTAAAAGAAAAGGCGAGGAAATTGTTTAATGTTCTTTACATAAATTAAGAACGCCATTCTAATCAGCGCAATTAATATGATGCCGCTTAAGTGCTGCCAAACATTCCCGCAAACCGCTTAATATAAAAGCAACTAAGCTTTGCTAGACCTATTCGCTTCATTACGGTCGCCCAGTTTATGCGCACCTAAACACCGATGAAGCCAGATTTCGATTTATCAAATTACGACCCGTACCAAGGCACGGGGGCTTTGGCTGAGCTAAGCGAGCATTTCAACAACACTTCCTTCCCAGCGGCACACGCGGTTATTATGGTGTGGTGTGGTAAATTTCTCCCAAGCATGACATTCGCTAATAAATGTACAAGTTCGTATGTGCAGTACATGCAAGGATTTCTCCCTCCCCCCCCCTCCTACCTCAATTTTCGTGCACCACGAAAGCCTCCAAGCGCCAAGCAAAAAAGGGGTTGAAATTGAAAAAGAAGCTCTCAAGTATAATGGTTTTGTGAAGGCTTTCTGCGAAGGCGAATGTGCAAAACAATGCATTCCACGGAAACAATTTCATACTTGATGTCCTTGCGCAAGGAAAAGCAGCGCTCCACTCTTCCTTTCCTCCATTGTTCGCCGCTTGCTTAAGCTTTGTGATGCCTTTCCCATTCCCGCGTCGTTTGACGGAAGCTACCCAACACACGATAATAACAAGCCATTTGTTTTCGGTGTGCAATTGTGAACCGTGCGGTACAAAATGGTAGGGGGGAAATGTCGCTCTAATGTGCTTTTACCACACACACACGCGCGTACGTAGTGTGGAAGGGAAGACAACATGCGAGGGAAGAGGGCGAAAGGGAAGCGGGAATATTCTTTTGTGTTTTAGCCGCTCTATAGCCCGGCGCACAAAGGCTTCGTCGTACCTCCGAAGGCGAGGTGCTGAGCCGTGTAAATTACAAGACATTTCATGCACAACACACGGCACCGGCAAGTCAGGGACTTGTATGGGGCGTTGCACTGCCCAGGGAAGTCAATAATAGGAGTGCGGAATTGGCATCCACAGGCTAACAGTGAGCTTTCAACGGGCGGAAATGTGGGCGCCTGGAAGCTTGTTGAAAAGGGTTTTCCCTTCTTTCTTTTGTTGTGTGCTGTCGCATGCTGGCCGGTGATTTGCTTGTGGGATTAAGAAATTTTCAATCAACATGCTAGTTTGTTGTTGGTTAAAGGGAGGGAGTTTCGATGGCGGCAAGCAGCGGGCTCATATTGGCATGAAACAAAACGGGGTTGATTTCACCATAAGAAAGAGTCATGGTGCGTGTGCTATGCATTGTACTTCACTCCCCACGCTTTACTGCAAATGACGCACGACTCATGGCCTACCTACACCCTGCTGCTTGTGGCATGTTGCATTTTAAGCGCCCATTAATCATCATCTCAAACGGAACGGCTTCGTGCCTGGTCAGCGCTGTGACGTGATCGTGTTAGCATTCCAACGAGATTGTTAAGAGAAATTTCTGACCGTCACCTTCATTTTACCATTTTGCACTGTATTCGGCTTGAGATGCTCATGATTCTTGGACATAAAAAAGGAGATGCCCTTATTTCTTGTCCATTTGATTTAATTATTGAAGGCAGAGCAAAGCCGGCTGGGGAATTCGATTACCCACAGATGGGGGACGGTAAATTGAACGTCATTTCCACTGCACTGGCTCGTCCACATTGGTGGCGGTGACACATGTGAAGAATGCTTCTAATGAAGGTCAAGATTTGCCTCTCCTCAAAGACTTTTCCCCCCTTTTTTCCCGAACAGTTTGCGTTTGGCGTCGTGTGTGTGTGTGTGCGGGACAAAAGTTTTATCGTCTTGGGCACTGCCTGCCAGTGTGTGTTGCTTCAGTGCAGCACATTTTCACAGCCACGGTCAGTGGTAAATTTCATTAGTGTCCATCGGTTTGTTTACTTTGCCGCACAACACCCGTGCCCGTGCGAAAGAGTGGTGGACTGTTTTTGTGTTGATCGAATTACCGGTTTTCCATTCCGGTGCAGAGTGTCCGGTCCGTCCGACACGGGCACGGGCGTACCGTTTCTGCTCCGTTCGTCCTTTCATTAGAGATAAATTAATAGAATTAGACACGAAATGTTGGATGGTGCACTGGACTGCTGGATGGCGGGCGGGTCGGCTCGGTTAAGGGGGGAAAATTAAGAAAGTGAACGTGCGGCGGCTTGTACGTTGTTCCACAACACTCTACCGACCGGGAGGACGTGTTTAGGAATTACGCTGCAAAGCAGCTTGTCAAAGATAGAGCAATACACTGCCTCACGGCTGCCAAGTCGCATAGCGATAAGGCGAAGTATGCTGTAAGCTACAGAGGTTGTGTTGCGGCGGTTGCTTTTCTTTGCCTCCAAGCGTGTTTGGCTCCGTTTGCGAACTAAGCTCCGAGAATGCTGATACGCTTCTGATGTGTTTGTTCGTGGTTCTGTTTTTTGTTCGTGTGTTTTATTTCTGGTTTCGCTCTGCAGTAAGTAGTTTACCATAAACAAAATTTTTTTCGAGACTTTTTCTTGAATGCGGTAAAATTGGCTGAAGCAAACATACAACAAAAAAAAAGCTCAATGGTGCTACCTACGGCAGCGGAAAGATGGAAAGCATGGAAGAAAGGTGGGAAAAAACAAAACAGCACATCTGCCCAAATTTCTTCGAATTCGAAGAGTTCGCATTGTGCTGTGTGGGGCGTGTGCTCGGTCGGGTAAGTTTGTTGATGTGAGATTTTCATTCATTGGCAGTTGGAAATCACTTCCCATCGTAAGCTGATTAATGCCAATTAAGGCTGACGAGAAATCAGAAACTTTCTTTTCCACGTTTCTGCCACCGGCCCGGGCGTGCGTTGCGGGCTAAAGTACCATTAGTTTATTTTCTTTCTTTTTTTCGCTCCTCTTCCTCTCTTTTGGTAAGGCATCGGAAGCCCGTGGGCAAATGAACGTTTTTCTTGATTTTATTTTATTGTTTGCCGCTGGTGGTTTCGTGCCTTCGTTTGCGCGTTTGGTGGAAGCCACTCTTAACATAGGCATTTGGATGTGCCAGACTCGTGGCGTTTTTCTCTGGATGTACGGATTGACTGAATGCAAACAAAACCGACCAAACAAAATAGGAAGAAAGTTTTTCGATTTCGCGTTTGTAAATCTCGATAAAGCGTTAATTTCTGAACGGAGCTTTTCTCGGATCCTGGTTGATTGAAACATGGCGCGGGGATGGGATGGAGCAAGGTTTCAATTGAACAATTGGTCAAGGATTTTGGGCGCTGATTGGATTTCGGGAAAGTTTTTCTGCGTAAATAGGCCGTATTAGCAGCTCAGTGGAGAGGGAAGCATAGAAGATAGAAAGGGAGCTCACGAACGTGGTACAGAAGCTAAGAATTCACAAAGTTTCGTTGGAAAAGATGATGAATGTTTTTGAATATTTGTTGGGATAACAGCACAACATTCTTTGGTTGCTTGTGGATGTTGTGTTTAGCTTTTTTCAAAATCAGTTTATACTTGTAGTTTTGAGAATTAATTTAATAAAATAGTGAATATAAAGTTTAATTTAAAAATATCAAGAAATATGGCACGTTTTATATTTTGTAGAGATGGCCTGCGGTTTGTTTTAGTTTATTTTTTTTACAATATTTTATATTTGATTGTAGCGAAAATAATGACGAATCGATTTCATAAAACAAAATATAATAAAGAAAGTGTGGATTGAGAAAATATTCAATCCAAAAATGAAGGGAAAGAGATGGTAATGATAAGAAGAGAAATAAGTTTGAGGTAAAATAACAGGAAGGAGCAAATCAATCAATAAGAGAGCAATATAAAAATAATTGTGTAACAGAAAAGAGAAAGATCAATTCAATAATCAATAA
This sequence comes from Anopheles arabiensis, assembly GCF_016920715.1. Taxonomy (NCBI): domain Eukaryota; kingdom Metazoa; phylum Arthropoda; class Insecta; order Diptera; family Culicidae; genus Anopheles; species Anopheles arabiensis. The sequence continues at coordinate 25,365,469 of NC_053518.1, forward strand.
AAAAGTTTAAAGAACTACAAGAAGAGAAATAATTTCGATTTAAATGAGTAATAATGGGTAAAGCAATCCACAAGAAAGCAATATAGAGTGCGTTATCTAAAAAAACAAGATCAAAAAACAACTATAGGAAACAATCCAATTGGTCATACAAAAGAAAAAAATAATTGAATATACTCTATCAATTTGCTGTCACTCGTCACGTTTAGAATCCTTTTTATAAACTACATGGATTTAATAGAAAATAATAGAATTAAAAGAACTCAGGATTAGTTTAGGTTAAAGATTATGATAAGCTAGATAATATTTGAAAAGTAAATATATGATAAATTTGTCTGAATGATACATCATCCTTTAAATTGTTTCGTATTGTTTTTTTTAACAATACGGAGCTGTATCTTTTTTTCTTTAACCTTCATAAAACGACAGATTTATTTTGTTTAAAGTCTTTTTTCAATACCAGAACCCTTTCATTCGTTTTTGCTTACTCGACCATCTGCTTTCATCGGTATTTGAGTTTCAGTAGATTCGTATAAGCGACGCTTGGCATGCAACCGATTTCACGGTTATCGCTGCCCTTTTGTGACATTTGTACAGGCCTCAATGATTAAGCCTTCTTTTTCCATGGGACGTACTTTCGACGAGCTGCTTTTCGTAGCGGCGAATGTGAGCGGATACAAAATATGTTCCCTGTTTGTTCCGTGCCACGGTCAGAGCCGGAGAAAATTAACTCATGACCGGTGCGGATGCGGTCGCTCGTACAACAAAACCCGCAAAAATGTGCCCCACAGCGGAAATGTGAAGGGTAACCGATTCGAGCGATAAATTGGATTTCTTTAAATTTATTGTTCCCGTCCACAATGTTGCACAATTGAATCGGACTGACCGTTCGGTGTGCCATTGAGAAACGCGTGATTAAGGAGCATTGTGGTGGTCAAAAAGGAGAGACGTGAGGTAAAAGGGATGTTTACAACGTTTGCAAAAACCCCGGACAGCCCCGGTTGGCGAATTGGCATATCGAAAACTGATGACTGTGGTTTGCCGTCTACCCGGAACCGGGGGTTTTCGGGGATGGGTGATAAAAAATGGGTAATTTTAATGCCTACGAAGCTGTTTTATTTTTTATGAAAATTCAGTTGCACTATAATCAGCTTTGGCTGTAGCGAGCATTTATGAGCTCGTTTGTATGAAGTTTGCAGACAACTTTTTCATGTTGTTCAATGTTTATTGTTATGTGTACCGAGAATTATAATGATTGTTTTGTTTTTTTGTATGTTTTCCAGTTGTTTTCATTCATTAGAATCTTTTTTATTTATTGTCTGAATGTTTATTTTTCTAATAGATTCTTATTAGCGTTTTCTTTTCATTTCATCTATTAATATCCATATCTGCCTTCAAGGCCAAATGACGAAGACTTAAAACTTAACAACAAAATCATTCAAGATCTAAACTAAACTAAACATATAGAGCGCAAAGATACTGTCATAAACTTTGAGAAAAAAGAGAGTAAAAGAAAAATAAGAAGAAGAATTAGAGAAATTAGAAAAAAAGACGGTTACGGAAAGAGTTAAGAGAGGAATCAAATTCAAAGAGATAGTAAAAGTGGTTAAACAACCTGAAACAGGATAGAAGAGTATCATTGAAAGTAAATAGCGTATGACGTGTCTCAACTGACAGAGGATCACATGGACGAAGAGAACGAGAGGGAACATACAGCATGATAGACGAGAGTAAATCAGGAGCATCAGTAAAAGAAACTAAAAGGCCACCAATAAAACATGCTTGAAACACGGGACGGCCGAATCTTATTGCATTCGAGCACATTCCAATTCTCTTTACCATTTTTTATTTTAGTCCTAAGGTGTACATACTTTGGAATTCGGCTTTGAAATTACAGGATATTAAAATTTATTTCACATTGCCTAAAAATCCTTACTGCATGTCAATCTAGATTAGTGTCACATCATTCCGTAATGGTTTCCGCACTGATGAAGCAGCAATGATTGAAAATCGAGACTGTGTAAGTAAGAGCGGGAAAAACGTATTGATAGAAGTGGAAAAGGTTGGTGAGGCTAAAAACTGCTGTGTCTACACTTTCTGCCCTAATCCTGTGTGCGCACCCATACACGCGCATACGCGCCATGCCAGAGCAGGAGGAGCAATTTAGCAAAAACCTGTCTGCGTGAACGCGTGCTATCGACCATCGGCAGGATTAGACTAATGAACAGCGTCCTGCTTATCAATCGTGTATGAATGTGTGTATGTGTGTTTGTGTGCACATGGTGTGTTTGCACATGGATCAGGATTTTATAGCATGCACATTCATGTGTATGTGTGTTCGAAACTTTGTTTGATCGTCAGTGCGAATGTTCACCTTGATAGGATTGTGTACGTGCGTTGTGGAACGGGCAAAACAATGGAATCGGGTTCGGGAAAGGGATCATTGGAAGGGCGTAAGGGTTGCTGGTTGAACAATGAAAATGCGTTCGCCCCGGGAATGGTAAAGGCTTAGGAGATTTTTCCCCGATTACCGATGACACGGCTCGGTGGCATTGAAGGTAGCTTACGTGGTGTGTGTGTGTGTGTGTGTGTTTGCGCTTCCGTTGAGCTAGGTGTGTGTACTAACGCTTGTGTTTGAATGGAAAGAGAAAAAGAGAGACGGGGAATGTCTAATAAATTAATAAAATCCATTTGCGGCAAACGCTAAATCCCTGCAGCGTGACGGATGAGTGCATTTGTGAATTGTGCGCAGTGATTTGCAACGATGTCAGGTGCTGCAGAGCTAACGATGGGCGCTTAGTGTACGTGTAATTAATGTCCATGAGAGTGAACAAACATGGGAACATTCTGACAAGAATAATTTCCTTTTTTTTCAGGTATGTTTGAGTACTTTGATCGAGTTGTTGATGGCCCTGGTGGAACGTTTCTGTAAAGAAACGCGTAATAATTCATCATCTCTATCACACTTGCACTCTCTGGCATATGTTTGCCATCTTACAGCAACACGTAACACCGTTGCAAGATTATTAATTACTGACCGGACACGTCCGAATTTGAAACACTTTTCAGGATCGACGCACTGCACTGAAAAGTGACTGACCGACACCTACCCCGCCACACTCTCAATGCAGCACAGGTTCCCGCTCGATGTCACACGCAAAACGTGCCGGAAGGTTCGGCCGAGGTGCTCAAAATGTTAGCCCACTCATCGCGCGTGTCCAGCATCCGGCATCCGAATCCGGAATGGATTAAAATGGCACGTTTCTCGGACTGTTTCCGGGCGGCGCTTATCGAGCGCCCGTGCGTAGTTACGAACTCAACTGCCTGCTTGCCGGTGGAGCTGTTGCCGCCCACCCTTGAGGGTGAGCTTAATCAATCATGCACACGGGATCATGTGTGAGCTGCACTCGGTCGTGCTGCACCATCGCAAAATGCACGCTCGTGTGTGGAGGGCCTCCGAAAATAGTAATAAATTCGAACGTATGTGATTTGTGTCTAACGAAGCCAATCGAGCGCCCGGTAAATGGAATGGCCCGGGTGCCATTCCAGCGTCCAGCCGCGTTGGTTTGTCATTAGAGATGGCAGCCGGGAGTACAGCTTGGGGTGGAATGCAACGAGTGCAAAAGTGAAGGAGTCTGCCTGATTTCGATTGCAAAAGTCGAAAATCACACGTGAGTGAAGGCTTAAGAATAGGGAATTCAACCGGGTTGGGAGGGGGGGGGTGTTTCAACGGGCGAACGATTGTGGTTGTGTGTGGCCTTCACCGTGCGGAACGGTCGATTAGAGACGGCTCGTTATTGTGGAGGCTTATAATGAACGAGCTAGCGGACGGATTTGAAGGATCAACTGCGATTGAGGGAAGAGTGCCGAAATGGACGGAAGCGTTCGGTACGTTGTGCACTGTCACTCGACGTTGGACGTCAGCATCGATAGACGTTTGAGCGTATGATGGGTTCGTTCGATTGGGGAATTGTAGTGTTCCACTGACTTGGATAAATAATCACCAATGCAGGTGTATTGTTCATCGATTATGAGCTTTGTGCAAGTGTGGTTTGTACTATTCGAAGAATATTATTTGTGTTATTATTATTTTTATGAAAATTATGGAAATTATTGTCTCTCTCTGATGGTTGTCACTAAAAATTCGAGGCTTTTTATTGAAAATGAAGCTAATATTAATGTTTTGAAATCTTTAAATCTTTCGAAACTTGTGTGGAATAATTTATGATAGTTGGAAAACGCGTTGTAAAGTTTTTAAATTAGAAAACTTGTTCAATTGATCCTCAAATGCAGAAGAAAATTGTTGTAATGAATAATGTGTAATAGTTCCTAAAATTGCGGAAATGATAATTTTAATGTCTTTTAGGAAATTATACGAATAGAAATGCCTAAAACACACGAATGGTGTTAAAATACATACAAAGATACACAAAATACAGACAAAGGATAGCCGAAAGGATGTACAAAAGGTTCAGTTTACCACCGGGATTCAAAAACGAGTCCCTCACGAGCCATTCTGTACGACAAATGAGTCCATTGTCGAGATGTAGCGTGTTTACAATTAGAAATCACACGTTTAATCCGTTTGCTCGCCTCCCCGCCGCGCGGTCATGGCGTTGATGAAACAAGAAGCCATACAATCTGTGTGTGTGTGTGTGTAGATTGTATAAACCCTCCAACCCGTCGAGAGTAAGGGTGGAAACGGTGGTCTTACATTAGCTGCCCCCGTCGGCCGTTGTAATCGTCGTAAAAAGTAACTAAAACCCGGCGCGATAAACCGACCGACCGTGTGATGGGGCCCGCTGGACGCGCTTGCCAATCGTTCGGCCAGCGCGCCGTTATGCACCGGGAAAAGATGTCGAAAATCATTAAACGTAATGACCGTCGTCATGGTGTGCGCCGCCCCCTTCCAGCCCTGGTTTAAGGGGCGCGTGGGGCAGCAGTAAAGAGTCGCAGCGAATTAACAGCACCGGTACTCGGCCGATATTTGAGATGACTGCGTTGCCAATAATCGGAACGTGAACCTTGACTTGTGTGTTTATCGATGTAGGTGTGTGTGGTTGTATGCGTTTCCGTGCTGTGAGGATGAGGGGCAGTATAAAATCCGATGCGCTAGCAGATTCCAAAGGTCTCCAAACCTGGGAGAGAAGGAAGTGTGTGTGTGTGTGTGTGTGTGTGTGTGTGTGTGTGTGTGTGTGTGTGTGTGTGTGTAAGGGTTGCTCTCGGTAATGTTTTGTGTGTCAGTTTCATCCTACTCAAACATACATAACGGCGCGTTGGGTGGTAATGAACACACACACACAGAGCGCAAGGCAGGGTGTGAAGTTTTGTGATGTGTTTGTTGAACTTTATGATGTGTGAAGCGAAATTACTTTCCTAGCGATAAAACGCATGTTTGCTTGTTGTTTCATTTAGTTGCACATCCGGGAGCCGGGTGTGTGTGTGTGTGTTTGCGGAAAATGTTGCGCCGGTTTGGTAGCGAGCCCGTGCATGTAGGTTAATGTTGCTGAAACGTAATTTAATTCCTGGAATGCTGCTCGGCACTGATGGTCGGTTTCATGCGCAGGTCTTTGTCGGGAGCGGAAGGATGGTTTCAGATTGAACGCAAGATAACGTCTTATAGTAAAATTGTATGATTAGGGCTCAAAATAAATATGATCTATTATTTTTATATATTAGATAATAGTACATGAGATCTACTAAAAAGTGTTGTTCTGTGTAATGCACGCATTCCAGGAAATAGTAACTTCTGGATAAAGGGAAGATATAATAGTTCATGATGATTGTTGTGTTCCCAGAACCAGTAAAATGTTAATAAAATCTCTGTTGCTGAAATTAAATACAAGAGAGCTTTAACATTGAGAAGTTGGATGTAAATCACATAAAGTTTCTCACTCAATGTTGCAAACAGATGTTAATTTAATGTTCAAAACAATTTAGTGATTGAGGCTTTTATTTGAACTAGGTTTAACAATCCTTGTTGGGAGTTTAATTATTTTTAGACCTATTCGGAACTCCCAGAGATAGATTTAAATGAATTTTAGGAGTTAAGCTTTTTGTCAAATGTTGCAATATCGGTGTTTCCTAGAATAGACGAAAGTTTACAAGAATATTTTACAAAACATGATCGCATCACTTGTACTTTCATGATTTAATAGCAATAATCATGGTTAAAACTAGAAAAACTGGTAAAATAATATATTGTTTGGTTTGGATAAAGATAGACGAAATTTAACTGTTTAAACCAATAAAATAATTTTCAAACCCTATCACGCGCTCTTTACTCCGACGCCAATATCTATGCAAGCCTCAGAGTCTTCCGTAGCAACCATGTGCCGCCACATACGTGCAGCAAAACAAAGCCCAACAACCATCACTGTCAGGGCATGTGTCTCCCATTTCGAACATCCTTTTTTCTTGCTCAAGTTTTCCACACAAAAAAAAAAACCCATCTCTTCTACCAATGGTCAACCCGTCCGTGTTCAATTTCTTTAATAGCATGTGTGTGAATGTGTGTGTGTGAAAGTCGAGGGCGCTTTATACCCATCGGCCATCGGAAGTATGGCGACACACGTACACACAAAGAGAGAGTAAGTTAAGATTTTAATTTAAAGTTTACAAACGCTAAACCGAGATCGGTTGCCCAGACAGATGGCCAGCTTCCTCGAGCTGCATCGCCCGAAACTCGAAGCCCCCGTCGTTTGGCAACTCATAAGAAGGGAATTTTAAGCGAGAAAAGAAACGAAGAAGCAAAAAAGCAACCCCACACGAGCCACCCCCAATCGACCAAACTTTACTGTCCGCCCGTTCGATTTCTTGGGCGTAATGGAAACTTCCTGAACGATTTGGTGACGATCGGTTTGCCGGTAGGTTTCGGTCTGGCTGACAGCCGATATAACGCTGATGCCTTCTCCCCGGGTGGGGAGACGAGGGTAAGTTGGCCGTTTAGCTTTTGGGTGAAAAGTTTTTCAATAATATAAAGTTACACACACACATACAATGCCCGCCGGAGACTGCTCGATCGTCTGCTGACCACCCGGTACGGTGCGGCGGGATAGCCATTATGGTGAGCGAAACGAAGTTTGCATTTTGGGTTTTATGCCCCGGCACATAAATTCTTCCCATGGAGTTCACTGCTTGTTGAATGTATGCTTTGTATGCTTTTCTTAAGCAGAGAAAACAGCCACAGCATGTACACCATACGAGCGGGTGAGTGATGAGAAGCTTACCCGCGTGACGGTATTCAGCAAAAGGGAATGCTTTTTTATGTCATTTGCACCGAAAAAAGAAGCGGATTCTAAATGAAAGAATCATTTACGGTGCCCTTTCGTTAAATTTGCTTGCTAGTTTTTTAAGCTTCTCCTTATTTTTGGACCCGACACAAGTGCATGATTATTTTGAAGTGCACCGTGCCACACACATTGTGAGACCGGAGCTTCAAGTGTCCACCGTATCTACTCGTTCACAAGTGTTGTGCTGTTTGCGTCACACAAACATGGTTGGAAGAAAGGCAGCAAAAGCAGCGCCATTGTTTGGCCGAGATGCGATAGTTTCGCTGTGAAGCAAATGTGTAATATTTTTCACAACTTGAATGCACTCTCGAGGCGCACAACAGTGTGTGTGTTCTTGAGGCGCTGTGATGTTCTGTAAGCGGCGGTGTGTGTGCAACGACCCTTGAACACGTTCCAAGACGCCACACCCAAGGGTGAGATGCCCCAGTGCTGGTAGCGAATTTTCTTTCGCAGCAAAAAAAAAAAGAAAAAAAAAATAGTCTTGAAATAAAAAATGCAACCCTTTCTTAACTGGGTTATGTTTTGTAAGCGGTGCTAAAACACGATCATAATATCACCCACCCACCCCACCGAGGAGAAGCTGCGACGGCTTAAATGTACAGCCGGGGCAGCAACCGGGAAACCGTTCGCGCTGCAGTGTTCACTCCGAAGGTGCAGACTCATAAATTGCCCTCTTAAACGTTGATCCTCGAGTGCCAGAACGATGCAGTTTCGTGTGAGCGTGTGTGTGGCTTGGAGGTCGCGAAATACGGACAGTTTTGCAGGTTTGTTTAACAGTGTCCCTGCCCACACTGCTATAGGGCAAAGAGAATAATATGTGCAGCTCAGGAGAGATTTGTTCGCTGTTATTCAGCGGTGCAAGTGATGGAAGATGGAGCATAAATTATGCGACCACAAGCTACTGCGCTTGTTGCGAAGTAAAGTGAACCAAGGGGGGGATTTTTGTTAGGGTGACAGTTATTTTTGTGTGGCTTTCGCGTAAGCAAGAACCCCGTTTCCTTAACCGAATTGTTTGCCCGCGAGTGACAGGCAAGGATGAAGTGGTGCAATATTTTTTGCAGCAATTTCGTAAGCGATACAAATGTACGGTAATATTTTGGGTAGATTTTTATTTAGAAGATGATTAGTTCAATATTTCTGGAGGTTGAGGTAAATTGGATGTGTTTTATTAGCATTAGTGTAGAGTATGAGTGCTAGAAACTGCCGCTAGAACTCGAAAATAAGTGAAAATAATGCATTCTTCAGGCTGACACTGAAGGTGTAATTATTATGTTTGGTTTCTTTATTTTCTCTAGAATGCTCCCCCTAATTCTCACAGGGTTTTACTTTTTAGCCATAAAATTTCTGTGCACAAGTATCGTATCATTTGAATTGTTCCAACAATGAGTATTTGGAGTCAGCATGGGAAAGTGAGACTAATTTTAACAGTGAATTAATTGAATCATACTGAATCATTAATTTAAATTTGGCCTTTGCAAGTTAAATTTTCATGCCTTTGAATGTTATATAAATATAATCTTATTTGAATCTCCACATCAACCTGTTGCTCACATCGAATTGAATGATTCATGAGTAAAACAATTAGTTTGAGGGTTGAATCTCGATGCGTGATTTAACTGTCCACGTGCACTAGTATCTCACTCGCAGCGAGTGATATCAGCACCGAGAAACCGACGTGACACTTCGAACAAAATTAGCTTCAAAAGTTGTCTCAAAAAATTAGCCACGAACAGAGCTCATTTTGACAAAAGTGATCGCCTTCATTGCAAATGATAGTACTTTCGTGTGGGACAGTTTTGTAACGCAAGTGTCACGTCGGTTTGTCGGTGATATCAGTTGCTGCTAAGTACCATTTCTGTAATGAAATGTTGATTGAAAGTTGAATCTTCATGACGAGTAGCTACTCACTTTGCTGTAGTTTTTCATGAATGAAACATTTTAGGATTTTATCCATTTTTTTAACGGAGTTTACCGGTTGACAACTGAAATCATATAAACGCTCCATGCACATCAATTTACCAAGCCCCCCGAAGCATGGACAAAATGTAATTAGGTTGCATATTCAATAAGGTTTGGGTATGGTTGAATATTTTACTGATTGAAGTTTAAATATTTTGTCAAAAAAGTTCAAAAGCTATGTAAACGGATGTTTTAAAACTGATTGAATGTATTGCACGTTTTAGGGGAATAAATCGATAGTACAGAATTTATGCCTAATTCAAAACTAATATTGCGGAGTTTGGCTATAAAAACTACAACTCTTATAATATTGATATTAAAATTGTATGCACTGACGGTATGAAAATGCAGCATTAAAGTAGTTTCACTGGATATGGCTCTAGAGACTCCCTCAGCTCCATGATTCGGGTGTTTAATGAAGTTCGTCATTTGTTTGATGTTGGAACTTCAGTGAAATCCTTTAAAAACCGCCTTCGAAACGAGTTATTAAGTGGATCTTTCTATTTATTTTAAACTAATATTAGACTAATATTTTTTCAAACTCACACGGATCACTCTTATGCATTGAACGAGACATAAACAATTAAACAATAGCTAATACAATCAACGCGAGCGTTCTAAGACAGTGTTTTAAGTTCTTGTCGGTACTTTTATGACAAAACAGTGCGATAAATTCTAGTGATTTTGCAATACATTTCCTATCTTGAAATAGAATCGGGAAAGAACGTTAATTGTCTCAGATAGTATAGTAAATGCAGTATCATACTATTCATGAGTCAATTTTGTACTTATTAGTTAAAAGCGGAGCGATTGAATTGTCTCATCTAATAGTTCTAATCATGCTTTTTTATAGATAGAAAACAAATAATCTTCTGTTCCTCTTTTCCTGCAAACAGAACTTTCGCCTTTTCGCCACGCTCAATCGATGCAGCAGTAAAGCAAGCCAGGATAATAACATTATGATAACTGACCAATTCCACTAAAGAGCGTTCGGATGAAGATGCCACGAAATCAATTGAACACACACACACACACCCATATGAACTCAAAGCTTCATAGCGAGAGCGCACAATAATGAACCCCCGGAAATCAACCTCAATGGCAGTGAGCATAATTAAATCCACTTTACCACCGACAAGGCTGGGCAACCGTGTTTGCTGCCCCTATTGTAGAGGATCCCATTCCCCCATCGACTCTGCTCGGTGGTTTCGATCCTTCCTCTCTCCCCCTTCTCCCTTCCTTACTGCAGTGGCGATTTGCCAAGGGTTGGGTCATTACTGGCGCTGCTGTTGCTACCACAAGCAAGGCCAATGTTGTCCGCACACGGTTCACCTCTGCCGGTATCATTAGTCAATGGGGTTTCAATTGGTTCTGGTTCGACGGGGGAAGCATTGGGGGCTGGGGGCGTTGGGGCGGATATTTAAGCGTAGCAAATCGATTGATCATCGTCGATACAGCTTCGAGTGAGGTGTGGCGTTTCCCCACAGGATGCACTGGAACGCTGGTGCGCAGGTGGTAACCGGTCTGTAATCACTGTTCAATCATGGGCAATAACATATTCGATATCCCCAAAATGTTTTCCCCATCGCACGGGCCTCTGACCCCTCAGCCGGACGCAGAACGCCGTTGTTTGGTTTCCGCTTATTGTTTCGCATCGTTGTGATGCGGTGCAGCAGCAAACGGTCGCCGGTTTGCTACCATAGGCCATTCATATATGCAGCACGCGATCACACCAGCAGCAGCAGTAGCAGCAGCAAAAGGTGCTGAATCGTGCGAAAATATGCATCCAGCTGGTTTTTGGGAACTGGCAGGGAACAGCGGACAAAGAGAGCGTGTGTGTATGTGTGTGTTTCGGGACGTTCATTTTTCGAGGCGGGGTGGAAACAATATGAATCAATAATTTGCATTTTGAAGGTGGAACTTGCTGGTCGGCCTGGCCTGGTTGAATGGATGGGTTTTTGTAAAATGGATTGTATGGCATGTATGTAAGCGTACGGCTTCATAAAATATTCGATGCATTGTTTTGGTTGCAGCTGCACGGTGAGGATCACTGTTGGGAAATATTGCACAATGCACTGCGGCAAGGGTGCAGAATGCTTCGCGAGTAATGGCGTTATTCGTTGGAAAATATCGTTAAGATTTTGAAAGCGCTCGCAAATTGCGTTTATTTGTAATACTTTTACTCCATTAAAGCATCATTATCTCTGTAAAAAGCGTCAAACTTTCCCTTCGTTTAATCTTTTGGGCACTTTTTGCCGTACTTTTTTCAGACTTTACAGCTAACGTTTAGAGTCGATTGATTGAGAATGTAGATAACTATTTCGATGGTAGCAATTATTAAATTAAAAACAAAACATCCATCAACATGTTTTACTATAGCTTTAAAGCCACATTTTCAGCAAAGGATCTGGTAACTTTATACACATCAGCGTACAATACTAGCGCGAATGTAATATCTCGAGCTGTGCTAACATATTTCACCATATTCCCAAACATTGTGCTTGTTTTATCATTAAAATCATTGCTCTGTACGCTTGCAGGCTCCCAAACTTTGGATGAGATGTTAGCCAAACTTCTTTGTTTGGATTTATTAACATAGCAACAACAACCACACCACTCGCGTTTCAATACGCTTCCAAACATTATTCAATTTTCGATGCACAAAACAAGCATGGTGAATTGCAGCGAGGGCCAATAAACAATTCGCCTGCCCGAAAAATGGAAAGCAATCGCAGCCGAATGTTTTAGTGCAGTTTGGCGAACCACTTTTTGCGCGGACCTCGTACAAGCAGCGCCAAAATCACGGCCCCGCCACATTATTATTCGCGTGAAATGTTTGTGCATGCGGGTGTTCAGCTTTAGCCGGTACGTGACGCAGCGCCGGTACGCCTTTCCCGATCCGGCTTGAAGGACCACGATTTTGGGCAAACACGCCCCGGTTTCATGGTGGAGATTTTGTAGGGGTCGTTGCACGTTCCTTCTCTGCAGGTAGTAGCTAGTGGGTAGCAGAACATTTGGAAATTCAAATTGCGTCTAATGGGATTGCTCCGGCGCGGTGTCACCTGTTGGCAGAGGGACCGAGTTGACAGTTGAAGTGATTTTTGCATCTGGAAACGTCGCTGGGCGAAGCAGCGAGCGTTCCGTTTCGGGCACGGCCGAGAATCAGCATCAGCATAAGGGTAGGCCTTTTCCAAATGAGTAATCTGGTCCCGCCAGTGCCGCAAAAGGTTTCGTGCGAATGTGCGGGTTTGTGAAGCAACACAAAAAAAAAACTCCCAGTTGGACAGAGGGATAATTTATGCTCCTGTGAGACGGATGTTGTGTTGATCCCGGCAGCCAACGGTTCACGCTGAAGTTGTGCCAAACAAACGGCCCCCCGAGAATGTCGTCCACCCAAATGACCAACCCCCAAGGGGGAAGGATGGTATGAGATGAGGCTTTGTACGCATTCGAGACCGGAATAATGATGGAAATGAGCACCACCGAGATAGGACGGCCGTGGGTATATACCGTCCGGGCATATGTGTACGTGTGTGTGTGTATACGGTCATCATTTGTCAAACCGGTGTCTGGTTCGAGCCGCTGAGAGCCCCCGGGGCAGCTGGCTGTACGGCTTTGCCGGTGCTACCCCCGGGCGATGGGGACCTTCGGGGACCCGGAGTGAATTATAATAAAAAGCAAATAACAACCAACCCCAGGTTCGTGATGATGAGTGAATATTCATCAATTTAATTTCATCAACCAGTGACAAAAGTGAGTACCAGGAATCCGGCTTGTCCCTGGGCCGGCATCATCCACCATCCGGTTCTCTGTCCAGCTTCTGTCGTGAAATGAGTAACTTGTGTGGGAGGCAGGAATTATACGCACCGGAAGGAGATAAAATAGAAAGAGAGAGAGAGACAGACAGAGAGAAGGAGATAAAAAAGCAGGATGCTAATGCGTTGGGCGTGCGAAAGCTTGACGATGGTGGATAATTTAATTTGACAAGCGAATCGAGGTCAAGCCGGTGAGCCGGAATGGTGCTGCGAGCGGGTTCGATCTGGATGTGTAACAGTGTGAAAGCGAAAAGAAAGCCCCCGCTGCCAGCGAAAACCGGGTTTACCGTACCGGGAAAATCAAATCCTCCCTCTCTCTCTCCCCTTTTAATCATCTTGCGCGGAGGACAGGGTCGACGGGTACGGGATGCGTTTGGTTGGTTGGTTGGAAATGTTTTTAATGAAAATTGTGTCAATTTTCATTAGGAACCCGGTGGTCAGAAGATAAGGCAAATCTGGGGTTGGGAAGAGGCTTTGCTGTGCCTGCCAGTGCGGCCCGTCTCAACACCTCCAACCAACGGATTGGATGGTGTAACTGTGAACCTGCTGCCCGTGGGTGTACATTTAAAATTACTTACTTACCCGGTCTCGGTGTGTGTGTGTGTGTGGCCCCAGTGAACGAGTGCTTTACCTCAAAAGCGGGCTTAATAAAGAGCACGATCGGTAATTGTGTGCGGCTCACTCGGTCCATCCGCACCGGGGATGATTAATAGTAATCAGTCGCTAGCGCACTAGCCTAGGTTTCGGTGCGTTCAGAGAGGATTAAAAGCGTGAGGCTGCCTAGGAGAGGGGAGGAAGGAGAATGTGTAATGAGGAGACAGATTTAATGCAGATCATGGCCAAAACACCGCAAAGGAAGGGAAAGTGAGAGTGTGCGTATAACTTTTAATTTAGCTTTAGCTGTGGAATGAGTCGTACAATCGAGGCTAGAAGGGTGGATATTAATGATCGTTGAACTTTTCGAGACGCAATAAAGGTGTGGGGGAATTTGGAGTAATATAAAAGATTTGGAGATTTTGGTGGCAGGGGCTAGTAGTTTAACATTTAGCTAAATTTGTAACTCATGTTACGAATAAAATAATAAAATAAATAAATAAATAAAAGCAAAAGTATTAAGTTGTTATAGGACATTTAAATGTAATTCATTTGCACTTAAATTAGGTAAAAACTGATGTTTATTCAACGGGAAAATGAAACAGAAAGCAATATTATAACAATCAAAAATAAACAATAATGAAGTAATTTTTAAAAATCTTATAACAAAAGACATATAAATGGAAGACATTTCAAAATTGAATGAATGCAAAAAAAATTTTTTATTAATCTAAATTAAATTTTTTTTGAGTGGTGTGTTTTTAAAAAAAATGAGCCTCAAATCAAGCACTCACGTCAATTTTCATTTTAGAACGCTCCTCATGTTGCTGGAACATCGCTTCATCCCTTGATTCTTGCAGCGTTGAAAATGAACAGCAAACACAATTCAATGGATCACAGCCCGTCTAATGGGTAGATGAAGTTTAATTGGGCAATTACCTTTCGGGCTCTACACATACAATTTAACAGCACAGAAGAGAGCAACAAAAAAAAAAAAAACGTAAGTTCAAAAATTGGTCCGAGCATCGTCATGAACTGCAAGAGCAAAAGCATTTTAATAATTATCCTTCCCTGCACTCAGCTCGGCCACTCGGAAGCCCTCGGCGCCAAGGTTAGTTGGAGAAATAATTCCCCATTGCCCCGTCCGCGCTGCGCTCCAACTTCAAAGAGCTTCGATTTGGCTGCCCGCTTGGAAAGGAGTAGTTATAACGAATTCATGAAGCACCCGCTTCGTTAAGACGAGTGTGGAGGGTTTTCTTTCGTTCGGAAAAGCGCTGCACAACGCTGCGTGTATTGTGTTGTCGAACGGGGGCGGCAGAAGCGGCAGCAGACGGTTTTGGGGGTGGAAAAGTTACGCTAACGGCAGCACCACACACGCACACACATGGTGAATACAGAGAGTGCAGCTATCTGTTCACATTATCGTACGTTTCGGCCGCTTTGCGGAGGGAGGAAGTGGTGGGTCAATTTACGTTTCGGTGACGGTAGGACGGCAAGAGCCAACCCGAGGCACCCTTCGAGCTGCTCGTACAAAGTCGTCTGTATAATGCAAAGACTCGCTCGGATAAGGACTAATCCTTGAGATTTATTATGAATCATGAATATTTGTTGCTCATTCATCGCATCCCAAAATGTTGCCTTATCCAGCGGGGAGGGCGCGCGCACACGCTCGCTTTGTGGAGCAACGATGCACGGCGGAGGCTGGGCGACCTTCTTGGCCGTTTCTTGCGCACTGGTACACTGTTTCCTCCATCATCATTCTTGCTTCCCTTTGGCGGGGAAGAAGGAGAGAAGAGTGCCATCAGCGGTTCCTGATATAGCTTCTTGGACAAAAGGTTCAAAGCCTCGACAAGGCAACGCAAACGGGCAACTTGGTATCCGGCCCGGTGCTTAGACGGAATACCTCGTCAACCCCAAACGCCTGCAGGCCAGCGCGGTTGGAATTCACATTCGTTCCGAGCGAAAAAGGGACACTACAATCCTGGACGGGCATTCCGGGAAGGGTGATGTGCTGTAGCGATGTATGTGCCACGCCACCCCGCGCAGATACATCCCTCTTGCCGCTGTACGAAACCGTCCGATTTCTGTGCGGACCGGACAATCTGGGAGCGCACAAAGGTCGGCCGAAACTTGCCTGAAAGCAGTCTTTCAGCAAAGTTGTTTGAAAGCGATCTACCTTCGGGTGGCAAAGCTGTGTGGTATTTTGTGGAGGCCTGGAGGCAATAATGGAAACGGGATCAGGATGGCTTACCAGGGTCCTGGACCGGATATTACGTACGGTGGTGTGTGTGTGAATGTCTGTATGTATTTCGGTGAATAGCTCGAAGGAAGGAAAGTGAGAATGAAATTGAATTAACATTCAAATTCGTAAGCTCTTTTCATTGACGCATACTGATCCGAGCGACTAAGCCCTAGGAAAGGGAGGAAATGGACACAATCCCGCACACACCAACACTCTTGCACATACAACTTTCCCTCGTGGCGGGGAGTGTGCATCATTGGCATAATAAATACCATCATCAAATCCTTGGTAAAGGATGGGCAATTCGAAAAAAAAAAAAACAAAAAGAGAAAGACAATTTCACTCCTATGTGTTAGAAGTGCTTTGTGTGTTTGTGTTAGGTTCGGGAAGGCTCGAATGCAAATGCCGTGCCGTACCCCATGTTTTTTTTGTCTCCGCAAGTGGCAAACGAACATCCCTTCAATTGTCACTCAAACCAAAGCCGACCCCGGTTGTCACGGGTTCGTTGCCGTGCCTCAAGGGATGGGTCATTATGAATTCTTTCCCTTTTATCCGACCTGCCGAGCAATCGTAGCATATTTTGCCTGCCAAGACATGCGGACAGGGTTTTCCTAGAATCGAGAGCCCTGCACGTGTGTGTATGCAATAGTGGGTGCTGAAGGTGCTGACACTTCGCTCGGATGAGTTGCCCGGACGAGATCCAATCGGCCAAGCTTCTACAAGGCCGCCGCTCGCTGGAAAAACTGGAGGAAATCTTCATTCGGCTAGAGTAAGAAAATGAAGCTTTTCTCTTAATTTTCCGCCAGCTTTGCAGCATCATTGTATTGCTCCAAGGGGGAAGAAAACGTAAGCGGAACACATAACACAACACAATGGTGAAATATGAAAGTGAAGTTATAAAAACAGATTTCCCACAGAGGAGTTATTATCGTACCGGTGTGGGCTTTGGCCGGGGCATTATGATGAATACTTTACTATGTGACAATTTGCCCCCGGAGGGCCAGTGGTTTGCCCACTACCAGTACTGGAGGGTGGTCGTTAAGGGCTTAAAGGGAGCAGAGCTGGGTAGAGCAACTTTAAAGAGAATGCACAGAAGAGAATGCGCGGTAGCTTGTTTTTGTTTTTCTGCCATGATTGTCTGGGAAATAGTGAGCAATACATTTTCACTTCCACTGATAAGAGCATCAATCAATTTTTTCCCCGTCTCTTTATCGTTGGCAGAAATGCAGCAAACGCTTCGCCGTACGCAGCTCGTGGGAACATTAATTTGAGGCAAAATTCATTTCGTGCATGATAGTGAACAAAATACAAAACACGAAGCAAGTAATATAGCACCACACATGCCACGCATGCAGCATGTATCGTTTAGTTTAGCAGCGTTTGCGCTAGCCGGGAGTATTGCACCGTACGAGCGACCATGCGTCTCCATTAGCGTTGGGGAAATGAAAAACGAGCATGGTTTCATAATGAAAAATCCTTTTCCTTTTGCTGGCGCTACCATCGCAGCGTGGCTGGACAGTCGAGATCGTGTATGGCATATACGATGGTGTTACGGATGATACAGTTTCTGAGGTGGATCATATTTTGGGGAGGAAGAGGACGAATGAAGTTAGATGAAGACGAATTCGTTGGGGTAGAATGATGTGTTTAGATTTTTTGTTGTTGATGTTTTGTTTTTATTATGCTTGTACTGTTTTTCAATATGCTCGGCACAGAAAGGATAGTCGAGAGTGCCTTTTAATGCACTACGATGTTTATCATGTGCGCGTCGCTATAGGAAAAGTTAAGGTCGTGAATCAATTTGGAATACAGGAATACAGTTCTTATACGTGTCATCTGCATTTCTGACTAAAAATTTTCTGTATCGACACACGTTCTGGAATTTGGGACAAGAGTTTTAGAGGGGTAAAATTGCCACATTTTGTTTGCTGTCACAAATTAACATTGTTGTGGAGAGTAGCGGTATGTTGAGCTATTATGAGCGGATTTTGCTCCGGAAAAGCTAACTAATAGCTAGAATACTGCGGAACAGTTCGTGGTCAAAAAGGGTACGTAGGTGGCTGAAGACATAGGAGGCTACACACGAATGCCACGTACGTTAAATTTAAAATTTTCCAAGAAATTGTATTATTTTGCTCTGGTGGTCTTCTAGCCCCAGAAACAGTTATTCATTTTTTCTGAGATTCATTTGTATATGAAAAAATTGATGTAAAATGCTATTAGAATTAAATCGGATTTTGATAAACAGGTTTTTGGTGAGTCATAGCATGAAATGCTTAAGGTGGCACACTTGCCCCAAACTCCGCTACATGGTAGAGAGTTTTAGTTCTATCCCTTGAATTCCAAATGAACAAAATTCGAGCTTAGCTATAAAAAAAATCAATTTAAATGATTGATAAATGTTTACTTTAGGCCATTCTTGCATATTTTAAACATTGGACATGAGTTCTTGTTTCACAAAACTAAAAGAAAGTTTTCAATATTAAGTCATCACCATCACGTACAAATTAATCTTTATTTGGTGAAAATCTGCTACAGTTACATACAAACACAGCCATAAAAGATCACAACACAAACAAAGAGGTTTGCTCTACGCCCCTCTCATCCATCCATCATGGCCAGCTTTGCTGACCTGGTTCGCGTGCAGCTGAACGTGCAGAACATTATCAAGATTTCGGTGCCGCAGTGCATCCTTTCGGGCGCTTGCAAGCTGCCACCTGCTGTCCATTGAAACACAAAGTCACATCACCGGTGCCGAATTGCCTTAACTCCCCCTTGACCGGATGGAGTAGTTCGTTTGCATTACGATTCCGGATACCAAAAGCTGTGCTGTGTTTAGTTACAGCACACACACACACACACACACACTGAAGAACAAAGAGGCACTGTAAATATGCATCTCTTGCTTTGTCTCGGTATGCCAGACTGTTTGTGCGTGGCTATCAACAAAGTCTGCGCTGAAGCTAATCTTCTCATCGCATCCTTACCCATCTCCAGCGATCGTGTTTCACTTACACACACACACTCACACACGGTGGCAGTGTTTGGTAATGTCGACCGGGAAACTAAATTACGATTCCCGTTGCCCTGTTGCTGCACTGACGGTAGCCCTGCACCGTGGGCCACCCCAGGGGTGTTAAAGACCGCACCGTGAGCCGGAATCATCCCATTCTGGTAGGAAAAACATCACGCCTCTTGGCTGAAGCGACCAATGCGATGAGACACACGGTTTGGCTTCATCTTTCCTTTGGCCGACGGGAAAGGCAAAACCCCTGTACTACCGAGTATAAGCTGCATTTGCATGGCGTGTAGAGAGAGGGAGAGAGATTGCGAGGGACGAACGGGGGCGCAAAAGATGATTGTGTTGTTTAGCACCGTCGAACCGTTCGTTTCCGGGGTTCAGGGCCGAGCCGAGCTCCTTCGCCCGTACGTCATGCTTAAGCGGAAGGTAAATGTATGCAACATCTTCATCAAAATACGATCTATGTCCCGTTGCCTTGGACGCACCACCAACCTTACCTTGATGCCGATGTTTCCGTTTTCTACGTCGGATGCTTTGTCAATTCTTCTCTCGTTCGCTCGCTGCATAAGCATCTAATTGTATGCATAGTGCCGAACCACGATTATCCTCGTCAACGTCATCGCTGTCGTCGTGCCGGCAGTCGTCGATTGAAGCCATTTTGGTTTCCTTCTGACAAAAGGCGCTGCCGTAGACCCTGGGCGTAAGGGATGTTTCACGACGCGCAGGAATAACACTGACGAACGAAGACAGGCGCCTGTTCCTGTTCGTTAGGTTACGTTTTGCGCTCATTGTTGCTGTGTCCATTGGAGGAATAGGGGGGTCGGACGTAATTTTACTCCTTGTCGCGTAGCGCGCCAAGGTAGTGAAGCGAACTTGCTGCCAGCCTCGGGAGCTGTAATTTGCATTTATATTGCTGAAATAAAGGATTAAAATTGAGCAGCACAGTAGATGGTGGAGGAAATGGCAAAATAGCTCGCTAATTTTAAAACGGAGTCTTCCGCGGTTAGCTGCTACTGTGTTTGCTTCTTCTATTTCTTCGTTTGAATTGTGTGCTTCTTTTACTACTCCCGAACCGTACCACCGTTCCGGCTAGTGGCAGTGAAGCATTGTTGTCGGTAATTCGCATCCTCGCTGCCGAACAATAGCTAATGATCGCCTTTGAAGTGATCGTGAAGTATATTATTTTAACGAAAGCAATTTTCCCGCTCCGTTATTTAGTGTCGGCTCGTTTTGGGGTTGTTTGTGAATTGAATATACATCCCCGGGTTGATGGAATGGATGTTGAAAATTGAAATGATCTGATCGCAAAGACCGTTGCGGCTTCCCGATGGAGAATAGATGGTTCGTGGTGATTGATTTCTTCTTGTGAAAATTTGTATTTCGGCTAGCTGGGCAAAAAGGAAAAGCACAATGCTAAAAGAATTCACTAGAATTAATCAGTAATTTTCAGCGGAGGCACCGAACTCGAACGTGCTGCACGGTTGATTCGGCGAAATGTGATTGTGATGCCCCCACAGGATAGGGCTGATAAAATAGAGCCCTGATCCCAAACTTTCGCCGAAATCGTACAATCGTTTGGTTTTCGAATTCAGCCTGGACGCACCCTCACCACCCGGTTTCATCATTCATCCGGTTTCGATTCACCACCGAGAGGGGACAAGGGGAAGGAGTGGAAAAAGATAAAACCTATCAAAACTTTTCCTTCAGTTTATCAGCTATTTTCACTCCATCGTGGCCTTTCCAGCTAGCTAGCTCCGTTGCTGTTCGCTGGAAGTTCGTTGTTTTGCCACTGTTTGTTTGACAGGCCTCGGCTTGGCTGCTGGCTGTAGTGTGGCGTGATGGAGCACGTTCTCACATCACCGGCTGCGAGAGTGAAAGTTTGTGTGACGAAGGATGAATAACGAGAGTCAGACCATACAAGCGGGCGGGCAATGGAAATGAAATTTTGCAAAACAAAGTCAAACAAACACGATAAATTAACTGCGTCGAGCCATGCGGTGCGGAGGTGGCTCTGTTGTGCTGGGCAGGGGTTAAGGGGCAGTGGCTTAGTGAGTTGGTTGGTCTTTGGAAAACAATTCCTGTGAGCTCGCTGTCAAAAACCGACCGACAGACAGAAGGGAGATGGATTGTGCTGTGTGATTTACGAACGAGGGAGAAAGTTACTTTCCCCCGGGTGGGTTCTCTAATGGTTTCTAGCTCAAAAACTGAGTTTTTGTTCATAACTGGACGGTTAGATTTGGATTTATATCACTCGTCGTTTAGTCTATGGTCAAGTCTATGGTTTGAGCTCGCAGTCTAGGTCAAGTGGTCAAGTGGTCAATCTTCAATTGAAAATAGCATCCATTTTTTAATATAAAATTTAAAAATATATCTTAAAAGCATGTTGTGATACTTATTTGTTATGAAAGATTTAAGAAAATATCGCTGTCCTCCGCAGGGATTTACAAAATCGTGTATTTTCAATTTCATGAAAATAGGGTTTTTACCATACAAAAACAGTTTTTTCACTAGCGTTTTGGTAATTTTATTATTGATGTTGCCCAACGTGGTGCGTAGTCGTCAACTCACACGACATAATAACATGCTCGTCATGGGTTCAAGTCCCAAATAGATAGTGCCCCCATACGTAGGACTGACTATCCTGCTAGGGGTTATCAATAAGTCACTGAAAGTCAAAGCCCAATAATGGTGTACAGGCAGACCTTGGCCGACATTGGTTAATGCGCCAAAGAAGAAGAAGTTTATTGACATGAATATAGACAATACTAGGAAATGGGGATGTTAAAATAGTAACTGAAATAAAGCAGATACAAAGAAATCGAAGAAGAATCTTTTCAGGCAGTTGCCGTAAAAAATAAAGTAGACTGGCAAATGTACCAGATTTAACGCTTAGATTAATTGGATTTCAACTTATTGATAAGATACTATCTTAGAATTAATCTACTAGCTTGGAATAATTAAAAATCAATTTGAGGAAAAAATATGTGGCCTAAATGATTGAAGACGTTGATAATTTTATAATAGCAAGATCTGGTGCATTTGAAAACATTGAATGAATCGTTTACGCACCAAAAATTGATTGTACGGCATATTGGATCGAGAAATGAAGGAGTTGAATCATAATCTTTCATGAAAAAATATAATGATTATTAATTATTGAATATTGTTTTGGTGCATAGACCGTGTATTTGCGTGACCGTGTTAATAAAAATTAATTAAATATTACTTTTGAATGTCACCAATACTCACACAAGTAAAAACAAAACAAAAAAAGGTAAAAATAAGGAAACCCACAAACAAACCCAGGTAGGCAGGTTTTTATCCCACCGTACAACACTGGTCATGGACAAACAATTAAAATAACGAGTTTCAAGAGAAATAATTGGATGAAATATCTATTATTTATCAAAACTTGATCAAATATTAAAACTTATTTAATTTGTGTATTTTATTTGTTTATCTCTGATTATACTCTTCAAAAACACATTTTTCATTGTCACTTTCTACCATCAGGCAAGCAAACGATAACACTTTTTAGGTGGCTTGAAAAATGTCTCAACAAAATAGCTCACTGGCGCACTTTATTGGCGGTAGCAAAAGCACGCCCAGAAGAAAAAAAAAACGGGTCAATATGTTGGATTGATAGGTCACGCATCGTATTTTCACCATTTGGCCACCAAAGCAGCATTGATCGATCTTTGTTGTCGATGTTGTTGTTGGTACTGTTTGTGGAAGCGTTTCATCTTCGTTCGGTGCGATGTTGGTACATCGTGTTTGAAAGATATTGTGGGTCAAGCTTAAAATAAATACTGCTTCTACCGGGTTTGGGGTGGCCCGGTTCCTTTTTTTTTATTTCCCATGACGATGTGCGAATGGGATAAGACACAATCTCGAGACGGATAAGGCACATCACTCAAATGGGAAAGTTTGCACCGAAAGGACGTGCTGGTAAGGAATGTTTCGGGTGCGCCGAGTGTGCTTGGGGCAGGGAGCCCCAACAAGATCCTTCGCCAAAATGGTTTCGTGTTTCTTCCGGGAATGACCATTGAAGCGAGAAAAGGAAAGCAAAAATTGGAATACAAGCAAGCAAAAAAAAAAAAACGAAAAAGGTCTGCGAGGAATGAGGGGAGGATATGTTTTAAATTACACTTGAACCTTAACAATAAAAACATTCCAAAGTGGTCGTGTGCACGTGTATGTGTATGCCTTCATGGATCCCGCTCGGCGGGGACAAAACGGGAGGCAGTGGACGTGCGTATGGACACGAAACCCCGGCGGTGAATGTTTTTGTTTCATCCCGGCACGCCACATCCATCTCTACCGCCCGGGTACGGTTTGCGAAAGAATTCTTGTCCACTTGTTTTCGGCAGGTTCGGAAGATCTTTTGTAGCGTTTTGGGAACGGGAAAGTGTGTTAACCGAGAAGGCAAAGCAAATGAAAAACCTCTCAGAAACTTGTGCCGGCTTGGCTGTGGGATGATCTATCGTAGAGCATTTCCCCCCTCTATCTCTTTTTCTGTAGAATTGGCTTGACAGGGGGAAGGGAAGGGGAGTTTGTAGTTTGAAGCCCGTAGTACGAGTAGCCACTTGTAGGCTGTGTCAAGGAGCGGACACAAAAGCAAGAAGCCGGGTTTCGGGTTTTGTCATATCCAAATTAAATTTTAAGAAAATGTTAAACATTTTGCCAATTTCGAGCTTCGCAGAAGTGGAAGCCCTGGGGAAGCGAATTGCATCCCGCCGGCTGACAGTGTGGAGCGTGGAAGCAGCAGGAAGCACTTGACGGTTTGCTTTGAAGGATCATCCTCGTTTGCTTTTGCATAACAACTGTCAAGCTTTTTTGAAGTAGCAAACGAAGAAAAGTTTGGCATTTTCCCGTCCCCCGCCGTGACTGTATCGCCTGGGTCTCGCTCTCAGTCCCCTCTGGTTGTGCTCCCACCGTGCTGGGATCGGAATGTTGCTGGTAGGAATTTTGGGGCAAATATGGAAGGGATGTCGGTAACTTTTAGCAGTCGCAAATGTGCGCTGTACGTCACGTGGATTACTTGTAATTTCGCGGAAAGAAAGCTTACGCAGACTTTGTATCGTTAGTGACATGTCGTTTGCGTTGCAATCCGGCCAAAAGGCAGGAAGCCATAATTGAGAAAGGTATTAAGCTTACGGTAGACAGCACTAATGATGTACACAATGAGTACTGGAGGAAAAAAAGTCGTTTCGACGAAAACTTTTGGAGCTTTTCAATGTTTCATACATTGATGTTTCGTGATTCGTATCGTGTTTTATGAATTAATAAGCTGTTCTTGTGAGATTGTCGAATTCATTCATTCCATCATAAAAAGTAAAAAAAGCTATCAAATGCGTGTTTTATTTCAATTGGTACTTTATAACTACTCAACAATGTATCACACCCAATGGGATGCTAAGAAAAGTCACAAACTCAACCACTGTTTTTGTATTTACATTTCGCCATTGAAGTATCACGTTGCATGCTGATTAAAACCCGTTTTCCATTCCCACCTGAAGCAACGTTCGACGAGCTGGACCAACAAAACAATCCTATTCAACACTAACTTTGTTAGCGCTGGCACTTTGGCCGCCGACAGTCCGAAGACGGATGGAGTGAATTTGTAAGTTGATAACGATCATAAAATCGAATTAAGAAAACAATCGTATCGACCGAGTTGAACAAAAGGCGCACAAGCAAAAGTGAAAAAAAAAATCGTACCGGGGAGACGAGTTGTTGACGTTATGCAAAGACTTCTGAGCTGGTATTCCTCCTGCCCCAGGGTACACCGATCGCGTTATTGGGACCGTGGCGTAACAGTATACTGAACAGTGAACTTTGATGTCACTGGCTGGGATGGGGTGGAGGACAAAAACGCAACAGTCGTTCGACTGTTGTTTGGTGTAAGTTTATTCTTTCGTTTTTTTCCACCTTCCCTTCGATCCTCCCGTTTCGGTGGTGCAGTCTCTGTTATTGGATATCTTATCGTGTAAGGGAGGGTTTGAAAACAAAGGAAAAGAGGGAAAATCATTTTTATGGGCGCTTCTTGAATGTAAATATAATGATCAAATCAAACACAGACAGCAGACCTCCGACACCCGGGCATATAAATTTGGGGCGCAAACCGACAGAGGGCGCAAAGCGATCGGGGAGGAAGGAAAGACACTCTCAAATGGATCACACGCTTTTCCAAGCAGCCCGGCGCAACACGCTTTCCTGCTAACAATGTAAGTCAACAAAGTGAACGCAACACAAACGAACGCAAACGCAAATGACATCAGCAATGACTTTGCAGAACATTCGCTCGGATTGTGTATGTGTGTGTCTCTCTCTCTCTCTCTCTCTCTCTCTTTCTTATACTAGTGGGTTGATTTCCCACTCACGGGGCTTGGCTTAAAAAATGGACGGCAGTATAAATTTTAAAACAAAGCAACCAACGGTACTGGCGTGTGTGGACTAAAAAGCTTCTCGTGAACGTGCCGTTCGTCAGGTTGGGTCAACAAGTTGGGTGTTGCTTATCTGTTTTTAAATCTTTTCGTTTGCTTACAATTTTTGGTTCACTGATTTGTATTTTCAGTTTTGAATCCTTCTTTATGGAGATAAAAGTTTAAAAACAAATCCTTACTTGCTGAAATGAACCTCGCAAAGTACTGTTCACGACGAACAATTTCCCACGCTGAGAGCTCACAAGATGGCAAGATGGCACAAATGGTGATTGTGTGAAGATTGTACTGTAGGAAGAAATTTTTGTAATTCCTTTGCATTTGTTTTATTCCACTTCTAAGGATTCAACTTACTTACCACATAAAGTGAGAAATCTTGCGACGAAAAGCTTTCAGTGCTCGTCCCGTTCCACCACCTGCACCAAGATGGCCTGAGCTTATCGTAGGAAATAAATCAAACTTTTATCCTGCCGCGGTCGAGTGGTGATGAGTTCGTTCGTTTGTTTTGCTCACTGGTAGAGAGAGAAAAAAAAGAACAACCTTCGAATAAAACACTGGACTAACGATTTGTTCCCCAGTGACCAAAGGAACACTTTTAAGGGACTGTGTGTATGAGTGTGCTCCCGCTGCTGGACCTTATGTTTGTATGGTTTCTTTCAACCTTTCCTTTGAATGATATCCTCTCTGCTTCTGTGTGTGATGGCACTGAGAGGGTGTGTATTATTTGGAGTGTTTTTCTTCGTTACAACTTTGATGGCGTTTTTGAACCGAGAATGAGAAAGTGATAAAAGTGGTCAGTTTTTGAAAAACTTTTGGAAGATTATTAGAGGTAAAGAAAGGAAAGGTCTGTACTAAAACGAGAAAAAAACATTGTGCTTTGTTCCGTTTTTTTCATTTTTGACAATCCCATGTCCGGTGCCAGCTGGTGGCAGCTAGCATAATCTGCCCGAGTACATCTTTATGTTCGAAAGTCATCGCTCCCACAGTTGACTCCTGTAGTGTCAGGAGCTCTTGACCCGTTTGGAAGGAGAGTTTTACGCCGTGTGATGTGGTTTGCTTTCGTTTCCATCTTGCTCACGGTGCTGTTTTCTCAAAGAGCTGTCGTTGAAATGAAGATCTACTATGTGTGTGTGTGTGTGTGTTATCAAGATAAAAAATAAAGACAAAAACAGGGATGAATTCTGGAATACGAGCCGTTGATGGAAATGTTTAGTAGCTAAAGTTGCTTTCTTACGAACCATGTCATTCCTCGGTTCCACAGATCGGTCACAAATCGGGACCAAATGTTTGGAAAGCATCTTCTTTTTTACACCCCAGACAAAAGACAGCTGACAATGATAAATAACTGGTGAAGGTTGTAAAGAAAACCCAAGCTCAAGCTGTGAGGCGTCAGGGTAGTTAACCATAACCAGCTTCGGTTTACGGGGTATGAGTAGGTTAAGCGTCCTATTGTCAGCAATTTCTTTATATAATGCTTAGAATGGAAATAAAGTTTACGACTCACCAAACACCTCTTTCTCTCATCGATCGAATCGCTTTAATCGATGTTTGATGCGTTGCGATGTAGCCTGTTGGGTGTTAAATGTGTGCTTGAAAAATACCATCTATCAGCAAAATCTCGAACAAACTTGCAATAAAATGGTTAAACTTTCAACACACATTGCAGCGGGCGTTTACGGAGGCCGTTTGACCAGGATCTACAATTAAGTAATAACCCCGCCTGGAGTCAAACGGCCACATTTAATGGCGTCGCGTGATTCAATTTATTTTCATCCCCATTTTCTCCGTAGCATGTGGCTGGCCGTTAGAATCCGCCGGCCCCTTAAACCGTGGCTCGATCGATGCCGTTCCACTAAAAGGTAGTGTCACCGGATGTTGCCATAAAATGTTATCCCATTTTAAAATGGATAGCACTTGGAAACTTCACCCCACTCGCTGGACGGAGCCGGAGGGACCGTGGGACCCACTACTGGCACGCCGATAAAGAGGCTAAACTTATTTATTACCAAGATGATGTCGATATTCGGTGCCCACCCGGAGCCAAAGAAGCAAACCTCGGGATCCGAACGGTACCGAAAGCCCAAACAATCTCGTCACCGATTTTAATCGAACCCAAAGCCACCATCCTCGCTCCCGGTTTATTTAGTGTTCAATTCATGCGGAACTGAAAGGTCACGCAGGGGGAAAAGGATGTTCCTTGCTGTAATGGAAAAGCGGTGGCAAGATTGGTGTGTGAGTGTTTGAGTATACACCACTTTGAAGCTGTGAAATTCAGCCCTTCCGGGATAGTGTATTATTCTGTTCGGGCTGACGAGGGTAAAGTAATCAAACTCGTTTCTCGTTCCAACGGCCGGAAGCTCGATCCTTAACTCGCCCGTTGGCCCGCCAATTGGATGGCAGGCCTGGTGCAATAACAAACGGTGGGAGGAAATTAAATCGATCGAAACCATTGGGTCGGTTTTGGCGGACACAGTCCCTGGTTCCGCGCATAAAGTAGGATGACTTTGGTTAAAAATTGTCACTTTTATTGCCCCTTTGTGGACCGGCTCGAGAAGTGAAATCGGTTTCGATGCGGTGTACGGACCTACGGTGCTTGGGGAATCATTTTTTAAACTGGCGTTGGCAGTGCTGGATACGAGATAAACACAATTCCGATGCAGATTACAATGTTTTTATTAATGTTGGTCAGAGTGGCGGTGGCTAAGGGAGCGAAGAGCGCTGTAAGGAATGGTTGTAAAAAGAAAGGTTATGGTTGTAAAAAATGAAGAAATCAAAGAGATATATGGTTATGATAAGGGGTGAGTGAAGATAAAATTGTTTTACATCGATTTTGGTGATTTCTTGTTGGATCAGTTGTGTCTTTTCGATTAAGATAAAGATAACGAAGAGGTTTTGTAGATTACAACAAGCCTTAGTAAGCTAATAGTGTACGAGGAAAATATGTTCATAACGCTAAAATGTTAATTA
Organism: Anopheles arabiensis; assembly: GCF_016920715.1. Taxonomy (NCBI): domain Eukaryota; kingdom Metazoa; phylum Arthropoda; class Insecta; order Diptera; family Culicidae; genus Anopheles; species Anopheles arabiensis. The sequence goes on from NC_053518.1 coordinate 25,393,800, forward strand.
ATCGTTTATCATTTCTCTCTAGCATTTCTTATTTGTCTTTCGTATGGAAATACATATTTCTTCTAATAATGTAACTTTATATCAATCTTTTAGGAGAATAATATGAAAAATTTTTTTATTTAAATAGTTGTTTACTTAAAAATCATTAAATATCACACCGGCTATCATAAATCATATAGTTTGAATTCTGTATTCTGTAGTGTGTTCTATTCTGAATCTACTAATATGTCAAATACTACATACTCAAAAATGATATTTAGCTACTGCTTTGAGGTGCAAAGTTATTTAAAAAGAAATAAACTTCAACAATGCTTTCTAGACAACATAAGCACTGGTTACATCATTGCATATTCTTCAAGAGAACTGAACTTATTTGTTGGACTTGTAAGTTTGTTGACACCTCCTAGAGCATCACATAATCCAAGAAGCATAATTCGCATACAAATTGTTGCTGGTAATTGTTTTTTAAGGTGTCTCAGCTCTCAGTTTGCTCATTTTGTTGGGGTTAAGAACATGTTAAGAAGAACTGTTAAGAGAGTTGCTTGAGAGTTAAGAGAGTTGAACTGTTTATGGTGCTGAGTCACCTCCTGAACGGGGAGACAAATTAATTGTAGTGGTTTGAAGCATTTTGAACCCAACGAAGAATCTATACGAAGGCGCAATACTGCGGCAGGGAGACAGTGGATACATGAACTCAAAACTTTCCATCTTGTTGGTGGTCGTTTCGTCAATGTTGGATAGGCAGTAAACGTCTTACAAGACTCTCCACCGGACTGAAAATTGTACTACCGTCAAGTTATCGTTATTAAATCGTTTAATTACCTACTGAAAAACTTGGGTCCGTAGGTTGTCCATAGACGAAGTAAAAAAAAAACTACAACAAAAACATCCACCTCAACCCGTTCGTCCTTAAGTTTCCCCCACGGCAGTGGCAGCAAAAACGAAAGCACTTTTTCCATTAAAACTTTTCTAGCCCGATTAGCGTACTTTGAGCGATTAGGGAATAATTCGGTGTTCCCTGTTCCAGCATGAGCCACACGTCTTCGTCCTCCCTTGTACCCTGATGCCTTTTGGGTGTGAGCTGCCTTTAGTCAAATGCTTACTAACGACAACCGGTTTGCACAAAATTGTTTTCGTTAATTGTTCCGCCACCCAGTGCTGCTCGACCACCATACCACACCGCGTGCGCCTCCGCATCGAAACTCCGCTTCCGGGAGCTGTAGTAGAGGGAGTCTGTACGGCGCGTTTGCAAAAGTTAGGACGTCGCCCGGCCCTGCCTGATGGATGATGATCAGCCTCTATCTGACGCATACCGACGCACAGCATGTTGTTGCGCTCGGAAGGTTTGCAGGTTTTTGGGAGAGCTGTCTGGATGTTAAAATTATAGATTACCATGTTCTATTTGTTCCGGCAAGTTGTTCATCCCAAGTTGGGCTCAGCCACAGCAAAGCACAGGAAAGGGAGAGATAGAATGGCCCCAGGAGCTTGGTGGTGATGATCATGTTCCATCCCCGGCCAGCTACGGAAGGGTTCCGAATGAATTAATACGACCGTGAGTAATGAAGCTCGAAATGTTAAGCTTCAGTTCAGCCGCGCAACCAATTCTTGATGAGCGAATGATGTAAGGGCGTAGTTTTGGGGGTGACTATTTTTGCGCAACACATTTCGGCAAGCTGGGCGTGTGTTTGTTGCTTATAACGTGAACTAAACAAGACCAGCACACGGGAGGTTGGGCGGAAAATCAGCGTGAAAACATTTCCATCGGCACTCGCCTCTGGATGGAATGGAAAGTGAAACTTTACAGCTTGCTCCCAGTGTGTGTGTGTGTTTGTGTGTGTTTGGGATAAGTGGAAACTCTTGTAAACGGTGTACTGCTCACCGTGGCACTTACCTCACTGCCCTGGGATAGTGTTGTGTACGGATTCCGCTCCCGGCAGAGCTTACCTTCTGTGCCGTTTTGTTTTGGTTGTTTTTCCAGGGAGATACTTTAATACGGCTTCTTGTTTTTGGGGGAAATGAGTTGGGTGAAGGGAATGATTACGGGGAACGTGGAATGGCTGTGAATCGTTAGAAAGACTTTGCAAATTTGCTGCTTATGAAAGCGTTACCATTTTTGGATTGTGTTTGAAGAAAGAAGCTTTAGCTGTTGTGTTGCTGCTTTTCGGCACTGTAATGATTCCTTTAAGCTTATTTTCTTGTAACAGTTAAATAAAGAAGCTTTAAATTAAATGTTGACGTTGTGGGTCAAGATGAATATACAGTTGTTATAAAAATAACTTAGAAATAACATGCAGCTTAGTGTAAAAAGACAACTAAATAATCACAAGAATTACAGATTCCAGATTAAAAAAAAATTGAAACTGATTGTGTACTGAATTGTGAATATCGGATGAATTAAAATCTTCTTCAATGAGTGTCCAACGGCGGTTGCAAATCAAATTCTTTCTTTTGCAGTTTTGGTATTTGAATACTGAGGGATAAGGCATTCCATAGGTAATATACTATTTGCTTTTTATTCATTTTTTAGCGATTGGTTTTCTCCGTTCCAGCGAGCTCTTAAAAACGAATACTATGACCATCAAATCGTTAAGAGGACGCTTTGTTCAAAAGATATCTACACGCTGCATTTAATGTATCTGCTTCTTGCTTTTCAACTGATGAAATGGACCCTCAACCTCTCTGCACAGTAGCTTCCATCAGGTTTAATTACCTCACCAAAGAGAATCTGTTTATTATCACTACTTGCAACTGAACGGGCATGGATCTCTCTCTGACTTCTTCAACCAGCCCTCTCACGAACAAACGCGGGTTTCCCTTTCACTGCGTATCATCAATCTCAAACAAAGCAAAATGAATGAATGGACCAAAGCAGCAAAACGGCGCATTCCACCATTCAGCGCAGCCCTAATGCCCGTTCACGCAAACTGTTTCTTCTTGTGCGGGGTCCGTTTTCTGATGCTTTTGCCTTTCTTCTCCACACCCTTCTCCGCCCGCCAAAACCGTAGTACCATTCCAGTAATGTTATGTGATTACAAAGCAGTCACCAGCAGACGCCATCTTTCGTCAGGATGAGTTATGAGAAAAGTTATGAAATTTGTTGCTTTACCAGGCGCCTGCCCAACGGTTGCGGTTCGTTTCCTTTTGCTTAATCTTTCTGCACAGGCTACGGTGGCAGAAAAAGTACACAGGCGTGTGGAAGTGCGGGTTTCCTTGGTTGATTCTTTCGTGCCCACCTATCCAACGTCGCTGCTGGTTTTTATGTGTGTGTTCCAGAGCTGCCAGAGTGGCCATACAGCACTGATGCTAGGCGGGAGATGGTAGGTGATTGTCTTCCGCACTGTCGTCCATCCCGCGGCGGAGACATCTAACTACACAAAACACTAAACCACTGTAACTTTTCTTGCCGCTTACTACTTTCTGGCGCGGACCACAAAAACTTTCCACCCGCTCTGGTTTGGTGTGACGCCGTGCGCCTTATATTACCATCATTTCCTGTTACACCTACTACTTCTTATTGGCTCGTTTAGGGAGAGGGGGTGTTAAATGATGAGCTTTGTCGGTCAGGATAAAGGCTTGAGTGTCGGGCTACGCCTACACCCAGCGACACTGGCAATGATAAACTTCTTTACGGTATTTAATGGATGTTGACCAAAATGCGAGTGACAGAGAGCCATCGAAGCAAAAAGACATTATAATCGTTTTTGGGGTGGGAAATTGAAGAACGTACATTGATCATAACAGCAGCAACAAGTTTATGATACCCACAGAGTTAAAAAATCAAGTAGATATCACCATGTAAGCGTCTTTTTAGACGAAATCTTGTATGGATAATGTTTAACCAAGTAGACGTTCATACAAATCTGTTTTAAAGTGTTTATATAGCGTCGTAGCAATATAAACCCAAATTAGGAGCTTAAATGCTTATCATGTTTGCTATACAACATTTAAACTAAACTTGAAGATAATGAAAAAGATCTTTAAATCTTTTCGTTGAATGACATGTATTTTGAAATTTGACATTTATTACAGTACCGTCTTCCTTTCGCTACTTGAAGAAGGCCAACCCTCGTGTAGCCTTGGAACACCCTTCCCCGTATGTGTATGTGTCGTCTCCCAAAGGGCGAACGTGTACAGACCAACACCCAGGGACAGGGACATCCGTTCGCAAAGGTTAGCATCGATGCTTGTGTGCTTGTGTTTATTATTTACGCAGCTCGTATGGGAGTTCCTCGACCGAAGGCGACCGGATTATTCCAACCGGTTGAATCTGGAAGTTGGGAATAAATCGATACCAAAACTGGGAGCTGAGCACCCTCCTTTACCACCACCATCACCACCGCCACCAACACGATAAACTGGAAACAACGTTGCCCGGCTCGGCGAAAGTCAATCCGGCCGTCGCCCCAAGACGGTCGGGCGAAGAATTGATGTGGAAAATTGCTTAAGTGATAAGAAAATTTGCACTTAATACTGGGGCTGCCTTGACATTGCCATACACTTGGCAAACGGGGCGGGATAGCGGCAAAAGCTTTGAAAGCAGTTGCCATGGCGCGGGACGCTGGGTAAAGGGTTTTGCTTCGACCAGCGTCGGCGATAATGGAGTTTATCCACCAAAGCAATTCGCAGAGTGCTGTCCCGTGGTAAGCATGGCAGGTGTGGTAAAGCAAAGAGCTCACTTATTTCCCCCGTCTCGTTCGTACCACGCTGAAAGTAAACAATACCGCAGAACCGTTCACAACCCCCGGGCTTTGCTGTACCAACCCGGCGATTCAATAGAATGTTTTATTATATTGACCGAAGGCATATCGAAGGCGGGTTGGTGTAGTACCTGTTGGAGCCGTGCGTCGGGCACTTGCCCAGGATAGTTGGGATGAATACGTACCGTACGCCCGGTGCGATGGCCGCCGTCCTTTGCCGAAAAGCATATTCCACGCAACCGATCGTGTAAGCGATGATTTATGATGCGTTCGACGCTGTCTCGACCGGCTCGAGTTTCCTGCCTGACGTTCGATTAGTGAAGCTATTTGTTAGCAATTTGAATTGATAACTAAGTACACGGTGATGGGCCGTAGTGCGAACGAGCAACGGTACCGTAGCTTGCAACTGGGGGGGAGAGAAGATTACTTTGCCTTAGCACAGCCATGAATCATCCGGCGCACCGGTATCCATCATAACGGACGCCCATCCCATCCGACCCGGGAAGATCAATCGAGCTGAACTTTTCGGAAGCGTTTTGGCCCAACTTTCATAAAATTAATACTCCAGCTCTAATCACGAAGAACAAAATCACGGTTTCGGAGTGTAAATAAGAGGGAAGACAAAGTTCGGCCCCAAAAATTCGAATCGTTTGGGCCGTTTTCCCTTCTGATGTACCTTAAACGAAGCCGCGGCCTATCTACGGTCGAAGAAATTTAAAGCGAAACTTTTCCATTTCTCTCCATCCCATCGCTAGGGAGGTCATTCCGTGCTACCGTTCGGGTGCGGTGCGAAAATTAATTCCTACACCTGTTCCGATAAATAGAGCAACTTTGTCTGGTGCGTTGGTGGTGCGCTTGTTTCCAACACCACAGCTTCCAGCACCCTACCAGGAGGTGTCTGTGTGGTTTGATGATGGTACAGCGTTTTTTATTATTTCATTTTCACTGGAAATACGCACAACGGAAACAAAATCAACCCCCGCCAGTGCGTAAAGGAAGGAGGAACTGGGCAAGGAGAGAAGATATTTCGTTGTGACATATTTTTACCATCCATTAGACCGTAGTAAGTGCGCACGGATCATTAACATGGCATAAGGTACGCTGTGGAGAGCACAAAAGGGAGCGAAAAACGGCGAAGAGCATCGTTGAGGTAGAATGGTGAAGCAATTGAATCCTGCGGAACATCATTGTCGGTTGACTCTCCGTGCTCGGTATGACCCCGTGTCACCTCGTTGTGGTACCTTCTGCTGCCGCTGCTGATGATATGGAAATTTTGGTCCCCGGATGGATACTTTTTGCTGCACTCAACGTTTGCACCATCACTGGCTGTGCGGGAGTCACCGGAGTCATGTTGCTTTACACGAATTCCAATGTACGGAATGGAGTGACACTCTCACCCAACAGCTGCAAGCATATGAACGTATCGGGTATGGAAGGGGAAATATGTTTTTCGTACTGGAATCGCGCTTTAATGTTGTGAGCAAAGTGCACAGCCAGTTCGATTACCCACGGCGATATGTATGTGCGAGTACTTCTGGGTAGTACTACTTATGAGCGATTTTTTTTACAATGAAGTGCCCGGTGGTGGCGCCCTGGGGAGGGAGCCTTTTTTAATTTTCAATATTTCTGCACCATAAATGGCTTAAAGAATGGGACTGTGCGAAGTGTTGTTTGGGACGTTTTTTTCACATTCTCTTGCTTCAGAATGTTCTTGTTTTTTTTTTTTTTGCATTATCGTAATGGGACAGTTCCATGCATGGAGTCGTAAACGAGCAAATGACCTGTCGATAAAGCGACTGAAAAGTGCACCAAATGATACGAGGAGAATGATCATGTTCAATTCACGGGAATGATGAAATTGGTATGGTTTACCGGTGCATCCTTTAATGAGCTGAACATAGTATGGTTGGCTGTAATATGCAGTGGTTTGCGTGAAATAAACAGAAGGTTGTGAGAAAAGAACTTATATTTGCTGATTATACTTAAAAAATCGCATTTGAGGGAAAAAAAGAGTTACTTTCATCAAAAATCCTTATATGTATAGAGAAGTTGGATTAAACTTTTCAAAAATTGTTAGATGAATCATGTTTTTTAATAATTAGCAATAACATTTGTCATTTCGTTGTTCATAAACTGTATTTTTGATTATTTATTCAGATATATTTTTCCTTATTGGACTCATCAAGCTCAAACTAAAAGTACCATAAAAAAGAAACAATTCTTCATTCTCAAATATCTAATATCAGGATTGCCACCGTTTATTATAAATACCATTTTCCATTAGTGAAGCTGGATTCAATTTTAAAACAGCTTGTTGGAATTTCTGTTTACATTATTCTGTCTCAATTGGTAACCTTCTCAATTGGGATGGGTCAAATATCTTTGCCCAAACAAGGGTCGTCCGCAAAACTAATAGCCAAACAGCGGCTTAGTGGCATCAGTTAAAAAAAACAGTGAGAAAAAAGCTGCTTCATTATTTCGCTCCACTGTTTATTGCGATCGAAATTGCTTTTTTAATTTGTCCACTGTATTGGACCCATGAAATGAGGTTGTCAGCCTGCTTGTGTTTGACTTATGCGTTGCCGTACACGATCCCTTGCTGATGTCGTTTAGCATATACGAAGCAACCATCCCAAAAGCACGCGAAAGGAAACTGTGAAGAAAAAAAAAATATATGCATGAAACATGAACTAAAGGACAAACCAAAACACAATCACCCTTGGGACAAGCATGTTTTTTTCTGCCAAAACACGCATATCCCCCAGGAGGGTAATGCGTAAAGTTTCGGTTGCGTTTTCTTTTGCGCGGTCGTCGACGCTTGCTGGCGACTGACAAAAACTGTCATCAACTTGCACTGATTGGCGGGAAAGGATGGCAGCGGGCTGGTCCATCGCACCAGGGGGAGGAAATACTTAATGGCGATAGCAATTTTGGTACACTTCATAAATTTGATATTGATTTTTGTTATGGCTTTGGATCGCAACCCCGTGCGACGCTTTTGCTAACCGGGACGCACCGGGTGTGGTACAAAGTGGAAACTTCACAAAAACTTACCAGTTTGCGCTCCTTCCATGAAAAAAGGTGAGCGACGGGATGCAAAGTTTCGTGCGACCTGCGTAGGTGGCTGATTGGATTTTATTGTTCAGCGAAAAGTGCGTCCGATGAGGATGAGCATGAAACAAAAGGCATCATTTTGGGGTAACGGTGGGAAATATGACTGGTTGTGGGAAATATTAAGCCTGGAGCATGTTTAATCGCATCCACCGTTTTCCGTGGCTGACACGTACGACAAATGGTTTTAATTATCAACACCAGTAGACATTTTAATTTTGGCCAACAAATGTTCGTTAAACAGAGTTTATTATGCGTGTGTCAAATGTGTCTAAAGCGGTAGCGAGTGTGGAAAAGCAATCATCTAAAATATACTTTTTATTCTAAGTAAGCAGCAGACAAAGAAAATATTGTTCTACAGTCTTTTTTCGCATTGTGTGCTGAATTGTGTGTTGTGAGGCAATGTTGATGTATTTTGTTGTGTTTTTTGTTCAAAACCACCGTTACAAACACACTGCCACAGCGAAACACAGCGATGTATCAAGAAAGGTCGCCTCACTGCTTTGTGGTAAAAGTTTCAACTGTGTGTTTAAAGCGTGTTATTGAAGTGAGTCAGAAAACTTTACAGAAACAAAAGCAAAACACAATTTCTCACTTTATATGTTACACTTCGTTGAACCTGTCCAATACCGCCTTCGCACATTTCAATTTTTTTATCGTTTTATGATGTTTTATTACAAATCATCAAAAAAGGCCATCTACTTTGCACAACATCCAAGCAAACGCCACTGCTTTTGTCCTGAAAAGTACTTTATTGCATTTAAATATTAAAATTAGAAATACATTGGTGCAGAGAATAGCAGTTAACGATCAGGATATGTACAATCTGAGTTGTGAACATAGTTGTAACATTTTTGGAATTTGTGTTTCTTAATGTTATTAAATTTACGAAATAAAATTAAGACCCAAACCTAACTTAACTTTCACCAATTTAAAATGTCATTAAGCTCGGGGTACACTTGATTTCAGAGTCAAATTGCCCGAGCACCAGTTAGATAATACAGCCCAAAGCCCCAAAATTGGAATGAAGCAGAGCATTAACCCTTACGCCCTTCCGCCCTTGAAATCCGCTGTCAACGAGCACAACACGAACTTTGCCTCTGAGTAAAGAGGGGACCCACTGTCTAGAGGTTTTTCCGTTTCGGCATTGCTGTAAATTGACACATATCATTTGATACAGCGGGATATCATTATCCGGAAATAAATTTCCACTCCACACATTCACCTTCACCACCAGAACCTCCCCGACAGCAAGCGCGTGACATCTCGTCCGACGAATTTATGCGAAAGCGCAACACCGAAAATGTACATAAATCTAACCCGACAAGTCGCGCCCGGGCTTGTTGGGCATAATTGGCTTTTCCTCGAGCCTCGCCCAAAACCGGTGCGAAAGGGGTGCCAAGCGTGTTTTGCCGAAAGGCATCCCCCGTGCCAGTTTCGTGACCGGCGAGGCACTTCCCGGTACAACACGGCAGGCACGGTGACACCGAAACCTGCCCCGCGTTGTCCGCCGATCCAACAGCAGCAGCAGCAGCGGGATTGTGTTTCATGGTCGAATGTCGAATAGGCTTTCCGATTGGATTGGCAGTGGGAAGGAGAAGGCAGAGGATGGGAGGGGCGAGCATGTTAAGGAGACGCGAAACACGGTGGCACATGCAAACAAGATGGGATTACTTTGGGTGAAAGGCGCCAGGCAACAAGGGATACAAGAGTATGTTTGTAGCTAGTCAATTATAATAATCCAAGCGAGCGTGTTACTTTTGCTCGCTGGGTGCATGACCTTTGAAAGTCCTCCAGAAGGGTAAGGTTTTATTTTGGCAAGTTGAGGTTAGGGTACTGAGCAATATCATTTTCAATGGTTTTAAAGTTGATGCAGAATGTTGATAAAACTTTAGTAGGAAACAAACAAATCAATAAAAGAAATCTTACCCTTATTAAATTAATAAACAATACTCATCTGTTGCTTGGGAGATGCGTTATTTAAGATCGTTCAAAATAAGTCATTCTACTCAGAATCAAACCATCAAGCAACGGAATGAATATTCAATTACGAAAATAAAACAAGCAAATGATGAAATGAAATAATAAACTCCATCCTACATTCGCAATGAATTCGAAATGACGAAACGAAAGCATGACAATTGAAGGGCCCAAAAATTGATTATTGAACATTAATAATCTTTCTGTTGCGACTGTCATCAGGCCCGGCAGGAATCATGTTCCACCAAGCCACCCGGGCCGTGTCTGACTTCTATTCCGTTCCATTATAATGATCCCTAGCAATGAGGGAGCGCTTCCCTCGATACATTTTGATCACCGTGACATCATTAAAATGTGTTCATATTCTCTAGTCGTTTTGGCAAGTCGCTTGAATTTTAGAAGTCCTGGGAGGGTTTGGCTAAGGGGAGACAGGAAGGAGAGACAAAAAAAAACATTATCATTCATCTCGTCCCGTGTGCCATCCGCGAAACGACTGGCACGGCCGAAACAACCGAAAAATTATACATTCCAAACAAGTCTCCTCTAGAGGCGCCCCGCCGATATCTCCGAGCTGCGTAGGGTTAGTAGCAGTGCGGCGAAAAATGCCTCATCCGGATCATGTTTGATGGGACATAATAAACCATTAGATGACACGGGGCTAGGTTTTGACCAAGCGGCGGCATCGGGACCGGGAGAGGCGTACTCCCAGCGGACCAGTGCTAAGAACCGTCACCGATGGACCGATATTACGAGCATGACAAATTCTGCACCATTCACCTGTAGGATATCGGTCGTTTATCATTGCCGGAATTGGACTGAACGTAGCGCTCTGGTGTGCTATGGTGGGTAGGTGGGTGGTGCGTAGACAAGCTTGTTGTTGTTTCGTCCTAATAAGATAACCTTTGACCTATCCAGGCGTACGAACGAAGGATGACGCTCACTTCTGGCTAGCGCAAAACCCTCCGGTACCTCCGGATAGCGGGATGGCTTTTGGGCCTTGTTGTCGATGATGACGTTTGACAAATGAGTTCCGTGAGTATGGTGCATTAAAAATGAATAAAAGCACAATGGCAGAAGGAAGAAAAATGACACACCGGTGTGCGACAATGGGTGGCAGATACTGGGAGGGATTCCTGTTCGTGATGAGCGAGATGCCAGGATATTGTGTGGAGTGTGTATTTTTCACGCGTTGTTTATGTTGGATGTATCAATTTGAAGTTTTATCATGTTGCTATCTGTTGTTGTCATCCAGCAGGTGTGTCACAGTAAAGAAACTTTAATACATCATTGTGCTTTTTTCATTCAGTGAAAATGTTAGACGATCTATTCTGTTTGAAGTTTGATGGTGAATTTTCTTTGAAATTATATTATTGCTACAATGTTAGGTCATATTTTTGTTCTTAGTGAGTCAATGAAGTTATCAATGATGGAGGGGATTGTAATTATAAATATAAATAACTTGTTCTTATCATTTACTTATTTGAATATTAGATTGAGATCTTGCTCAGACTGAATAAAAACCTATTGGTGGCTAGATTCCTTGCGTCAAACATATAGTTATGCGAGGGACATGTTAAGAACTGCATTTCATATGTTTGCTTATGTTGATATCTATTCCGAGATAATATAAGACTAAGATTAAGGTACATTGTCGGTTTAGTATTATGTCTCAAATAATATCCCGATTTTACATACAATTTTTCTTCTAATAATAATTGCATTTTACTCCTTATTCCGACAACAAAGACACATCTGAGCACGCACAATCCTTGCAATGCATTTTAAGGCACTCTCCAAACAATCTCCTCTTCAGCCTGCCCCAAAACAATGCCATATGCCACCAATACACATGCACAGACTCAACACGCCCGAAGGGTCATCAATATGAAGGAGGGTGTAATAAATCACGCCGCTGCCAAATAACTTTCAACCCGTGCGATTTGCACACTCTATCATGCCATGAAGTGGCCCCCGGGTACAGCGAAGATGCGATGATGAATATTGAATGGAGCTGCACCGTTTGCCGAACAGGTGTACCGCAAAAGAATGTACCTGTTTGAGTTCTAACGTCGGTGAGCGCCGGTTGTCCTGTTGCCTCACGCTCGGAAGTAATTTCGCACACCTTTTGTGTATGAATTTAACATCAGCCGCAATCCGCAGCCGCTGCACGAAGGGATGATGTATTACGTTTTCTTCTAGCCTGGGATGTATTATTTTGTTCGCCCTGTGAATATCTTATTATGGAGATGAAAAGACAAGCTGGGAAGGGGTGGCTATGGCCTAATTTTATTCCGAGAAAGCACATGTGCCACTAGAAAAGTTCATTTAATTTTTTCGTGCAAGGAAAGAAAGCCAACTAGTAAGAGAAAACATTAAGCTAGAAGATAAGTTCTGGTACATCTTGTATTTTGAATTTAAATCAACCACCCGCTCGTCAACAAGCGACCATCTTTGTGCGAGAGAAAATCCCCTTTTTGCTCCACAGCATTGAATTGATTATCATGCGAGGCTGACATCTGTCGCGTACACATCATTGAAATTCCAGCTTGTCCTTATCTGATTCGAGCCATCGGGTGAATAACGTGGCGGCGGGCAAAAGTTCAATCGTAACCCGGTTCTCTGTGGTCCCCTGGTTGGGATAACTTATTTTTCTTTCCTCATTTCCCATCCATTGGAACGGCAATGGCTAATGATGTGTGAAATGTGAAGCGTTGCTACTGGAAGTTTGTCTTTGTGAGTTCGCTTATCTTTCTTGATGGGAAACCACGATGGAATTTGCTTGATATGATGTGCGACGATCAAGCTAGAAAATTGTGTACCATTATTGGTCTTATTACCTTATGATTTGACCTCTTACAAGGTCATCGGACGCATGGTACTACGACACGTAAATAGAACAAACTGTAGCTCTACTTAGCTCCAACTCCTTGCTTGCGTAAAGGATGCGTGTGCTAGCGGAAAGCGAACTTTTACTTTCGTGCGTCACTGACATCGTGCTGAGAGGTTGAGACAAAAAAGGGGGGGGGGGGGGGGTGGCATTTGTATGTGACTCGTGGCGCTGACGCCCAGTGTGACGGAAAGGATGAAGCAGTCGGCAGAAAATCGGGTAAAATTGTGCGCATTTTTCCCACGAGACCGCGTTCGCTCGAAAAACAACGCTGTAGATTGGGAAGCTTGGAAGCCCGTCCCTAGCCGCGGCATGACAGCTCGGAAAGTTTCCCACACGGCCGTTGAGACAGGAAACATATGTCAAAAAACGACTGCACGGCACAGACGGTTGAACGGAAATGGATGGATGAGGTGCCCAAGGAAGACACATCGCACGTACACGCACTCGGTGGAGAAAGAGGTTTTCCATTGCAAAGTGAGGATAAAGAATGCTAATCTCAACCCAGTTGGTGGTAAGTCGGTTTTGGCACGAAGATGCGTGTGTGTGTGTGTGTGGATTCTCTTTTCAACCACCGTCGAAAAGGTGGAAATTGTTACCGTACCGCACAGTTGAGATTGAGGTGGTTTTTACCCTTCGCTTTCGCTTCTGCATTATATTGCGTTCTCGTTTGATAAAGGCATACGTTATCAGGGCCGAATGAATCTTGCCACTTTTGTGCGTGGAAATTTCAGCGAAAGGGAGTTGAGATAAGCCCACTGGAACAAATGCGCGATTCAGAGACCTGCTCCGGTGGATGGATGGATGGAGCTGTCAAGAGCAAAGGGGAACCCTTTTGCGGTGAATATGTATCTCTGGCACTAAAAAAAAAGGGGGAAAGATTGAAAGGAGAAAATTCGTTCAGTTTCTCCGTAAATTGTCTTTCGCAAACGGACGAAATAAATGTGGCTGCGAAAGTTCATAAATGTAATTTATTTAAATTCTTTAATGCTTTTCTGCATGATTACGGCTGAAGCTCTCCGGCTAGGATGGAATGGGTGAGAGAGCAAAGACGCAAATGTGGTTGTGGCGTTTATGAGCGTTAAATATGGTTTGGTTTTGAGGAGATATAAACAGATTTATTCCATGTACAAGCTTAGAGATGAATGTCTTGCGAATGAGCTGGGTTTGGAGGAAGGTGCATGAGGATGCTCTGAGAAAAGAATTGTTTCACACAACCGCGCGGTGTAATTTGCTGGAATGAAGCGAGCATTATCCTTTCCGCAACGAGAAGGCAACGACTGTTACCCGTTCTTTGACGTCTCATTGCGTTAATAATACGTGCAATGATCTGTGTTTTGTTTGTACATTAATTACCGTACGCAAAGGGCGGCCTCATGTGCGCAAATGTGATGGTTAGTTAATGGATGCTTAAGCTGTGGAGGAGCCGCAGGAGCGAGATTTTGTTTGTCTTTTATTGAGGATGGACCGACAGGCCGCATTGCTAGCGTGTTTGGTGAAAATACTACTGTTTGATATACTATTTGAAATTATCGATTTGGTTTTAATCATATTTTTCCCTTGAGTACTTGAACATCTTAAGACCTGTTTCGAATGACTAGTTTATTCGATGACTGATATGTGCTTTTGTGCAAGTCCAGGCTGAGCTCAGCTCCAGTCTAAAATAACCCGAAAAGAAGTTCAAATAAATATTGGTTTGAGTCTAGTCATTTTAAAAAATCATTATAAGTGTCATAATAGATGGTAAAAAGATATTGTACGTCTCTCTCAGCAGTTTGGCAAGAATAAAAGAGAGGATTTTGTCCTTTTTTTCTTAAATACAGGGTTTTACAGTCCAATAAACAATCTTTAAGATGCTTAAAACAATGTCTGATTTGAAAAACATAATTGTCTACCACTTGTGGGACGGTCCCGTGGTACAATCGTTAACTCGAACGACTCAATAACATGCCCGTCACGGGTTCAAGCCTAGAATGGAACGTCTCCCCGTAGCAAGGATTGACTATCTCAGGCTGCGTGGTAATGAATTAAGTCTCGCAACAGTCGAGCCTGTATAAGCCGGCATGTCCGCGTAGGACGTCACACCAAATAGAAGAAGAAGAAGAAGAAGAAGAAGAAGAAGATTTGTCTACCCCTTGGAAATACGTCTACCAACATTCTGTACACTGTCCACATGATTTAAATAATTGTCTGTATGTAATAAAGATATTGTATATATTTTTAAAATAGTCTCTAAGACACTGAAGACACTCGGATTGAAATAAAACAGACTGCTGAAACTTTATACTTGTACTATTGTGCGACTATGCGTAACATACGAAGAGTTTTAAACGTTATTTAACTCAAAGAAGATTGTGCTACGCACACACATTCGGTAAAAATATTCATCTCACATTCATCCAAGCACACACGTTCCCGTTTTTGCACCGTTTAAGCTCGGAGAAGTGTATTTACTTCCCACTCTGTAATGGAGCCTACCACCACCACCACCACCATCAGCGGCACATCGGGGGCCACAGGAAACAGAGCGTGTGTATGTGTTTTCCATTAAAAAGTTTGTTCCGGAAGTTCGGTTCCACCGCTTTCGGTTACTTTTCCGGTACATGGGCACCAACGGTCTGGCCATGGTGGATGCCTGCCTGGCTGTTAAGGTGCCTTTCCTTTCCACCTCGAAGATGACGTTGATGGAAGGTAGTACTTTCTATTTTTTTTGCTTGTAAAGCAAAAAAGGTGCTGGCCCACACGATAGAAGAAGAGCGGATAGACCTAGAAGGCTGAAAGTTGGCATGGGGGAATGTTAGATGTGAGATTTACTTCCGTTTTATTGTGTGCTCGGTGATGAACTATGTGTAATGCGTGTGTTTTTTTTTGCTTTTTACTTTCGACGCAAGGATTTTCCCGCGAGATGACGTTTCTTGGAGTAGCGGGTAGCGGGTGAATTTATGTTCCCCCAGGGGACACACACACAGCTGGGAAGGGAAAAATGGAAGTAAGCGTAAGGGATGAAGGCAATCGGAGACGTTTTTCGCGAAGCACGCTACGGAGGCGCTTTGCAAGGTGGGCTGAAATTGGAAAACATAGACAGCCTAAGAGACGAGCGCCATTTTCGATGTGCATACGGTGTGACACGTTGCGTATTTACTTTCCCCATCCCAACGACTGTACTTACACGGTGTCATCCCTACGGAGGAGCGATGACGCTATGGAGCGTGATGTGCGTAGCGAAAACTTTCTTACGATGGTTTGCGTTTGCGATGTAAAGTTCTTTAGTAGTCATTGTTGCGTTTGCTAGCACTGAAGTTATTCACTGTTTTACTTCATTCGTATGTTTTCGTTCCTATTTGGCCTATGATTGAAAGTTTTCTATCGGCGTTTGAAATGAATCCAGGCTCTGCTAATCTTGGATAAGTAGGCTTTTGAACTACACAATTCACAAGAAATGCTTAGTATCATAGCTTAACATAGCTGTATGTAAAAGCAATCAGTATTATTTCAATTGAAATCCATATTATTTACGTTTAATCTATTCCGTTTGCCACCTGTTATACAAATCCAACGGATTCGGATTCGATCTTAAAGCACCTTAGAAAAAGGGCAATTTTGTTTCACTTCCAACGAACTAATGCAACCCAACTATAGGTAACATGAGCACATTTTCACCGGAAATCAATTCACGAGCAAGTCATAGCATTCGCTTCTACAGTACGCAAGCAGCAACGCCGAGTGAAGTTGCATCGTCAAGGGAGCGAAAGTGTCTTACATCATAAACCATCTAGCGCCTCATATATCATTAAAGCGGTAAGGTAAGATCTGCCACTGCCACTGCTCGGAACGCAGCTTAAAGCTGTACCACGAATCCAATAGCACCATGGCTACATGGCACCGTAATAGGTGGGTAAGAGTTTCCTTTCTTCTTTCTCTGCTCTAGCTACGATTTGGACCGCTACCAACCGGAAAGGACGGCTAGCCAACGAGCAGCTGGTAGCACAGAATGGTGAATCGTGCAACCAGCTCCAAACTACGCAAGCACAGCCGGAAGTGGTGCGAGAAAATTATTGCCGAAAGACATTTATACTTGCGATTGTTGAGTTAATGTGTCGTAAAAATGCTATAAAAATATTAAACGCATGATAAATGGCACACAATCCTTTCCGGGCGTGGTTGGAGTGGCTTTTCAGCAACGCTGTCTAGCTTCGCCGCACACACAGAGAGCTGTATCACTTCATCGAATGACGGAAACGAACGGTGACGGGTTTTTGACGATTCAAACTGCAGCAAAAAAAGAGAAAAGGACCCTTTATACCTCCAATATAGCTCCCAGTGCCGCGATGTGTAAGGTGAAAACTACTTCCCTCAAGCACCACACCTCAAAGTCGACGGTGAATTTTCACAAAGCAAACGACATTGAACAGAAACGAAGGCAAAAGGCAGTGGAAGCAGCAGCAGCAGCAAGAGCAATAACACCAGCAACATAATGTTTTCTCGAGTGTGATTTCAACCAAGGCAAAGGAACTGGTAGGTGGGATGATTTTAATGTGCATCATGCGGTGTTGGAAGCGGTTCGGTTGGCAGCGAGCGAAACCCCGGGGCAGGTGGTTTATGTGATTTCAAATGTTGCATGTTTTTCACCGCCAGCTTGCGTTTGCTGCTGGTGAATGAGCCTGGCGGGAAGGAGATTGCTTAAGCAGCTGTGAACGTCTGATAGGCACTCAGGTGGGCTGAGATGGATGAGCGATATGAATGATGATAAACGAGCAATTAGTGGATGGATGAAGGAAGATTTAGCGCTTGCTTGCGTTTTGGGACGCTTTGTTTAAATATTTACCTATTAGAGTGAGGCGTTTGTTTTTGAGCAATTACATTCGTTGTCTCTTTCTTTAGATAATAATCAAGTTGCTCTTCAACTCTTATTCGTCTCTTCGCTTAAAATCCTATACATAGTGCAAATTTTTTTTTAATGAGAATGTTCAACGTGTGCGGGTTATTTTGGTGAATTATTAAAATCCGTCACTCAAATACTCACACCATTGTGGGATAATAATTTTCCCCGAAGCTGAATGAATTATATTCTCTAGGAATTTCCAATTAAGAACGCACTTTACGAAAATTGGACCATTTCCATTTTTTGAAACGCTTCCCGCTGGGGTAGCCGTTGGTCAACCACTAATGCGATCCCAAGAACGGGAGAAAAGCATTCGGAAGGAAACCGTTTTGTTCGGGGTGTTCGGTTGTAAGAGCACTGGCATGATAGCCCTCGCTCATGCTAGATTTCCTATCAGACTTTCGTTAGCCGCTTTTCGAAGTACGATAAGATGCCAACGTTTGAGAAATTTGCTCACGTTTCTGTTTTGTTCGCGTTTGATGGAAGCGAGCCCAAACTGTCTACGATAAGAATAGGTGCTAAAAATGGCGCATTCTTTCGGTGGAAGGTGAAGAAGGAGAAATGAACCATAGAAAAAGGGAAAAAGAGGTGGCACCAAAGTGGCAGGGTGTGAAGGGTGTGAACGATGATGGAATGGTAGCCTAATTTGTAATATTTTACACCAATTTATCAGCACTTTGACGGAGACCGATGACGCGGCGCGGCATGACGGATGACGCGAACGGTTCAGTGGGCTGAAGGTGGGCAGGACAGCATGCGCTTTCCCATCCCCCGCTTCCCCGAAAAATCCTTATACAATTGATGATGATGGTAGATGAAGGATCTGTGAAAATGATTTCCCTTGCAGCGGACAGAAGCTGCCAGTTCCTCGGGGAGGCTTGTATTTCTAGTGTGCTGTATTCTACGGGCAGACGTGATAGCTTATTCCATTCGTTCGGACTTTGATACGCGATCGATCGCAGAACACACTCACACAGTCACACATATCTGTTACGCCGTCCCTGATGGATCATCAATAAGAAAAGGTTCGGTGAAGGACATGCCCTACTGCACGAGCTGCTATTCATTTCGCTCCTTCCAAGAGAGCGAATCGTTCGACTTGATGAGGAATCTTTTCCCCAAATGTTTCACCCGAAAAACGCCCATCGTTTGTTTGGCTTGCCGCTCGGAACAACGACCACTGGGACGGCGTTTTCGTATTCCATCCTGCGCACGTTCCACTGCTAATGGGTTGGATTCTAAGGGCTCGCATTTTTATGCGATCCAAGAGCTGGTGGACAAACACCGCACTGTGTCATTGCGATGGAGCACACGAAACGGAATAGCAAGACAGCACCACACCTTCGCCTTCTTCGCCTCTATGGCTCTGGTCCTTTCGAATAGCAAAAGGGATCCCCTAGCTTTGGTCGCATTTTGTCCTCACCGGGTGCTTCGGGGAGTGCGATCGATGTCAAAGTCAAGAAGTAGTGGACACAATTAGAGAAGGGTTTTGATCGATGTATGGTATGGATTCGATTTAGTATTTCGGTCACCTACGGTTTGGGTCGCCTGCGTGCACGGAATATGTAATACGCTTCCCGGGCTGACAATTGACGACTGCTTATGGGCGCCATGATAGGAAGGAGCAACGAAGCCGTACAGTCAAGTGCTGTTCGGGCAAAGGAAACTAATCATCTGTTAACTTCCAATTTGGGGACGCTTTACTTATGATAGGGTTATCACGAACTTCGGCTAGGAATTCTTCGAATCTTTCAAGAGCACGCAGCCCGTGCCTGACATCAATCAATCCGGGCGCTAGCGAATGAAGTGCTTCGGAAAGCAAATCACCCTTCCCCCGCATTTGGTAAATGTGTGAAAGGATGGGCAAATTATTTGAACTGTATTTAATTTATGCCGCATTTCATTGCCCCGACTAATGGAGGGAGAAGAAGCGCCGATGGTGGTGGATGGATTTTTGGGGAAGCGAAAAGCAAACATTCCAAACATTCACGCATCGTTACAAATCGCGAGCATGACGGCGGTGGCGGCTCAAAATCAATAAAGCTCAAGCATCCGCATCCAGACCGATTAGGCGCGCGTCAAAGTAATTCCTGCACGGGCACGCTTCAAAGGGAATATTTCATCAATGCATAAATCAAAAACTTTCGCGCCGGGAATGAGCCAGGCAAGCGAAGCGACTCGAATGGATTGCGGATGGTTTGTGTCGCTTGTCGCCATAGTTTGACTCGCCGACTTGGCCGTCATTCATGGTGTTCTGATTTGATGGTGAGCGCGCGCGAGACAAGGAGGAGATATTTATAATGTCAATTATTCATTGCCAGCTGCAGTGAAATTTCGGATTGTAATGATCTGTTGGCTGAAGGTTGTTGATGAATGGCGATGACTTTGGAGTGGATCTGAGTATGCTTAAAGGGAATGTTTGCAAATGGCAGATCACTTTAATTGTCTTGAATATGAGTGCCACTGTTTTTAATTACTCCCAGCATTGGGACAGAATATACCTTAAAGATAAAACATTAAGTTAAAGATACATCTATTAGTACAATGTACTGTTCACGCTCTATTCGAACATCAGCTTTAAAAAATTATTTTTTTGTTTGGTTTGTGATGAAAATAACTGCCGTATATTGGAATTTATTTATGATCTAGAAACATAGCCAAGAACAACAAAACAGTAAAAAAACTGATTTACTGTTTGTTCCACCTCAGCGATCAATTGCAAGTGAATTTTATGACATTTTTTTGTATCATTAAGTTCGACACGAGTGGCCTATTTTGTACCACACACACACAAGCACACCCTCCATGGAAAAGCCTCACTTGCCCTTTCGGATGCTTCTTTGCTAGCGGGGAAATATCGCGAATTGCCCCGGCAACCTAATTTGCATCGTGCCCGAAAAAAGGGAATGAATTTTTACGGATCGTTAAATTTCGTATCCCCCAAACCTCTCCCGCTTGCGTTCACTTCAAATTTCACGCAAAACTTGGCGAGAACATGGTAACGCAGGGAAATTGAATCTCCTATCGAGTGTGTATGTGTATGTGTGTTTGCTCGCATTCGTTTGAGGGAGAAAAAGGAGAAAAATCGCATCGTTCGTTTATTCGCTAATAAATACTGTCCCAATTTTCTCGTTTGTCGTCCTCCGCCGGCCCAACTTTACACCCCGTGGGGAATGATTTGAAACAATAAAACAAAGAAAAAGCAGAATCCGGAGAACATCAAACTAGAATGCTGCAGCACAAGCGCGGGGAAGGTTTGGATAGCGGAAACAGTATAATGTAGCTTCGTTCGCTGTACAAACCGCACAGGGCCGACAGTGTACCGCACGTGGGAGTGTGGCGAGGGGTCCTGGAGCTCGGGGAATCTACTCGGTGACAAAGTAATAACGCATAAACCTTCGGATGCGCTGCTGCAGAGGTACAGAGTGGGAGAAAGAATTTATGAGCGGAAAATATAATGGCTCCAGTTGATTGGTTTTCGTTTTTATGTTTACCCAAGATCATGGTTTGCGGAAATCGTATAAATGATTCCAAGGACATCGCCTTGGGTCGGGCGGGATATTTAGGAACGAAGGGAAGTGTTATTGGTGGTGTGTGATAGAATTAAATTAAACATAATATACTTGACATGAAGCAAAATCTAATTTCTACTAATCATTCCTTTTGCAATTCCGAAGCGTACACTGTATCATAAAACTACACAAGCAAGCCAAAGTGGTTCATATATTTGGATTGTTGGGGCATTCCAATGAAAGCCTCTTTTCATTAACGTTGAAAGGCGTGTGTGGGTTTCGGATGAACAGCAAGTGGGATCCTACACTAGTATGGGCTTAACCACAACAAGGCTGCAAAGTGTGTCGAAATAAAGTTTCAAGTGGATTGCTCCTCGCCCACTGACCACAGAACACAAGTTCCAGCGCAAACTTGCGTAAAGAAAACTTCATTCTGTGGTTTGTGTGGAATGAGCGGTTCTTACTATTCATCGTTCAAGATCTTCATAAGATGGTGTTTCTATTCGAATCTTGCAGTGTATTATTGATGTTTGGCCCCGAGTTTAAAACACATTTTTCAGCACCAAATAAAATGAGTAAGACTTTTGCACCATCTCACTGAACTGCAGTACATTGGCATAGAAAATCTTGCCAGCACTCAGGATGATCGGTTTCTGCGAGCGACGAATCATGAAAAGAAGCTGCTTTTGTATCGAGATCGACTGATCGTACCAAGCGAGCTGCTGGAGCGCCATCAGGACCTCTTCACCCTTGAGTTAAAGCAAAAAGATTATATTAGATTTGTCCGCATCTGGTTGTGTATTTCTTACCTTATCGGTCAGCTGCGTTCCGAGTGTACAGTACGTGTAGGTCTCTATCGTCACTATAAGCAGTAGTATGAGAACGTTCAGAATTCTGGAGTCAAACCCCTGAAAAGAAATCAATGATGTTTTAGTCAAATCATGATTCAAACACGATCCTGCACGTACCATCAGCAAAATGTAGAACATCATCAGACACCATATCAGGCTGCAAAACGTGAGCTGAAATAGAAGCGATAGATTGAGAGCTTCCTGCAAATATTGTGCGCACAACAAGGTGTCCCGATGCGACTTGATGACGACGCTTAGCTGTGCCTGCGAGATGTTATCTTTTAGTTCGCGAATCTGCATGGCCGTCGTTTGGAATAGTAAGCAAGTGGTCTTGATGACGGCCACATCCATTATGTCCTTGATACACAGAGAACCGGCGGATGTGATCGTTAGCAGACAGATAACGATCGTATAAAATGAAAAGTGCAGCAGATTGAAGCGAATGTTCAGGTAGTAGAGGCTTGAAACGATAAAAAAGGGGTTTCAATAAACAGTAGATACTGTAATGTTAAACCTCACACGCACTTCATCTCGCTGGAAATGATAAACTCTTCCGGTTCGGTCGTCTTGTTGCGCTGGTTGCGTACGTACACAACGGTCGATGCTATCGGTGGCATCGCACAGTACAGAACGTACGCAATTGTAAAATATTTGCAGCAAGTCACAGAAAGTTTGTTGATTTTGGCATTCGATTTGATCACAAATTGATCGATCGATTCCGAGTACTGTTTGTTTATGCAGGTTTGAAGCAAATCCACCAGCCGATACAAATAACTGCGTCTAAAATACAGGCCCAAAATTTGGGAGTAAAGGTACGAGACAAAAGCGAGCTCGGAGCCCAACCGAAGCAACATTATCGTATCGTCGATCTGTACCAAGACGCGTGGTATTATACTAAACACGAGATAAAACACACACTGAACCCAGTAGAGAAGCTTCAGCTTTTGGTCACGCCCCAGACCGAACAGCTTCAGCAGCCGGCAACCGATCGGGACGACTTCACGGGGATCGTCAATCTGGAATAGCTTCATGCTGTGTTGCACTATCGGCGAGTTGACTATTGACTTGTTTGCTGCAGCTGGACTAGTGAATCGGTTATATATAAGAAGACTGCGGGAACGATACAGCCAATACAATCCATTTTCATAATAATAGTTATTCAACAAACCAGGATGGTTTATGTTAGCCAAATATTGACTAGTGATGAGCCTGTTGTTTGAAGCACCTTCAAGTATAGAGCACATTTTTCAAGGGAAAGGAACCAGCTGGTTCCTTTGAGGGATAGTGCGAGTTGTAGGTTCAATAAATAAATCATTACAACAAATGATGACAACATTGCAGTATCTTTGCATTGCTGTAACTGATCGGGTTTACGGCGATATAGTGCCGTTTGTGTGGCATGTGCATTTCAAGGGTACTTCAATAATCATAGGCTTGTCGGTAATTTTGCTTGCAGTTGTTGTGAGGTTCACTTACCTGATTATCAACAACTCATTGTCTTTGAATAGCGGTGTGGGAACTTGCAATGTGTTCTGAATGCTCGGCAGAGTCATTGTGTGTTGTTTCTCTTTGGTTCTTTATTTTTACCCCAGAGCAATGATTAAAAGTAGGGAGAAATGGTTTTTGGTGTTAAAATCTAGCATAATGAAACATTCCGTACACAGATAAGCCTTAATAAATGAAGGATTGTTTTGAATGAAAATTGGCGAACAGGGATGAATATGGTTTTTATTGTTAGTAGTCTTTCGGAATAACATTGTCCAAGTTAGTGTGTCAGTAGGCTTCAACTGTGCCAAACAGCTAAAAGTAAAACCAGCGGGTTAGAGATGACGCTGACACACGCCTGTAAAAAGCGTCAAGCTAAATGAGTAAAGATTCAACGAGCATTTAATTGCAATGAATAATTTAACTGTAGGTTTTGTAGCCTGCCTGGGTGGATAGAGTTGAGCCTCGGTGCTTTGGTGAATGCCTCGAATGACGAAGGAGTTGGCTAATGTATGAGCCATTGGCAACACAGGCACGATACGCGTTATGAGCCGTTCTTTTTCTCACTCTCCAGAGAAACATTCTTTGTGAATGCTCCGCTCCGCTTTCGGATAGCGCCCGTGCCAGGCCCAGAGGAACCCTATCCAGCGGAAAGAAACGATTACTGGGAATCGTTCCCAAACTCTCTTCCCGCTCGCTTCAGGAATGCCAAAGCGGGGAGCGGTCTAGGGGATTCGGTCTACAATGATTGCATAAATTATCCATAATGTTCGCCTTCGCCGAAGGGCGTGAAACGAGATTTCATTAAATTTCTTTGATGGGCGGTTTTTGGGAAGCGAGGGAGGGAGGGACGGAGCGAGTTTTGCTTTGGGAGTGTTTGAGTAATGAGAGAAATTAAAATCCCGCCCAAGGGCTTAATGTTTCAACGAAGAATTTCACGTCCAAAGGCGTAGCAAAGCCGCTCCCGAGCGAAGAGTTTTCGCATTTCTATTGAGTGATGCTTGCCGGCTTTCCTTCACTCAGTTGTGCAAGCCATTGGGGAGCTTGATGGTCTGTCATAAAGCTTTGTGTGGCAATGGTTTTCGGCAAGGATTGGTTCAAACACGCACACAGACACACACACACATACCCACTGGGAGACGCTAGTTAAAGCGAGAGCTTAAGGAACGGAGCTATAAAGATTCCACACCGGACGGGGTTGCTCACTGTTGGGGTGATCTGGTTTGTGGTCGTAAAAAATCACGACGACATCGTTCGATACTTGGCGCATACGGATTGCAGTTTCTTTGCACAAGCTGAGGGAGCGTTCGTTTGGCAAGGATTTCTTTTCCGTAGAATGACTTAATGCAGTTTAACCGTTTTAAGCTTCGTTGGTTACGGTTTGCTAAAACGGGAACAGTGCACTTTGCATGCATCTGTTTATTGTCAACCTCCAGGAGTTAAAGAATCAGTCGATAGAAACAGTGAAGTAGCTGAATGTGTCAAGGTTCTCCTTGCATTCGATGCTGATACGTCCGTAACAGTGCTGCTGACTGGAAGGTCATAAAACGGCAAATAGCAAATAAAAATTAATGTTTTCCTAAAAGTGCCAAGTGTACTTAAGATATCTTAGCAATATGAGCTCACGGTGACTTAAAGGCTTTAAGGACGCAGGGAAAAGCTTCTGCATTTTGCAATGCAATGGAATGGACTTAAACAAAATCGTTTGGAATGCAAAAAAGATGGACCGAAAATGGTGCACTTGGTTTCCAATTTGGAAATGAGCCCGCGAGGACAAACTAAGCACGAAACTAAGCAGCGTCATCCTTTTGCGTTTCAATTTACCGCCACATTACGCCTGAGGAAACCTCAAACGTTAATTTCTAGCCGTCCGACTGGCTGCTTGCTTGCTCAACCGCAATCCACACAGCTCTGGCTCAATGCGAATCAAGTTCTGGCTTTTCCAGCTCGAAAATGAACCACATTTTGCGTTCTGCGGTGGCTGTGCCAAAAATGCCACCGAAACAGCACAATAGCTTCAAAGATCAGCTCAATACGCACACTAAAACCGGTGGTGAAATGCATTAATTTTCGCTACCCAAATGTTCACTCTCAAACCGGCACGGCACAAGTAGAAGCAAGTAAGTAGAGAGGAAAAAAGGTGTAGCCAAGGTTGCCGTTTCTAGCTCCATCACGGACGGATCGGTGGTCACCACCAGTTGCTGCTGTGCTTCGGTTGGAGTCGAATTTTGTGGAAAGTGTTAGCCGTTGCCTCTAATGTGCCAACCGTGTTTCCCGGCTTGATGTATGTGTGAGTGTGTGTGTGTGTGTTTGTGTATGTGTGTTTGTCTTTTTTGGCAGACGAGAATAATCAACCGAAATTGGCAACAGTTTTTCGAGTTGCTCGAATCTGTCTATGTTGCATCGTGGACGGTGGGGGCAAATGGATTCAACACGTTACCACAAACCATCAGACCGTTAATGTACCAGGCAATGGTCAAGCCGCATGGTATTGTCTCTGTACGGACCGGTGTCTGGAACGGAGCGGAGAAAACCTGGCTGGCTGCTGTCGATGCTGCTGTCTTCCTAGTGCTACCAGATGCTGGCGATTGTACTGGCTGTTGTTGTCGTACGGGTTTCAACTTCAGTGTCCAGGACCAAACCTCCGAAACCGATTTCAGTTTTGAGGTTTGTTTCGCATAATAACAATCACTCTGCATGCCGTGCGCTGTGTCGACGACAAATGTCATTCGGATGCATTCCGTCCGGATGCCGTGTAGCCCAGCCACGGGCAGGGACGTACTCAGGCTACAAATTACTTTGAATTCTAATTTCGTCAAGCTCTCCGTACTCACCGGTGTGCAGGGTGGTAATTTATATGTACATATAAAGTAACGGATTAATGCGAGACGCTTGACGACGGACGGGATGGGAAGTTTTCCTTTAACAAGTGGTTGCGACCATGTTTGGATGGGAAAACAATCGACAAAAGGGACAGCTCAACAATCAGCTGAATTCGACAAAGTGGTTGTCGTGCGACAATGTAAGAGGAATATGGATGAATGGTATAAGAACTCAATACACATCGGAGAGTTGGCAAATTGTAGAATATTTTATCTATTATTGTTGCTATGTGTTATTGTTTAAAATTCAAAATCCGCGAGTGACTTACAATGAAGACAACTTGTTGTATACTTAAGCAACTCATTTAACTTTTGAATGAAGGTTAAAAAACTTGAAGATCATAATTGTTGAATTTAATAATGTTTAAATGTCAGTATGTGATGACTTTAACATAACTCTACCTTTTCAAAGTTGAGGTGTAAATTATTTTATGTCATTTAAATTGAATATCTGTTAAGTTCGTTTGTTCAAACTGGTAGATCCATTGGTAAGTTTAGGATTAAAATATATCAGCTCGATTCCAAGTTTCTAGGCAAATTTTGATTAAATAAAATGTGTTTTAAATTTAACGAGTGATTTCAATACAATTGATACAATAACAATTTATCATTCGAATTAAACAAATCAAATAATCACACTACAGTTTCATAACACTCAGTTAGCGATGAGAATGTCAGTTTACTGTTACATGTAAAAACTGCAAAACAATTCCATTCCAGCAAATGTACCAGTTGTCGGTAATCGTTACAAAGCTCTATCCAAATACGCACCGCACGTATCTAGCATTCCAGCTAAAACCCGTTTCGTTTTGAACGTATTTTTGACTACCATTTCGGGTAATGACGCGATGCTGCTCATCAACAGGAACCGGGCTACCAGTGTTACCCTCCCCTACCTGTCTGTTGCGGTTCGGCCACATCCGAAAGCGGTCCGTATGCAAACGAACCGTTGCGCTGTCTCGTTGTCCGAAAAACTTGATGCCATCTTGCCGACCCATTTTCACGCCAACATGAGTGAAATGTTCCATCGTGGTGTATGACACGTTGACGGGTTGTGTGCTGCATCCGATAGAATGGTACACAGTGCCACTGCCTTTGGTCGGTACGATGTGGATGGATGCTGATCTGGACAGTCGGGTTTTACGGGGAGTCGGGATCGTTTGTTTGAGCAGGGATCTGACCGGTGGCATCAGTAAAAGAATCAGCGAAAACCAAGAGGTTTGCGGTTACATAGTGTTTTGACTGTTTGGGGGAATACAATGCGTTGTTTATGCTACATTTAATAATGCTGCTTTCAAAACATTACGGGTTTTTGAGGGTGGAAGTATTACTTGCTATGAGTATGAAATTCGGACAGTTTCAACTATCTGCTCGGTTTGGTCCGTTTCAGTAAGGACGATGCTTTTGTGGGAAGGCATAAACGACGCCGTTAATACTCAAGAACATGTGCTTGAAGAGACTTTCGGTGGTTGATGGTTTACATGAAGAATAAAAAGTGTTATTTAACAATTTGTATCTCTTTTCTGAAAATACAGTCATAACAAAGCAAACATACAACCATAACATCAACCTGATAAAATCAACAGGCTTACTCTTCTGGGAAAGAATGTAGCACGGATGTATTTTCGTAATCCAAACAAACGCACCTTTTCTTGAACGTCGGTTCGACCAAACCCTCGATCCACCAACTCCACGGCACGTGAAGTAAAGTGACGAAAAATATTGTTTTTTAATTTCCCCCTTACGGATGTGAGATATGGCTGGGTTGTGAGCTGCAAAGGCCGGATATTGGTTTCAACCCTGAGCATCATCACCGGCTTGTAAAAATATTTCCCTTCATCGAGTAGGCCTGTTGCCGCCGGGAAGCTTCGAGGTTTAAGCTTCGAGAAAGCTCTCCACCAAGCGGTTCACAGAAGGTAAGTTTGTGCTTGTGTTAGTGTGGAGTGTGTTTTTTTGGGATAAATTTTGTGCGTATGTTTGTGGTAAGAAAAACGTTCTAGGATGTACTTTTTGTTAGCTTTGTGTCGATTGACAAGGAGCAGATCTGTTTTTTTTCGCATGTTTATAGAAGGGCATTGTTATGAATTTCAGCTTTGCTCAGACACTGGGTTAGAGAGGTTTTGAGATTGTTTTACAACATGATGAACACATACACGGGCCATATCTTTCCGGCAAGGTATACGTGTATTTCTAACGAGATGTATTGTAATCTCAAAATCCGTTTAACGATTCATTGGAACAATGTGCTACGGTAAAGCTACGGCACTATGATATTTATTTCATCGATCGAAAGTTGGCTCAAGTGAATTTCATATCACAGAAATATCATAAAGAAAGCTTCAATTATGATATTCTACTAAACAACAATCGTCAAACAACATAGCTGCAGAGGTATGTAACGTTATTTTCCAAACGTTTGACGAGCAGAGCGGGGGATGGAAAACTATTTTCATAAGCAGCAAATATGGCAACCATTTCTCCGTGGCAGAGAATGTAGAACACGCGAACACCGTCGCACAGACTAACCCATCAAAAGCGATCGCTCGGTTATTTTGAGAATGGCGAAAATTTATCATTCAGTCCACTCATTCACAATTAATGGGCCTGCGCGCGGCTCGTTTTCATTTCGGCGGATTTATGGCACGGCAGCAGTACCAATTTTCACACTCGCGTCTGCCAGCCAGCTTAACAATTCTGGCCACGTTTTGTGTTGCAAATATCTCCTATCCTATTCCCAACTATCGGCGCGTTTCACACGATGGAAGCGGGTGTGAACGCGGCCAACAGGGCAGAATCACGGTACACGGTGGATCACAGGTTATTGTCACGAAAATGCAATACCACGTACTTGACTCCTGCTTGGCAGTGGGGAAGCCGATACAGGAAATGAAGCCCGGGAGAGGACAGCCATTCAGTTGTCACTGGTCACGCACTTGTACGCACTGTTGATATTTGAACCGTGCAAGTAGTTAGATAAACGGACGGCAAACGGTGATTTTTAAGGGGCGCCTGGGTGGCCCCCTATGCGCTTTGCCCGAAAACATAAGGTTATCAATCATTAGACAGTCAATGGTGTGTGTGCCGAGGTCGAGTGGAATTGTTTAGAAATGGGTTAATGCGACAGGGAAAGGATGCATCAGGAGGTGGAGTTGATGGTGTTGCGCAATTTGATACCGGAACTGGTGTCAATGAAAGGGGTAATAGGGAAGCAGCAGCAGCGTCAGAGCATAATGGATGTTCGATTGCAATATTTGCAAAATGGACCACCACCAGCCACAGGTCATTAGCTAGGCGGAGGAAAAGTGAAAAGTACAAGGGGGTGAGGGGTGCTGGTGTGCCGGTCCGGATGGTTGATGTTTTGAAATGGTTTTGCAAAATGTATGAGGCGCTGCATTTTGAATAGCTCATCGATGCAGCAGCAGCACACACGCTTTCGCCTGCAATAGGCCTTACTGTTGGCGCCTAAATGGCTGCAAATTTATAGATTGTAAGATTATAGGAAAAGGGTACATAGGATTACGTTAGTATTAGTGTTAGCAGGACTGTCAGGGTTATGACGAAAATATAAAAGGATTAGTAGCAATCAGACAGTCGACTCGGCAACATACTTTTGGAAACCACAAAAATATCACAGTAGTTTATGAGCTATCGTTCATTGGTCCTTCGAACCGGATCCGAATTACGGATATTATTTGCTATTTTTGTGGTTTATGCTATTTGGTTACCGAGCGACAAGTGGGAGTGCAAAGAAATATTGGATTTCTTAGCAGAACGGTGTGTTCTCCACTCCATTCGTGTTGATGCTACTGCTGCAGGAGCCGGACACTCATCGTTGGTTTGTGTGTGTGAGAGAGAGGACGTGAAGCCACGAAAGGAGTTGCGTATCTGTAGGCTGTCGGTAAACAGCAAAAGACGAACTGTGCGACGACGAAAGGTGCGAAATTGTAATACGGTGAATAGTTGAATTTAGTGCGTGCGTGAACTTTCCATTAATAACATATTTGTGGATAATTAGTGTCAGCGCAGAACATTTTTGAACGAGTGAGTGTCGTTCAACCGTAGTAGTGGAGTGGGTGTGCGTGAGTGACTATCCTAGCGCCATACTTGGCACCCAAAGCTGCGCGCGTATTAGTTCAGGTGTCGACAACTTCCAGGGGTACTCATTGCTGTGCGTTTTATTAAAAATTGTGTTAAGAAGTGCCTAAAGAACAATTATTGGGAGCAAAATGCCAGCAGCAGATAAACGAGTGAAAATGTTCAATTTAAAGAGGGTAGAAATTATGAACACTTTGCAAGATTTCGAAGAGTTTACGAAATCCTTTGATGCAACCATCGATGCATATCAGATACCTAGTCGGTTGGAACAGTTAGAAGAGTTGGTTAGTGAGTTTACGGAATTACGTAAAGCATTCAACGAAACGGTAGATGATTCGGAAGCGTTCGATATCATGCAAAAAGATCGGCGTGAATTTAACAAACGGTCTCACGAAGTAAGGGCATTTTATTAAAAATAGTTCCCATTCTGGGGCGTCGAGTGGGTTGAACACTACTCAGGTTAACACAACTATTAGTGCAGGAACTCAAAATCATCTGCGCCTTCCTAAGGTTGACCTTCCAAGCTTTGATGGTGAAATAACAAAATGGCTTACGTTCAAAGACAGATTTTCATCTATGGTGCATGACTCGACAGAAATGCCTGAAGTGTTAAAATTGCAATATTTATTATCGGCGCTTAAGGGTGATGCTGCGCATCAATTTGAACACATGCAAATAACGGCCGATAATTATTATGTGACATGGGAAGCTTTGTTAAAACGTTATGATAATTCTAAGGTGTTAAAAGAGAATATTTCAAGGCATTTTATTCTCTAGAAAAATGAAAACCGACTCGACGGAAGAATTGGCACGTATCGTGAACGAAGCAAGTAGATTAGTCAGAGGGTTAGAACGTTTGAACGAGCCTGTCGACAAGTGGGACACTCCGTTAACAAGTTTATTGTTTTACAAATTGGACAGTAAAACTTTAGTGGCGTGGGAGCAGTACTCGGTGGATTTCAAAACAGATGAATTCACAAATCTAGTGGAATTTTGGAACAGCGAGTGAACATTTTAAAGAGCTCTGCGCAAAATATTTGCAATCAATATTCGGCTAATTCGATCATGGTGACCGGCAGGCAGGCGAGAAGAGATGGTAGGAATGTGGCATTACCAGTACAGCAAACGAACAATACATTTAAAGGGTATCTCAAGTGTCCACTGTGCAACGAACAGCATCCTTTGTATGTGTGTGAGAGATTCGAGCGTCAGTGATAAATCGAGAGGAGATAGTAAGAAAACATGGCTTATGTTTTAATTGCTTGCGAAAGGGACACTCATCACGTGAGTGTAGATCGACGTATGTGTGCCAGCAGTGTAAAAGAAAGCACCATTCGAAACTGTGTAAGATAGGAAGATTATCTGAAGTGGAAGTGGTTCCGTCAACGTCAAGATTAACTGCTACGGCTCAAGCAAATTGTTCGAAGAAAACAGTTATATTGTCTACCGCGCAAATTATAATTCTAGATGTTAACGATCAGCCATACAAAGTGAGAGCATTACTCGATAACGGCTCTCAATTAAATTTCATCACGGAGAGAGTGGCACAAGAACTCAGATTGAAGAGAGCCCGCGTGAGTGAACAGATAGCTGGTGTGGGTGGAGCTATTATGAGAGTTGCAGGATCAGTTGTGGGTACCATTCGATCTCTCACCACTGAGTACACAACATGCTTAGAATTTTTAATTTTGCCAAAATTGCTACCGATTTACCATCCGAAACAATGGACGTACGAGGTTGGAAGTTACCAAAAGATGTTCGATTAGCGGACCCTACATTCTATGAAAGGGGCTCAATAGATATGTTGATCGGGGCAGACACCTTTGTTGAAATGATAAAGGCAAAAAGATAAAGCTTGATCATGAGTTACCAACACTACTTGAAACAGAATTAGGTTGGATTGTAAGTGGTGCATATAAGCATAATAATTTAAATCAATCAATGGCATGCACAATTGTTAGTCAAGGGGAGAAAACGACATAGCTTCTTTGATGAACACATTTTTTAATATCGAAGAAGTTCAAGATCAGAATTTGTGGAACGTTGAGGAACGAGAATGCGAAGATCATTTTCAAGCAACAACAAGGCGTGATGAGAATGGAAGATACGTGGTGCGATTACCACTCAAGGCGGAGAGGGAATTGGGAGAGTCCAAGGAAGTAGCCTTACGGCGGCTGATTGGACTTGAGAGAAGATTTGAGAGGAACCGAAGGTGAAGGAAGCATATGACGCATTTATGCAAGAATATATCACTTTGGGGCACATGAGTGTCAGAGAAAATGAAAATAGTAGTGACGGTTACTATATGCCGCACCACGCTGTTTTCAAGCAAGATAGCACCACGACAAAGTGTCGTGTCGTTTTTGATGGATCGAGCAAAACGTCAAATGGTCGATCTCTCAATGATATATTAAAGGTAGGTCCAACAATACAGCAAGACACTACGGATATTTTATTAAGATGGCGACGTAGAGCCATAGCAGTGGTCGGTGATGTTGAAAAATGTACCGACAAGTGTGGGTTCATGAGGAGGATCGAAAGTTCCAACGAATACTTTGGAGATCACATTCAAGCGAAAAATAAAAACATATGAGCTTAATACAATAACCTACGGAACGGCATCAGCGCCATTTCTTGCGATACGAACCCTAAATCAGGTGCTAGAAGACAATAAGAAAAAATACCCACTAGCAGCATCGCGTATAAATGACTTTTACGTGGATGATTTTATTTCTGGTGCGGATTCAGAGAATGAAGCAAAACAATTGTGCGAAGAAACCAAGGCAGCGTTAGCAATGGGTGGGTTTCCTTTACGCAAATGGGCTTCTAATTGTCCCCATATATTACCATCTGAAACCGAATTAGATAATGTACAAAGGGTAATTGAATTGAAGTCAAGAGAGGGTGCAGTATCAACATTAGGACTTGTGTGGAATCCGATCTTAGACACTCTAGGTGTAAAAATTAGTAAACCAGAAACTTGTGAGATATATACAAAAAGATCGATTATAAGAACAATCGCAAAAATCTATGATCCATTGGGGATTGGATACAGTTAAAGCAAAAGCAAAACAATTCATGCAACGAGTTTGGTCATTAAAAGAGAAAATGGTGACTCATACGGGTGGGATGAAGAAATTCCACAGCAAATTAGACAAGAGTGGGAATTGTTTGAGAGTCAGTTAACACATTTACAAGAAACAAGTACCGAGATGCGTAACGATAGTAGGAGCACGTAATATTCAAATACACGGATTTTGTGATGCTTCTGAAGAGGGTTATGGAGCTTGCGTATATGTGAGAAGCACGAATGGAGAGGAAATAGTTTCGCGATTATTTGTATCGAAATCAAAGGTCACCCCATTAGCTACAAAACACACAATAGCTAGATTAGAACTATGCGCAGCTCATTTATTAGGAAAGCTATTGGTGAAACTCAAAAGGGCCACAGAAGATCCATACGAAACATTTTGTTGGACAGACTCTAGCACAGTAATTTATTGGTTGAAATCGTCTCCAAGTCGTTGGAAAACATTCGTGGCGAATAGAGTATCACAAATACAAAATGCAACAAAAGAATTTGAATGGAGGCATGTGCCTGGGATTCATAATCCAGCAGATGCGGTTTCGAGAGGTAGAAATCCGGCAGAGGTTGTTGAGGATAAGCTTTGGTGGCATGGACCAGATTGGCTAAACAAAGAACCAGAACATTGGCCTAAAAATATAGAGTCAGGAAACACTTGTGAGACAGCGAAAGAAGAAAAACAAACGAAAACTACATTAACATGTATGGTGAAGAGGAAAGTTTTGTAAACAAACTATGCGAGAGAGTAGGTTCATTCACAAAACTAAAAAGGATTGTCGCATATTGTCATCGTTTCTTCGATCGTAAGCGAATCCATCGCAAATCTTATTTTGAGTTGAGGGAACTAAAACGAGCTGAAAAGACAATCATTCGATTGGTTCAAAATGAAGTCTATGCAACTGAATACGAGTGTATCAAACAAGGGCAACAAGTAGTGCGAAAATCACCATTGAGAGCAATTAGACCAATACTGGACAAAGATAATGTCATGAGAGTAGGAGGTCGGTTGTCAAACGCCGACATAAAAGACGAACAAAAACATCCTGTTATTATTCCAGGAAAGCACAGGATTGCAGAGTTGATTGCCGACAAGTACCATAAGATACTTCGTCATGCTGGGGCTCAACTGATGATAAACACTATGCAGTTAAGGTTTTGGATAGTGGGAGCGCGCAATGTAGCGAAACGTACAGTTTTCAACTGTGTGAAATGTACTCGTTGTAGACCAAAACTGATTCAGCAGCCAATGGCTGATCTTCCAGAGCAGAGGGTGAGACAAGCTAGACCGTTCTCAATTAGCGGTGTGGACTACGCAGGACCGATAATGGTAAAGGGCACACACCGACGGGCGGTGCCCACAAAAGGCTATATTTCAATATTTGTTTGTTTCGTAACAAAAGCAGTTCATATCGAACTTGTATCAAATCTATCCTCTTCTGCATTTTTAGCTGCACTGCGTCGATTCGTTGCGAGGAGAGGGCATGTTACGGAATTGCATTCGGATAACGGCACAAACTTCCGAGGTGCGAACAATAAGTTGCGCGAACTGTACAAATTACTAAATTCTGATACACACCAAGACGAGGTTGTAGGATGGTGCGCCGAACGAGACATGAAGTGGAAGTTTACACCCCAGCTGCACCACATTTTGGAGGTCTGTGGGAGGCCGCGGTGAAATCTATGAAATTTCATTTAAAGCGCGTGTTAGGTACAGGGCATTTAACGTTTGAAGATTTATCAACCTTATTAGCCGAAATAGAAGCATGTCTAAATTCTCGACCAATTACGGCAATATCAGAAGATCCAAATGATATGGAAGCACTTACCCCAGGGCATTTTTGGTAGGGAATCACTTACACACGGTCCCGGAGGTAGACATCGCAGATGTGCCAACAAACAGATTAAACCATTGGAGACTGATACAAAAACACATGCAACACATTTGGAATCGTTGGCATCGCGAATATTTAAGTACATTGCAGAAGCGAGCAAAGTGGAACAAAAATGCGATATCGATTGAGCCAGGAAGATTAGTAATTCTACAAGAAGACAATGTTGCAGTATCTAAATGGCCGATGGCAAGAGTAGTGGATTTACATCCAGGAAAAGATGGTGTTACACGAGTAGTAACGTTGAAATGCGCAAATGGCAAGGAAATTCGTAGGCCAATTCATAGAATAGCTCCTTTACCTATAGAATCGTAAATTGAAATCAATAATTTGAATTATGTTGAATTAAGATGAGGAATTTAAGAAATCAAATAGGAATATGAAAATGAATTCAATCATTACTGAATATGAAAAACATTCGTTTTTGGTGACCGGAAATGTTGGCGCCTAAATGGCTGCAAATTTATAGATTGTAAGATTATAGGAAAAGGGTACATAGGATTACGTTAGTATTAGTGTTAGCAGGACTGTCAGGGTTATGACGAAAATATAAAAGGATTAGTAGCAATCAGACAGTCGACTCGGCAACATACTTTTGGAAACCACAAAAATATCACAGTAGTTTATGAGCTATCGTTCACTTACCATTGTGCTTTTCAAAAGCGTGCACCAGGAGGAAGTCAGGCCGGGTTACACAACCAGCACCGGAAGCTGAACGAGTTGCTGAAATATAAGAGCCCACGACGTAGTTGCTAGCGCTTTGCAAATTAGTTCGATTCTAACGCCTTATCGTATCGACCAGTTTTTGGGGGGGTAGGGCGGAGACAGTTTGTTGCAAAATTAAGGCTGAGAGAGAAAGAGACGGGAGCACTGCGGAAAGTGAAAGGCAAACCTTTTGTCATTTCCGGGACACGGCAAAAGATATACGACTGCAACGAAGGTAACAGCAACAATAACGAGGAAGGTTTTGTTGTTGCGAGAAGCCTTGGATTAATGTGCAAATCGAGCGTAGACGAGTCAGAACCGGTGCAGGGATTGCATTTTGCATTGCATTCGCTGCTCGATGCAAGCAACCCATTGTTGCTTCAGTGGACAGAAGGCTGTGGGAAGCCGAGTGTAATTATTTATCACATACGCTCAAGGTGCTGACAGTTTACGGCGTTTGGAGCTGGGATTGGTGTACCTGGTTAGCGGAAATGTTCGGTTTAATCGGCGTTTGTGTTGCATTGGAAGCCGGGATGAAAATGAGAAATACAATACCTTTGATTCAGGAAATGGTTTTGAGCTTCGAAATGGATCTTATGGATAAAAAGTGCCTGTGTGAAAATTTCAAGAATAATGAACTGTTCATCCTGATTGTTGCGTTAGCAACGTCCGGTGATATATATTTTTCCCGCAATTATTCACTCGCGACGGTTAGTTAGGTTCTCTTAACTTCACTCTATTGTAATTCTATTAACGCAGTACGTAACAGTGGTACTGTAAAGTTCTTATAACGAAAGTGGTTAAAAAATTCCACTACTTCTAGTTGCGCGGTGATGACGAGAAAAGAGAAAGTGGTTTCCCAAATTTCCCTTTTATATTTCCACCATTGCAAATTCGCGGGCTTGCGATTACCTCGATCCTCATCATTAGTCGAGCAGTCCCACAGTCGAGCAGTAACGTGGGTCAAATGTCACTGCTTGACACTTGCGCTGACGTTCGATGTTTTCCTCTGTTATCAACAATAACACTGATATTATGATGATATTATGATATACATTGTGCCGTAGAAAATATTTAAATGGATGTTACACTTAAAACACTTAACCCAGTATCTCACGGAAACGTAGCCACGACAGTGGGAACATTATGATAAGTTTGACAACTTTGGCCGTTATAGAGACCGCAGATAAGCAAAAATCCGAGAATAGATGATTAACGAATGATTATTTTGAAGCATCGTAAACATATGCTAATTAATCGACTTCGATGTGCAATTGTAAATTTCTTCATCATCTTTTGGCTAACGTTCAATATTGTAAGCATTTTGTCCAGTCTATTATGATATTCGAAAGAAAATTTGTCATTAGGTCAAATTTCGATAAAACGTTAGGAATGATAGAAGTATGGGTGTGATCGATGGTATTTGCCATTCCCCTTTTTAATGTGTTTCAATACATAACACTGCAAATGTCATCTAAAATCACACGATAATGTTTTTTAATATAGCTTTTGTTTTTTAATATTCATGTGATGTTTATACTTGAACAGAAACGGTTGGAGCAAGAAATGTAAATAGATTGGTTATTGTCATTGCACACTACATAGAACAATCGACTTTATTCCTCCTGGTCTAGGTTCAATCAGAGTTCAATCAAGAAAATGTGGTTGTTTCTCCGCTTTGCTAACACACTTAACATCTTTTACACGAATCTAGTCCATTGACAGAACAAAGCCTAAACAAGTTAGGCTTCCAATGCTCAATCCCATCCGTCAACGTATCCGTCACGCAGTCGCCCACTCCCACTAGCCACAGCAGCGTAGCGAAAGGCAAATCAAGAATGATTGCACACAAATTGAAGTCTGCAGCTGCAAGCCCGGGCCCGGGTGTAGTATGATAAAAAGGAAAGCTCCCATACGATCACCAGGCCACAATCGAAGCTGATGTTGATAAAGATGATGATTGCTGGTGCGCTGCGTGAGCATTGAGCCAATGAATCAACCGGTCAGCACAACCAGCCACCACAGCCAACCGGAAACGATGTAACGGTAGTACGTGACCAAGTTGACGATCGGAACCTTTCAGCAACGTGCGTGCCGTATGTGCCGTGGCCTCTCTCTCTCTCTCTCTCTCTCTCTCATTTATGATGTTCTGCGTGGTTTTATCAGAACGGAAATTACAGATTTGGATCCGAACGAAGAAACAATACCCAAAATGAAGAAGTTTTCTGACTCGCCCTATATGCGTGAACACTGCGTGGGTAAAACGTGTGCCGAATGCCGAATGCTCTTAGGAGAACAAGTTTCCCATTCCGCACATACGCCCAACAACAACCAAAAAAAGGTCCGAAAGTAGGGACAACTGCTGATGAAAATTTGTCCGAAATTGATTTATCCTTCAATATCCATAAATTGTTCCGTCTTCTAATAAATCCAACCACACCGGTACCGGGGCTAAGCGTTCGGGGAAAAATTGCCCGCACAAGGGTGCAGGGCCGGTACGTGATAAGAAAGCAGCCAGGCAAGCGAACGACGACGAATGTCGGGGTTGGATTTCGGAGATCCTGTCGTCGTGAAGGGAAAGTGCAACGGAGGAGCAGCATCATCTTCAGAAGTCAATCCCCTGTGCCAATCTTTTCCCGCTCCCTATTTTGTGACGACTTTTCCTCCCTATTTTGGAACACGTACGCTCTGTGACGTTTGCACGTGTCCTTCCGGGAGGGTTTGGTGTAGGTGATGTGTGACAGCAGAAGCCAGCAAGGAAGCCTTTTTGTCCCATTCCGTTTGCCGTGTGCCCAGGTTGACCAGGAACGGTTTTCTAGGAAGCAGGGTCAGCATCGGGGTTGGAAGTTGTCATCTCTCCCTCCGGGGAATTACTGGGATTATTTTAAGAATGTTGCTCCTGCAACCTGCATACAGACAGTGGCCGTAGGATAGCGCAGGCCCGAGCGGCCGATCGAAAATGCGCCAACAACAAACGGAATTTAAAGCCTCAAAACATACACACACACATGCACAAAGCAAAACAAAAATGACTTCCAGCTCCAGGGATTGGGGCAAAACAATGGCATGTAAATCCGCCCGGCCAATGGGAGCAAGCTTGAGGAAGGTTGATTCTGTTCCCTTGCTGGATGGAAGGCATTACTCTCTCACAATCACATATATTCTGCTCCACTGCTCCCCGCCCTGGTTGGTTGTATGTAGCAGAAGCACAAATCCAAATACCGGATCTGAAATTATCATAGATATTGTTAGTTTCCTTTGCTGGGGCGCCACTCCACCGAGAGGCCTTGAACGGATGTCACTGCTGCCTTCTTGCCGCCTTTACCGTTTGTTGAAAGCTTAAAGATCCATCTATGCCTGGATTTGCAAGCAGATTACTGTTTCGTCTTGCGTTTGCCGGCCGGTCGGGGCTCGGGTTTGTGCAAAAGAATCCTTGGTGAGCCTGGTCGGTGCTTTCAGCGTGAGAAAGAAAGGTCACAAATCCGGCACCGGGTTTAGCTCAATGCCCATTGCCTTTTTCCGAAGAGGGGGAGGCTTTTATATGTCCATTACCTGGCGCACAGGTTGGCATGTACACAGGCGTTCCTTTCAAGCTGGTAGATTATATTTTTGCCATTTTTATATCGATACAGGGGTTGAAATTATGGGATGGGGTTGTGTGTTTGAAATTCCAGTTTTCACACGTCCTCCCCATGACCATTATCTTTATTGACGTTACAAATGGTACGTACGTGTAACGATAATGCTTGTTTGCGTTCGAACAGTTGCGGGGCAAGAGGCGATGCGTTATGAAGATTCGGGTGCCGCAAAACATTTTGCTTTTGCGAGTGGGAATTTATTGGCTTTGAAATTAATTCTTGAGCGTAATGGGAAAGATTTGTTCATGAATAAACCATACTTGTGGGAATTTGTCTCTTACTTATCTGAGTGCGAATGTGCAATTATCAAAATTAGATTTAGGTTATGTCGTTTATGGTTGGTAAAAAGGATTTTAATAAAGTTCGAATAATAAAGTTATTCATGTTGAAATTGATTGGACGTTTATTTGAGATTGTACATCATTAAATAATGTTTCTACGAAGAACTACGGTTGTAAGTACATGATATGTTTCATTCTGATTGCTATGTGGGCATGTGATGGCCTTAAAAAGGTTTATTAATCTTATTGATACACGTCACAGTGATGATACACAAATGATACACGTCTTGGCGTTTCTTCAGCTGCTGCATCTTGCATTAGAGCTCATAGCAGAATGAAGATTGAAGAGTGAAGATTGTTGGAATGTATGAATCTGAAACTTATCAACAGACCAAGGGTTTAATTGCTGACTTAAACATACGCGTAAAATAAATATATTAATGGGGTCCTTTCCGTTTTAAGTTGGTAGGTTGAAATTTCAGCCTGTCAGCTTTTTGCATTGTATGGCAGTTTTCGAGCAACTATCTTAGTGGGTATAATATATAGGTGGGCTTATCCCAAGGTGTATTAAATTAGAAGGCTGATTTTTATCGCTTCTGCTTCTGAATGAATATTTTAAGAGTGTTTTTTGTATTCGTCAAGCCTCCAGAATTCTTGTTTGAACAAAAAATTTCACCCATCCTGTCAAAAAGTGATATTCAAATTTTTTTATAAAAAGACCACCTGGACTACATACACTTTGATGCTGGATTCCATCACCAGATCTCTTTAATACACCTTGGGATAAATGTAAACACCACCTTGTTTTGCCATTTTTCGAACAGGTACTTGAATCTAATTTTAGCTTTAAGGCTAGACTATAATCTAGACTGAAAATTGCAGGCTAGTTTTATGTGTGGTTTTGTATGGAGTGTTTACATGATTTCAGCCTCCAACTGTCAAACTCCGTACAAAAAGCTGACTAGAATCGTGAAGCCTATGTTGTATTTCTAGCAAATTATGACCTCAATCAACGATTTAAAAAGTTTGATCTTCTAACGAAAAAATGTATCTCAACGCCCCCAAAGAGAAGATTATCTTTTTTTTCTCCCTAACGCTCTTGCTTGTAGAAAAGAAAGCAATATTGCATACCACGAAAAGACATTTCCTTTAATCTTTCATCAAATGTACCGCTTGTAAGCTAAACTAACGAAGGCGCGAGAATAAGCTCACGTGGCATGCTGCTGTTTACCCAGAACACTCCCAATGCCCTAACACCGCGCGGGAATTTGGCATATTGTTTCTGCCTTCTAATTAGGCTGACGCTTTCCGGGCGCCGGGGCAGCATGGCCTCTCCCTGTGTATGTGTGTATGGCTCGAAATGCCACACCTAATTTGCATAATAAACGAGTAAGTCCACGGCGTAAAGGCACGCTTGCGGCTGCGGAAGCACACCTTCACGGTCGGCCGGGGGAACAAGTTTTGACGCCCCGTTTGTCGATGTCGGGGTGCCGTGGCGTGTCAAAGGAACTTATCTTCCTTCAAATCCACTAAACACACACACACACACACACACATGGCCAAATCCCACCGTTCCGAACTTGTGGCCCTGTCCTGCCCTGTTCGCGTTGTTGCGCATTATTCAATTCCCCAATAAAGCTAATTTCATCGAAATTTAGCTTTCATACGGTGCGTGCTCATTCCCGTACCTAACGCAGACGAAGATTAAAGCCGGGGGGTTGTTGGTGTTCACCTCATGCTTTTAACCTCGCTAATGATCGCGCGGCAAGCGGGGGCTTCGTTAGCTCATCCCTACATTAATCACATTTTCCGCACAGTAATGTAAACACAATAAATATTAAATCGCTAATTGCAAAGTCACCGTAAGCGTAACCTGCCGGGGCCGCCGTCTTTTCCGACGTAACGGCTCGCAAAGCAGCGCCCAGTAAAAATGGCAAACGGAAGCGTTTCACCTTGAGCGTGGGTTTGATTCGAGGTGCCGCCCGTGTTTGGTTTGGTGGGGTGTAACGGGCAACGGGGTAGGGGGAAATATTTTTGCTCATCAAGGGCAACAGGGACCATGACGCGTACCATAAATCAGCCAACAGTGTGTGTACGAATCATGTGCGGGAGAAGGGGAAAGGGCTTAGGCCGCTATCCCGTCGGCCGTCAACTCGACTGACGAGCTTTGTCAGGCGTCATTACCCCGCGTGGAATATATAACCCTGTGGTTGTAGGCTACTTTCCTTTCCTTTGTGTGTGTGTGTGTGTGGTGGGGAAAAGTTTTTCCCACATCCAAGAAATTAGTTTGATCACGCAAAGCAATTGTTAGGGACATCCTTTACCATACCCACACTCGCTTAACAGCATGGAAGTGGGCGAAGAACGGACGCCCTCGGAAAGGGATAGCTGTGGGGGTGTTTTATTCCGTTCTTATCGCCAGGGGACAGGCACCATGGCCAATAGGTGCGTGCGTGGGCTATAATCTTACGGAACGTTCGCTTAGATGGCAGTAAAGGTAAACGAACACGTGTACTTCTTGATCTTGGGCGCGACATAAACACGCGCGAGTCCTGTTTCCTGGCGCCTTCGCGTTACGCCGTCTGCCATGGGGAAAGGCTGATGATGGTCAACTGGTCAACACGATTCGCAACTGTGGAGGTCAAGTCGTGGTGCAGTAAAGTTCACACGTTCGCTTGCTGATGGCTGGCTCACAAGCAAACACTTG
This sequence comes from Anopheles arabiensis, assembly GCF_016920715.1. Classification (NCBI taxonomy): domain Eukaryota; kingdom Metazoa; phylum Arthropoda; class Insecta; order Diptera; family Culicidae; genus Anopheles; species Anopheles arabiensis. The sequence continues at coordinate 25,436,487 of NC_053518.1, forward strand.
TTGGATCGTTATTTACGATGAACTGGATAAAGGCGACACGCCGGGTGTGGGTGAACTGGTTGCAGGAAAGACAATGACAAGCAAGGATATTTGTTTCAATAGAGTAGTAATAGGTAGTGATGGGAAAAAATCGGAATTATTCCTGACTAGTTCCGCTGTTTCCTGAAATTGATTCCAGATAGTAGGTCCGAAATCAGTTTTCGGAATCAATTACTAGGGTTCCGGATTTGGGATCGGCTCTAGAATTAGAATTAACTCCGAATTTGCTCCGAAATTGACTACGGAATCGGCTCTGGAATCGACTAAGGAATTGGCTCCGGAATTGGCTCTGGAATTGGTTCCGGAATCGAATACGGCTCCGTTATCGAAATTGACTTTGAAATCGAAATCGGTTTTGAAACGGAATCGGTTTTGACACATCCATAAGAACAGGCGTTTGGGTCTAATGATGCTACTAGGTCATACGATTCATTTCACGACTTGACCCGGAGTTGGGTGCGACCTAGTCGGAATTGATTCCAACCTGCGGGTGCAACGAGATCAAATCGACCCGAATGATGAGTAGATGCGAGAAAGCACAAGCGACTCTGACTCGTTGGTGCAGCGAGTTTGGGTCGAGTATTAAACCAATATTGATTCGACCCGACTCGAACTCGTTGTACCAACGGGTAGGAGTCGATTATGCTCTCTCGCACCTACTTATCATTCGGGTTGACGCGAAAACGCCTTGACTACGGGTTGGAATGAACCCACCTTGGCCCCAAACTCGTTGCACTAACGGGTCGGAGTCGCTTATGCTTTCTTGCGCCTTTCGGAATCGTTGCACCTACTGAACATTCTTGTACCCTTCAGGTCGACCCGAACGACTCCGGGTCGTTTACGGATGGCTCCGACTCAGTAGGTTCGGTTCGACCCACCCATCACTATATGCAACTTATTTATAGCCGCATGGAATTAAAATTTATTTGTAAACTATCCATTCTCATGGAGATACCTGGATTGATTTCGCTTCTGAAACTTCTTATATCAATTCAGGAACTGATTTACATTCCGGAGCAAATTCCAATTCTGGATTCAATCCTGATTCCATGACCGGAGCAAATTGCTATTAAAGGTCGATTCCAATTCGGGAGCATATTCTGATTCCGAAACTGATTCAGATGCCGGATTGAATTCCGAAACCAACTCTGGAATCGGCTCTGGAGTCAAATCCGGAATCGGCTCCGGATTTGGATTCAAATTCAGCATCGGAATCGGCTCCGGAAATGATTCCGAACACGGGTAGGTCTGATCCCGGGCTCCCACCACTAGTAATAGGTAAAGACAACTTTTTGGCGGAAAAATTGACTTATTCATTAAAATTGTATATAAATTAAATTCTATTAAACACCTTCATTAGTCTTAAAATTGACTTCCTCACACGGTCTAACATAGACACCTCGTTAAGCACGGCATTGCATTCGCTTCCACTTAAGCAGTACAATTAGCGCCGACAGCTGCAGTACTGTTTGCAACCTCTGCTCCCACCCTCATGCTTCCCCCGTGTTCATCTCCTCCTTTACTTTCAACCGCTAAAAACTCCCGAAATCAAACATTTCAACTATTCCAACTGCGTCTTTTTTATGCGCGTACATCGTGCCTGCCTCCAGAGGCTAAAAACATGCAGCACCATCAACGAAAGCGAACATCAGCACAATTGCAATTGAGTTCTCATTAGGGGCCCCCTCCCAAATAGGATTGAAGCAGTATCGACAACTTCCATCAGGGCGCGTGGTGGGGCAAAAGTTTGCAAAAAGAATTAAGCTCAAACATCAACTCGTAAAGTAGAAGCAAAAAACGAAACCCACACACACACACAAACAACACCATTGAACAACAAATTATACTTCTTCACTCTGCACTGTGAGAAACCTCCCCCCCCCTCCTTTCTGCACTGGGTCGTAAATCAATCCCTTCGCAATAAGTTCGTTTCGCTGGCAGCAATTTCCAAACCAGTTCCGATTGTGGACGGTCGCTTGTCGATCGTCCAGCTGCTTCCTCGCCTAGTGCGCTTTTCCCGTTTTGCTGGAGAATAATCGTCTTGAGAATTTGCCGAAAGCGAATCGAACGCCAAGTGGCTGCCGGCGCGCAAAAGAAAGCAAGCGAACGTGGTGGTTTGGTCTCTGATTAGTTCTTAATTTCGACAGACTGCTGCTGTCAGTTTCCTTCGAGTCGCACATGCTGTATAAACAGCACTCCGCCGCTCGTGCCCGTGGCTGACTGGCTGGCTGGCTGGCTGGCTGTGTGCCATCCGTGTGCACACGTTGCACACGTATCGTACCGGGCGGTAATCACATTCTCCCTCTGGTGCGCAACTGAGGAAGTGCAACTCGCACAAGAGGACGAACCACGTGAGTGTGTTCAGTTTTTCTGCTCACGTACGCTTTCCATCCCACCCTCAACCAGTGCCGGTAGCATCTAATCGAGCAGACGGAACCCGGGCAATGGTGCAGCAGATTCGTTTCTTTCTTTTTTTGCACCCCGTTTCGCCACTGTTTACCGCTGCCACCCGGCGAAGGTGTGCTTGAATTGAAGAGATTTCTCTAATTGCTGTCGAAAAATGTTTTTCTTTTTACCACTCTGCACGTCTTCACCGGTTGGTGGTAGATGGGATCGGGGTTTTTCCCTCTTTGCTCATTCTGTTCGAATAATTTCCGGAGTCATGCTTTGGGGGGGGGGTGAAGAGGTCTAGCTTCTTGACTGGTAAGAGTAGAGCAGTGGTTGCACTGTTTGCATTTAACAGTAGAAATGTTTAGTAAAATTACAGTATAAAATTATGTTTGATGAGCTATGAGTAACTGTTTACAACTTAATTTTTGAAACAAACAATCTTATATACAGTATACTAGGTGAAAATAAAACATCTGGTTATTTTGCACAAATTAAATTACTCATCCATTGATTTCATTTCAAAGCATTTGTGCACTGTTGTTTTTTTCCTTTCGTCATCCGGTGTGTGTGTGTGTGGGTGCAAGCGTACGACACCGCTGGAATGAAAATATTGACTCACGAAGGCAACGAACGAACGTCTGCTGCTGCTGTTGTGGAGTGCAATCAGGGCAAACAAGAGACGTACGGTGTGGATGTGGCTTCTACCCGTTCCTTCGCCACCGGAAATAGCTGCCAATGAGAAGATGAACGACGTGCGGCATGACAGGAAGCTGATCGCACTGATCTCTTCCTTATTCTGCTATTTTGCTGCTGCTGTTGCTGCTTATCAGGTTTGATTTGGCAAGTCAGGCAATCGAAATGATGGTGGGGAAATATTCGTTCGATACACCTTTCTCTCATCCGGTGTGCTTTTGAGCTTTATGTGGAGGTTTTATTGTGATTTTTTTTTGCTGTAAATTGTTTCTTTTTCCAATCGAGTGTAGTTTAGCACCAAATAGCGCTTCATCATAAACGGACAAAGGAGTACGATATCAACATTCTTTTAACTGTTGTTTTTTTGCTCCACTTATGATTGAAGTACAAAATGATTCAGCACCATTAAGCACACTACCATTGATTGCTGCTGTTTTAGAGTAGATGTTGCTATTTTTTCCTCCTAAAAGACCTTTCCATGACTAAACATCAACCAGAGCTAGTAGCAGAAAATCCCCCAAAGGAAGAAAACATGGCTTTCCCATTAGATGTGCTGATTGTGTTGGGGGAAATGATCGGGGTAACGGGTGTTTAACTTTCAATCGCAGGGGTTTAGTTAACGATGACCAGACGAAAGGTTTAGTAAGACCGTGTTTGGCAGACAAATCAGACCGAGCGCAGGTAGTTTGTTGTGACAGTTGAATAATAATATTACTTAAGTTTTCAATTTATTAGCTATCCATTTTACGAGCCATTGCATTTGGAGCTGAGGGGGTATCGAAGAGGATTTGAGCTCGTTCGACTTGTGCTGCGCTTCAATGTAAACGCAAACGGTACAGTGAGGGGTATGAGTGTGAGTTAAAAGCGTTTTGTGTTATGTCAGTAGTGAACTTAAGAAAATCATTTCATTCCAATAATGTTTCCCGAAAGATTTTTTTTTCGGCAAATTATCCAAATTTATGCTATTTTTAGTTCTGTTGCCATTACGCAAATAAGATTTAGTTAATGCCCATTTCAATGGCCTCGTTAGGCTGTGTGAACCTATTTGGACATAAGAGTAGTTACTATTCGACAAAAATGTCATTAGCCGTATTTTGACGGAGCGATATCTGCTTGAAAACTTCTTTTAAAACCACCGTTTCCTATGGCAACGGAATATCGAGTCTTTGCTTGTAATCTTTTGACAGATGCGAAGAAACCTGTGTATTCGGTATTTAAACTTATTTTCGGGGGTTAAACAATTGTGGGAACCAACCAATAAATCGAAGGAAACCCTGAAATGTGTATTCTTTCCTTAAATCGCTATTTTCGAATCCACAGAAGAATCGTGGCAAGGGAACGCAAAAACGTTCCCGAATTTCATTTTTGACGTTGGAAGGGAAAATATACGCCGTCAAATAATTGTGCCGTGCAAAGTTACCTATTGCATTTTGAAACGGACTATTAAGGATGCAACGGATTGAAAAAAAAAATCATAACAAAATATGGAATTGATGTGGCCTTTTTCTAGTATCATAATCGCACTCTTAAATACATTCCCCACACTGTTCGTCGGAAAATACCATTCTTTCCAACCTCTTTCCAGGAGCAGCAGCTCATTGTAAATGCTTAAATACTGCAAACAAGCACAGTGCACAGATTGGAAAATGGAGCGCACTGAGCAACGCCGGGAGCAAGTAGCCTTCCATTTGCGCTCCCCGTAAGGTATCCAATGATACAGCACTAAAAGTAAGACCAACCGTGATGGTTCTAGCATCTATTCTCCAGAGCCATTCAATGGGTGGGTGGGAAATGTGAAAGGGTAGCGAAGGAAAAAGGGAAGTAAATTTCATTTGCCACCGATTTATGTTTCATCCACCGGTACTTGCTGCCGGCCGGCACTTTCCTGCACTTTACCTTTCACAACAACGCTGCTGCGTTCCTGTGGAAGTGAAAAATATTGTTCTGCACGTTGTTTTGCGAAACCTCCCCCCCTTCTTGACAACTAAACAGCTTTACGTTGCTTCCCACCGTGTTGCCTTTGTGCCTGTAGAAGAACACCGCGTCCGCAAAGAGGCGCAAAACTGGCTTGTTTACCAGCCGCGAAGAGCGTTGCCCTCTCGCAACGGTCGGGGCTGTGATGCATTGTGACGCACCGGCCGTACCGGCTTGGCGAAAGGTTGTCGCTGTTTTGAAGATTAATTCGGAAAATGCTCCACAAGCTGTGTGTGCGTTTGTGTGCTGGTAAGTGTGTTTGTGAGCACGCTTTGCAGAGCTTTACCATCCATTAAGCGATGAATTTCCCGTTGACGATGCTGTTTGTGCAAAATGCTTGCTTTTTTGCGGCGAAAACCAAAAAAATGTAATGCTTTTCATTTGAGCACGAGTGAAAGAAGAGTCCAATGGAAATTGGAGTGAACAATTTCCAAGCATCTACTTTTACCAAGCAAACCAGAACAGATAGGGCAAAAAGTATTACAGTAAATTTTAATACAAGCAGTTGCTGTTTGCTTTACAATTAAAGTTCTAGCAACAAAGGATTCAATGTAAATGGCCATTATGCAAGGCTTAAGTTATTGAGTGGAGAAAGTACCATTTCTTACAGGGCTCGGCTCACCTGTTGCCTAAGCCATGGCATTTTTATGCTTCCGCTGTATTAAACTCGTATAACAAACCGGTCCCCTATCGATGTCCCTGCTTTCCATCTCATTGCTGCTTGTCCCGCTAGTAATGCGCTGCTTTCCGCTCACGTTGGTGCAATTTTAAATTAAAATATATTGAAAACCGTTAGCTGGTAATGTTTACGGCTTCATCGCCGTACTTTCATCCTGTAGCAGGTAGCCGATCTTGGCCGTGCCATATCTTTCAACTCACTATAATCCACTTTAACCGTTCCCTTGTTCGCCAGATGGTCAAGAAAGGCATCTCAGGCATCGATATGGATGCGGTTTTACATCGTACCCTTTTCCCATTTCCCTCGCCCGAAGGATCGCAGTTCGCAGTAAAATCTTACCCAGGTTATGTTTTTTAATAAAAGCCAAGCCAACCACGGTAAAATGAAAAGACATTTACCACATCCGGTGGCATTATGAACCCCCCCCCCCCCAGGCGCGCTCACATCCCGTAGTAGCGTTTTGCGGGGTTTTGCGTTAACTTTTGCGCGTCGACGGTGAAGCGTGTTGCCAGGTTGAAGGGGTTTTGTTAGTTCGTTTTTGCTTCGTGTGTTGTTGTTGTACACCGCTTTTACCTTTCTTTTGTCGCGGTGAAAGGAAGCGAAGATGCATGGGGAGGGTTTGTTTTCCCCGCGTTTTGTACGACGACTCATGACGATTAATGTCCTGACCGCAATTTACAGCCCCGTGTGCGATTCTGCGGGGGATTTCCTTCTTGATCTGTTGTCACAATTTAACTCTGTTTGGAGGTGCGGGGTTTTGGGGTGTCGGTTTAGGGGAGGAGAGTGACTACGTGCACACAAACTCCTTCCGGCTGAGCAGCCTAAGTTCGCGTACGCCAGTGCTGAGGATTATGAAAAATATTGTCAATAAATTTCTTCACTGTGAAGGTGGTGCTGGTGGAGGATTTTCTATTCGATAAGGGTTGGCAGAGTTTCAGTTTGGTGGCGTTTGGCGTTCGGTGGAAAAGTGTGCTTAGTTTAGGAAATTAATTTTCATTTCACCGTAAGATTGTGTTGGGTCTAAGGTCCGTTTACCACGAGCTCGAATTTACTGGAATGGATGGCACAGGTCCGCATGTAGGGTAACATTCCAAGAAACTAAGACATTACTCTTTGTGTATCTCAGAGTATTCAGAAAATTCTGAAGCTTTAGTTTACGTGTAATAAAAAATGTAAGAAAATCATTTCAACAAAAGTTTGTCTTGATACAACTTATAATAATTTGGAAACATTTCCATGCAGCTATACATGCAGATTTATTTTAATATTTCTTTTATGTGGCTGGCCGAAGAGCATAATTATTGTAAGCATAATTTTGAGTGTGCAAAGTCATAATTGGTGTCAATATTAATCGCTAATAAATTGGTTTCAGACAGCAATCAATGTGCTTAATTTTAAAAACTTTTTTAAGGTTTGTGGCACTCTTTTATCGAATACATCGAATTTTGTTTGGGGTATGTGTACCAATAATGTCTATTATATGCCGTCAAGATACCGGCTTTACTCCTGTAAAAATAATAGTTGGGCTGGATGTCAAAAGTCTGTACGTTTTCTAGAAGCCTGAAAAATTGTAGAGTACTAGATATTTTATACAATTCGTAGTAGAGAAATCGTGGTAAACTTCCATAAGAAATTGCATCTTAAGTATCAATTACGGCTATAATGTTCTCAGTAATTCGTCATATATCTACCAATTGTGGCTAAAACTTCTGGATATTAACACCAAAAATTATAGGGTGGTAGTGTAATCTAGTAATAGTAATTTTACTGCAGATAAATAACTATTAGAATATCATTAAATGTGTTAACTAGATAGGTTCAAATATCCGTTTTCTGTCACTGGAGGAACTGCGAAGGAAAATGGTAGTTTCAGTACGCCTATTATGACTATTTTGGAATAAAAGTATTGTTCATTATTGTCATAATTGTTGCTATAGTCACAATTGGTACACTTACCCTAGATATTTGCCGAGATTGCGTTGGAATAATGTGATTTAATCGTAAAGGCCGGGCTACATTGATCGTACTCTCTGGTGTAATTTTGATTTTCACTAGCGCATCTGGCGGCGGCTGACCGAAGCATTTTTCCAAACAATTTGGAGCCGCTTCAGAAAATATGTTATTTTTCCATGTTTTTTACCTTAACTGGACTGGAAAAGCTTTGTAATTGATAGATGAATATGTTTTGCAAGTATTTCAGCCGTTTTCGCATCAAAAAACGGTGAAAAAACAACTTAAATTTGAGATCCGGCACGACCATTCCCTTGAAGACCAAAAAAAGCTTCCACCAGCCGCCGCCAGATGCGCTAATGAAAATCAAAATTACACTACGGAGTACGATCAATGTAGCCCGGCCTTAACATTTCAGAATAGAATAAAGAGATTAAAAATAAAATAATTAATCTAAATTAAAGTATCCAATCTAAACAAAGCGACATATTTTCATGCAATTATGTTTGAGCAATGCCACATTTTTATTTACTTTCACCGAACGAACGTTCCAAACCTTTCTTAAGTGCTACCGGCAAAACTCTGTTGTCCGATGTCCGACGACACGAGCATCGCTGAGCCCCTTCCATTTAACCGTGTCTGTCAGATGAAGCGTGCGGATTACCCCACTGCCACTGCCAAGCCCGCAACAAAGCGCAAGTATTTATCTTCATTCTTGTGCCAACATTCCTCCGCTCGAATAATTGCTCGAAGGTCACAGGCCGGTTCGTACATCCGCGGACATCTTGCCAACATTCCACCCACCCAAAGGGGCTATGTTTTCAACAATGTACTTTCACTTGGGCAAAGCTTCAAAAACTTGACGACCTTCCAAACCCCACCCATGATTGAGCGAGCAAAACTCAGAGGGGAAGGTGAAAGAAAAATAGAAACTTTCACGCGAGTTTGAAATTATATTGCATAGGCCGGAGGCGCTTTCCAGCAGCATGCTTTCTCGCATGAAACAAAAGCGGCCGAAAGAAGAATGAAGCGATGGAGCGCTCCGTTATGCAGGTCTGTCGCCAGCGCGTGAAGCAGCACGGGGCAAACATCACGGGGAAAAATTCATAAATCCTTTACATAATGTTTGCTGTGCTGTGAAGGTGTATTTTTGGAAAGTCGGTACCGGTGTGCAAACACCGACTGTGCCTTGTATGAGGTGAACACTTCCAACACTGTTTGTGGATAGCGTTGTCGTTGTCGTCATCAGCAGTCGCTCGTTTTTTGTGTGGGTTGTGGTCGATTATTTATGAAGTTTAAATAAATTTAAAACCCACACAAACGCATGCTGACTGAGCTTATTTCGTGGCCTTTCGAGAGAGTGTGTGTGTGGTTGAATAAGGCGGAGGCCAAGTGAGAATTGCAACATCACACGGACGCAGTGAAGCAGCCTACCTTTGCGATGGATCCAGACCAAACAATTACGACCGCAATTTCTTCAATGTTTTATCGCGCACACAGTCTCGAAGGATGTTGAGTGAGTTGGTGCGCTTGTGAGTGTGTGTGTGGGAGAAAGTGTTTTGGTTTGCAGCAGTGGCCATAAATTATAACCTATATTTATTCTCCATCACCACTCCGGCCGCAGGCCAGGAAGCTTGCTACACGTGAGAGGCGCAAGATGATTCCCGTGAGACCAGTCGGAGCTGGAATTGTTGTTTGCGTGAAATGAGTGCGTGAAATGTAGAGCGTGAAAAAATAAACCTCAAGTGCAGTAACATTTTTTCCGCTCACCACCACAAACCACCAACCGTCAGCCTCCGCAATCGCAGCACAAAATGACGCTTTAATAACAACAAACAGTGAAAGAAAAATCTGAGGGCGTAAAATCAGCGGGGAAAACCTTGCGCAAACATATTCCGCAACTGGTGTAACGGTGAACCCGCGGCGCGCGATTTATATCCGACGATAATTTCCACCTGTCAGAGGCAAGTGAAACAAATACAAATTTATTGCGGTCGACAAACGGTTGGTGTGGCTTTACACGCTTCTGTTCTGTTCTCGCTGTGTATGTGTGTGTGTTGGTGTATAAAGGGGATGGTGTGGCAAGCGTGTAATGATTTAGTCACCTTTTTTTATTTACAGTGAACGCATTTTGTGCGGTGCTTTGTGCAAACTTTAAAGCTTTATCGCTCTTCAGCACCTGGTTTGTCGTTCGGTGAAGGAAATGGGAAAATCAGTGAAAGTGATGTATTGGCGTCAGCTTGAAGTGAGTTATGAGTTATTCGATTCAGCGCTGTTTAGATACTTAAATCGGCTTTAAATCTATTTAAAGAAATCTCAGCACAGTTGTGCTCCAAGTAGAATGAAAGTAACAGCAAGAGAGAAAATTTATTTATTCTATCACTAGCTGTTTTTATTTCTCACAGAACATAAACGCCACTCTGTATGCAGTGGGAAAAAAGGATAGATCGTAAAACCGAATGATAGGATGATGATTTTATTACCATCGCAGGATTACTACGCAAAACCTAGGGAACGGAAATGAGATGAGCTGGGTTGGTCGGATAGTTTTCGCCACTGTTCCGGAATCGAGTTATTATTATTGACACGCTTGGGTATGGAAAGCTTGGCTGTGCAGGGTAAAGCAATGAAGTGAACAATTTATATTTACGAAGGGAAAAAGTTATGTTACAGACTCGCACACAAACACAGGGATGTGAAATGGTGTAATATTTGCAGTTGTATTGCACTTAGCAAAAAGACAGAAAAATCTTATGGAGTGAGTGATTTAACGAAACGAGTATCAAAAACAGTAGAAAAAGCTAACAACTTTTAGGGTAATGTTTTAGTAAAATATCTCTTCGTATGATTCAAAGATTAGGAATTTTATGTACCAATTCATAAAAAAGATTCATTGACGCCTTGATCAATGGAAATGGCTTGACAAAATAGATTTTCTAGTTTAATTTTCATTCTTATTGCTCATTGATGACAAATAGTAAAATTCTATTTGTAAAGAATTCTTGCAGCAAAACATTACATTTTGAATGAGAATAATCATGTCATACAATATTATACATACTGCCACCATTACCAAATCATACGGACGGTGTATTGCTTCATCAACCACTGTACTGTTCTCATTCCTCTCCTCAAATTCGATTGGCGCGCACGTAAATGTGTGTCTGTGCGATATCTTCGCAATTTATTGACCTTTCGATCTTCTTGCCATGGCTCCCTGTAAGTTTGTCCCACAGTCTCTCGCACCCATTCCATTATCCGAAAAGGTTGCCGTCGCGTTTATGATGATTACTACCATTTGTGAGTTTTTCGGTGAGGTGTCCCGAGGATTTTGGCACCGGGAGGAATGCTTCCGGCGCTCGGTTGGATGGATGATTTCCCTGGGTGGCAATAAAGGCATGAAAAATATTCTAATCTCAACGGTCGATGGTACGGGCCCAACACCGCAGTCTCTCGTCGTTTCTGCTGCTGCTGCTACTAGTGCTGAAGTGATTGGTTTTGTAGCTGGGTACACCGTGAAACCTTAATTGGAAAGTGTGGGTTCATGGTGTGTATCGATAGGAAATAGGATATTACATTGGAGTAGGGTTTGGGAAAGCAACCCTGGGCTGTACATACAACGTTAAGAGTGACAGTTTATGATCGGGTATGACGAACGTGCCCCTTTCGAGCTGCTGTTTAGTTAAATCTTACCGAAAGCGGCAAAGGTGCACATTCGAAGCGTACGAGTTTGTGCGAAAAGCGCCTTTAATATCGAATCTTTAGGGAAGGTTCCCCATCTTCGTTCGATTATATAATTAGCAGCAGAAAGGTGGCAGCCTCATGACGTATAAATAATTCAGTTTTGCCCTCATTCTATCGAGTTTGTGAGCGGCAACACTGAGATTGGTAAGTTAATTTGCCCAGCTGAGGAACGTACCCAGATGTTGCCGCTTTTTCACTGCGGAGGGAGACTTTATATTGGACCGTTGCGTGGATGTAAGTTCGGAAGAGTCATTAGCGTACACGTGTGCCCCCTGCTCAGGATGGAGGCGCCTGGTGCCGTTTAGCCTCGGTGGAGACGCCTGGTGACGCTAAGCGCTGGTGGGGACGCCAGGTGGCTTGTACTTCCGCAACCGTTACGCACCAACACTTGTGCGAGATTTTGGGTTGAAATGGGCGTTCAAGTGTGTCTACTTGCTAAGCGGGAAAGTTTTGCCAAAGCATTGGAAAATCTAAACGCCCCATCAGAAAGGTTATCTTGGGGCGTTGATGAAAGACGTGTGAAAAACGGAGTCGAGGTCGATCCTTTACTTACCCTTTGACGGCGGTACCGTAGCTAAACGCGACAAAAGCTACACATATTTTCATTAATAAATTTGCATTTTATTCATAAATTTATGTCCGCAGTACCGGAACGTGCCCGTACTGTACAGCTGGTTGCCATTTCTGGTCTGGTTTTGTTTTATTTTCGTTTGCCCTGGGGAACTTGCAACTAAACCTGTTCTTTGCTGTTGCCACTGTATGCACCTATTTTTTGTAGGTTCCGTTTTGTAAACCCATTTAGTCAATGTATATTGTATACTCTTCTGGGGAGGTTTTCCGGTGCGGATGTCTGGTGCGGGAGTGAGAAGAAGATGGGTATGTTTATTTTTGCATTCGAGTTTTACTTTACGCCACTTGGTTTATTGATTTTGAGGATTTTATTGTTTCCGCAACAGCAACAACACTGATTGCATTCTCACCGCTTTCGGTATGCGTGTGTTGCGTCGGGTGTGAGTGTTTCCTATTAACAACGATTCGATGCAATGAAGAGCTTGGGAGCGTACGTCCAGCACGGTTTCGTTTGTTTGCATTTCGATTTCATTATCAGCAAAAACAGAACAAAAAGCTTCATCTCATCCCTTCTCCTCACACATACACATACATACTCTGTCTCCTTTCTACAGGTTTCGTTTCAGTATGTAATGCATTGTAATGAGTATTCTTTTTCACTGTCTGATGATTGAACGCAGTAATGATAATGAGACGATTTTATCGTTTGTTTGCGGCCGTGTGCTGGTGAAGTGTGATTTCGGTTGTACAATTTCCACAGAATGGCAATGTTTGTTCGAGCGATAACGCCTGATTGACACCTATGAGTGGGAGAGAATATGAAGGGGAGAGAGAGGGAAAGAGTGCACGAAAAAGAGCGATTAATTACTATTGTTAACCGCACTTAGTGCCAGAAGGGGGCCGAATAGTAAAACAAGCTTTAATTACAGTTCCATTTCCACTTTATGCAACTTGGAATGCATTTCCTCAACACTGTACCATTCTCTCCCTCTCGTCACTTCTGCCTCTCTCCCGCTCTGAACAAGTGTGGCTTTCGATGGAATGGTTTGTTTGAGGGAGGGGGAAGTTGCTGCCTTTATTACTAGCGTGTGATTTTATGATAATATTTGTATCCCTTGTGTTGCATTCACAGTATCCGCGTTGTTTGCACATTGTTGGTCGGCCAACAACTGTCCACATTCTGTTTCGTTTTTCTGCGCCTGTTGTCTGATTATCAATTATATACAGCACTATGCTTTCTGTTTGTTTGTTTTGTTTATAAACTTCGTATGTACAATATAGGTATGATAAGCGGGCGCTGCAGAAACCCCAGCCAAGTGTGATGGAATTAAAGGGCAACACTAACCGTAGCCACCGCTCATAGCACAGCACTTCGCATCAATCCCTTCGATGGTAGAGAAACTAAACAGTAATAAATCGTTGTCAAACTCTCGGTTTCTCAGCATGTTTCAGCTCAACTAACAAAATCATTTCCTTTCCGTCCAGTTTAGGCTTTGTTTGGTTTTGGTTTTGTTTTTTTTCAGATATACTTTCAACGAATTTCCAACACAATTGAATCTAATGCTCTTGTCATTTTCCTAGTACGCGTACCCGTTCTTTATCAAACTATTCAATCGATTTTGTTCTCTAACTAACTTTCGCATGTTTTGGTTTTCCCTACGTAGCCTAATCCCGCATTTGCAACAAATCCGTTCCCAAAAACTCTCTACACACCACACCGTTTTATGGTTTTGTTTTCCCTTTTTTGTTTGTTATTTACAATCAATTTTTAGCTATATACTTTTTGTCCTCTTTCCTGTCTGGTTTCATAAATTCCTCTCTTTTTATTGTTACTCTACACACGCACCCGTATGCACATACACACACACGTCCTGTCTTTCCCTCTCGTTCTGTACAACAACGTTTTGTCCGATCAATTCCCAGCGAGCATATTTCCCGGTGCATCCGGTCGCTTCGCGGTGCTTGGCTTCAACACGCATCGCCCCCGGTACCGGTCCGTCCCGTCCCGGGTGGCAGCAATCAACTTCCGGGCTTTCCGCGGACACTTCCCGCCCGGCGGTGGTGGTTCGCCTTTCATGAGATGGCCGGCACGCCGAGCTTGGCCAGGTTCGACAGTGTGGTCAGATCGTCCGGCTGCAGGCGCAGCGCTTCCCGGTAGCTGTTGGCCGCTTCCTGCGTGCGCCCGAGCAGGTGCAAAATTGCTCCCAGGTTGGTGTGGGCTCGGGCCTCCTGCGGTCGAAGCTTCACAGCCTTCCAAAAAAAAAAAGAGTGGCGGGAAAAGAAGAAGAAGAAGCGGTTAATAATGATTTAATAATTATTCATCAGCGCGCCGCGTTGGGATTGAGCCGGATCGGGGGCTATTTTGAGTGGGCTGCTTACCTGCCTGTACCATCGTTCGGCTTCGAGCTTGCGGTCCAGCAACCGTAGGCTTGATGCGGCCGCCATCACCAGGGCGTAGTCTTCTGGGGCCAGTTCAGCCGCTTTGACCCGGTACTGGAACGCTTCCTCCGTTCGGCGCTGGGAGGAGAGAAACTCAGCTAAAGGAATAGGGGGAATATGAGAAGAAAGTAAAGGATGAGTATACAACTTAAAAAAACCAATTGAAATAAAGCTAAAGGAAACCTTCAAGTGTGTATCTATCTGGCAAGCCAGTTGCACTTTAGCAAAGATAAGCCACAGTCAAGGGAGCACAACTGCACAACCTTCCGCAAGCTTTCCTCCAAGCGAAAGCATAATGATAGCTTTCACCCAGAGAGCACTGACATCTGGTCGCATCCGTCAGGCTCCTTAATTGGATACTTGATATTTTATTTCTGATTCAAATCATTCAGTCCGACCCTGCCCCCATCCCGTTTGCAGCATCCTCGAGACGGGGTTTGCGAGCAACGCAATCTATTCAATTTATTTGCTCGTCATCTTATGCACGACGTTGCCTGCAGCGTCTTGGCGCCTGGCAGTGAAGGAAGACAGCAGAGCAGCATCCTTCCGACCGGCTTGTTACATATGATGGGTGGTTGATTGTTATGATTTTCTTTTGAATTGTTAGTCGCCCAACCGTTGGTGGAAAAGGGGTGACGCGGGTGACAGTGAAAGGAAGCATACATAACAAGAATGCAAACTCACATTCACAACAGCCGAGTCGAGTGAAGTTTTGCAGTCGGGTGAACAAAGCTTTTTTTTTCTCCCCCTCCCCAGCTGGAAGCAGGGTTTGGCTGGTTGTGCAGGGGTGAAGGAGGTAGAAGGGGTGGGTGTGTATAACAATAAAGAAAAGCGTACCGAGTGCCCCGTTACGCTCTCTCTCTCGACAGTGACTAATGATGGCGTTGACGTTTGTGCATCGCTTTGAAAATCTCGCAAGGGAACGGCAAGGTGCATGGCAACGAACCCGTTTCAAGGAACTCTTTGCAAGGTATCTTTGTCGTCCCTTTCTATCGCTCTGTAGCCCTCAGAGACCAAGGTGGGAGAACAGAGCCAAGATGTCTCGTGTCTCGTAATGGTTTTTTAGTTTTGCGGGTCAAGATACGATCAAAGCTTCGTTGGGGTATACACACAAAAAAAAAACGAATCTTCTACCAGATTGTCGTTTGCCAATGCTTGTGCTTTTCAATAACTACTTTTTACTCCGGCGCTGGCGTTTGCTGATCGCTCCCCCGCTGTGCTTATCGATGCAGGGTACAATTTGTATGTCTTATCATTGGGGGGGAGGGGTAACATGGCTGCCGGTTGCACTTGTGAACCGCTCGCTTACTTACCGTAATGATGGTGTACGCTGGCATCGTTCGGTGCTAGCCGCAGTGCCCTCCGGAACCACTGCTCCGCCTCGGACGTTCGGCTACTCTGTAGTGCGGAGAGGGGTGAGATGAAAAGTAAAGTTGTGAGTGTGCGTGTCGGGATTGTCATGTGCAAATTGGGATACGATTGGAAATCGTACGATACTTACGTTACGGGCCAGCATCGTCCCGTAGGAAAGATGGGCAGCAATGTGATCCGGCTGGGCTTCGAGGGCTGCCCGTTGAAACCGTTCCGCTTCGCTCCACTGGTTGAGGCGGGCGAAGATGTCACCGAGCCGATGGTAGATACCCTGCGGGAGTGCACAAGTGAGCGATAATGAGCGGACATTGTTCGGAGAGAGCGTGGTTGTAATACGTATTTTCAGATGAGTCAAATGAGATGAGAAGTTCAGGTTACGGATGAGAAAATAACACGTCAAGTAGGCATTGTACGATTGTTTCCTGAAATAATTCGTTTAAATCAAAACTCTTTATTGATCTTGAGGTACCGTTATGATTTATTTTCAACGGGTAGCTTCAAACCCCAGATACTCATGTTGTTTTTATTAAATTTCTTCATATACCTTCTTTGGCCATGGTCCTTTTTAATTTTAGCTACTTTCCATGATGTATTAGTGTTGAAAAACGTGGTGGGTTTTTAAAGAAAAAATACTTTATTTACGGAATGTGGTTAAATAAAAAAATTAGTGCACATGTAACGATTGTCAATTTTCAACTGCCAGGCCAGGAGTGTAAGAATCCTGACCCGTATCTCCTAACTTATCTTTTTTATCCTCCCTCTCACTCTCTTCTGTAGCGTTATAACCTGACAGGCTGTTGGGCACTTCCAACAGTTTCCAACAATTAGAATCAATTAAAATGTGACTGACCTGTGGTAAGACCTCAAGCCACGGTGAATAAATATTTTCTGTCGATCAGATCACCGGCGGAGAAAATTCTTATCAGTTTTTCTAAAAACCGACACTAATGTAATTCCTTCGACTAATTAATCTGGTTCAGATCCGATACAGCACATCGAAATTCATTTTAGAAGTAGTGATGAACCTGATAACAACAGTTACCACATTAGCTCTGATTGTCAATAAAACACGTATTAAATTATGAATGAAATTGGTAGCAGTTTTTTTGATTTTTTTTTCTGAATTGTCGAAGTTAATTGTGATTAATTGAATGAAAATATGTTTTTAAACAGTGATAAACCATTGTTAAACCCTGCTGTCAGTAAGACCGTCGTTCTGTCGGTCGAGCAGGACACCGACAATCGGTATTCGATGTTCGGACCTTTAAGGACGTACAAAACTAAAACAGTGTAGTGTGTATGTGAATGTGAAAATTATTGGCGATTTTTTATTGCTATCTGGAATAGGAATCAAAACGTCCATAATTCGTTGTAGAACAAAATTAATTTCTTGTAAATTGTTGGTATAATACTTGTTGGGACGTTATCAACAGAATTCTTTATTTCACCCGAATGTACAATAAATGTGAGATACAAAAGCGTTTTTTAAGCAACGTTAGTTTATTGTAGCTAAAAATTCAGTCGCTTGGTTCGGGGATCGATAAATGAATGGCTAAAGATCGTAACCTTTGCCACGTTCGGGAATTATCGTGCTATCGGGATTGCTCGGTTATCAGCACGACTCCACTGCGATAGTGTCCTCTATCGGGATTGAAGGAAAACACCACTGTGCCATAGAATTGACCGTGAATATTTATTTTAATACAGTAAACCCTCTCTTATTTGACACCTCTCCAATTTGAAAAACCTCTCTTATTTGAACATTTTGCACAGTCCCTTGATTTCCAGTAGGGGAAGGTAGGTAAAGACGGACACTGCGGGTAAGATGGACACTTCTCATAAATGCATGAAAAAGGTAATTTTCGAGTAATTCAACAATGTAGAATCCAAACTGAAGGTAAAACAACACATTTGAGAATATTTTTGGCATAATATATATAAAATTGGTTAAATCCACGAACAAAACAAATTTTCAATCGTGCGCACCTTTGTGGATCTAATTTGATTATTGCGGGGCTTAAGCTTTGTATCTTGCATTGTTTATATTTTTGGAAGTTTTATTACATGAACGATTTGTCCTGATGGTAAAGCAAAAAACTGGCGAAAGAACGAGAATGAAAGCAATACAAAATCTTGTTTTCTGATGGTTTAAACATCCTGACACTATAGCGGGAAAGACGGACACTTTGTCATAGGGAAAAATGGACACCGAATTTGTTATTTTGAGTTATTTTTCATCTTATATCAATTGGTGATAAATATATTTCTTCAAACACCTTAGATAAGGGTATTTTGAAGATATAAACCATTACACAACTAGAAAAAGAAATAAATAAGCGAGAAATAAAACACTGGTCAAAATAGCAGTCATGCGTTATGATACTCGCTGGACGCTGATGAGGTTCTTTACGAAATCCAATATTTTGTCACGACTTGGACAACTTTCATAATAAAAAAAGATGAAGTACTGATATCAAATCGTTCAGGAATAGATGAGAGATTCTATGGCTTTACAGAATGGGGTTCAAAAAGTTCAATCTTCAATGTAAGAAATGGCTGAACCCATTAACAAGTCCCTCAAATATGCTGTGGTCGCGGACTTTCTGCGGAATAATTTCCTAAAGCGAAGTTTTAAATTGTTGTTCTGTAAGCTGATGCAACGTAGACACTGTTAGTGCCTGATATTAAATAAGATGCCTTAAATTCTGCATTCTACGTTCTATTAGAAGCGGTTTCCTACAATTCCTAAATTCACCGTTGAATGAATCGTCGTTGCAATTAGCCAAGAATTGGTTTATAAACGTACCAGGACGTGGAAAGCGGTAGAATTTGTTAAAATACTGTAAAACTCTTCAATTTCCAACGTTTTCTAAAGGTGTCCATCATTCCCATATCAGGTGTCCGTCTTACCCGAACATTTCAAAACTGCACGAAAAAAATCATGTTTTTCATTCATGAAAAAAACGCAAAAATCGATAGAAATTTAAAAGTTTCAACACATTTTCTGATAAAACATGAAAGTAAGATAATGTATACACATTTTCATGGTCGTTGCACCTATATATCCTTAGATTTTTACCATTTCCCTTAACGTGTCCGTCTTTACCTACCTTCCCCTACATTTTTGTTCCTCTAATTTGGAAAACCTCTGAAATCTGTGTCCCTCTTATTTGTGTATGGTGTTGCCATGGTTATTGAATGTATGCTGATGTATGCTCAAATTGGCATTCCTGTTCGCAGTTTCCTATAGCAACAGTTAAGACTGCATACTAAATGTTCTGTCTCTTTCTTGTCTTGTATGGACCTTTCATTCACTTTCCACCTCTGTGATTTGAAAACCCCTCTTATTCGACAGTCCCATTGCCTCTCAAATAAGAGAGGGTTCACTGTATTTAACAAAACTGATTTAATATACAGTGGAGCGCCGTTTATCCGGGCTTCTCGGGACTTGACCTCGCCCGGATAAGCGAATAACATGGATAATGAGTCAAATGATATATTTTATCACCAATACCTGATTAATTTTTGGAAAATTATCTTATTTTTTGATAAAAATAACCCAGTTTTTATAACCTTCATGCTATTTATTAAGAATATTTGAAATTTGCCTTGAATTATCGGGTCTTTTGTTATGACAATGTGCTCTTTTAACCGCTTTTTCAAATATCCTCCTCATAACGCAATGTCACCATTGTATTGAACTGTCATTTCTCAACAGCACGGATAAACGGATAGCCGGATAAAAGGTACCCGGATAGACGGCGCTCCACTGTAATTAAAACCAGCTCTAACATGATGAAATGATGTTTTTTGCATCTCAGTGAAAAATGCATCTGTAGATGGATTTTATGTTGGTAATCGATGCGGCTGCTCATCTGGACTGATAAGCAGATCTATAAATGCATCAGTATGTTTGCATTTAAGCGTTATAGTCCCGATGAAATGTGTATGAAGAGCCATGAAATAATTCAATTTATAGTAACTTGCTTATAGTTAAATGCTATAGCAAGAAGTAGAGGAACCTTAGAAATTTATAACCATTATACTCAATGCTTGTTTTAACAGCTATAAACAAGTGTAATTGAAACATGCATTTCCTTTCCAATGAGTTGCGAACTGACTTAATATTTCGTCAAATAATGCTAATACCAGTACCAGACTAAATGAAATAGCGTTTAATAAAATGTACACAATAAGGAAATAGCACTGCGAAAGAAATGCTAGAACTGGCTGAAAGTAAAGTCTTCATAAAGCGTTAATAATGCTTTCGTTATGGCACACCATGAAACGAAATTACATTACCCATTTTATTCCATCCCAACTATCGCCCTGCACTGCATTCCACCCATTCCGGTGCGCAGCCGTTCGACGAAATCATATCGTCCTGTCCCAATCGAGACATACCGGACATACCTCACAAGCAAACAGAGCAGCAATTTTGTCTCGCTTGTCCGTACACGGCGTACACGTACCGGACATTTAGATACACAAACCCACTGAACCGTGCTACAATAACGCATTTATGTGCGCAATAATTTCGACCCGACGGTCCACAGAGCAACTACAAAAAACAGATGCAGCAGTAATACAGAACGGCAAAAAGAAGAAGAAAAAAAAGTGTTGAGTGGTGAAGTGGTGAGGAACTGGGGACAGAAAAATATGTTGACCCATAATCGTAAAAGTGCACAATTGCTTCGTTTTGCTCGGCGCAGGTCTATTGACCGATGATGACCTAGAAACGAAAACGAATGGGTGAACCAAATTGCTGGCCATACGAAGATATGGATGGGTTGGTTGTGCGCCAGTTGTTGGAGGGAAAATTAGATTTTCGTTTTTTTAGTTATATCGGCCCATCGGATGCCGACGAAAGTCAGAGACCTCATTGTCTCATTATCATTGGGGAAAGTGGGAAGATGTGCGAACTGCAAAAAAAAAAAAAAAAACAATGGCGAGCGAGACAGGTACAATGGCAGCCGACAGTGTGCAAATGAGATAAGGTGACAGTTAAGAAGCGTACCGACTGTACTGGGAGGCTTCTAATTAGAAATGATTATCCAATTATTTCCGACACTGGGTGCATTTTCTTGAATTCTCTATTTTCATGTCGTTCTCCTTTTCGTGCCACCGGATGTGCCACCGAGAGGCACAATTTTCAAACGATCGACTGTAAATTGGTGCTTTCTCTTTTATGTCATTTATGCTTAAAAGCAGTGAAGAAGCATCGGCACGTTTAAGGGCTGTTTTCTGTGAACTGCATACGGAATGCACTCGGAACTGCAAGGGACAGATGATTAGCTTTCCCGCGCGTTCAAGAACGAAGCGAAAAAAGCTTCATTAAATTTAATTTCTTTCAAAATGTTTTCAAACTCCTTTTGAAAATGGGTTAAGCGTAAAAAGCCATTTAAATTTTGCTGCTTTTGCTACAAACACATTCGTGCATTCGAGAGGCAGCCATTAAAGCCAGCTAATTTCATCCTAAACTGCACTTTCTCACCAAAATGATCGAGCATAAACTTTGCAAAGCGAAACTTTTCCACATCTTTTCGTGAAAATAACAGAAAGCCAGGAAAACCAAACTTTATTGCTTTGCTCATTTTCCAACCAAGCTGATGACGCTGGCGCCCTCCCCTCTGCTCACAGGGTGAGAAAACTTTAATTGATTATTTTGTTTTATTTGAAATGGTATAAAATTTAATAGGGTAATTCCGTACCTTTTACCGGGGTGAACCGATACGGGTTCGTGCACATGGAGTGAAAATGACTTCAAACTCACCTTACCCCGTGAACCCCTGTGCCCTGTGCCAGGCTTTCGGGGAGGGCAAAAAATCGAACCGGTGAGTCAATTTCCTGCCATAAACATATCTTTATCGGAGCGTCCTTCTGCTGCAGGTTCCTGTGGCAAAACCTCCTCCCAAAGGACATTTGGCGATGAGACGTTGACCATTACCCGCGTAAGCTCTCGTGGCAGGTAAGCACACGGAACGGAACACTGACACAACATGGTGTGGAAGATCGTTGTTCGGACGGGAATGGCCAAATAGATAAACGTTTATTACGGGGTGTGAATTGAATTGGTGGAAAAGATTTAAACCATGGCCGGGACGCTAGAGCAATCATTTCGCTCAGAGCGCTGATATTGGATAGGTTGTAGGATGAGTGTTTTTTTTTTTTTTGGAAAAACGGTATCAAAGACATAAAAGAAGTATTGCAAAATGAATGTGAGAAGCGAAATGGTGCGCTGAAATGGTGAAGCAATAAGCTATTAACATCCGCAACGTGTTTAGCTGTTATTCTTATCACCGGCAGATGATGATGATGATGGTGACCGTTCGAGGGAAATAAAATGATAAGGCGTGATTGAAGGTGGAAAAGGGGTTTATGATGCGGTAAACGATTATGTGTTAAATTAACGATTTTGTTGATAGCTATATGTGTGTATAATAAATTATTAGTTTAAAAGCTATCCATTGAAAGGGCGATTTATTGTTTTTCACAGAGACTTTCAATTTTTAATAAATATTAATCTACATATTATTGTGTTTTATTGCATTTCTAGCAAAATATACAGTTTTGTATGTCTTTTAAACGTATTGTATTAGTTCCCTATGCAATTAGGGAGCAATATTTGCACTGAACAATGTGGATAGAAAAAATCCCAATAACAACAACGTTCTCTTCTTGCACAAAACATTGTAGCGTGTTTGTGACCACTCCAAGTGCAATAACCCGCGGTGCCGGCACGTGGAATATTTCTTTTTTACAAGCTGGAAGCAACAAGCATCACGTGAATGTGTCTCTTTCCCCTCGTACACCATTTTATTCGCAGCTTTTCATCCTTCATCCAGTAGCTCACAGAGGGAAAAGAGCGTGAGCTTGCGAAAATGACATGCGCAGCGGAGCAAAGCATCGAAAACGCTTCACGTTGGGTGGACTACTGTTAATTTTCTTTACCTTACAATGGTTTTGTTATGAATTGCATGTATATTTGGATTGACTATTTGACTACAAAACCAATACAAGAATGAATAAAAGTGAAACACTAAAATTGAAATAAAATTTATACAATTATCGCTAGTCAAAGATGATGCATATATTCTTATCGGGCATGCAACGCAAGACTTTTTCTGCTGCGAGCAAGTGCAAAATCTGCAGAAACTAATTAAGAATAAACTTGTTTTCATAAATCACACACCCTGCCCCGCGTTTGTGATAGTAGCGCATATCACCAAACCACGTCTCCGTGCCAGAACTATTCTCTCCAACGGTGCAGCTGCGTTTAGCAGCGATGTGCTGCTTTGAAGTTGCGCTCGGCCCGCTCGAAATACGGCGAGCAAGATGAAGTTGGATGATTAAGAACGTCTCCAAAGATCTCGTCGCTGCACCCGAAAGCGGACATTCTTTTAATGAAAGTGCTTCCCTTGCCGCCAGGCACACTGATACAACAACGGATGGATTGCCACAACACTGAAGAAGGCGAGTGAGTTGTTTGGAGCGTTGAAAAAACAGCAAACACACACACACACACACACACACACACACACACACACAAAGAGCTTATCAACGTGACAGCACTTTGTGTTTTAAACATTTTTCCTTCACTATTTCGCTCATACAGGGTTTCCCACGATTTATTGGTCAGTTCCCATGATTTATTGGTGCGTTCCCACGATTTTTTGGTCGTATCCTATAGATTTTTGGTTCGTTCCCATATTTTATTGGTATTTTCCAATTGGATATCAATACAATTGGACCAACAAATTCTGGGAAACGACCAAAAAATCGTGGGAACGCACCAAAAAAATATGGGAACCCACCAAAAATTGATGGGAACCAACCAATAAATCGTGGGAAACCCTGTAAACAGCCCACGTGGCAAAAACGAAAGCAAACAAAAAAAAACAAGAAGCGAACAAATCTAAAATTGTCTACCAGCCGGTACTGCTTTACCGCTCAAACTTCACATGTGTAATTCACCCAGAGCAGCATAACAAGCGAAACCGTTTGCCGAGCGAAGTTTTTGGTGCGGGAAAATATTTTCTCTCCCGTTGAGCCGGCACGGAGGAAACAGGAGCTTTTTCCCAGTTTATCACAAAGTGTAATCATTTGCAACTTCGTTGTCACAGATTGTGTACAACTTTTTTGCATCTACACACACACACACATACACCCCTTTTCAGGGCCCTCCGAGGCAAACAGGGGGCTATACACTGTGGAAGAGTTGGGCAAAAAGTTGCGTCTTGTTCCTTTTTTTTGTGTCTCCCAGTCTATACTCACACATGTTCATATCTCACGTGCGCACCATCAGGCTATGGGAAGAAGCGCAAGGCAAGAAGGGTGCTGTGCGTTGGCCGGGAAACCGTTGAAGCCAAGTTTAGAAAGTGTGTGTGTGAGAGAGAGAAAGAGCTAGGGCGAGAAAAAAAGCATCAAGTTGGCCGGAAACATTTTGCATTTTGTTCCGCTTGCGTAACCGGAAAAGTCGTCCTTCAGCACCGCCACACCAGTTCGAAGGGAGAGAGAGCGGGAGAGAATGTTCCGGGAAGGGTTGGAATGAAAGAAGGACACATTGGCGTCGGGACACAATTGCTCACACACACATACACACATACATGTACGCACACACCCGCGCAAACAGTATGGAAAACTTTCACTTGTTGGATTTGCGTAAACAAATCGGTACCGGGTTTGTAAATATTTTAATACTTTTTCCCACTCGGTTGGGCCCAGAGCAGGTGGCGGTGGTGAGTGAGCGTGGAACAACACCCCTGTAGGGCGAAATTGGCGCGATGAAGATTAAATTCGTTCAGTTGACTTTATTTTCCAAAACGGGTTCCGGTATAGAGATGGGAGGTTTGCTCTGTGGATTCACCACATCGGTTGGTTGGGCGAGTTTATTAGATACCGCAGGGAGTGAAATGAGCAACTAGTGAAATGAACAAAATGTTACTAGAACGAGGTGGAATTTATGTTAAAACAGTCCAAAACTATTGTTGGTCAAGCTGCTTCAGCTGCTAATGCAATGGTACAGTTTTGAAGTTGTTTTGAGCTTAATTCGTTTTTGGTATGAATTGGTTGAAGTTCCGTTTCTGTTGAACCTATGATTAAAACTTGTTTAGCTGAAAAAAGTCATTACACATTTTTCAACTGAAAGAATGATTGACAAATCCTACTCTACCACATTTATAGCACAATGTGTACATGACGCTGTTGGTGTATTTAATAACTTTCCATACGATTTTTTCCTTACAAAGCTGTTTGATTGCATGATAGAAATTATTTATGTTAATATCGCATTCTATGCCAAAGGGACAACATTCCAAACTGTTGGATATTGAATGTTGTAACTCTCAGTAACATATAAGTTGTTTAATGTATCACTGTCGTTCTTATATTTCTACACGCCAGCATGGTTTCTTTCCTCGACGCAGTGTTACCACAAACCTGTTGGAATTCGTCTCCAACTGCCACGCAGCCTTTACTTCCGGAGCTCAGATGAATGCAGTATACACTGATCTTAAGGCTGCGTTTGATCGTGTGAACCATCGCTTGCTGTTGGCTAAGCTCGCCCGGATCGGTCTCTCTACTCCGCTGGTGAATTGGTTCAGGTCCTATATCTCTGAACGTAGCTACTACGTACAAATCGATGGTGTCTCCTCTAACGTTTTCGAGAGTTCATCTGGCGTCCCTCAGAGCAGCAACTTGGGACCACTGCTGTTCTCGCTTTTTATTAACGACGTCACACTGGCCATTACGGAAGCAGATTGTCTGCTTTATGCGGATGATGTTAGGCTGTTTCGTATCGTACGGAACACTTCCGACTCTCTTTCTCTGCAGAGATCGATTGATGTTTTCTCTGACTGGTGTATCAACAACGACCTGCTAATTTCTGTTGATAAGTGTACGTCAATGTCTTTCTTTAGAATAGCTAGTCCGATAAGGTATATCTATAGCATATCAGGGACACAACTACCGCGGTGCAATACGGTCAGGGATTTAGGAGTCACCCTGGATCGCAAACTAGATTTAAGACAACATTACTGTGATATTTTAGACAAAGCTAACAAAATGCTAGGATTTATTCGTCGACATTCGAGAGAACTCAATGACCCACACTGCCTGTTAACTCTGTATAAGTCCTATGTTCGTTCCATCCTCGAGTTTAGTTCTACAGTTTGGTGTCCGTTCTCTAGTGTTTGGTCCAATAGAATAGAAGCTGTCCAAAAGAGAGTTACTCGTATTGTCCTACACTTCACTCCGTGGCGTAATGTAACCCCTCGTCTATCGTATCATACTCGTTGTTTGTTGTTTGGTCTGGACACACTTGCTAGGAGACGTGATAATGCCCAAAGTACGTTTTTGTCCAAACTTATTGTCGGTGAGATAGATTCGCCAGAACTACTGGCTAGAGTCAACATAAATGTCCCTCCTAGAGTGTTCCGTAACTACAGACTAATAAGAACTGACCTTACAAGACGTGCATACAGCGAGAACGACCCAATGACTGCGATGGCCCGTAAGTTTAATCAGCGTTACATTTTATTTGACTGGCACCTACCTACTAGATTCTGTTGATCCGTCTTGTCATTGTACACTGCGTTAGTTATTAAAGTTTTAGTTTTAATTCAGTGATAAGGCCGCTTGTTTGGCCAATCACTTAATACAATAAACAATACAACAACAATACAATACAACAATAAGTTAGCCCTTTTTGGCCACATTGAAATCTCTTGACCCTAACATATCGCTGCATGACACTAGTTTATCTTTAACGGAAATAAAAATCACCTTCAAACGTTTTCTTCGAATGAAAATTGAAAAAACTATCTAATTCTAGTAATAATAGCAAGTCAGATAATAGCTCTGGGCGGTCCCGCGGTACAGTACAGCTCAAGGTTATGGGCTCAAACCTAGAATGGACTGTTCCGTAGCAAGGACTGACTATTCGGCTGGGTAGTAATGCATTTAGTCTCGAAAGCCGTTAAAGACCGGCACCTCCGCGCACAACGTTACGCGAAATAGAAGAAGCAAGTCAGAATTTAATTTTGGACTATTAACATAAAATCCAATAAACTCAAGAAACCCAGGTACTTTAAGGATAATAGAGACAAATCACAGTTTTTCTTTAACATTATATTACTGTTTGTTTTAAATTTGTGTTTCATTGCAACGTTGACGAAAACAAGTTTTATTCTCTTCAACACAATAACCAACTTTAACTTGGATATGGTAGCTCAACGTGCCATACGACATTATTCACATTTCGCTTTCCTCCAGTTGTTGTCCGCGTGCCTCCACATTTGTATGGCTCCTCCAGTTATCCAGTTCTCCAAACCTTGCCATAATTTAATCTTACCCAGCTTTACAAAAAATCAAAAATTATGTGCCAATGACATTTTTCCTAACCATCTACTACGCAGACCAAACTATTCACTCTTGTTCCGTTCGTTGCCGCCGCATCTTACTCCCACTGTCTACTCCTACGACGAAAGAACCCCAACAAGCGAAGCCAGCTCGTAAAACGTCAGAAAATACTGTCGATCTAATAAAACTAAACTGCACCGAGGCGGATCACCGTGAATTGTGAGCGATTTGGTAGGCTCCTGTTTGTTGCTACATTGCCTAGCACCGCAGCGCTGTCCACCGAGTTCATCCGGTACGTATTTCCGCACTGGGTTCCGAGGTGGGCGAGGTATTGGTGTGCGTTATAAGACTAATAAAATTTCCAATTTATACAACCGTTGGTAATAAAATAAGGATGTGAAATGGAAGTTTGGTTTTCGCTTTCTCCCAACATGATGCAGGAGAGAATATTGGCAAAAAAAAAAAAATACACAAAGAAGTCTTTAGTATAGTTGGACCTTGAGGGTTGGTCCTTTTTTAGTATTATTTTCTTGTTCCAAATAGGTTTTTCTTTCCGTCAGCAAAGTTGGTGGGATTGTTTTTACTTTCTAGAGGCGTTGCAATCATGCGCAAGGTTTGCAGATGCAGAAGGGAAACTCTCTCTCTCTCTCTCTCTCTCTCTCTCTCTCTCTCGCTTTTTCCCAATAGGGAGTTTTGGGCAAGCTCTCATGCGAGCGAGCATGTTTGTACAAGCAGCCCCGGGTGTGCTGAAAATGTGTGCAGGTACACTAGGGTACACTGCTGGGCGCGATCCAGCACGTTTCGCCGCCTAACCGAGGAAACACCGCCCGGTGACTTACACAGCACGAAACAGGAAACGTAGCGGTGCGATCCATTTCGGGCGAAAGCCGGAAAACCCAAACCCAAACGATCCGGTATAGACAGGGAGATGGATGAGATGGATGGTGAATTCCTGTGCCGTGTTTGTGTGTGTTTGTGCTCTCCCCGGTTTAGCAAACGACGAGTTAACGAGGTGTAGCAGTAACGAATAAAAAAGAAAACCGACCCAAACCCGGTTGATGATGAAAAGCCCGCCCCAAGCTGAAGGTGAGTGTGTGTGTGAAGGGAAGGTAAAATGGGGAAGAAAGTGTAAACACTTTTCCAACTCTCTCACCTTTCTCCCTTCACCCAAACACTCGCTCCTTCTCCGGTCGACGGGGGAAAAAATCAACCCAAAGAAATAGCGGAAATACGTTCATCCGTTCGTGCGCCATCGTAGGTAGGTTTGGTACCACGTTTCGACGCCTCGCCTTGCCTGTAGTTAATCCCAGTGGCTTTCTCCGTCCCGGCAAAGCAAAGGGGCAGGGACAGTGGTGCCAGCTGTGGAACCATAACTATAAATATGAAACGTCACCGGCACACGAACGAACGAACCAAAACCACCCCCGAACGTACCGATAGGTCAGTCTGGCCGGGCACAGCAGGAGCGGGCAGACTTTTCCGCACGGTGAACCGGCGAACGGTAGCGTGGGGCTGCAACGGCAAAGTGTTTATAAAAATCTCTGATATCCGGATTTGCCATTTCCGGTGATAATTTTTCCCCCGTGCGCACGGTGCTCCATCCGAGTGGCCCGGTTGCTCATGCTGGTGGCAGACGGTTGATAAACGGGGGCGCATTCGAAGCCGGGACGGTACGAAGTTGGAGCTGGTTCGGTTTCCGGAGCAGTGGGCCCTGGCAGCTAGTCTGCCGGGGGGAATGAATGAAGAAATGGCCCATGGTGTCTCTCCCGCCAACCGCCGAGGTCGACGAGGAACCAGGAACGGAAGGAAATCATTAAAAGCTTTTCAACACTTCCGCTTAGCCCTTGTGGTCTGGTGGGGTCGGCGTGGAAAGGGAAGCGGTGAATGAAGATACATGATAACGGTGGTTGGCACGTGACTTTATGAAGCCATAAAGTTGGTCCGCGCTAGCTGCTTTCGTTTGCCGCTAACGGTAAGTAATGCGATTCCTGTGCCACTTTCAAATCACACCACGAGTTTGTCCAAGGACACGAAAATGTAATGTAAATGATACGCGCTGTGGAAATGGGAATAGGGTAGGTAGTGGCCGCTTACCTGTGGCGGATATCGTTCCGGCAGTGTGTGCAACGCCTCCCGATAGATGGCCAGCGCGCGCTGCAGCTTTCCCTGATCGGCGTACAGATTGCCGAGCTGTAGCAGCGCACTGATGCGGGCGTTCTCGTGGGCGGCCCGATCGCGCAAACCGGCACCGTCCAGCTTGGTGCCCTCCCGCAGGACGCTGGCCGCTTCCTGGCAGCGGCCGAGCGCTATCAGCGAGGTTCCAAGGTTCAGATAGGCAACTGTAAGAAGGTGAAAAGAGGTAGAAAAATGCAGATTAGTAAAGTTAAGTTGCGCTGCGGGAAGAATTTCGGATTGACAAAATGAGTTGAGATTATAGTGATTAGGTAAAACACATAGGAGAACACACTGGATTTATGACCAAAAATTTGCCTTCCCATCACGATTTTACTCTTTGCAAGTCCATGCATTTGTGTGTTTTTGCTTTCCCTGTGCGGCGGAATATTCGCAATGAATACGAAATGAATATGAACTGTCGTCATCAAGCCAAACGACATCCGTGGTCGGTCCTCAACACTTTCCTTACTAAACGATTTATTTATCTCAAGCACAACTTACCAATGGGCACAAAACAACATTTCCCTGTTGTTTAACAACCATGTGCTTCGTTTCTTAAATACGGCAGGATAATTGGACATCACTCTCGCTGGCATGGAAAACGTGCAATGCCGCTGTCGCAATGAATGAAAAACGACCCTCTTGAGGATGCAAGAAGACGGAAGAATCACAGCTCTATTACGATGCCTTTTCATCCAGTTTCATTTTCATCCAAGCTGTGTGTGTGCGTTATCTGCACACTATCAACTAGCTGCTGCTGCTGGTGGTGGTGGTGCAAATGTTTGACGATGGTTTTGGTTTAATGCAGCATTTGGGTAATGTCCCTGCACAGGTGCTGCTTGTCCCGGCCGTGTGTGTGTGTGTGTGCGCGCGCTAACGTGTGGATGATGTTTGACGTATAGCCGTAAAAAATAAAGAAGAATGCACCATTCCCCATCCATCCATCCATCCACGAGAGCCTTTTAGCGTGATTTTATGACGAGTGAAATCGTAAAAAAACGAGCAGCGCGTGCTTCACACCGTACAGTGCAGAACACTCAGCCTCATTGACACAGCAAGCGGGAAATCTTGAACCGCTCGGCGCTCTCTTGCTCCAGTGGTGGATGGGATCTGGGCTGAAGGATTTCTCGAGTCCCGGCCACCGACAGCCGTCATGTCCCATATCCATTAGGTGTGCGCTAGGGAGCAACCCATGCAGCCGGTACCGTAGGAAGCGGAAGGATGTTCCCGGTAGATAACGCGCAAGCATGATGATACCGTCGTTCGGTGGAACGACAAAAAAGGCCTCCTGCTTTGCGTTGCTTCTGGCCGATCCGGTGCACCGGAGCGGGGTTGTTTTCGTCCACCTTGCTTGCTCGGTTTTTAGCACACTAACCCTGCCCGCCATCCTGTGGCCAGGCGAAAGGCTGAAGCTGCGTTGTGCAAGTGGTGTAATCATAATTACTATGAAATATTAAACGAGGAATGTGGTCGGGCAGGGCAGATTTTCCTTTCATCTTGCGGGGTGTTTTTTGACTGAATAGGTAGAAAGATGGAAAGGCAAACGAGGCTGAAAGACGCTGCTTACGGTAATGGTGGGCAACGTGATACACGGCTACGCTGGCAAGCAGACCAGCGAAAACGGTGTGGATAATCAGAAGGGAAATGATTTGCTCCCGTTTGCAGCAGGAAAAAGCACACAGTGTCAAAGGCATGCTCACGTTTTAGCATCGGTGGGAGTAGTTTTACGATCGTTTCTTTCTTTCCTCAGCCAAATGAGCACAAACACACTCACACAGACAGCAAAAAAGCACTGACAGCGTAAACGAGGTGAGCAAAGTAAGTAAAATCGTTGAAATCAAGCCACACACACACACATAGGGCTGCATGATAAAAGAGCACACAAAGTGTCAAGTGTCTTATGAATATTAGAGCACGTTTTTGATCAACGGTAAACGGTAGCGCTAGAGATGGCAGTGTGGGCTACGAGTACGCGGTGCACCGTGTCATGAGAGGAAGCTTTTGTGTGATTGCTTTTCACAGGAGGTTTTTAAGCCGTCATACGTCTTTTGGTTGACTTTTCTTTTTTAAAGCCGAGCAAAATGAACAAAACTGTATTTGAATGAAAGGCGTCAACGGGTGTCATTAGATTTACAGAGGTGACAAGAGGCCAAATACTTGGGCGTAGTACTGTTTATAACATGATGTCCTACAAAACTACTTTTCTACAAAATGTTTATTGTGTGATTTTAATGATTCTTTTTTTCAATCTTTAGTAATGGCTTAGCTATCAACTGCAATAATACAAAACCCACGTATAACGTATGGCTTAACGTTATAAATGGCAAACAACTGAACTCGGATCAAAAAAGCTATATTTACTTGTTGGCCAATGAAAAAGTATACACTCAGGAGTTGAAATTTAAATACAATTTAGTTAACAGTCCTAACTGTGAAAATTGTGGCTATGTTAAAGACATTCAACCCAAACTATAAGAATGTCGAGAGAGAAAGAGGAACTGGGAACTATTCAATAAAATAGCTCAAAAGCTCAAAATTAGAGTACTGCCGTACGATAGATTGATAAAACCAGACTTTAGAATAAATTTGTATAATATAAATATCTATTGTATAAGGGAATACAATTAATCAAGCTGAAATGAAAAACAACAACCCAAGTAGGAATAATTAAAAATTAACTCCACCCGCATGTAGATAAACAAGGTTTAAAGCAGATACTAAATTTAGTCTTAACAATAAAATAGGTGAGATTTAATATGGCGAGATTTTATATTTAATGATAGAAAGGCAACAATCTATAATTTTGGTGTATAAAATGTTATCTGAATACAAAAAACTAATAAAAAAAGTTCAAAAAGCTTAGCAAACCAAGCCAATTGATGTAAATAAAATTGAATGTACAGATGCTAGGCCCTCTTTTATTCCACTCAAGCTCTCATCATTAGTTGGGTAAGTCGCATGATATCATCATTTGAAACGGATTCTTTTCAAAACTCTTCCAGTACCCAAAAAAAAGTCTTTAGGTACCGTCGAGTCTTGAGCAAACAGAGCGAAGATGGCTCAATGAAAACAAGCAAGCTAGTGGATCATTCAGCACTTCCATGCGTCCATTGTACGCCACCAAACGAACAAAAGCAGTTGACAAACTACGTGCATCATGATTTGTATAGTATTTTGTGGCCCTTTCCAAAAGGCAGCCGGACGAATAAAGAATCGTGAGTCAAGTGAATTTGAACCTCCTTTAGAACGAACCGAGAGAGAGAATGAGGAAAAAAGAAGCACACACCAACAACCATCGTCCGATAGCACCGAGCTTCCCTTACACTGTCAGCCATCCGCACAATGATTGCTAAATGATCTGTGCAAAATGAACACAAAAATGGAATCGAGTTACAGGATGGTGTACCGTCGCCCAAAGACTGATACGCGTTCTCTACTGACGCTTTTCCAGCCAATTGCATCCCGGCTCTGTCTCAGGTTCTACCAAGCCATAGGAACAGGGGAAAAACTAATGCCCTGCGATACACACACGACACGAGCCAGTTAGCTCGCATGGCTAACCTTAAAGACCGTGGCACTGAAACTGAAGCTGCACGCAAGCATTATACGTGTGCGAGTGTGCTCACTACGACTATGTTTGCCTCCCTGCCGCACACCATCGGTACACGATGACAAAGTTCATCGCTTTCAATTTCTTTTTCCCGGCTGGGGAAAAGCGGGTAGAAGAATTCAGCTCGCTTGGCCAAACAAATTCCTTCACTCACTTGTGCAGAAATTCTACTCCCTCAGCACAGCTGTTCAGGTTCTGCGTGTGAGTTTGTGTGTGTATGTGTGCCACCTGTACAGCCACATCCGCAGCGAGTCCGCAAAGCTTATCAGTAAATCTGATCACGTCCCAAACTCGGGTCGTGTGGCCGGAAGTGGGCTGCGCGTCAGGGCGCGCGAGACGACAACCGAAGTCTGGAGTTGCTTAACGATGTCTTGTGAGCGTTGTTTTTCTTTTTTTTTTTTTTTTTGGTTTGCTGTTGCAGCAAGCAAGGCTAGAAGAATGGGGAGGGGGGGGGGAAGGGGAAAAGATGTATGGCTTCGGTGCTGGGGATTGACGCAGCTTTCTTACAAAGTACCGGGCGTCTCCATGACTTTTTAGTGGAGGCTGTTGCTTGAGTCGTTTTTTTCCTCTTCCTTTTGCTTTCTCCAGCCAATCGTTATCAGTTTTGTCATCGGCGAGAAATGGTGCAAAAGGGAAGTAAAAGAAGGTAAAAAAACACCCACCCAACCATGTTACTCGTTGATCACTTGTTCATATTTGCTTTCTTCCTGTGTGTGTGTGCGCGCGCGCGTGTGTGCACGTCCTGTCAAAGAGCTGCTGCCCGAGACACCCCACTCACACCCAGCCCATCATTCAAACACTGGTGCTGCAGTGAAGGCAGCAGACACACATCAGCAGTCGTGCTATCATAAATATTAAAGTCCATCCACGCGCTAGCCCGGGGTCGACTCCTGTCTCCTGTTGGACTACTTTTAGAAGCAAACAAGAAAAAAAACCCTCCGAGAAAGGGGAAAATGGAACGTACGAATTCTCGTTTACTAGCCGTTTATTCAATGCAACTCCGACGTGCTTCTCCCGGGTCCAGCCGATGCACCAGGCTGTCTTTTGTTGGCCTGAATGTTGCGGCCCGGGCAGTGAGCAAAGGGCTGCAAAGTTCAGCCCGTGCCGTAGAGCACATCAGTGCTCCGCTAAAGACCGGCAGCTAGGCTGCCCGGCTGCCCTTACGAGCAGAGTCGCTGCACCGGAATGATTAAATTCCCAACGGTCGCTCCCTGGAAAAACCGTGTCGTCATTCCGTCAAGCTCTCGTTTTTTCTTTCTTCTACTCAGTGCTTAGGGATGCAGCTGGGGGCCTACCCGCCCTCGCGTGGTGGTGCACACATTCGAATGCCGGACACTGTCACATTCGAGCTTTGCTTCGTGCCGTAGCTCTTTCGCAGCATGTTGTGACACTGCAGGGAGAAAACTTCGAGTGAATCACTACAGAAAAAAGGGGGGAAAACATCTCCCTCCCTTCCACCCGTTGTATAGGATCACCAGCAAAGCAAGGGTCAGAAAACCGGACGTGTCCCGTGTCCGAAAGACCACCGTTTGCGCGCGGACCGAACACCGAGGCACATCGAGGCAACATCGGAAAAGCAAAGTTGAATTATCATCTATTTCACAAAATTGGAAGTAATGGTGCGGAAAAATCATTTATATTTTCCCGCGCTTTGCCTCTCTGCCGCAAATACATTTACCCCCTCGAAAGCAAGATGTTTGTGTGTGTGTTGTATGTGTGTTTTCTTTGTTTGTGAGCTAGGAACGAAGTGCTGTCTTTCACCTTCGTTTGAAGATTGTTCGAAAATCATATCACATATGGCGGGCGGATTGTTGACTTGCGGAAAATGCTTGTACAGGAAGTATGCACACATACATACACACACTCATACACCCAAACAACCCTCATAGATTCTACAGCAGCTTTAGCAGTAGGAAACGAAGGAGAAATTAAATTTTGTGGCTCAGCTGAAATTGGAATTATTGCTTGCCAATCATTGCCCACCCCAACGGGAGGTTGAGGGAGTGAGCGCTGGCAGCAAGATGCAAGCAATTTTTATTTCCCAGGGCGTATCGAATTTGAAGCCAGACGTCCGGTTCAAATTCAATCGGTTGGAATCAAGCACGGAAGCATGTGCTGAGGGTGTGATAAAAAATAAATTGCACAATTAGCTTCATAAAAATAACATAACGACGCCGCTGGTGATGATGCTTCACATGGGGAGACAGTGTACAACATACCGAAGTACACACACACATTCTGGGACGAAAATTAAGCATAAGTGAACAGCATTTTCCGGTGGAAATTTTTCGGGCAAACACGTCAAAGTTGTTGCCTCCGTACAAAGTGCAAGCGGGGGAAAAATGTATTGGATGGGAAATTTACCCCTCTCTCTCTCTCTGCCTCTCGCTCTCTGTCTCTCTCTCTGCTCCTCTTAAAAAGTTGTATCTGTACACGAGTAGGGTACATTATGCTGCAACACAACAACACGAAGTAGTGTGCCTTCCACTTAGCCCACTTTTAGATGAATAGTGGTAAGCCCTTTTGTGCTGAATCACACACATTCAAACACACACACAAGAGGACAATAGTTAGTACATTCTCTTACATTAACGACAGTGGAGGGGAAAAATAATTCATACTCACATACTACTACTATACACACACACACACACTCGCTTACAGTAAATTAAGCAGCTTTCAACTTTTCCGGCCATAGTTTGGGGGCTTCCGAAAACAACGCAGCTCGGCAGGAGCAAGTTTTTCCCTTTGCAACGGAAAGCGTTACGTTGCGTTGGTGGAAAATGAAAGAAACAACGAATTGATCCTCACACACACCCACACACATGCAGCAGGACGAGCGTCCTCCAGGTCGATGAATCCTCTTAATGGGAGCTTATCATGTAAAAAAGTTTGCCCAACTGTTTTTTCACCTTTTTCTTCATGCTACATTGGTTGGTGTTTGGTTCGAGTAAACCATTTGTCTTATGTTCCGTAACAACATCCACCGGGGGAAAAAACGGGACGCTTCAATGTAAAAGTGCATACCATTGTGGTGCTAGTGAATAAATTATGAGTGAACAATATTATTACCCTTATGTGACCTTTTCGTTTTGGCAGCGGAAAGAATGCAAAACACTTGCCGAACGCCGAACCCCGATGAGAAAAGGCTAAGGAATTTGAGGGCAGAATGGGACAATGGCGTGATTTTCCCTTATTTTTTTGTGTGCTTTTTCTGCTACTTCCCAACCCAACTAGCAGGAAGCGTGAAGCCACGTTCAATCCGGAACGACAAAAGCACTTCGGTGCGCTCTCCCAGTGAAAGCACTCGTTAGCACGTTGCAACTGAATTGGACGGACGGATATATCGCTTCAGGGCGCGCAAGCACACACACAGAGAGCTCACATGGTCCCACGCACAAGACAGCGAACAGCGTGCCTGGTGCCCGGTTTGATGCGTCGCGATGCAATGCTACATGCGCTGCTGTCATGCCAGCCCTTCGGCGTGACTTTGGCCCGGTGTGCTTCTTCCCGAGCGAATAGACTGCTCCCGCCAAAAGCGCTGCTTCAATCGCACCGTAGCGTAATGGAAATTGATTTTACCCAGTTTCCTCGCTCGCTCCTGTGTCCAGCGCTAGACACAAACACACATACACACATGTCTTGGAACGGTGCTGACCACCGTGTGTGGTAGGGTTTGACCGCGCACAGTACCCGGCACGGGAGGACGTACCCGGGCCGGTGTGGTTGTTTGAGCTTGGTTTCAATTAAACTGCTAATAGACTTTGATTTAAGACTCGCGAGCGTCGTTTTGGAAGAGTATCAACGATCAACGAAAGAATACGGGATACGATCCATCGAGGTGACACCTCGCACGGCAAGGGACGACGACCCCCTTGTCAGCCCGATCGTTTAAAATGCCATCAATTACGCTTTCAATCAGGCGCTGTTTAGCAGTCACAACAAACGCCAGCACACGCGTTTTGTGCGCGATTAATCGGTCGTAAAATGGTGGTGGTGGTGTGCATACTGGCTGCAAAACTAAAACAGTGCAAAAATGTGTGCACTCTCGCGCGCACACAGATACAGGCGTAAATAAATAATTAAATAACCTGACGCTTGACTGTGTAATAGAATTCCCGCCACGCTCATTGCACGGCATTGCTAAAGTAAACAAGCGCGCTCTCTCTCTCGCTCTCCCTAAAACACCCTAAAAGTATGCAATTTGTAGTCGTGCTGGTGATTTAATCTTTTCTCCTTCCCATCGCCCACCGCAGTGCACACAGGCACACAGGAGCGTTTGCTGAAGCTGTCAAATTATATCCAATTATTGCCAAAAGCAGCAGTGCCGGTCGGGTTTGCACGAGTGCGTGATAATAAATCAGTACCAGTTTTAGTCTTTATTGCCTTTGCTTAGGAAGGACACGGGAGGAACAGGAGGCGGTGGTGATCCCATTGTATGCCATTAGAATGGCAATGGTAACTAATTTGCACTCTCCGATGCTCTCGCCGATTGCTGTGCTGCAACGGGCAGCCTGCACAAACAAACACCTCTCCCCTTTTCAGTCATAACAGCACGAATTTTATGTCCACTCAGGCGCGCACCGGAACCAAAGCACGCCGGCAAACACACACACACACGGTCAACACAGTGGGCCGCCAGTGGGTGCAGTGTAAAGGTGGGCCTTAATAAAATATAAACTAATTTATAACCCGGCGCGTATCCGTCAAGGGCGTTACCTCTCGGCGTTACCTTCCCTTCCCGTTCCGGTGGAGCGTGTGGTACGATAGAACGGACCGTTGGTGGTTTGGTGGAGAGAGCGTCCACCGTCACCCATTGCAATCAGCGCCCGCGTTGCGTGCCAACGTCCAAGAATCAACAAAGTGCTGTCCGTCGTGTGTGCGTGTACCCGCCACGTTTACATTTTATCCCCTTCCATGCCAACCGTGTCAACCACTCCTGCTGGAAACTGTTTGATTAGGGCGCTCATTTGGCTTTAGCGATGGACGGACCTGCCCGACATCCATCGTAAACCGGCGACAGAGGGCAAACATTATCACTTGGCGGGATTTGAATTGATTGCCGCTGCAAGTTGGCCGCTGGTTTTTGGCGGACAGGGGACAGTGGAATGGATAGATGGATGGATTGGGCACCGTGACCGCCGAGATGAAGGATGATGCTGTAGCGCGGTAAAGTGGTTGCACGGCCATGCCCCGGAAGGGCGTTCGGAATCTGTCGGATTTGATTGATATGTTTAGCGCGTCCACGCGCCCCAACTCGGCGGAAGATGTTTGTCTTCGCTCGCATAAATTATCGACCGACTGGGACTTTGGGATGGTAGGGAAGGGGTCGCTTTTGCGGGATTGAAAGTAAGCAGCTGCGCAAGGATTGATGTAAGCAGCATGACGATGTGCTGATAAGTGTTGAGCAAGCTATCTTGAAAATCCCACATGTACACAGCTGTACAGTGTTAAAGTCGCAGGTGGAGCTTTCGAGATGAAATATTTAGCTGCAGAAACGGGTGTTCCAGGAAAATTACTGCAATTAATACTTCAATTAAAATAAACTCTCCATTGCCAACTGGACTACAGGCACAGGAGTTGAGCCTGCTATTGCCATCTGTCAATAGGCTGCTTCGCTCAATCTACCGAGACCTCAAAACATCAGTCACTGCTCGGTACATAATTTACTTCCAGCAAATTCCCACTCCGTAAACGATTAATCACTTTGGGGTTGCCTTTCTCGTTTCAAACCCAGAAAAGGGTTGAGCAAAAGAAAAACCCTAGTTTGGTTCATTTTTTTCCCCTACAACTTTTTCGTCCCCAAAGTTTCTCCAAAAACCCTTTGGCAACTTTGCACAATTCTATGGCCGAAATGGAAATGAATGGAAAACGGAAAAGAAAGCTCACCAACCACACACACAACAAAAAACGAAAAAACGATCAAAAGTAGCCCTGCCTTTGCGTAATCCTGCGCCTTCCCTTCACCAGGACGGGACTGAACTTCTCCTCGGAGCGCGCTGGGAGAAAGTTTACCTCTTTTTCTAAAGATCTTGACGCTCTCTCCCACTGCCCGGAAGTGAATCTTACCGGGTGGTATAATTTCAATTCAATTTCCGCTTCCTCGCCCCCATCCCATCCGCTCACGCATCTCGCACCGCTCTCAAACTGTCAACCGTTTTACATTAATGAAATCATCAATTTCACGCACACCTTTTTTTCCTCCGGAGGGATTCCAAACCGGCACTGACGTGGGGACTGACGGTCCGAATTGAAGAAAGGAGCTTCGTTTTCCATTTTCTCTCCTCGCTTTCTCGTTTGTGCTGCTACTGCTGTTGTTGTTATGCGGTCGATTTTTGGCCCTGTCGTTTTCGACAAAATGCGTCCTTTTCTTGGGACGACCTTCCTTTTACATTGCTTCTTTCGCCCGAAACCTGGGCAAACCTTTTTACCGGCTGGTGAGGATCCATCACCGATGGGAGAAAGACATTTCAATTGGTCAACCCATTTCAGCTAACGGTGACCAAATTTTACTCGTGGGAGCGTTCAGTTTCAGGACAGAGGTAGAAATGGTTTATTTTGTTGAGGCAGATGGACAGAATCACATCGTTTCTATCGCCCGTTTTCAACTGGGAATAAGTGTGTGGTGCTGTGTTAAGGTGCGTTACCTTGAGAGTATACTTTCGAAATGGTTAAGCGCTTGCTAACGACATGCAAGTGGGGAATATCATTTTCTGCACTATATCTTACGAATGAGGTCAGGACATTTTTTGCTCAGCCCCTCAG
This sequence comes from Anopheles arabiensis, assembly GCF_016920715.1. Classification (NCBI taxonomy): domain Eukaryota; kingdom Metazoa; phylum Arthropoda; class Insecta; order Diptera; family Culicidae; genus Anopheles; species Anopheles arabiensis. The sequence continues at coordinate 25,476,245 of NC_053518.1, forward strand.
ATTCTAAAGGGTACCTCAGCAGAGCAACGAGTTGGATAACGATGACATGTACTTTCAAGATCTTTACATAGCGTGGAAAGCAAAGACGTTTTCTATTGAATGACGCTTCTATTGGATGGCTGAAGCTGTCGTGGATGTATAGAATATGCATGCTGCATTCTAACATGTTGGTTATAGAGGGGAATGGCTTCTACTGTGAATCGTAGTTGTTGCGGGAAACATGATGACTTGCATTGAGTCTTTTGGGGCAGATTTCGATGGTTTGTACCATGAATAAGTTATAACAGAAAGTCAAACTGTAAGAAATCATTGTAATATTTTATAAATTTTATATGTTGGCGACAGCTGTCTTCAAGATTAATTGTACAATATTTGGACTAAATTGCCAAAAAACAATAACAGTAACTTTTTTTGTGTGTAAATTAATATTGTATCACACGATCTTATGTAGTCAGAATATTAAAATTGCAACAACAGAATAGATGCTAGTATTATACTTAAATTTACAGGGTTTTCCAACTCAGCTTCGAATGTTTACATCACCTCCAAGATGATTTGCAACAGCTACCAAGTGGTGCATTTGCCTCAAAACAAAAATTTTAATTCTGAACGCCCAGTGACATTGATCGTAAATCGATAGTGAAATTTATATTTTCACAAGCGCATCTGGCGGCGGCTGGTGGAAGCTTTTTTTAGTCATCGAGAGAATGAGGGAATGACGGATCTCAAAATAAAGTGGTTGTTTCATAGATTTTTGACCAAAAAATATATGTATTGATTACAAAACTTTTACAGTCGAGTTTAAGTATCAAACATTTAAAAATAACATATTTTTGAAAATCAAAATCACACTAACGATTACGTTCACAAAGAACTACTAAACTCAATCCAGTTTGAAACGTGTTGAAAACCATGTGTAAAAATTGAAATTGTATTTTTATGCAAATACATCATTTGACAGCTGTTGAAACACTGTCTTGAACGTGCTGAACAATGTGGTCAATCGAAAGTGACTTGGAAAACACAGTAAAATATTTCATAATATCATATATAAAAAGTAAAAGAATTTTTAAATTAATGAAATGAAGAAATTGGATGTGAACAATCGTTATGCTTTAATTTGAAAAAAAAAATCACTTCTTCATAAAAATACCTACACATACGCCCAAACAACTCAATTCTAATCGATCCGATCAACCTTACGCACGCTCCCGGATTGATTCGACCCAAGCTCCGCGATTATCCGATCGCTTCCCGTACCTATCCTCTCCCCGCTGGCTAAATCGACCCAATCAAACGGGGTGTTTAAAATTAACGATACCACCCGGTTCGCAGTTTTCCATCGCTTGCAGAGCAAGCGAGCAAAATAATTTGTGATTAATGGAAGGTAAAATTTGCAAATTACAGCGCAAAGGGACCGATATGCACCGAGTGATCGGGTGACGGTGGTGGTGGACCACCGGCTACCATCGTGCGGGATAATTAAAGCCATCGGGTTGGAAAATTGAAAAGCATGTTTTTGCACGTTCCGTCCAGCGTTCGATGGGATTTCCGCAGTCTCAAACACTCTCACCGTCCTCCCCATTGTGGCCGATGCGGGAGACAGTTTATTGGTACGATTTTAATGTGCGTCTACCGATTGCTTGCCGCGGGCGATAAATTCAATCCGATCGCTGGCCGATGGGGATGAAAGTGTCCCCCCTTTTTCGTATCGTGTGTGTGTCTGAGTGTGTTGTTTTTAAGTGCATGCGTTCAATATAGTTTGCCAGTGCTGCCTGGGCAGAGCTGCACCGTGCACGCTGGGAATAGATTATGCAAACATTTAGCCCCAGCTAACCACGAAAACCTGTGCGGTTCGTGTGGGGTGAGGTCGACGGGTTAGGGCAGACCAGCAGGAACGCTTCCATCCCGAGGCTAGAAGCTCATTAAAACAAGCTCACCCTCACGTGGCTCCGTTTTGTGTGCGCCCGTGTGCATTCCCGCAAGCGGCCATGAGTGCTCTTGTGCGGGGTTGGGGCAAAAATCCTTAATAGAAGTAGGGTAATCATGGTCAAAGGAAAAACCTCAACAAACGCTGCCAAGCCATGCCTGTTTCGTCCGCCTCGCTCGAGCTATATCGTTCTAATGCTCGGTTTTGCCTCCCTTGTATAACCGCTTATGCAAAACTGTAACAGCAAAGTGTATTTTTACGGCAGAACGGTTTCACCTGTGATGTGCAGCTTCGGGGGGGCTAGGTACTCACTTTGACCTTATGATAGTGATGCTTTTATTATGAAAGCTCCCAGCACCTTTTCAACATTCGCTATGGTTGAGGTTTTTATGCTGCACTAAGATAACGTTCACCTACCGCAAGTAGTTTTGATTCTAAAAAAAATTACTACAGCTCGCATGAAATGAGCCTTCATTGAGCGAACGCCTAGAGCTGATATTTCCGGTCAGCTAAATCCGGATCACCTGGCATCACTGCGTCCCTCTTTACCCTGCGTCACGGATGAGCAACAACGCTGCGGGTGAAATAATTTTCGGTCTAATTAAATTAATTATGCATGTGTGAATGTGTGCTAGCGTCCGACGCTGCCTCGTGACACGAGGGTATGAGTTCCGGCGTCCCTTCCATCCGAAAGCACCATATTGCAAGCCAATCATCTTCTCACCGAGCCGAGGTGTTGAATCGACAGCGAAAACCTTTCCTTTTTTGGCAACAGCTCTGGTGACTATGAAAGAGAGCTGTTTGTGTGTGCTTGTGTATGTGTGTTTGATTATCACCCGGCGGCGAGTGTGCCAATTTTATGCGCCAGCATCCGGGCGAATGGAAGATTCAACAACCGTGCCGGAAACATGGTCGGTGGTTTTCTGTTTCCTGCCGCCAACCGATCGCACGGGAAATGAATACGGGCACGCGCACGCGTTAATGGCGATGATTTGTGATAGTTTTCGGCAGTGTTTAAATATTTGAGAGAGGAAAGATGAGTACTGCGTGGTACCGGAGTGAATGTACCAGGGCATTGCAATTTTTTTTAACATAGCGAAATGTAGAAAAAAGCAAGAAAATCACTACATGTGCAATCTTAAATGAAAATAATATTTCCTGTTTTAACATTGTTTACATATTCTTTATATTTTCTAAGATGTTATCTAAATCCTGTACTTCGGAAAATATATTGTCGTTTTCTGTTATGGATTGAGAAGATCACACGAGCAATCATTAGTTAGTTAGTAAAGCGAACAGTTTAGATTGAATTGATGTTGATAAGAGTAAGTAAATAAAACAAATGATAAAAGCAGTACAAGAGCATGCAAACCTCAATAGCAATAGTTACCTGTTTAAGAACCTAATACTCAGAACCTAATAAATAAAACAAATGATAAAAGCAGTACAAGAGCATGCAAACCTCAATAGCAATAGTTACCTGTTTAAGAACCTAATACTCAGTATCATGTTTAAATATAAAAAATTAATGCCAGCACAACGTGTTAAAAGAGGTAGAGTTTCAAAGTGTTGTTTGGGTAGGGTCATGCGATTGGTTTCGATACGATTATCTAAATCTATGGATTTAAAGATCTTAAAGATCTTAAACAATCAATCATAGTTAAGATCGAAAGGAGAAAGCGACTATTAAAAGCCTAAAAAGGTGTTATTCATATAAAAGTATATCTTTCCCATTTTTATAAACAATTCTCTGCTCAATTGAAATCATTTTCTCATCGTTGTTAGCATCGCAAACAACCCAAGAAGCTTACGTGTTTTGAGAAAACCGTCTTGGAGCAAAAGCAAGATTTAATAATACAGTACTTGCTTCGCCGAAGGAAACAATTTTCACTGAAACACAACAAATACTTCATCGTAGGGTACAGTGCATTCGGGCTATTAAGAAAAAAAATGACCCCAATACAGCGTACACCGACTGGGTAAACAGAGCGACCGTACCACACCAACGAGACAACCGAGCGACCGCCCGAAGTTCCTTTGCTGTGCCTCGAGCCACTGACGCTGTAAGTAATCGTAACACTTCACTCGTTCGACATCGAAATCCCATCAGAAATCCCTACGGACACACGCAGAGCGTGTGCAGGGAGTATGTAGAAACATTTGTTACTAATGTTCCATCCCTTATGCCATTGCATCACCCGAATAAGGGGGAATAGCGAACGTCGAAAAAAAAATCTTCACTCCTACGTACATTTCCAGATGTGTTCACCATTGACTCTGTGTGTGCGTGTGTGTGTGTTTTGCCTCGTTTCGGTATGGAATTGTTCGACAGGTTGTTTTGCGAAACCCCCATGCAAACGTGAAACATGTGTGTGCGGGCTTTGACGTGCCGCTTGACAAGTGTAAAGCATGTTTGTGCTGCCACAAAAAAAAAGCTGGGAGGCTACTGGACTACTTCCTAGAGTAGCAGAGAGAAAAAAAACACCCGAGTGTTACGACATTCGAACGAAAAGTGCCAGCGGCACAATCAGTGAACCGCACTCGGTTTGGGAAGGGACGGGGTTCAACCGAAAATTTCCAACCGGAAGACAGATTGCACACGTTCGGACGGACACCTCGCTTTACTCCATCGCACCTTGGAGCGTCATTAGCTTTGCGATCGATTTTTGCTCACATCGACAGCCACCCGTCGGAATCAAAATATCTTCCCCTAAGGACACACGTCACACACACACATACACACAGCGCCAACGACGACGAGTGCTTTTTGAAAAAGGGAACAAAATGTATAGTCCAGCTGCTGCCGGTTGCGATGGGGTTTACTTTCGTTGTTTGTCTGTCCCTTTCGCTACATCACGCGTCGGCTGGAGCTTTTACAAGGCGAAACGTCGGCTTAGTGTCACATCTTGCTTGGTTCGGGAGTGCTTTTCGTACCTCATCATCGAAGCCCTTTTCCCCGCACGCCCAACTGTGCGGCCCCGACACCGATACGCATCGATTTACTGACCAACATCTCCATTTACTTTCATCGTTGACCCAGCCGCCATTCTTCCCTTTTTTGAGGGCAGAAAGGAAGGAAAAAAAGAAAAAAGCAAGCTGGAATCGGGACAGGTCACAAATTTCCCTTACTTTATGAAAGTTCCAATGATCCTGCCACCCTCACCCGCCCGAGCACAGTGATCGCCCACCGCCCCCGGGAGTGTAAGAAGATGTGTTTCGACCCCCGGAAAGGCACACACACTTATCCTATATGTCACACTAATTGACGTGGGTTTTCTCGCTCACCCGCATTCCTCCCGGACGAGGCGCACCGAATGAAGACACTTTCCGACCGACCGGTTTCTACACACACATACACACACACATGTACGCCCGATTTTGGCGCTTTCTCGTTTTTGGCTCCTTCCGGTGCCATGATGATGGAGCCATCTCCGGTGTGGAGGAGAGAAGTCAAGACGCATCAAGAGGAAAAAGGAAGGAAAATAAAACGGAGCGCCCAAGCACAGCAGATGGTGCCACGGATTGCTTCCATGTTTTTTCACCCAGCGGGAGGTCGACAAAACGACGCGGGCGCTAGCGAAAGGTTTGAGGAAGTCTTATCAACAAACCCTTCCTGTCCCTCTCTGTCTCTCTCTCTCTTGAAGCGTGTCGGTGTGTGTGTGCGTTTGGACGAAATTGGATTTTCTCTACCATCCCCAAAATAAGAAACCACTCAGCGAAGCCGGCCAGCGTCACGGCAGCGTGCACGGGATGGTCCATCCGCCCCGTCTCCACGAATGGAATGCCAATAGGATTTAAGGATCTTTGCGCCGGGCGAAGCCGGAAGCAAGAGCCCGGCCCAGGGGAGTCCAAGAGGGGGGAGGAAAGGGGGATAAAATAAGGGTAAAGGACAGAATTCTTTAAGACTTCCACTAACTGACAGATGACGCAAGTGTCAGAATATACGCCCTTTTACTCGTTCGCTCGCTGGCGCGCTGCGGGAGACTCAGCGACTACGGTTCCAGCCGGTGCGAACCGGTTTCCCTTCTTCGCTCGAGTACCGTTTGTGTGTTTGCGTGTGTGTGTGTGTGTGTGTGTGTGTGTACGGAACATGCCGATATTTCGTCCCGTTGCTCCAGGTAAAAGCCCGAATGTTTGGACCCGGCACTAGAAGACTTCGAGGGAAAGTAAATCAGAGCACACACAGTCACCTTTACGGTGCTTCTGGATGGAAGATAAGGTGAAGATCACTCGAGGCTCCTGGGAATGCCTCCGAATCCGGGTAAGGTAAGGTAAGGGCGAGAGTGGGGTGTGAAGTGACGGCAGGGGAAAATTATGTGCACACATATTATCTGGGAAATACTTACGTGCCAGCGATGGTCGAAAGCGTATCGCTTTTCGAAAGCTCTCCACAGCCTCGTTGTAATCTTGCTGGTTTTGTAGCAAGATCCCTCTGTGGGAAAAGGAAAATGGGAGAAAAAAAGGGAAAATAGAATTAGTTTTCAAGTGTCTTTGTATGGCAAAAGTACGCTGAAAATAGAGTTTGATGATTAAATATAGAAACATTCAGCTTAAAAAGCAGAAATATTGTTAAAATTTGTAGTAACTTGGGATAATTTTACACTCATTAGTTTTAAATTTAGTACAAACATTAAGGTAAATAATCTATGACACAGTTTGTAAGACTTATCTTTTGTAGACCTATAGATTCAATGAACATTGTAACATAATTAATACAAATTCAGCCTTAAGCATTAAGCATCAATAAATAAATCAATTTTAGTCACATCAAACTTAATCGAAAAGAATAATCCTACCAGCAAAATCCTGAATTTTTATTTCTAAAGCTTCGAAATAACATTTAAATTCCTTCTTCTCGCTGATCTAATCGTCTAGATTCAATTTTTGAACGGTGTAATGTTTTGTTTAGTAAACATAAAAAAAAACATCCCTTTAATTTCGTCCTACCTCTAAACACCGTTAAACTGAGTTAAATTGTAGACGGAACATAAATAAGCATATTTTATTATTCCCCCTTGTGTGCGTTTTACTCCACACGCACCTTCGTGAGCCAAAAACGGCCCGATAAAAACCACGGCTACGCTTTAGACCCGGCTGTCTTCTACGAGCCCAAGATTTCTCTTCCTTTTTCAATTTTATCGCGAAAATAAGCGCGTGCCACCGGCTCAACCCTCCCGGCAGGAGCCGGGAATGGAAATTAGCTATTTGTTAAAACATTTTATTCCCTAATTTGAGAATGCCATTGCTAGTGCTTCTGTTCGCCAGCGTTCTTTGTGCGTCTGTCGGTGTGTTTCTGTTGTCCCCATTCAATCCCCCTCTGTGGTGCGTCTGGGTGCTGCCCGGAAAGCAACGTCCAGCACCACAGTGCCGGCACTAGTTTTGGCATTGTCGCCGGTACCACGGGGTGTCGGCTTGAATTACCATCTAAAACGACGACAACGAGCACCAAACCACCTTTGGGGAGGGAATTATCTCGACTTTTTGTCCGCAGGCGCAGATTTTACCGGGCACCAAACGGAACACGGAAAGGTAAGAAGCAGCGGACGGTCTCAGCGCGCACGGAGCAATTCAGCTGCAGCAAGAATCTGAAACCGTCGTGTAATGCTGCCGTGCCGGCATTTGCAACGGCGAGATGCTGCGTTTGTTTAACCGTCCACTTTTTCTTATTGTTCTTCCGGATCCGGTTACAGTCGGTGCGGGGTTGCTTGCCTGCCCAACAGCTCCAGCGTGCAAATGCAGCAGACGTAAGCGTGTTGATAGCGTCTAATTTTCTCGTAAACTGTTCTATTTTTCAACCACGAAGCTGTTGAATAGTTAATGTTTCGCCTTTGCCTCAATGGAATGGAAGTGGCGTAGGTTTTTTTTGTTCTTTTTCGTGAAGGATGCAGCATAGTCTTGCCCATTCACTGCAGACGATCATTTGGCAATGGGTAGAATGCTTAGGTAGGCTGTAGGACCGTTATTTTGATAGAATTTAAGTGAAATGATTTGTTCTAGTGCACGGTATATTCTCCTTTCAATAAGTTGCTCTCTTTTGATTTTAACATGTTCTTAGGGCATTTTCCATTCATATTTTTCAATTGAAAAATGATCTCTTTTAAGAAATTTTCTATACTACCAGGTACTATGCAAACCACATAATGACAATAAAGTTGGTAACTGTTTTGTTTTGAGAAACATTTTCAGCGAAAAGATTATTACCATTCCTCGAAAAACTGAATCAAACAACGCTCAACCTCCGAAGGTTATTCAAGACGCGAAAGAAAAAGTTATCAGCAAAAACAAAACAAAAAAAGGAGAGATAAAAAAACTACCGAGAACAAAACAAATGCACAGATGCAACATTCTACGCGGCCTTTCCCCATCCAAGCGCACTGCAATGGAACTCGCCAATGCATTTCCCGAGCAGAAGTATTGTGAATACGAAGTAATGCGAGCAACAAAAAAAAGTTTATTTTAATCAAGACTACACCACAAAGCTCAACGGTAGAGGGAATGCAAGAGGCAAAGGGGGGTTGGTAGTGGTAGGGATGGGTTTGAAACATATAAATAACTTTACCCTGTGGGTTTCTAGTTTCCACGACTTAAAGTAAAAAAAAAACTGAAAAAAACTACAACAAAAAGGTGAGCTTCAGTGAAAAAAAAAAACCGGAGCAAACTGCAAACCGGACGGCTTCCGGGCACAGGAATGTGCGATAAGAATTAACAGGTTGAGGAGCGCAAGTGCTGATTCGTGTTTTGCCTGTGTTGTTTTCTGCGCGTTGTGTGTGTTTTTGTTGTCGCTCGCAACACTCTTATGACCTCATCCTTAAACGCAGCAATGCAAAACACTTCCGGAGAGCAGAACTAAAAGGCACTCCTTTACTTCGCTGCAGAAGCTTAAAGTATCGCTCTCGAACACATACACTACACAGACAGCTGGGTGTATTGTGAGAAAGATGCAATTAAAAGTTTAAATGCACTCATGCATGTGCAGCATTGCAGCCCACTGGCAGGAAGTTGTAGCAATAATGCCTGTTGGTAACTTCTGCGCTCCTGCGAAGCGTGCTGAATGCGGCTTGCGGGTATTGTTGGCCCATCGCACCGCACCAGATCGAGACCGATCGAGATGGTTCGGGTGGTCGAGTGGGAAAAGATGTAATCTGCGATAATATTTCCACACCGAGGGCGTAAGCGGTCTAGCGATAATTTAGTGGCTAGCCACACACATGCACACGCCCATTGCTTAGTCGTGCTGGAGCATTTGTGCAGGCGAACGCTTGATGGGGCCGCCGATAACGGCCGTCTAACGAGAGGTGGTGAGTAGTGGTTTGCAAGGAAAATTGGTCTTCGAGAGTAATGCTTGCTGATTGTATATTACGTGCAATAGGTTGGTTTGAAGAGGCTTGAATAGTTTATAACGTATAAAAACTGCTACATATTTACAGTATTTTCCTTTAAATCAGCTGTAGCCAAGTCGTCAAATGTACTCATACATAGTTGATAACGTAATTTAAATTTTAGACAATATTCCGCAGAATGGCAAGCTTCCTTTAGACGTCATTTCAGCGTCTCATTCGCAATGCATTGTCAGTCACATGAAAAAAAACATTGTTTGGGTCATGCCATAACCGTCAGCAACAGCTTAATCCACTCGAAACTGTATCACTGAACTTTTTTCTGTGATAAACCCTTCAACCCTTATTGCAGCAAAATCCTCCATCGAAGCATATTTGCCCTTGGACACCTCAATAAAACTGAAGTATCTTCGTGCGAGAAGTGCTTAGTCCTCTGTTTGGAGCGTAAAGAGCTTTACATAATTAATTTCAAAATTACACCAAAACACACAACCACACACCTAGTTGCAACCTAGCGTACAAGCTTGAGGATGCTATGGTTTTTTTCCACCCATTGCATTCAAGTGCCCTCCATTTGAATCGCTTCAGCTCGAAAGCAGCTTTTTGTCATCGTCTCGCTCGTTCCCCATGTGTCCAAGTACCATCCGACACGTATCACCCCCGGAGCGGATACGACCTGCCACTGAGTGAGTGCCCATCCATCGTTGCCCTGTGCTCATTCACCAGCAAGTGGTTCGAATTCCGATCGAATGGCTTAAGTTCCGCCCCACGTCGAGTGCCTTTATGTTCTCCCGGGCACACATCGATCAATAGTTCCTGTTCCTGCTGGTACCAAATAAAGGGTAGGGCTACCACTCCAGCCCCAAGCATCAGACTCTCAACACACACACACTGACACGGTGCTCGCTGTCGTGTCATTTGCATGTGTGACTTAAATGCTTGATCTCAAGAAGGTGTCAATGAATGGCCTGGATCGCGATGGCAGTTGTGCTGTTGTCGAGAGTTCGGGGCCCTCCCCGGATGGGCACATCGTTCATTTTCACGCCCATCGGCACTCATCGGTTGGCAGGTGCCATCAGACACCATCATCTAACACATTCGCACACACACAAAAACACACACACACATGCAAACACTCGGGGGATTGAAATTCAATGAATATGCATTATTAATCAAACAGAGCCCGCGTTCGCGAATGTGTGCGCAAGTGCGGCGAATCGAACGTGGGGCGGATCGAACGAGTACTAACGACTGCCACTGACATCTTGTCGGTGCCGAGTGCCGGGATGCACTTGAAAGTTGATGTGGTCCGGCAGTGGGTAAGTGGATGCCGTTTTGGTAAAGATAGAGTGGAAAGTGGTTGTGAGATTGAATTAAGAGAGAGACAGAGAGAGAGAAAGTGAGAAGCTCATTATCGTAAGCAAATTTGAGTAGTCACAGTTGTTTGAAGAAAAGAACCATTCAAAGTTTCCGTTATTTTTCCTGAAAATCCATAAGTGATTCTAATATGAATAGTTTTTGATGAAATATGCTTTGAAACATTAAAAAAGGCTACTTTTAGTTAGCTTGATTTAATCCAAAATGGTCTTTGAATAAAGACTTAAGAATAATTTCATCACAATACAAACAAACACAACCACCATTGTCTTAAACGCCAGCCTTTCACGGTGTACGGCTATAAGACTTAAGAGTTTTGAAATATCTCTGGTGCTTTAGTAGATGATATACATTTATTTAGATGTAATAGGTTGTGCATCAACATAAAGAGTTTCAAAACAAGCATGCGAAGTAACAGTTAATAAGCTGTTTTATTGAATGCTTCAAAAAGCTCTGTTTTATTTATTCCTTCCCGTCAGACACTCGCAACTTTAACAACTTTAAAGCTCTCTCCTCCGCTCTCCATCTGCTGCCAGGGAAGCGAGCAGGCAAAACAAAAGTCAAAACATCCTAATGTTCGTTCGCTTTCGACGTCCATCTGTGGCAGCCCCGTACTGCAAAACCATTTGGGAGTGATATTTTCTCACGAAATTCAGATTTATTTCCCAGCTAAGCAGATTTATCTGTCAAACTAGCATGTTACCATACATGTTGCAGAACGTGTCCCTTTAAGCACACGCTCAGCCGGAACGGTACGGCCGATGGTGATGGTGGTGTATTTTTACGGTTGTTCAATTTCATGCCCAAAGATTTCGTGCGGCCCTGTTACGGAATGCCGGAACATCCCAAAAAAATATGCGGAGCTTGCTGGAACAGGGGGAAAACACGGGCCTTGCGGAAAGCAGCACAGAAACATTCTTATAAATTCATAATTTTATCGTTTTCTCCACACAGACAACAGCAAAAAAAAACACACACAAACACACACACAAACACGAGAAATGATGCATCAATGCTGAGATTTTGTGCTTTGGTCACGGGACACGACACCCAACATGAGCCAACCAACTCACATGACACCCCGCCCAATATGACGACACATTTCCCGGCTACCATCTACCGGCATTATGTTGGTAATGGTAGGGAGGGCTGGCAACATGGGAGGGCCGTTTTTTGGGTGAGGTAGGCATGCGAACAGCAGCTCAGGGGGAGGAGGGAAGGATGAGTAATTTATTATGCCACACATGAATATTTACTCAGTACGAAACGAATCCGTCACGATGTTTTACCGTCTAGCTGGCTGTGTTTCGTACCGTTGGCAACAGTGTGCTGAGCACGCTGGTTAAAAGGGGGAAGGAGCACCACCCTCCCCGCTTCCTTTCTGACTTTTCCACCCTACGGTCCCGGGCCGTATGGTTTTGGAATGGTATAGGGCATGTGGCCGATGTTGCTGTGGATAAATCTGCTATCATTTTCTCGTCAGTCCAGCTCGATTAGCCCGGCTGCTGGAAATTGGTGCACCGACCGCTACCCGAAAAACAACGACCAAACGCCCCTCCCGACCCGCCCAGTCGAACAAATGACGTTTGATGGACATATTCATAGCAGCCAAGCAGCAAAGCTCTCCTCTGGCTCCTCTTGCCCTTTGCGCCCGTTCGGCAACGTTGTTGCTGGGGATTTTATTTTTCTCGTGCCTCGAGCCCCAACTAGGAGGGACGAGGGCACGGGCGACTCGGCACTGACAGTTTGCCTATTCCTGGCTCCACTCCGCACGAGCTGTCTCATTCGTTTGAGATCTCAATTCTGGCTTTGGCAGCAGTGTGTTTGTGTGTGTTTGTGGGTGTGTACCGAGAATTAAACGTGTGCGGTTGATGCCTCTTCATTTACGCTTTTTTTTTCTTCTCTTCTTGTTGAGTGATATGGGAAAAGGAGCTTTTCTCTCTCTCTCTCTTTCTATGGCGAAGGCAACTTTAATGAGTTTTAATAATGAAAATGAATGAACCAAGTACCGGGAAGCTGAAATGCTGACACTTTTTTTCTCTCTCTCTCTCTCTCTCTCTCTCTCTCGCTCTCTATTCCGAGTAGATGCTGCTGTTTGCAGAGTCTTCCAAGCAGCTTGACACGTGTGTTACGTTGAATAGCCTGACAGTTGGGAAACGTTTTGGTTTGTCAGCTTTCGTGCTGGGCAGATAGACAGCTAGCAAAAAGTTAGGTTCATTTCTCAAACATCATTCGTGAAATTTGTGAAGCATTTTGAATATTGCATTCTGGATAATCTAATGCAGTTTTAACGGAACCATCTATGGAAGGGCGAGATTCAACTGTGAAAAGTTAATGCTATCAGCTGATTGCTAGATTATTCCGGGAGTCATCTGCCTTTTTCCTCTCTTTCCATTTGATCATGTCATCGTTATGCGTTATGATCTAAACGGATAGCATAGTTTATGACTAACTTGTTAGAATTCGCATGATAGTTAATAAACGAAACGTTTCATACTTTGCATCAACAGTTCAGTTTCTAATAGCTCTCTGAATCAACAAACTTCTCTTCCTCAATTAGTTGATGCTTTTGCCACATGTGCAATGCTGTGAAATATTCAAATGCATCAGTTCATGTCCAGCACACTCATTCTGCGCTTTTTCGTTTGCTGTCAGTATTAATCTATTTCTGGAAAGATGGTATCCATGCTAGAGCAATTATTCTGTGTTGCTAATATTCTCTCGAAACTGCTTATTCCTAACGACCCAACTGTGCGCTGTATATTTCCAGGAAAAATTAATCGTTTAATCTCGGTACTTCGATGTTGGACGATCAAAACCAGTCGATGATACTACGCCGAATCGCCGTGGGCCAAGGCAAATTTGCATGGTGGTGGCTAAACATACCCCGGGTTTCGAAATGTACCTTCCAACCAGCACATTCGAAGCACACATTTGTACGCTGAAACACCTACAACACTTGGAACCGGTGGAGAAAGTTTGCCGGAAGTGTAATTGAAGCTGTACGGCACACGGCTCGGCGAAACGATTTTAAGAGTAACCGAATAACCACGACTAATACCGTCAGACAAACAAGCTGCAAATCTTGCAATGCTCCAGATTGCTTGATGTGTGGTGCACACAATATCGATCGAGCCGTTTCATCGATCTAGCCTGGCAATTTCCGGACAGACGTTTTACTGGGATCCCGTGCCGACGATACTGGGGTCAGTACGTTCGTGCGGGCTGTGATTGCAGCTCGAACTTGAGTGAACTGCAGCATCCAATTCCGAGACTGCATTTGGTCCAGTGGCCGGATGTAATTTATTGAACGAAGCGCCCCAACGTCTGGGCTTCCTTTGCGGTGCGTTCGGCTTCATTTGCCTGTCCAAATAAAATGACGTACAATTGTGTGGCGAGCGTCAACGGGAGGAGTAGTAATGAAAGTATGAGCGAACGAGCGATTGCATCTTTTTCGCAATGGGTTCGTACTGGTGGTGCGTACGGGTTTGCGGCAGTGCAATTGACCATGGTCTGAAAGGTAAGCAACCGCCCTGCCCGGAAGTCTTGTTTGCTGGGTTAATTTTCCGGCAAGCTTCAAATAGTCCAACACGCTCCGGGAGACGGTGTGATCGGTGCAAACACAATTTACTGTTGATACTTTTGCATGATGGACGTTAGTGGAGCTGTAAGACACCGAAATCAGTGATCAGTGCTACTGCAGGAGTTCGATTCGAAGATATGAAATGTTACATCGATTTCGAGCCAAAATCGCCTTGTTACTTCATGGCGTATATTGGCCCATCGTGGCACTTTGGCTCTATTGCTCGAGCCCATGCCGGCTTCTTGCGAACCGAACAGATGGTGGCAATTTGAATAAACGAAGGAAGAGCACGTTTCACCACCGATCGCTGTAGCTACAAGAGCTATCATAGGGGGCAATAGAAACAGCAGCAAAAGAAGCTGTTAGATGTTTTTTTTTCTCTTACGCAACATATTTCGAAAGAAACACACGTGCTCACGAAATACTTGGCGCTGTGTACGTGCAAAAGCGTGCCAGCGTGTAGGGCGGGATGGAAGGCAAAGAACCAGACCGACTATTTCCGACCGTGAAAAATGAAAACAACCACCGGGATGGAACATGAAAAAAGTATGTTGCACCCACACGTTGAGCCCATTTAAAAGTGCCATTACTATCAGTGTAATCTCTACTCGTTGTATGGGTGTGTATGTAGCTGTGGCGCTACGTAATGTTCGCCCGATGTGGGATATGGTTGTCGGTCGAGTGCGTTTGTATCATTTGTTTCACCGCACACAGACATATCGTGGCACCGTAGCGAAAATGTCCACCACTGCATGAGATATTTTATGAAGCGCGCACCACACCCACAGAAAAGCAAATAAAAATAATCCTCAAAACTAGGACAGTGGGCCAGCCATGTCCGTGTGTCCGGGGGTATTTTATTTGAGGGTTCATCTTTTTTGCCGCCATCCCTGGGATCCCTGTTTGGCTTTGTGGAAATGATCGTATGATATTTTGTATGCGTGAGTTACATAGTGTTAAAAAATTGTACTATTGAACAAAAATTATACTAATGGAGTGATTTTTTTCAAATATTTTATGTTTAATATTGAATAAGTATTGTTTAACATTAATATTAATAATTTTAATTAAAATTTTAATTATAAAAGAACCGTAATTTCAGATTTTTAAATTTCAACTGATTCTTATACACATTTTTGAAACATTTTCACACCAAACATTTAAATGAAACGTTAAAAAAAAATATCCACACATGGTAAGGATTCCGTGAACTTATTCCACCATTCTATTCCACAGCCATCCCAACCAAACTGGAGCGCCATCTCGGTAGCAAAAGAGCGGACCAGAAACGTACAACTAGCCACAAAACCCATGCACGGCACACTCGCGTCCACCGTCAAAGATACAGAGGCTCACAACCCAGCCGACAAAAAAAAAAAAAACCAAAAGCACAGCCGATTCTTGCCAGCGCCAAACACCGTGCCAACCGGGGGAAAGTAATTTATAGTTTTAGAATGTGTTTATTTAATTTGTTCGCATTAATTTTTAATTTTCATTTTGCGAAATCGTTTCCGCAAGTATTTTTCGACTTCAGCATACGGCTTGGAAGCCTGTTGATGAGTGTGTGTGTGTTTCAGTGTACGGTTGTTAACGGCCAGTGTGCAAGCACCAAAGCGCCAGCAATAGCCAAACCACGAGACGATGGCTGAATAAACAGCATACAACAACAAGAACGGGAAGGTAAAAAACACAGAGCACACTAAAGCGAACGCTTTTCATGGCGAGGCCGTTTGCTGCATCGGGGTTTCAACTGCACCCGGAATTGCACTTTTCCCTTTCGGATGTGTATGTTTTTGTGAGAGTGTGTGTGTTTTTTTACATTCATTTATTTTGCTGCCACTCATTGGACGCGCACCAGTACAGGCTTGCCAGTTGGGAAGCGGATTTTTATTTTTATAAGCTTTTTGGGAGGTTGTTATTTTTGTGTATTCTTTTCAAAGCCCTTCTTGCGCCACCAGTCAGTTTGGTTGTTTGTTTTCTGTGCAACCGGGATTATGTTACAGAAAAGCTGTGAAATAAATATGTTTTTTTGTTCTGTAGAGTACTTTGCTTTGCTTTCGCAATATAACCATTGCAAGAAATACTATGAAATTTAAACTTTTTGTAGGTGAAATATTTGTTCTGTATTTGTAAAGCCCTTTTATTTTACAACTATTTGATACTAGCAAACGGAAAGAAAAGCAAAGGCAAATAGTTCACTAGACCACTTTTCATATCAAGAGCTCTAAGCCCTTAAATCATTAAAACTTAGCTTTGTTAGGTCGTATACTAAAGAAAAAATAGTTTTTTTGTTCCTTTTTGCGTGCAAAATAAACCTCTACCAACCAACGCATCCGATTCTCTGCTCTGACGTTCATGAACATGTTTGTCATGTTTGAGCATCACCGTAGTGAAGAAAAAGCACTCAGACGAAGCTTTATTATCGCCTGCCCCGGAATCTCCACGCCTGCTGTTGTTAGCACAAAAGATTCCCAGTGCCCTCGATGCCACGTGTCCCTGTCGCCCCGCCGCCAAGGCGGAACGTACGTTCTATTGTTGTATTTTTCACAGATTTGTCAGCGGCCTTTTTCTACCTTCATTTCTGCGAACTTCTCTTTTCATTATTAGTCTACCCTTTGGCTTCCTCCATACTGCAGAAGCAGCATCAGCACCGCGCCGCCACTGTTAGGCCGTACAGCCGTATGCAGTGGGAAAGATAATTCTCATAATGAGCACCGTTTGCCGTCACAACCGGTTGATACACGATGCGCACACAATAGACATCAGCAGAGGTTGGCTGGTTGGCTGGCTGGCTGTTGCTGCTGCTGGTCCCATCATTTTGCTTCACTGCTTTGCCCCGCCGGTACATTGGAGCACCATTGTCACGCGAAGGAAGTAAACATCATTGCCTTTTTCACACGGGTAAGTTATATCCATTCCTGCAGCAGTCCGGGTTCTACCGCGTAGCAGGGAGTGAGTGCAAAAGCTTCCGAATGGTACGAAGCTGTAGAAAAGGGAACGTAAATGTGCATACATTTACGTCTTACGACGGACGAAAGCGAAGCTCCTGAAACGAGCAAAGCCGAGCATTGCTTTTACCTTTGCAAGAAGATTTGCACTTTAATATAGAAAGTACATGCAAAAGAAGCATTCAGAGAATGACTGTTACGAAAAAGAACGCCCATTGCGACAGTTTTGCAACGTTTGCAGCACAACGCAAAGTAGTTTGCCAAAGATCTTTTGCCTTTTGGCTTACGCTAGGCGTGCAGTCGACTAGAAGCGAGCGGGTTTTTCGAGTCGCTTTGGATTATTATGCACGCTACCGTGAACCCGCAGCAGTCTATCGCTTTATGACAACTTGTGTGCGGAAATGCTGGCGAAGACTTTAATCTTTGAAATGGTTTCTCCGTTTCACCCAGCCGGACCGACTCACGTACCGTGGATGTGGTTTATGTGCATGGTTCCACTTTTTCGCTATCAAGCTGATTGTGTGCGATATGTTCCAGTGACACATTTAATCACTCCAAGCTCCTTGAACGCCCATTGATCAACGGAAACGGATGTTGTGAAGAAAAGCCCAACGAGGTACGACTCGGTGCTCTTCTTTTCTCCGTCATAGCCGCCCTACCAACTCAATTCACAGTTAATTACCCACACATTTATGTGACACTCTTCATCAGCTCTTGACTCTCCGGTCAGCGTGCTCGGTTTCCAAGCCGTACGAGCTACGTCAGTATCCCGTTGGCATTCTGTCAAAACTGTCCAGCACGAATGCTGGACCGGTTTCGAAGAATTGCGCCCGTATTGACCAGCGTTCGGACGGATGAAGAGTTGGAGAGAGCGTGTTAAAGCGAGGCACTTCCTTCCGAAGCCACTTCGGCCCTCGGTATTCTGGCAGTGACGGGTGAAATTTGTACTGCTTGAGATGCCGCATTGTCATGGTTGCCACTTGATTGCTTATTATATTTGGCTCGCTTTATTTCGGGGCACCGGGAATGAAAGGACGTGTCCGGTGAGAAGTGCTCTGGAAGATAAGTGGAAAGAAAATCAATTAAGCCAGTCCAACGCGGCTGTCCAGTTGAATAGGGTTTGGATCGAACGTTACAGGTCCAAGGACTTGGATATTGGGACGTTCAATGTAATCTCCCACTTGGTATATGTATAAGATGTGTGAGAAATGCACGAGAGATCACCGTGCATTAGATTTCAATTCAATCTTAGTTGAAGACTAAATAGTCGTAAAATCACCTAGAGCGTCGAAAACTCCACATATTTTGTTATTAAACTTATTATAAAAGAACCAACCAAAAATATCTGTAGCGAAGCTTTAGGTCCTTTGTCGGAACTGAAATACAACCCACACGATGTAATCACAGCCTTCAAACAATCAACTCCAATGCTTTCATATATGTTTGCGTCATTCCATCGGCTTTCGGAATGTCAACATTTTGGCTTTCGTACTTCCCATTTCTTCAATGTCAATGTTTTCTCCATCAGTGCTTTCTTCGTCAGTATCTTCCCTTTCCCCGCTCAAGTAAACGCTCTATTAAGACGAATAAAGCATCCCAACGCCGACCGAACCTGTACCATGACTGTACCACCGCCCAAGAAAGACAGCCGTCTTCCACACGACGGTTCCAGCGTACGTCACACGGCCTATTTATCTTTTGTGCCTTTCGGGCAAACAAATATATATTTTTGCTGCGG
This sequence comes from Anopheles arabiensis, assembly GCF_016920715.1. Taxonomy (NCBI): domain Eukaryota; kingdom Metazoa; phylum Arthropoda; class Insecta; order Diptera; family Culicidae; genus Anopheles; species Anopheles arabiensis. The sequence goes on from NC_053518.1 coordinate 25,495,158, forward strand.
TTATTTATCTATTGTTTCTCGCATCCCTTCCGCTCCATTTCCATCTAATGCGCCGCTTTCCCGGTTCGCATTCCCAATGGCAATGGCGTGTACGTGTTGGACACGATAAAGCTGTCAGCGCGCGTTTTGTCCTGCTCGACGTGACAGTGGTTCTGGGAAGATGTGTGAGCATTTTTGTTTCCTTCTTCTTCTTGCCCCGCGGACATCTTATGGCGTAAGGTGCCGACACGTTAATGTGGCTTCCCTCCCGCCCATTTCTTTCGTGGCGAATGGGGACAGAGATACGACCACCACCACCGAAAAAAAGGAAGCCTCTTTTCTATGCCTCCCTAAACTGTCTGCAAAGGGCAATGGGGGTGGTGGGAAAGCAGAACTTAAAGATTGCGGATTAGACCGGAGCACAAAGAGTAACTTCCCGTTGTGCCCGCACACACTTTGATGCGGGTCGGGATTTAATAATTCAAGTTCAACTGGTCTTTGCTTTGGCAAGCTGTCGAAGCAAACACACCAACACCAGCTTTTCCACCGTGGAGAGAAAAAAAAGCCCCACCCCAGTTTGGTCACTGTGTCCGTGTTTTGCGGTTGCTTGTGGATGGATTCGTTTTAGTCGGCTTTAGAAAGGCAAACCCCACCTGGCGAAGCGGACGGATCGAATGAGTTTTAGCCGCTAATCTGAACCTTATGAAAGGCTTTGATGTAGGATTTTCAATCAATTGAACCTTTCTGCTGCCCCCTCCCGCCCCCCGCCTCAGGTTGCTCTGTTCCGCTGGCTGTCTCGTTCGAGTGTTTGGGATTATCGTTCGATAGGAGAAGTGTTTCTTTTCCAAAGAATCTTGTTCACTGCCTGCTATCCCGCTGCTTTTGAGTCGAAGCTTGTGATGGTTTATATCCGGAGTTTTTTTTTTCTTCGGGTCGTCTTCCCACTCTCGTAGCAAAGTCGAGAGTTGTCGATTGGAAACGGTTGAATGATTCAGGCGTTCGCTTCGGTTCGATTCAAGCCTTAATAAACAAGCGAAAACTTCTGCACAAATCACAAGTCACAGTGAAACACACACCAACACACACATACCAACTGAATGTATGATATAGTAAGGGACGGGTAGGATACGAAAGGTTTCGTAGATGAAATCTTCAAGCGTGTATCCGCCTCCTGATCCCAGGGTTTTTGCAGGGTGTCTGTGTGTGTGTTTTTTTTCTTTCTCTGCACTAAGACTGAGCTGGAGTAGATGGGATGCTTCCTTCCTATGCTAAACTAATAAATAAAGGAAAATTTATAGGCTCTAGACAGCGTCACTCGGTCCCCAGGATGTTGATCGTACGGAATATTGATCGGGTCTTTTATCTTCACACCGGCAGGATGTGGCATGCTTGCCGTTGGTCTCCTCTCTCAAACCACCAAAACATGACAACCTGGACCGATGATACTAGCGGCGAAAGATGCGGAAGAGCAGCCGGGCCGACACAGGTCGGGGCCAATGTCAGATAGCATTCGTTTCCTTTCGATTTTCTTTATTTATATTGATCGCCTTCCTTCTGTGACGCCCCAACATTGCCTGCTGTCCGGGGGTTTGCGCAAAAGCCCGGCCTGTGCGCTGTGGGTTTCCGGTCTGTCCGCCCTCCGTTCCCACAAAAGGGGCCCGGAATGGAAGGCTAGTCATGATTTTACCCAGTGCTCCTTTCGGGTTTCGATACCACGGAATGCTTTTGGACGCACGGAAATAAAGTGACATTATGGAGAGGTTATCTTATTGAGTTTAGCATTTCAATTGATAGATTACGCTTGCTGTGCGAGGCGGGATGTCTCGGGGGTTTGTGCTGTTTTTGCGCCAGCTTTGGTAGATATCCAGGCGAAAAGCTATAATAGGGGAGATCTCAAGTTTTTTTTGCTGTTGATAGAAAAGTATCCAAAACACAACATAGAAAAGGTTTTTTTTTTCTTCATTTGAAGTGGTGAACCTGATGGCACATTTAAATGAAAATGTATTGCCAAGATGAAACGTTTCAGCATTTTTTTTTCTTCAGGCAGAACTGCAAGATAAGGCAAAAGTGTTGCCATTCACAGCGTTAAATGCGGTCAGGTTTAGGTTTCATTCGGTGTGAATGTTTTGCTTTTCTGCACGAAAAAGATTTGCACATGAAAGCAAAACAGTTAAATGATTTTCTCCAATCGATTTTCTTTTTTCTTTTTCTTTACTTAAGGGGTTTTGATCGGTTTCGGTTGCATACTTACAGATTATAATGTACATCCGCCATGTTGGGGCGATGGTTGAGTGCTGCTTTCAGGGCCTCCTTGGCTTCCTGATAGCGGCCCTGCGCACTAAGGACACTTCCTAAATTTCCGAGAGCTGCAAAAGCGGATAGAAAGAGAGAAAGAAAGCGGAATTAGTATACCGTACACCGTGCGAGAACAAAAACTAACTTCACTCATTAACGATGACGCAGAAGGTCGTATAAAGAAGGGGCAGAATTACTACATTTTCAAACGTAATACACACAAAAAAGGTCCTTGCACAAAAGGAACTGAAAATTTAAACCCATTTACGTGGTGGACTTTTTAGAATGGTGATTTGCTCGCGCTTCTACTACCTTGAAGGACGCGCAAGCAAGTGCAGCATAACGAAGGTACCGGGAATGGTGTTGATAACAATGCAATTAGGGAAATTATCACTCAAAAAAATGGAACACCCACCCGGGGATGCCCTTTTTGGCGGCGACATTAACAGAAATTACCATTACTTCCAGCGTTCAGGTAATGGCGATGGTGGAAAATTACTTTTTTGTCCCATTTTGTCCATCACCTGGTGCGGTGTGGTGTGGGTTTTTTTTGCTTATCAACCGAGAAAACCTTTTTTAAATTTCGTTTACGTAGCAAAAAAGGTCAATATTTTGTTAGGTTAGAAAACTCTTTTACGATCTTTTCTTCGTAATTTTGAGACATTAAGCGAAGAAGCAAAATCATTTCTAAGAACATAAACCCAGTTCCATCAGTCATATCACTCTGTTTTCAAAAGCGGTTCCATATTGCGACAACTCGTTTCGCAAATGTTGACACAGACACTCGTTTCTTCGTTTTGGGATAAATCACCAATGTGCCCACAAGCAGGGGGTTTACCGCAAAGAGAAGGTTATTATTTGTTGTGAAAATTGAATTTTCCACCTCATCAAGCGAAACGAAGTTCCCGCCCGACTGGGCTGTCTGTCAAACTTCTAAACGGTGGGGCAACCTTGGCCTTCGGTACACTTAATGCCATTGGCAGTGTGCTGTCGGCGCTGTCTCGCAATCCCATTTGCTGCGTCTAGCCCCAACCGGTTCAAGGACTTTTTAAGGTCTGAACAAGATTTCGTAAGAAAACGGTACAACCTGCTTTGTATTGTACTTTTCGGACAGAAATAAAAATTGGGTAAAGGTTAACAACATGTCAGCCAGTGATGAGGGTTGAAGTGTTCTCATATCCATCTATGCGTAATGTAGCGTCTGGAAAGTGGGATCTTTTCCTTGAAAGACAATTGCTGAGCAAAACAAAATGAGTGCACGAAGAAAAATAACTCAAAAAATTAACTGTTTGCATTTCATCTTATGTTCTAATTATAATATAAAATGACAATTAACGAACCAAATATTTTGCTAAAATTTTTTCTTGTTTGGAGGTTGTAGTTACGATTTACGTTAATAAATTGAACCAATATTCTCTCATGGAACCTACTCAAAACATGCAGTACATTTTGCATGTTCCGCACACAAAAAATCAGTCAGATTTAACAGCTAATTGGAAACTGAAATTTCAATCCTTTTGACACAGATTCAACAGTTCTATTCACAGCTTAACCACCGCTACATGGCATGGAAGAAAGCTCCAAAGCTTGCATAAAATATGCATTCCTTTACCCACCTCCCAACTGTGCCCCTCCTCTTGTCTTTATCTTGCACCCATCATTAGCTTCACCGTATTCACCACCATCTTAGGGAATGGGAAACGTTTCGGAATGAGCAAGTAATTAGATCCATTAGACATTCCTCTGGCGCATGGTCTGCCAACGGGAACACATCCTTCTGTGGGTGGGTGGGGTAACGATGTAAGGATGGAATTAAGCACCTAATATCCACATTTCTGTAATGCAATTTTTCATCAGCTTCTCCGGGGTGTGTGTAATCAGATTCAGTGAAAGCTGAGAATGGGAGACGTTCCACCGGCACACCTAGAACGCATTTTGCAGTAGGGATTTATTTCTGTGCATTCTCTGCAAGTAATTTATCTTAATGTTTAGCATGAATGCTTTTTTTCTGCATGCCAACTAATTATTTGCGTTGAAGAACGCACAACTTGAGCTTATTGTAGAATTTTACGACTCCGACAAAAGCTTGCCACTGATATTGCTTTGATCGATGTAAAGATTTACTATGTTTAGCAAGAAAAAGTGTGTGATCGTTGATTTCAGCTTTAGGTGCTGCAGTGAGCGTCTATTCACACCTTTCGTAAAGCGCCCAAGCTACTCATATAAAAGCTTGAACACGACACAGCTCGACGGGTAAATATTGGTTGAAGAAAAGTTAGCACTACACCCAAATTACCAAAACAAGCTAGCACAAAGAGCTGAAGGCACAGAAGGGCAAGGTTTAATTAATTCACGCACCGCGCTGCTCTACTCTTTAGGAGGAAAGTTAGATGTGCATATGTGTAAGAATCTGTGTGAATAAAACAAAAAATCACACAAGAAAGTACACACAGAACCGGCGAACTAAAGTACATTTTTTGCCTCTGCCTTGTCTGAAAGGAAACTCCAATTTTGCAGCGCTTTGACACAGAAAGGTGAAGCTGCGTTCAAGGTACTGTTGAATTTAGCATTAACCTTTTCCTTTGCTTGTTTTCCCTCGCTACAGCCCCTCCAGCTGTGAGGCTCGATCGGTTGGGTAGGTATTTTTAGAGTCAGCAAAATTCAGGATAAGCCCGTCATCGCATCGTGGTGTAACAGCACACCGTGTGAGGAAGCACGACCGACGCCATAAATTACCTCCTAGCTTGCTGCTGCTGCTGCTGCTGCTGCACAGTAAATAAACGCACACACACACACACACACACACATGGTGATTTGGTTGACTCGTATCCGCACACCCTTTTTTATCTCGTCCACCTTGCCTTGTCTTGTGATGCGATTTAAAAAAAAACGCTCACCATTGCGGATACACGCGATGAAGAAAAATCGCGTCCTGTAAGCAAAACGCCCATCCTACGCCCCCGTGGCGTGTGTTGCGATGAGGGTACGGATTTAACGAAAGAAATGGTGAAAAGTGACGGAGAGCAATTTTGCCCTGTGCCCACACACGAAATACAGCAAAAAAGAAAGCACCACCACAAGCAATTTCTTTTGCTCTGGCGCTGTTAAAACAGAACCATCGAAGTGAAACAAAAAAAAGAGGCACCCACAACCTGCACCTGTCATCAGAATTCAACGTGTGATGGAAAGGAATTGCTTCCTCACGAAGAAAACACATCGCGTACCTACATGGCTTTGGCGTTTTGTAGCCTCGATTTGGATTTTTTTGGTCCCGTTTCACCACGATTCGTTTAAAGATTGCTTGATTTTGGTGTGGGACATCGGTCCCCTCTGCATAAGGTTCCAGTGCTGCGGGAAAGGGGCACGATTGGCGCGAAAATTTATGCTGATTGAAAAGAGATGAACTTCTCCCGGGGGCTGTTTCACTCGTGTGCTGGGTTGGGATGGGTTTTGTCTCGTTTGAGCGGTCCATAAATAAGGCTTACCACACCTTCCCTAAAATCCAAAGGCAGTTGGATTTTGATAAGGGTTCGTTGTTGGTAGCACCACCCTTCGGCGAGTGGCAGCGGCTCCCGATCGTGCGATACGATCAAAATCAATTAAAACGTACGAAACAAATGTTGAAATATTAATCGAGCCTTTTTCGCACAAACCCCTTTTCTGTCCCGTGGTACCTTGCTTTGGGTGAATGGGTAGGGGGTGAAATTTGTTCCAGTGGTACACCTTCCGCTGGGAGTGAGCGAAAATGTAGGTGCTCTTTTTTGCTGATTTTTCAACACAAACTCACATACACATACAAACATTCAAACCCAGTTCGCATTTGATAATGTGGAAAACTTTACTTTCACTAAAAACCCTTTTTCCCATCGGAAAATCCGAAAGCAAACTCACTCTCCCACTCTGCACTCTGTCGCTCGTTGTCGGAGCATTCTCGTGGGAAAATGGAAAAAGGTAAACCTTTTTGCCCCGGTAATGTACGTTTTAGGCAAAGCAGTGCTGTGGGGACTGTGGCCGGGATATTGTTTGCTTTTGTGCCCGGTGGCAGCAGCGCGCACTTCATTAAATCAACAAATTTACTACGACTTCATCGAGCTTTCTAACCTAAGGAGTGCTTGAGAGTGTGATTTTTTACATTGCCTTTTCTTTCGATCGGCACTGAGGGTTGGAAATCGTTTGAAAGTTAATTAAACCCCATTAATGGTCCGCTTGTTTGTGCTGGTTGCGAGTGTTTGTCGCTTGGGAAAACCCGGTGTATAATAAGTTATTAATTATTTAGTCGTTCCGAGTTGAGAGCATAAACTAGACGATTTCAGTACAATATATGGTTAAAAGAAACAAGAAAATGTTAACGTGGGGCCTTAAAAAAGTGCAAGGGGCTCTGCTGTATAACTTACTTTTTATTAAATATTTTAATCATTTAACTTACATAAATAAGACGATACTTTCTCATTTGAATGTTCCATTGCTATCGTAGCAACTACTTGTTGAATTTTTTCCCATTTATCCATCCATTAATCCCAGAGCGCTGGAAAGCTATTTTGCACACCTTAAATCAAGAATATTTGATGGTTTGACATCGTTCGCGATTTTTGCACCCACATTTTAACTGTCGAAAAAGACAAAAACATGTTCCCCAAAAAGTTCACTAACGCTTGACTTCATCTTTCGCAACAAGCGTGCGCATATTAAAGTGGCATTGGCAAGTGGAAAGTTTGGTGGTCGAGATGGGCCCGCCTATCGGCAAGTTGCGCCAGTGTTTGCTAATGGCTTTTCGAGAGAGTTTTAATTTCTTTCTGTGGTTTCTTTTCTGCCGCTCTTGGAACTGGCAAACGGACTGACCTTGCCAACTTTCTTACAGCCAGCCCAGCAGCAGCAGCAGCTCCAGTTTGCCTGGGGCACACAGTTTTCACCGCATTACCGGACCAGATCATTCATTTGGTGGAAGTAAGTGGACGATGTGCAACGAGAGGGTAACCTGGGTTGCGAGGGAAAGGTCGCTTCTTTCAAGCTGCAGCAGAGATGTTTTGCACAACCGAGCGAAAACAAAAACCCCAACATTGCCATCGATGCGGAAAAACGGCAAACCTCGACAGCAACCGCCCCACGAAGCTTGAAGCGTTGGAAGTGGGAAAGGTCCACTACGTTTACGTTGTGAGCTACCGCACCAGAAGGAGCCGGAGACAAAAATAAATATCAAAATACTCGGCCAAGATGTGCAGCCGAGCCTTGGAAATTAATTTCTTCAGTTTGAGAGCGAACAATTTGGGGCGGAAAACAAAAAATCAACAATGCTGTAAAAATAAAAGCTTCCATTGTTGGTGGCGCGCACTTACTGCACACTGCCGGCAAGCATAACCAAACCGAGAAAGTGGACCTTTGCTTCCCTCCGCACCTTGAGGTGACAGCATTGCGAGGGTTGGGTTCACATTTTGTCCCTCCCAGTTCGAAAGCGACTGCGGCATTGTGTCTCTTTTTCCAGTCCAGTGAACCCTCATTGGGCAGAGATGGAAGCAGAATCTTGCGAAAAGTTTATCAAAACCTCACTTTCGGCAATCTAGAAGCGCTGTCCGTGGTGTGCCGGAAGCAATGGGTGGAAGAAAAAACCCAACACAAACTGGGCCAGTTTTTCCCGAATGCGTTGGAAAATAAATATTGACCAGGCCCCGTAGGCCTAGTCTGCCCGGCCGAGGGAAACCTGCCAGTTGGTTTCAAGTTTTCTCAAGGTGCTTGTCGTGTGTTTGAACGTATAAAATTGAATCGTAGATGTTTCAGGTTCTACCCGCTGCTCTAGCACTAGCGTATCGTTTTCTGGTGCCGCTCGAGTGGTTTACAAAGAAAACAAGCTCGAATCGAGGAATACCCGAGGGTAGGATGAATAACACAACATAATACGCATGACGAAAATTCGCTTTGAAACGCAACGCAAGACTTGGTTTACTTTGAAACGGGGTTGAAAAACTCGACAGTAAAAGCAACAGAAGGAAATTACCTGCTGCTCACTCTCGTCTGCAAAGGGCAAAGCTAGAGCAACGTAAAGTATGTATCTAAATGCCTATCGATATCTTGATATTGCTTTCCATTACCCCTTTACTCTCTCTCTCTCTCTCACACACACACACACACACTATCGCTACTACCACGGTCATAACGCCTATCATCGGCAAACTATCATCATGCTGAAGCTTGAAATTGAATCTATAATGACGTTTACGGGGGAATTGAATTAAATTTATATTAACCTGTGACTGGCGGGAGAAGGCACTATTGCGCATAACGATAACGAATGACGACCGATCGAACCGGAGCGCTAGTGCTAGTGATGGTTGTGGTTGCTACCTTGCTACCCTGCTGCTCTGCCATCAGAAGCATCGGCCCTTATGCTTTTTGCCACCGTTTGCTCCATTGTTTGTTGGGGCTTGTCACCCTCTTCAACATCGGGTGGTAGATGTTATCCAACAGCCACTAGCAAGTCTTTCAAACAAGATGGTTGAGGTATGCCTTGCAGACGAAAGGGTACGAAAGGAATATTGAAAGGAACGGGTGTTCGCTATCGAAAAGAAATGATGGAAGGATCGGATCGGAAAGTTCTGAACTGCCCGAACGCTCCATCGTGTCGCAAGAAACATGACGTTTGCGATGGAAAATGACAGCTTCAAGCTAATTTGAATACAGCGAATGGTGTAACAGTTTATTACACCGATGTCGATAGTGACACGTGGGGGAGTTGGGAACGAACACTGACGGGTTGCAACGTTTCGACTGAGTGTTAGGTAAATTTTCAAATACTTAAAAGGAAGATTTGTTTTTATGTTTTTTAGCAAACCAATGAGTCGTGGCAGGGAAAATTGTCTTCAATCACGCCACCACAATTCATATTCCCCAACAGAATTCGGCAGAATTCCTTGCTCATTCCAAAAACGTATCGAAATTCGTGCACGTACCAACAACCTCACCCTGGCGGTTTAGTATTCGTTTGACGGCATCGGAAGCATAATTTATTTCCATTTGTCTTGGGCAAAGCGCACCATCCTTCCCGATTGCTCTCCCTCTCTATGGCAGTAATTTCCGTCGCAAATTGATTCTTAATTGTCCGTAAATAGGTCAGCGCACATTATTTCACAAGCACTTCGTCTTCGTTGATGGGACACCCTCAAAACTGGAGCGCCCTCTGCGTGATAGGAAAAACGCCGAAGCCAAGGCAAGTTCGCAGAGTTTCGCCGCCATGGCAAAAACTTGTCGACAGTAAATTTTATGCGAATCACGAATTTTGGTGCTGCGAAAAATGAAAAGTGCTTCCCACACTTTTCCATCACGCTTCAAGGGAAGTTTCGAGCTTCCGTTTGGTGCAAAATATGTTTGCGGTGCGTCCTTCGGCGACCCATCGACGGGCGCGGTTATGTATGCGTGGTCAGTCATTGGGAGAGCGGTTTATTTATGAACTGCACGGGGGAGGGCGAGGGTGATCGCTAGTCGTAGGTGAGAGATTGCGTAAATTTATGCACCCCGCTCTAGAGAGTGAAAGCCGAGAAATCTTAGCAAACAAAACCACACTTTGAACGGACGGATGGGGGAATTGCATTTTGGGATATCGGGAATTTCTTCGTCCAGAGGGCGCCACAAGCACGTTTATCATGGGTACATGAAATGCGTGCCAAGCAGCAACAGTGGCTACCATTTTTCTATTACTTTTTGACCGAACCTTCTCTTTTGCGTTACAAATTCAAGCTTATTATGCAGAGAAAACAACAACATCAACTGAACCCAAGCACAAACATGGGAAGCGTTACGTTCGAGTGCACGATCTTTCCTCAGGGTAGGATCGTCCATTTCCATTTCCCCTTGACGGCGAGTGTAGAATTTGGAACGTTTTTTGTGCTCTTCTCACCCACGCAGGGAAGCTACACGAAGCGTTTTCCGACACGGAATCCATCAATATGTTTTCCTTTCACTGCTGTCACAGACTGAATGTGAAGCATGCAATTTCCTAGCAATGTGAAAAGCTCCAACAAGTCGCAGAAGATTGTGCGGTCGTTTCTTAGACGTTTCTTTTTATTTCAAAATGAATGTGAAATTTGTCCAATCATTACGAATTCCGTTCACATCCGAGCAGCTGCTGTAAGAAAACATTTTTGGCACTAACAAGAAACCGTCACCACTGGTTACACCGTGCGCCGAGTCAGTCCATGTCCAAGAATTCGTGGATCAGATAATCTTGTATGTACATTATTTTTAATATCGAATCAATTTTTTTCCTCTCTCTCTCTCTCTGTCACCATTGCGCGTCCCTTAGAGCTGGAAGCTTCGACCCCATCTGTTGGACGTCAGGGTGACTAGCGCCTTGTCCTACCAGTTTCAGTCGGTTCGATCCCGCTGATTGCTTGATTGAAAACTCTCAAAGCAACTTCATTAGACTTGCTGATCGGCATTTTCCGCGGTACCGATCCGACATCGCCCAACAGCGGTACCATCCGACGGTACCATTATTGGTGAAATTGACTTTAATCAAAATTTATCGACTCTAATTGGTCGACTCCCGGGAAAGTCCTCCACGCGTTCGGTAGGAATTTCGATAAAAGAGTACCGCTTACCGTCACCAAGCTTCTTCGGTGACATTTTCGGCGGAAATTTGCAGCTGAAGCGGGCGTAAAATTTTGCGATTTAGCATTTCCCGATGATTCAATTTCTACTCCCAGCCTCCGGGTGGAGCAGTGGGAACGGAACGACTTGTTGTCCCACAGGGCTGTGGCCTCTTTTCCATCGCCCCGATATTTACCGAAGTAAAATGATGGTTCAATGGTGGGGTAAAGAAGCATTACCCGATGCGGAATTTTGATTTCTTCCTCCCATCCAGCGCTACAGCCTACCTTCCAGCATTTGGGGACGAATTTTCGCTCAATTTAACGATGATTTCGTTCCCGAAGGAGTTTGATGCTGGGAAGGGGCACCGGAGCGGAAGTTGGTGGCGGTAGACATTCACCAAGCTGACGGGTTTGGGAAATTTTATCAATGCTAATGAGGCTCGTTGTTGTTGGTAGCGCACCGGTACCGGCCGAGCGGTTTAGCTGACGGTAGCCGATTGTCAGTGCAGCTGCTGTCGTCGAAGATTTGTATCGTAGAAATTGAATAATTTCGTAAGTAAATTTTACGGCCGATGTTTGTAGCAAGTGGTGAACGTGAGTTTATGTTGAATATTTGGTTCAAGTGATTCAATTCGCGTATTTTTATTGGGTAGTTGAATAAAGGACAACTTTGGATCTCAAAATTGAAGTATAGTATTGCACCAAATTTCTAGTAATAATGTTCCAATTTGATAAATAGTGTCAAAAGATTCAAGTATTGCTATTCAAACTGTTGTTTCATGATTAATCGAAAACATTTCAAAACTATTTTCAAACCATCTGAAAAGGACTTGAAGTACCTTAACTTTATGTTTTAAAATTTTCTGCACATCTGAGTATGTTGAAGAGTGTGTTAGTATGATCATCATCACTTTCTTATGAGCTGAATAATGCTCCCTTAAGCTTCAATTATTCCCTTTCTATCAGAGCTTAATCTTTCCCATTAGAATGTCGAAAACGAGAAAAGTTCACTCGATTGCGATGCAATGTTCTCTTCCTTCCAGGAAATCTCCAAACTCAACATCGATTGAACAGGTTAGAGCATAGAAAGCTGGGGAGCAATGAAAAAAAACGAATATAGCCCTCAAATTAGCTCCATAAAAGTTTAACCACTATCGTCTCACACGCTCACGCCAGCGCTATTTTCCTTTTAAAAGAAACGTAGGAAATTATCAAAAAGCTTACCAATAGGAGAAGATAGCAAATCGTTTTCTCCCCCCTGCTTCTCCAAAGTCTTCCCTTCAATAGGTGAAGCCAAACTCAATCTCTCACCTTCCCACACACAGGAGCTGGAAAAACAGACCACCCTGGCAAATAGGGTTGAGCATTCGAAACGTACACGAATGGACACAGACACCACCAAACAGTAGTGGTGGGAAGAAGAAAACAGGAAAAAATAGCAGGAATGAACCGGAAAAGACGAAGTACGAAAACACGGCTTCCCCGATAACTACCCTCATAAATCATTCCACGACATTCGCTCATAATAATTCCGACAAGTTTATAACCATAAATTATTAACTACCTTCTACCGGCAGTACGGGGCTAGAAATTGCTCGTCTCGGCTTTTACCGTGTCGTCGGTGTGATCAAGAGGTTGTATTTTTTTATTCGACTGCGGTTCTTTTTCAACTTTCTCTCTCTCTCGCTCTGTTTTGTTTCCACCGGTTTTCGCTTTCCATTTCATCTTTCTTTGTCTATTCTGGTGTATTTCTCTTGTTTTCCAACTGCACTCCGATGGAATCCTTTCGGTAGAAAGTTGATTTTGAAGGGGTATAAGAGGGAACAAGGGAGAGCCTGAACCAAACGGGTCAGTGGTTTTTATAGCCAGTTTCGGTGGAAAAACTCACTACATCATTGATAATACACACCGATCCGGGCCTGAGAGTCGATTTCATATTTCCTAACTTTTTGCCTATTGAGTGTTCCCCCCCCCCCAATCTCTTTTTTACGCTCGTTGTCCGAACAACGTTATTGACAGCTAACCAACGTTTCCTAGTGGTTCGCTTATAACCCTTCCCCCGAACATCGAAACAAAATGCCATACAGAAAAAGGGGATACGGTGGGAAAAATGAAGCGTTTTTCAACCCCAAAGCGAATGAGATAATTTCCACCACTCCCCCCACATGCTGGCTCGTCCCCGTGATAGTGAAACTAGAATTTTGGAAGAGTTTTTAAAGAGCGTTGATCACGGCATCGACAAAAGCGGGACATTGAGCGCCCCGGGAATGGACAGTGAGGGAAAAGTTTGCCCATCTAGCTGCGATGACACAGAATACCGGCGAGTGTGAGAATGGAAGTTTCCCCAATGACGAAGAGAAAAAAAGGGGAAACATCGTCCCTATAAAGTGATGAAATAACTATTTTCTCACAGAAAAAAGAGTGTATGAATTCTACGAAACTGTAACTGGTGGAAGGTGTGTGTGAAGTAGGGTGTGATGTAGCGAATGGTATTGGAGTAGCATTCTCGACCACAGGATCCATTGAAAGACCTGTATCATATGAGCTTTTAGATGTTGGTTAGGAAAAGGAAAGTGTTTTATTTTGTAAACCAGATATGAATGTAGCAACTCGTTCTTGTGTGGAAGATATAGAACATACAAATCATCATGACCAGTACAAACTCCAAGGTATGTTCGTTTTTATCAAAAATTAAATGTTAACCCAGTTTGCATTGTTCATCATATTAATACCTCAAAACGATACCTACTTGGAACTCTTCACAATTTTGATGCACGTTTTTGCTTCAAAAGTGACACATCAAACAAGACGACACACAACCAAACGCTATTACTCATAACCGTACCATCCTTCCGAGAATGTCAATGATGTTGGGGTTTCACACCCGATTCTATGTCTGGCCCAGTTTTTTTACCCAACCTCAAAAGTGAACGGTCAACCGAGGCAGAGAGAGATATCGAGGCGCATCCGGAGAATTGCGGCGCAAACCACATCGATGAAAAATTACACTCAAATACACCACAGCCAACCAACCCGAGCAAGAGGAGTAGTAGCAGGGAGAAGAGGCGTAAAAAAACGAACGATATAAATTCTGTGATATGTTTACCAGGGCCCGAACCAGTGTCGATGGGCGAAAAAGGCCGATGGAACAACTTTTACCATCGCTCGAGGTAGAATATAACCTTCCAAGTGCGGCCCGTACGAAAAACCTGCAAACTCTTTCCTTTTCGTTCTATCTCTCTCTCTCTCTCTCTCTCTCTCTCTCTCTCTCTCTCTCTCTCTTTGCCTTGGGCCTAATCGAGCAAAAGTGGTTGGATGCGGTCAGTACCATTACGGGGTGGAGCACACACACAAAAAAAGCGATGGAAAGAGATTTTTCGTTTTCTGATTACCTTCACATTGCCTCCCATTCTCTCTTGCCCACACGACAGGATCCGTTTCTTTCCACGGCACGGCTTAATCGGGGAAACCTTTATACGCTTCCGCACCTGCCCCCAGGGGGGAAATGAAACCAACTTTGATCAGACATTATTTTCACACCTCGCCTCGTTCCCAAGGTGAACCACGCTGATGTCGGCGGGAACAGCGAGCAGGAGCGCAAGTAGAACGGAAACGTTCAACTGAATGAAACCGCCGGCTGCATGCGAACCGAGCTCCGTTATCCCACTAACTAACGTAACTTGGTTGGGGCAGGATGGAGAGGGGAGGGAGGGTGGGTACATTCTCATACTGTTACACCTGTGTTACAAACGCGGAAGAAAGAGTTAAAGGGAATAAAGGGAAAAGGAGGGATGGTAAAATTTGTGGGCAATTGGAACAGTCGAAAATTGGAGCGAAAATGTTTTCCGCCCCTAGTTTCCTATACCGGCCGTAATAAAGGTTGCCGTTTGTGTGTCTGTGCTGGTGTGCTGTGCACTGTTGTTATACGGGTGTACTGCGTTTGCCTTCGTGGTACAATTTGGGAAATCGGTTTCCCGGTGTTGCGCACGATATTTGATGAGGTAATGGCATTATTCGCTTATTGCAGGGTAAAGCGGATTAAAGGTTTGCTGCTTTGTTTTGTTATTTTTCAACACAGTACGGTTTTTTGCCAACTTGTTTCAGTGTTTTAGTATTTTAGTTGAACGTTTGCACTTTTATACAACAAAGAATGAAAAATAAGATGACAAAAGCACATATTCACTATCGCTTTTGGAGTTCTCAGGCTCCATAAGGTGCCTAAATGCTACATCCTCTTCAAACCCAGCAGACACATACACACAAATGCACCCAACCAAACCCAATAATACACAGGATAGGAAGGAGAAGTTAATAAAAAATACCACCAACGAAAAAAAACGGATACATCCTACCCAAAACCCTCCCCACCTCAGCAAAAAAAAAGCAATTCTGGCAGACGGGATGGATAAATATCTTCATTTCCGGAGTGCCGCGTGTCGCAGGTCGGTACCGGTTCGGTTTCAGTTTTGGTGCACGACGCACACACACAGAGACGGGAAAAAACGGCACAGTCAACCGTTATGATGATGCTTTTTTTCATGCAATATCAAGCAGCAGAAGTTAGTAGCAGCTAGTAGTGGTGGCTGCAGAGACCAGTAGCTGCACCGGAAGGATTTTGGTTTGGTAAAGCGACTTCACAATTTCCGTCCAGGTTGAGGGAGCAAAAAATATATAAAGCTAGATCCTCGTGTCCTCGTTTCACCAGGAAGGAGAGTGTAGATAGATAGCAGCATGAATGCGTGCTTATATGCTACGGAGATGAGACCTATGGTACTAAATCCTGGCACTACCTTCAAAAGGGTTTAGCCGTTTTATATGTGCGAGTGTGTGAGGATGAACTTTCTTCCTATCATCCTGTGCACAAATTGGTAGATACTGAGGCACCGAAGGAAAGGAAAGATGTGATTTCTGCCCATTTTTTATGGGCAAGCGAGTTCGTTTGCCGAATCGGAGAGTCCGGCCAGCTTTGTGGAAAGCGCACCGTTACAGAGCTAATAAACGAGTCGATTAAGCTGGTGTGCTTTTCGAGCAGCAAAGATCGAGTTGTTTTTATGTCTTTTTTTTTGCTCTTTCCATTTCGACTCTACAAACCGAAAAAAGCATGTCGAGACACGTTTCTGACTAGATTATGTGTCCGGATCGGAACGGCTTCACTTCACACCGTACCCATTGCACCGTCTCTGCGCGAGCACGTGGTAAATGGTTTTGATTTAGATAATTTGTACCTTTAATCAATTTGCTCTCCCAGCCACTAATGAGTGGTTTGGGCTCGTTTCCAATACCCTCTGCTAACAGCAGGGGCAGGGATCGATCGAACATATTCAACGGTCAGGGTTGAATCTGTGTATATTAATAATCGATCGCACATTGATGCCGTGCACGTACACAGAATGAGCGAAGGATTATGCTGGAGAAAAGTAGGTGATTACGTTCTAATGGCGTGGAAACGCTACAGAAGGGGGAGGAGTGCGAATGTACGTGTGAGAATGTGTCTGGTATGGTATATCTAGCCTGAGCTGCCATTACCACGGTCTTTGTGATGGTGTCTATTACTATCGCACGGGCCTGGTTAATAGGTTACATGATATACGCCCGCGAGAACGGTTCGGCGCGCCTCGGTGCGGTTTCACCAGAATTCCTGCTGCTGCCAGTGCCTTTACGAATTAGGATCATTAGTGTGAGATTATGAATTCCACGAGACGGGATAACATATGTATTTTTCACGCCCTTCCCCAATGGCCGGTTGGTCCCGCTCGACAGTAAGCTTGTTTGCAGCTCGATTAGAGGGCAAGCGTTTGGTGCACGGAAATCAACGTGCAGTGTAATCGTCGCGAATTTATGATGCTTAATTGAATTCTGCTGTAATCTAGCGGATTTTGATAATGGCTCGCAGGATTTGGCAAGAGTTGCACTAATCCTTGTGTCGGTTGATTTTTCACTGAAAAGAGATAATTCGTTGTTATACTTTGAGTTGCCTTTCAAATTGATATTGTGCTCAAAATATTGTAACATTCAAAGGCGTCCAAAGTACACAGTCAAACATTGTTAGATCCTTTTATTGCCCCCTCAGAGCCTTAAAAATCACAATGGTAACTTCTGAAGAAGAATTTCCCTTCGCTCATCCATGTCTTTGGCGTCCTACAGGTAAGAGGTACAGGTTGACAACACCCGTACAAACTACACTCCAACACTTTTATCATAATAAGCACCACTGCCTCAGATACTAGCAGCTAACGCCACTAATAGAATGATAATCTGTCCACTTACACTGATAATCCCTCACGAAAACTAACTTCAACCGATTCTAGTTCCCGTAAACGAACCCAGTTCCGGCGCGATTCTTCGGCCACTAATCGTACGAGCCAAAACTTTCCCTCTGCAACTTGTTTTCCATGCCAATTCATACCTTGCCGGAGGGGGGAAATTTGAGGTTTCCATACCTCCCGCATTTGAGTGCTATTTCAATTTCCCGGTACGCTCCGGTACGCTAAGCATAATTCCCTGAATTTCTGTTATTCCTCAGCACAACTACACACGTCTGTCGTCTGTATGGTGTTGCGTTTTGATTGCGTCCTGGGATAAAAAAAGATAAAACATACATACATACAAACACACACACACTCACATCCCATAATAACCACAACCAGCCAAAACGATATCGATAAAATTCAAATGAGCTCATCGCACCATCGATAAACTAATAAAAAGGCGTCTGACCAAGGCTGTGCCAAAACCACAATTACGTAAAGGGTGTACCGTGTGTGTGTGCGTGTTTGTGTCCAAGTGTGGTTCTACCACGAACAAAACCATAGAAACTACCGCACACAACCTTCACCGGTACGACATCCGGGCGGTTTGAGGTGCCGGTTAGAAGGAAACGATCCACACACACACACACACACACACACACACACACACACACACACACACACACACACCGGAAAAAACCCGCCATCATCCGTCCCTTTTTGCCGGGCCAAAGTGCAACTCAGCGCAAAAGTTCAGCCCTTCGGCATGGAAGGTGGCTGAGTACGACCGTTCGATCGTTGTCGCATCGATGGGTTCTGGCTGGGTGGTGCCTCGGAGCCATAGAACCATTGGGGCTATGCGACGGCACTGCGGCAGTTCGCCGTTAGTTACACATGGTCGGGTTTTTTTTTCTCTCTTCCCACTGCCTAGGAGGCGGTAACAGTGGATGGTGCAAGAATCAGCGTCGCTCTGTTTTCGTTTTATTTTGTTGGTGCTTTAATGGGAAATTACTCTGCCCGGTGAGGACGTGACGCAACTGGAGGATTCGAAAGGAGGCAGAATCGATTGCACAAATGGGCGGAAGGCGGCTAGAAAGTCAAGACCAAACGTGCCCTCTGGGGAGTGTGTTGTACCCGCAGTTTTTCGTTTAGTTTGTCCGGAGTTCCGGGTGAAATTGGAATCGGCTAGAGGTAGGTCATTGATCGGAGTTTGTCGAAAACACGTGCTTTAAGTTGGCTTGAGGAAAGGAGCTTATTTCCTGCTGTATTTTTACCTCTTTTTCTGATTTATAAATACTTCTCTCGCACCCTTTGAAAGTTTTTCCAATCTTGAGACTTTAATTCTTACATTCCCAATGGTGCTTTCTAGCTTCATTCCACAGCAGTAAGCTTTAGCACTAACCCTCCACATCACTATTCCATCTATAAAAAAGCTATTCCATCGAGCAATCACTATGTACATTCACTTGACAGGTGCTTGACACGGAAGTTACATGTCACCGAGACCAGCGATAGATCAGGACCTCCGGTAGAAGATCAACAGCCGCGTGGGAATTGTAGGAAATGCAACATTTTCCAGGAAATGCAGGAAATGCAAGCACCAACACCCAGGACCACAAGCGAAGGCAAGCGTCGAATGATTCGCTCGTAGGATTTAATCCTACCGCACACTCTCTCTCTCTCCGGCAACTCCACGCCCTGCCTTTGCTTATTGCTTCCCGCTGGAAGGGAAAGTTCCGAAAAGCATTACGAACCCATAACGGGCACTTGAGACATTGCACACGCTCTCGCACTCTGTGACATCGAATTGAATTTCAACCCCCGGTCGTTGTAGCATCATCACATTTTCGAGCTTCGAGTGGATTATAATATTGAAAGTACATTGACTGGAAAAATATGATTGCAAACTCGGTACGAAGACACACACAGATACACTCTGCATGCTGTCGAGGTCGCAGGGCAACAAGTGCCGTGAGAAACCAAATGGCAGCAAAGTGACACCTCAGAGTTCTCGGTAGTGAAACGTGTTTCTTTTTTCTTCCTGCTTCCATTTTACCTACAAAAATACACTTCAGTGACTTTGTTCAACACGAGCGTGCATGAGGGCTGAGAACATTCCAGTATATAGGTGAGCAGCGTAGCTCCAAACTAGAAGTTGGGAAATAAAATCTAGTAAAAGATATAAATAAGCTCACAGTGATATAGTGTGTGTGAGCGAGTCGAGTGGATAAAAAAATCAAATTCACTGCCGAGTCGAGTGGCTCCATAGAGCTGCTCCGGTGAAGTATGGGAAGTGATGCGTCACCAAGTCATCATTATGCTCTCGGGATAAAGATTGGTTGATATTAGGTGAAGCTCTTCCCCTGGAAGAGCGATTCTTACCTAAAGGATTAAGGTAATCGTGACTTGTTGTACGTCAGTGCCAGCAGAATGATGAAGATATCTCCGGGTTTTAAAGAATTTGCTCTCTTTAAATTGTATTTTATAAGTCGATCGTGAGTTATGAGTATGGAGTTAGTCTCAGACCTATGAGTATTTTTTCTTGTCTTGCTCGACTG
The DNA here is from genome assembly GCF_016920715.1 of Anopheles arabiensis. NCBI lineage: Eukaryota > Metazoa > Arthropoda > Insecta > Diptera > Culicidae > Anopheles > Anopheles arabiensis. The sequence goes on from NC_053518.1 coordinate 25,514,817, forward strand.
CGAGGAGTTTTTCATCTGCACACCGCCACCGTGCCGCCATATCAATCTGTAGTCATAAATTTGAGCCCCAGTAAGCCCTTCAACCGGAGGGATCTTCCCATTGCTCGTATGCACCATCATTAACCGTCACCCTCGGTGACGGTGGCCATAGCCCGGGCAGATGGCGTACACCATCCCTGTCGGGCTGTCTGACAGGCACCCGCTGACGAAGACATAAACTGTCAAATACATCAGCTCGGCTCGAGCTAGTATTCTGTGCCTGTCAGTGTGTGTGTGTTCCAAACGCCACCAAACCAACCATGACGTTGCTGGCGCTGCGCAGAGCCTTAGGACATTGCATTTTCTGCCAGGGCTGGCAGTACCCTTTTTTGTTGTCTGCGCTGTGTGCGTAGAAATCACACACACACTCACTCTCCCGGACATCGTTGACAACGATGACGATGTTGACGGTCGTGACCCGGCTTGTCGGGCGCGGACCGACGAATCGACGGGACGCCGATTGGATGCGCCCGTGAACCAGGAATGTCACATGGTTTTTTGGGTGACGCGGGTGACGAATCCACCCGAGGTGGGGTGCATTTGCGCCCTTGCTGTTAATTGATTTTCTCTCTCCCGCAGGCACGGGCATGGAAAGGTTCCGTCTGTTGCTTCAGCTGCTGGATTGGTTTGAGTGGTTTTCAAGCATATGGTGTGTGTGTGTGTGAGTTGGGACGGATTGTCTCATACCGCAGTGAAGCTAACCCGTAGCTAACGACATGAAACTCATCCAATCATGGGGAGCGTGTCAGAAAGGACGTCAGAAAGTCCATCAGCCGGCGCTTCAAAAGTAACGGCCGAAGTAATCTTCACTGGGAGGGTTTTTGGGGCGGGGGCTATGGGAGGGATTGTACTGGAGAGCGAGATCTGCACACCGTCTAGGCACTGGCACGAACCGAACTCATCGGGTGGTCAAGCATATTGACGCCGTGTCTGATGTCTGGCATCCATGAGGTCAAGCACACAGCACGCACAGAGGCTGTCACCTTTTTTGAGCGACCGAGCGAGCCCAAGAGTGATCGATCTGTTCGCGTACTGCGCCACCGGAACCTGGAGTCGGATGTGCAGTGCATTAAATCACAGCGCGATGGTGCACGATTGTGAAATAATAATGATTGAAGCACTGTGAGCTGTGTGGAGTAGTTGCACTGCAGGTTGCTGCGGTGGCTGCGGTTGTTTTCCAGCTTACCGGAGTTGAGTTGCTTCTTCTCTGCATGATTTCGATCTGGGACCGATCTTCGATGCGTTTGTTTTCCCTTCATCACAGCCCACCAGCTGAACAAAGCCTACGGTTGGTTGACAAACGACACGGAAAAATGGTTTGCCGTCACATCGTTACCAGGTTCCAGGCGTGACAGCAGTGCACTGCGAACCGGAGAGTTCAATCATGGTGCTTCACATGTTGCCTGGTAGGTAGTATTTTCGATATTGAACGTGAAGAATCGTATTGAAAAATCGCTTTAATGATTGATTTTACAAATAAACAGTAGACAGGATATTAAACAAAATTTTTTGGAATTATACATGCCACGACCTATCACTTGCTAAACGTCTTTTTTTTCAACAAAAAACAGTCGCTTTGACATCCGAATAGCACGCCGGGGATGATGGCTGTCTATGCTTTTAATCCAAAGCTCGCGTTACAACCTCCACTAACAATTATTACTCACGTGACTCATGGATAATATTATCCTCTTGACGAGCCCATGAAGTGAGTGTAAAAGATGACCTTGTCTTGTCACTGACTTTTTTGCTCCTCCTCATCGGATTCCGAAATCGTTAATCCTCGCGCCACAGGCATCAGCTTAACAGCGCCCGTCCGTGTTCCACGCGATTGCCACGTCACGCCAAACGACACCCCGACCTGACCAGCGTCGTTTTATGGCCGCGTGTCGAAGTGTTTTGTGTGGTCTCATGTATTTGACACCGGCCAGCATAATGGTGCCAACATTAAGCGTAGCCTAGGCGTACCAGCCTGAAGCATCGACGTCTGGAGCGCTGCTGCTGAAGATCGTTGGTCACTAAAATGACAAATCATGTACACACTATAATCCAAGCACTTGTAAGCGCCGAGACAGCGCAGGGAGCGCTTCAACCGTCCATCCACTTGGTTTGGTTGACCGGGCTCAAAGCTGGGAATCATTCAGATGTCATTCCTCGGGCAAACTGTGAACAGCGAACAGGCAGCAGCGAAAAAAAAGCGAAAAACATTAAACTTTGAGCTGTCATTTATCAGTTTTCCAAGGAATGGAGCGACGGAGGAAAAAATACAATCACACACACACTGCCCATAAATACCAGTCTGTTGGTGGTCAGTTGGTAATTTATCATATTTTTTGCCCTTTTGGTGTGTTTTGATACCATTCGTTTTTCCTACTCACTGCCGCATTGGCCCAATCGCTACTTGTTACACTCACGCAAATGGTCCGGCAATGGACAGCGGTAATGTGTAACGACCGTTTTCGTTTTCATGCTGATTATCCCTTTTTTCCCCGAGCTTCCCACCGGGCTTGCTGGCTAGCTTGGGAGTGTGATTAATCAATTAGGATGCCGGATTCAGATTTATTATTTCATAAAGTATGCACCACCACATTAACCGGGCACCTCGTTTGCCGGGCGTCACACTGTTGGCTACTGTTGGTAGCTCCTGCAGATTATGTGTTTTTCACTGATTAGCTGTGATGGTGGCAATGGTGGATGGAAGTTAATTTAAATTACATTCTCAAAACGGAACTGGACAGAGCAAAAAGTGTAGATTTTAATTTAGCTTTTTTAAGAGTTGTTATTTGAAATAATTCTTTAATTTTATTGGTAACTTCCCAAGCAGTAGCATAGGAAAAACTCCAAATTCTGTCAAAATTTCAACGGATTTTTGAATGAATCCAATGATTTTGGACCGCATATCTCAAGGTTTTTGCTCTACGGCATTGATGTTTGTATATATGTTAAATTAATATTTCTATTCTACCAATTTCTCACTGGAAATTAAGTCAAATGTTTTAGAGCAATTCCGATTAGCAATTTTCGATACAACGGCAAACATCCTCAAAATTTGGCAACGTTGAAGCAATGTTAAGCGACAAAGGCTTCAATTGTCAAAAAATAATTAAAGGAGTACCTAAGAGTGAACAATATTTAAACTATAAATATACAGACCAAAAAAAACCTTGTCTTAGGCTTTCCAATCTCTTAACCACACCTTCTCGAACACACCAATCTGCTACATACGTCTACACTCTTTCAAAACGCCTGCAAACTCCGTAAAAAATGTTCCCATGAAACCACGAAAGCGGCTTCATTTTTCTTTCTCACCAACACCACCACCGACTGATGCTGATGTGGCCCATCGCTAACCATCCTGATTTATGCCGGCCCATTACCCGGTTAAGCCACTACCGTCGCTTTGCTTTACCCAAATACTTCTCTCCATCTTACCTTTCCTCGCCTCCAAAAAGTCAATCAATTTTCACCTCACCTTGCAAAGACACTTGAGCGTTCTTTCGGTAAGCTCGGCCGGGCGAAAAATAGCACCAAGCCCTTTCCCCAGGAAGGCTTACTGCACTCGAGACGGAAACGGGGGAGTGCTGCAGAGAATGATGTCAGTGCCTTCCGAGCGAATGATTTCTGCGGCTTTGTGCATCTTTTTGCTGCCGGGAGCTTTGTTTGGAGGCAGATTTCGTACACCAGCGAAATCATTTTCGCTAACAGAGCTAGCTGCTGGTGTGTGTGTGTGTGGGACGTTGGTAACACATGGTGCGATTCACAGAACGACGATTCCCGTGCGTGTTAGAAGCACGCAAATGGCGCAGAAGCTTCTTTTGGAGCTTTTTGTCAGAAAAGCCGAAGAATAAATCGCCCACACTGATTGAAATGGAAGGCTTCCGTGAGTGTGTGTTTGTGTGCCTTCGGTCGCATCACAATCGGTTGACGGTTTGGTTGACATTTATTGAAGCAGAAACACAATTCGGCCCTTTTGTGCACATCACTTGCTGTGTACTTGTTTGTATTTTTGACGCTAGGACAATTTAATTTGACCCTTAAAATGTTTCTCTTTAAAAGCAGTGCTCCTCCTGCACTATTTCTTTTGCGCTTTTTCCAACGACCGATATGTTCCAGCTGTCACATGGTCTGAGACAATTCAATTTAATTTTCCCATTCCATTGCGACGAATGGACAAACGGCGGAGATTGAATTTAGATCCCATCCGCGAGATCGCACAGGCCCTATGTTTGCCCAAAGCGAGCGGGGGAGGGTGACTGTGGGTGAAGGAACGGAGGGTCACAAATTCCACTAAAGTTTACATCCCATTATGCCAGCGCGCCTCTGGTGCGCTTGTGTGTATTTGCGCCGCGTGGGCCCGGGTGTGCTTAGGCTTATTTATCTCCGCGCAAATGATCGTTTGTCGTCGGGCTGGGGTGACTTGTTTTTTTTCTCTGCTCCCCCTTTTTTGAACATCACATAATGTTATCTGTGCCATATAACATTGCTCTTCCTACCCGGCTAGCCTTCACTGTTTAATGGAGCTTCTGTTAGATCCCTCTCGCTCTTTCTCGGCTTTTTAAACACACACCCGCCATTAAATCGAGCCTTTTTCTTTGTCGCAGTACGCTAACAAAAAACCCATGATGGCCAGCAACGTACACCAAAGCTCGCCGTCTTCCCAACCCGGGGTTGCGTGTTGGATGATTGTAAATTTTTTAAACCCACCCAGCAGACAACTCCCGCTTCCGCGGGCACCATAAATACGCTCGGTGTACACGCTTGAATCACTTTAAACTCTCATAAAATGCTTATGTCAATGGGCGCGAGCGGCACTGCTTAAAGCGCACATAAGGAGGGGACAGGACACTTCACGATGGAAGCAAACGCCTCCTAGCCTGTGTTTCGAGAATGTTGGAAAGGGCAACAAAAAAGAGGAAGAAAAACGTTAAAATTTATCTTTTATCGTGCCGCGCGTTCGTCTTTATGTGTGACACTTGAACGCAAACGGCCGGAAATTTCCGCAAAAAGAACCTTGAAGTTTTTTTTTTGAAAAAGGGTTCACAAAATGGTGTTTTTTTAGGGGCATTTTCTACCTACCTTTCGGGGGATTGACCGCGACAGCGCTACGGAACAGGCTTTCCTCGTCCGCCCAGTCCCGATTGCGGCGCACCGTTTTGGCGCTGTACGCGATCAGCAGCAAACAGACGCACACGAGCACGAGCTGTCGGCGCCGCGGGCCGAACGGTTTCGTGCTCCGGCCCGCACGGCCACCCCTACTGGCTGTGGCCGGCCGGGAAGCTTTGCATGACACGCTACCACCACCACCACTAACAGCTTGCACACTGACACTGGGCGCAACCATTCCGTTGGTGCGTTGGAACTTGCCGTACCGGCCACTAACACCGCTACCATTATCACTGGCCGTACGGTGAATGCTACCGCTGGCATCATCACGCACCGCAGCACCATCACTACACACTGCACCCCCGCCGGAGCGATCACCGGGAGGCACCAGGGCACTCAAACACTTGCGCACGAACGTACCGAGCCAACGGGCCGGCGGCCCGTTTCGCCTACCACCGCGACCGTAGCTCGAAAGTTTTCCGCTGATCGAGGAGCCGGATGCTGGGGACGAACGGCCACCGCCGCCACCATCAATCAGAGCTCCAGCGCCGAGCCCAACCAGCAGACAGTAGCCAACGCTGGGCAGGTACAGGATTCGCTCGGCGACGACAAAGCCCACGTAGAAGAGCAGATTGCTGGCGGGCAGGAAGGGCAGTGTGAGCAGCGCCACGGACATGAGCAGTGCGGCGGCGGGCGAGTTGTGCAGCGAGCTGCCCTCATCCGGCAGGCACGGCTCGTCCGTCAACCCGTCCGCACTGTCACCGCGCACCGAGGACGCACAGGACGAACTGGTGGAGGAGGAGGAGGATGACGACGAGGAAGATGAGGTATAGGAGGACGAGGACAGGGAGGGAGAACACATGTCCGCCGGAGCCGTGAGCAGTGTGGTGAACGGGAACGGCTTCTCCTTGGACGCCAGGGACGTCGCTCCGTCACCGACCGTCCCGAGCGGCCAGTGGCAGGCGAACTTCTTGCCGACCACCGCACCCTGGAAGCTCTGGTTGTAGTTGATGCTGGCACTGTCGTTGTTGTTGGTGGTGGTACGCACAGTGCCTTTACTGCTGCTGCTGCTGCTAGAGCCGGCCGTCCGGCAGAAGTAGCTGGCCAGCTGGGAGGGCGCGGCCAGTGATAAATATTTGTATTCCGGCGCGTAGCCACACCCGCACATGATGGACGACAGGCCGTTGTTGTTGTGCAGCGTCCGGCAGGAGCTTGTGTGATGCAGCCCGGCATCCTGCTTGCATAGTGCACAGCCACCACCACCACCATCACCATCACCACCATTTTCCCGGTCGTCCAGCTGCACCACGGGCAGGGAGGGCACACTGGAACCTTCCTCACCGGCACGCAACCGGGCCAGGTTCAGTTTGTTCGCAAGCTTGCGGTTGAAGCTGCTGGCGCTGGGGGTTGTCTTCGATCCCGATGGACGTACGGGCGTCTGCTGCCGGTTGACGAGCGCCCGGCAGCTGGACCACAATGCCCACCCGAACGCCAGATAGAAGAGGGCAGCCAGTGCCACCTTACGGTCGCACACGGTACCGAGGCGCGGTATCGCGTCCATGCCCCAGTCGAAGCTGAGCACGTCCGGTAGCAGCAGCAGCTTGAAGTTGACCACCGGCAGGTAGGTGAAGGTGAGAAAGCGCGTCCACAGCGAGCCGCTACGGGCTGTCGGATTGTCGGCGGTGGAGAAGAGCGTTGCCGGCCGGGGCAGCGTTAGTCGGCAGTGGACGATGAAGGCGAGTGACAGCGCAATGATGCCGAGACTCCGGGCCCGGTGCTGTGGAGATGTGGAGAAGATAGAGAGCGTTGGATTAGTGTGTCCGGAAGAACGGTTTTCATTTGAGCAAATAAACTGAAAGGTGCAATTTTGGATCAACTTTGTAAGCGAAACAATAAACACGCTGGCGTCTGGAAAGCAGCACCCGGTCGCATCTTGTAAGAATGCACGGGAATGGAACCGGCGGGTAACTGTAATGGAACTGGGAGAGCTGTACTTTTCTCAACTTTGCCCTTTTCTGAGATTGGCTTGAGATGAGCAAGGGCCACACAGCCGACACTCGCCGAGATGCGCAAGAGCCCGCTCTAATTAAGCTTTCCGTGACCGCGCATACATATTACAAAAGCTCGGTTGCGGCAAACTAAGTAGCACTGGAGGGGAGAGAAAGAAATCGACAACAGAACCCACTCTGTCGTGCATTATTTATGCAGCCTTAATTAAAGCGTAAATAAATCATCCAACCACAGCCACGTGGCAACTTTGGCATGTATATTGGATGCTCATCTTGGGTGTAGCGAGCGAGCGAGCAAGAGTTGGAGGAGCAAAAGAATTAGTTACTGGCTACCAAACAGAGACACGATGCCGGCGACGACTACGACGACTACAAACGTCGCCGAGGATCATTGACTTTTGATGGGTTCATAATGGAGGAATAAAAAGATTCTTCATCCTCGTGCCGGAGGATGATGGAGATGCTTCCACGCCAGCCAACTGGTGGTGAAGCGGAGCAGCAGTCTGGCAACGCATTTATACAGCCAATAATGTGCCCTTGTCGCAAGGTAGACGTGCGAGATGGCCGCCCAGCATCTCGGTTTGGATTATTCTATTACGGAGTCAATGTTTGTGCTCAAGTAGATTTTTATTTGCGACATATTTCTCCATCATCTCCGCTCACAACCCCCACCTCGATTGGAGTGTCAAAGTGGCCAGCAGCAGCAGCAGCAGTAGCAGTTTTCTTAGTGCCATCTTGAGAACCATCGAGCCCCATCTTGGCTTTCGCTGTGTTTGCCCTCTGGCAGCTAGCTGCCATGTCGAGGAGAGGAGCAAAACAGGTAATCGATTGATGGTGGAGCGGTGGCTAGAATTCTTCGCATTCGGTGCTTTTCGATGCCCGACGGCGACGCCACTCGATGCAGTCGACAGGAATGGCGATCACGCTAATGGAATATGATGGGAAAGGACTGTTTGATGGAGTGAGCGAACCAGAGCCCGAGAAGAAATGGAAAGGTTACGGTTCAAATATTGTCACCGAACAGGTGCCTGTTGGGACGTGAGTTGAATTTATGACGACTTGATTCGGCACAGCGAAGAGGAGAGTTGGCAGTATTTCTTCAAGAAAGCTCCACAGACACAAACACACACACACGCACTCGCACAACACATCGGAACAACCAGAGAACGGATGATGAATGCATGTGTCTGGCAGGTTGGAGTTAGCGTAGCTTTATGGCTGAACTTTTTGACCTCGTGTCTGTACATTTCTTAGAAAGCCTTTTTTTTCGATGAATTTTCTGGCACCAAATACCCAATCAAAAGCATCAAAAACAGCACTTTCAACTTCGATCGTTTTGATGGGTCCAAATTGACGTTCTTCCGATGGTGGGAGAAGGAGGGGGACAGCTTTTAATTTGCCATCCCATCCACGACGATCCAATCTCGGGTGTTTTGCAGTAAGCAATTTCGCAAGCAACACAAGAAGATGAGCAAAATTCTTTCTGTTCCAAGCAGCGCATCAAAAGTTGAACGCATCCCATTATTAGTGCTCCGCCCCCTTCCCTTGTTCTTCTTGGAAAACAGGAGTTTGTGTAAAAAGTTGGGTGCCAAACTTGGCTGGACGGACGGCGATAGTTTATGGTAGCTAATTTATTTGCCCAACTGCTGGAAGTTTGTGTCCAGCAGCCGGTGGAGCATGGAGTACGGGTAGAATTTTAGAATAGTTTCACCCAAGAAACCACTCAAAAGCTCTTGGCTAAGGTTCAGTGGCTTCAGGGGGAAACTCAGTCCCGGGGATCTTTGGTTATCATGCTGCCGGGCAACAACAACAACAAATAAAAACAAAAAAAAACAAAGGAAGCTCATGTTAAACGCACAAAAGATTCTGAATAAAAGTTTCGCCAAAGATCCTACCCGCCCAGAACCATTTCACCAATTATTCCCGATCGAACAAAAGTTCTTCTCGCACCAATTTTACCGAAACTGTAAAATTCCAAACTTCTTCTTTCGCAGCGTCGCTTTCCCACTGCTTGCCTGGATTCATTAAGTCGGAACCTTTACATCCATCTTCGAACGACTGGGAAGTTTTGACGTTGTGTAAGGTATCTAGACACACTCCAATGACGCCCAACGGGCCAAGAGCTGTTGATCCTTTTCTGGAGCAGCAAGACAGACAATCTTTGAATAATTTGATTTCATCCCATTGTGTTACCCCCTCGCCACGGGCAACCCGATTCGATCGAAAATGAAATCGAATCCCACCACGAGTTCTTTCCCTGCCGGGTTCCGGCTACCCACGCGTGCCACTGTTGAGAATGGAACAATAAAAACTAAATAATAACTATTCTATTCTAACTTTCTGCAAACCTTCTCCCCGCCACTCGGCAAACGAATCAGCCCCACGTTCGAATCAGCGTTGATGAGATGAGAAAAGTTGCCTAACTATCTCGGTTTGCTCGGTGTGTGGATAGGGCAGTGGGAGAAAGGCTTCACAATTTCGAGTTTCGAGATGGAGTGAAGCAGTATTTACGCTTATTTTCTTTCCGAGCAATCTTCAGAACGGTTCGGTTTCCATTTCTTGTTTGTGATGCCGTTGTTTTGCTGCCCCGCAATCATTTAAAGATGCTTGCCGAGCATGAAGTTTGAGCTTGGGATCATTCCAGCAGAAGTACACTGTCGGCAGTGCCGGGCGACAAGGCTAGCTTACAGTTTGTGTGCTAAAGCCCCGGGATCTTGTTTTGCATTTGAATTGTTATACTTTTCTCTCATTGCCCGCGGCAGCAACTGAACGGGAGGAGAATGCAGAGTTTCCTCGAGGGCAGGGTTTTGTTTTATTGGAATTGTTTACAGCTACACGCTCCGTCAGTTGAAGAGAATGAAATGAAGCGAATAGAATGGTTATTGGAAAACTGGTTGTTTGAAGTTTGAGTACGTTAGATGTTTAGTCAAATCGTATAAGCGTTTTATGTGTAACTTAGATAAAAATTAATCAGCATCCAAGATCCCTAGTTTCTGTTGTTCGCATTGTTTAAAGTTGATCAACTAAATGGTTCACAAGGCTACCAAAATCCATCCGTGCGCTATCTAGCCTGTAAAATCTAGGAACCTTTTCCCCAAAAGCAGCTTCGTTAAACAAAGGTGGCGAAACTCTTTCGACCCAAAAACGGAGATCTGATCTGTAGCTGCTTTTGCAACGTTTTTTTGTTTGCATTTTGTATCACTCGGTGAATAGTGTCACTGTTCCATTCACCGAAACGAACAATAATAGGGACTGAGAAACAGTATCTCTAACGATCGATGGATGGTTTAGGGCACACAGTCAACCCACCATCGTTGCCCGTCGTTCCACCCTCATTGGACTGAAGTTTCAATTCATTTCGGTTTCCCATCGGTCTGCATCAAATTGCCAATTAGTTGTAAAGGCTCAACGGCATGGTTGGCGACGGAGCTGCCTTCCTGTCTCGAGATGGCTGATTAGTCGAGCGGTAGCTTTATTGTAGAGGAAAAGTTTCGTGTTCGATAGTGGGAAAGCACTCACTCACTCACTCACTGTGCTCCAGGATGGCTGCATAAGCTTCGACCGTCGGTGGCTGGGATGGTTAAAAAATAATTGTAAAACTTGTAAACTATCCGCCTTTATCAGTAGCTAAAAGTTTATCCTTCAGCCGGTAAATTGAATTCTGGGCTCGGGCCTAGCGCTTTGAGCGCTGAAGGCTATCGGCACCAGGGTCTGTGATTGTGAACTAACAGCCCGGGAGGACCCATTCGTTCGGTGGCTCAGGAGTTGTTGATGCAGCAAAATGAGAGGAGAGAAACGTTAAGGCGAACAATTACTTGGAACGAAATTGAGCCGTTGATGGAGAAGCAGCAAAAGCTGCAATGAAACTATTTCAATTTCACATGCAGTTTTTACAGAAGTGAAGTATAAATGAAAGGCGGGGGAAACTTCTCTAATTAAGGGATTATTTTTACTTGGCTGGAAAATTATACCTTTAAGTTGTATTATTAGTTCGGTAACAAGCCTAAAATCATGCTTGTTCAAAGTCCTGCGTCCGTATTTATCGGTCGTTAACCGTTTAATTCCTCCCTCAATGCATCATCTATTAGGCAAACCGGAAAATGCAATTGTGTACCATGCCGCTTAAGCTATTGTCGTGATTAGCACCATCTATTGAGCGGTTGAAAGAGCTCAATCAAAAGGCGCCAACAGCAAAGATCGTCAGATCACCGATAGCGCTGATGCTGTTGATGATGATGATGATGATGTTGACGGAGATGATTGTGCAAACAGCATTTCCATTTGTAACTATTTTTCATCCATCTCCTGCACGCTAGCAAACTCATTCTAAACGTCTGGGAATGGCATTGGCATCACATGGCCTTTGCCTGGGAAATTTCGCATTTCCTAGCTTCCGGTTCCGGATGCCCCCTTCGCTTTTTTATTCGAATGCAGTGCGGCGAGATAGAACGAAAGAAAGTAAATGGTAAAGTCGACCGCAACCGTACCGTACAGTGGGTGAAAAAAAAGCAACGGCCACTGAGCGATGACGATGGTGTAGCATCGATCGCTAACGAGAGCAAACCCGGGGGGAAGTGAATTTCTTCGGAAAGGAGTGCGGCTTTGCGGTTGATTTCGATCAAACGCCCTTTCAACATTCCGTCCCCGGCGCATTCGTAGGTTCGTTTCTCTGGCCTCTTTTTCAATTGCCTCTGAGCCCTTGTGCTCACCACTGCCACTAATCGCCGATAGAAATGGTTGATTCAGGAAGATTATTTCTGCTGTGGATTGAATTGATTTCACTAGTGGCGAGCAGAGGTGTAACGCGATGCGGGTGTTGCTTTTGTGGTTGAAGCATTTTTCCGCTCATATAAATGTAGCAAGGTTCGGAGAAGAGCCGAGCTCAAGTGAACAGATCGGTTATGGGTGGAGTTAAAGAGCGTTTGAAATGTAAAAGAATAGATCTTTATGATTAAGGATCGTCTAACAATCATCTATAAGCGTTTGGTGGTAAGCAGTGTTTGATATAAAGTTCGAGATGGATTGTATGAAGAATACAAATAGAAATTAAACTGAGTTTGTTATGTTTTTCAACTGAACTAAAGAGCTTAGTAGATACAGAAGATCAAGAAGTTGTTGTTACTTGTTATCGATTAAGAAGCGATTCAAATCAACACACTTCTAAACGTCACTATTAGAAGCACACAAAATGACTAGAATGCATCATATATCTGCTGGCTTGGAGGTTTCCGAACGCGGCATTTGCTCTCGAAACAACTCCAGCCACCATATTTGCGAGCTTTCCGTTTCGTGGAAAGCATTTTCAAAGGAATAAGTTGAAGCCGTTTGGGTAAAAATAGCTCCTTGATTGCTGCTACAGCCGTACCGAAACCCGTGCTGTAGATCCTGTAACGTTCCGGATTCCACAACATCCTACGCTACGCGTTCCACAGAAAATCTATCTTCACAGCACACCATACCCGCGTACACCAACCCACCGAGAGACCTTTCACACCGGCTACAAATAGCTCGCCTCTAAGGGAAACCTTGTTTTGGTGAAATTGTTTGACAGTTTGAGGTTTCCGTTCATTCTCCGTAACGCCGGCACACACCGTGAAGAAAGCCCCGAAAGTTTGAACCTTTTGCGAGTTTCATCCGATCCGCAGCCGCAGGTGGGGGCGGAGACAGGTTGCACCAGGACGGCATCAGCACTTCTGACGAGCGATTCCAAAAAATGATAAAATGTACGGTTTCCTGCTTTTGGCTACTTTTGCCACCAGGCCTTTTTCGTCAATGTGGGAGGTTTGGTCTGCCAATCTCTGCAGCCCCCCGCAGGGCAGCCCAAAAAGGGTTCACTCAAAATTCGAACCACAAACCGAACCGACGGCGTGCGAAAGTAGACGCGTAGCAGGCATTTAAACCGTTTATCCGGTGTAAAAAGATTACGTATTAACGGGGTTGTGGAATGGACTGTGTGGGAGTTTTACATTGATCTCTTTTTATTGAAAGATTTAGGAGCAAAATATAAATGGCACGTTCGACGAACGGGCTTTGGCATGTCAGCAATCACATATTGGTGAGTGCAGGGAGTCAAAGCACTTTATGCGTTAATCTGGCTGATCGGGAAAGTTTAGCGTCGGATTTACTGCTTACGATTTTCATCGAGCTTTTGTTGAAGTTGACAATCTCAGATTACTTGAAACGGTGAAAAGAGGTGAATTTTACTTGCTGTTTAGACGTAAAAAAATACACTTTGCTGTGCATATTGCATACTTTTGGGCGGGTTTGTGCTTCAAATCCAAATTATTACTTTCGAAACACAATTTTCATTTAAGATTTCACACGCCTGGAGTTTTTAAATCTTTTGTCTCCGGAAACTACAAGAATGATATACACATTTACTTTTCCTAGACAGAAAAGATCCGTAAATCAATGTGAAAAGCGGTAAACAACTCTTCGCATCATGCTCTGTTTGTACGTACATGCTTAACATGCCACTCCAATCTCGAAAGACTTTCTTATCATCTCAACCAAGCAAGCAAGCTCTCCATCATCACACTTCAAACCCATCCAACACCCCCTTCCCAAGCGTTCGAGTGCTTATGCGATCGATTTTATTCCTTTTAGTCCGCTTTGCCCGCCAAGTCGCTCGTTCCACGCCCGGGGGAAAGTATTAAGTCCAGCTGGTAGTCATTAGTCAACGGTTTCTCCGGCCAACACGGAGCGGAGATACTATAGCCGGCGTGCAGATAATGTTGAATGGGGAAAGAAACGGCCCTTATGGTGGGTGTACTGTGGCGATACAGTCGCGCCACACATAACACACACAAAAAAAAAAAACCCAAGTAAAGAACGCTAAGAGCTTTCGCGCTGGATAAAACGGAAAGCCCTAGCTCGAGAGGATCCACTCGAGGCTGGCGAGAGGATGAAAGTTTCCCCTTTTGCAGCCCGCATAAACCTGTGATGGTGGAAAAAGTTTCACCCTACCAGCCAGCGACGGGCTAACGATGGGCAGCAGCACCTTCATCATCGCTATTATTGTGATCATCGTCTTCGACAATCGTGTCGATTACGGTGAACGGTGAAGCGCGCAGGTGTTGTGCTCGTTCCTTGTTGCTGTGCACCCAATCAAGCACCCAGGGTGGAGGCTGTGGCTGTGGCGTTCGAAAGCCAGGCATCCTTGGAATGGGCATCTCCGCCCGCTCTCCAGGGTTACAGTAAGGGGAAGCGTGTTGCGTTTGCAGAGCGTGGCGCTTGGAATATTAATTTCGCCCCGTACCCAACACAGAATAGTTGCTCCGCTGCTGAAGGGCCACAAATCGATTGGTACAGTGCAACGCAACTGGTGTCCTGGTATGGCGAGGCTCCGGCGAGGAGTGTTGATAATAGGGAGATGTTTTTCACCCTTCATCTGGTGTGGGCAACACAAAAACGCCAAACAGGTGGACCAACTTTTCCCATAATCAACGATGAAATCCCGGTAAAGTGGAATTCATGAGCTCCAAATGGGTGAACTTAAATTGACGTACTCGTGCACCGTCTTTCTCGCGTTCTCTTTGCTTGCTTTGTACGTTGAACCACATTAAGTATGCAATCCCGTGTTTCAACCTTCGAAGGCACCATCAACGGTGCCTTGCCCAAAACTGCTTTCACATCTTACAAAATGGAAAAGGAGAGCGAAAAGTCACTTTAAAAAACACACAGACACAACATCATCTCTTGTCAAATGTCGCATTCAATACGCCCGAACTCACCCGGTTCGATGGCTGCAGTTGAAAATGAGCTGGTATTAGATATACCAGGATATTAGATGCTTCCAGCACTGGTGAGTCACCAGCTTTGGTATGTGCATCGTTCCCTGAAGAAAAGCTGTGTCCTCCGGGTCCCAGAGAGCACAGACTGGGAATCGAAAAGTTGTCACTAGTCTATTTGCGTTCCGCTTGTAAATGCACGTTCCATGTTTGCCAGATTCTTGATTGGATTCGGGTAGCAGGGCAATGGAATTGACACATTGACACAAGCAAGATGGGGTGTAGAGAGAAAGGGACGCACTGCGCGAGATTTGCATGGTGTCACGACACGACAAACACGACAGAAAGTGGGAAAGCTCTATGCAACGAACCAACCAGTGACCGTGGTTGCACTTTAGGTTGCATTAATGATTTTAAATTCTGCAAAACTTTAAGTTGAAAGCGTAATTAAAAGCAACGTTTATGCTCGCCCGAACTCCTAAAGAAAAACACTCGAATGAGTCTTTCTAGTGACAAAGCGGTACAAATACGTCCATTATGTTCCATCCTCAAAATCCCACTCAATCCAGGACACCTCGCTGAAGGGACACGATCCGATCCGTGTAAGCCAAATCCAGTCTATAGCGGCAGCACCATCTAGTCCACCATAAATCGCTTCACTTCAAGACACACCCGGCCGGCCGGTCAAACGGGAACACACAATGGAATGCACTGCCTCGTGCGAAAACCGTGATCGTCAAATGGTTCGCAACGACCGACCGACGGACCGATTGATCCGAAACGGATGGAAATAAATCTGTTTACCAGGAACATTCAATTCCGTGCGTGTGCTGGTGTGTGTGTTTGTGGTAGTATGTATGCAAGCAAGTGCACGTCTCCGTACCGGCAAGCGAACCGTCTGCCGAGAATAGCTTCTTTTCAGCTGCACCAGTAACAGCAGCAGCAGCAGCAGCACGACAACACACCAGACAGAAAGGAATTCCGATCGGTGCAGGCTGTCGCTCGACTTCGTTGCACATGGTCGGAAGTTATTGTGAGAAGGCGTGTACCGATTTCCCACTTCCCCCGGGGTAAGGTGCGTCATATACTACCTTCTGGCGTGGCACAAAAAAAAAAACCAACGCATCCTTACACGAGCACACGACGCTCCAAATTTATCACAATTCCCACCGGGTGCCAATCTGCATCCGGTGGAAGTGAATGTTCCAAGGGGATAAGGAAGAAATGCCGATAGGAGAAGAAGAAGAAAAAACGCACGTTTAAATTGCATACCGAACCAAACACACGACTCCGATTGGCATGGAAAACACAAAGAGAACACAACACACACACACGAGCATTCGAAAGAAAAACATCAACCAAACTGTAGACTAGCTCGGGTTCAAACTACCGGCCGAGTCTTAGTCACTTCCGAAATAAAAAATAAAAAAAAGAAGGCGAGGGAGCAAACAAAAAAGGCAGCACTCCTACCGAACCTGGGAAAGCGAAGTGAAAGCAAATATTTGAATGGAGTTAAATTCACGGTTGTTCACCGAGAAAGATGATTGTAAAGTATGCCCGATTCCGGTGTGTTTGTGTGTGTGTGTGTGTGTTCCTTTCCCTTTGGACCTCCTTCGTTTCCTGCGATCGATTTCGACATCTCACCTTTGGCGCTGTTCAGTTTATACACGGTGAGTTCTTGCTGTTGGTAGTACATTGCTTGCCATCAGCCTCAGACACACAGAGAATCAGAGTGAGAGAGCGTGCGGCATCATTGAGCTGCTTCTCGGGTTGGCATCAGGCACTATCCGGATCAACCCAGGCCACCACCGGTGGCGTGGTCCTTCGCCAGCTTTCAGCTTCTAGATTCTGGACACAAACACAAAAGCATCGGTTGCAGCGCACTTGATCAATGGTGCCGTTGATTATTCCTCCGGAATGTGCTCTTCGTGTCCTTTCTTCTAGCTCTCCACCGCCCGGTGTTGGTTCTGAGTGGAGCTCGAGTGCTCGTGGTGCCTGTTTTTTTTTGTTTGTGTATTTTTTTTGCGTACTTCCAACTTCATTCCTACCATTCCATCCGGTGATTGGAGTTCGCTATCTGGCTATTCCCGCAGCAGCAGCAGCAGTAGTGGTTGTGCCGTCTTTTTTTTCTCCTCCATTTTGTTCGTGCCAGTGTCCTGAAAATGGCTCCAAAAGGTTTTGAATAGTTTCATTCAGCTGTCGCTATCATCTTCATTCCGTATCCGCTCCATTCCGAGCGGATGAGCAAATATAACATCCGCACGTACACAGACAAGCAGAAAGGGACAGGGACGAACGAAACGAAAAAATCCGGCAAACCACCGACTTTAGGAGCGCACAGTGTGTGAGAGGAGTCGGAGAAACTCACGTTTATATATCCTGTTGCACTACCTTTTTCCCGCGTCCCATCTAGGTTCGAGGGTTGCCCCTGTGAGGGTGGCGGTATTTGTTTGTTTGAGAAGAATATAGAGTTACTACTTTTGAATGATTTTGATTAACGGCTCGCCGTGCTCGGCATGAGGAGTGGGAATGGACGGCTGTTTGCCCCGTCCTGGGGAGCGGTTGCTCCAGGCTGTTGAGGAACCTTCAATACGTGATTTGTGTACTTCCTGCGTGGGGTGTTTTGCTGCAAAGCGGCAGGATGCTGCAAATAATGTTATCCGCGTGTAATGAGATGTGCTTTTGATTCACGTTTCATGGGAAAGAAACAACAACAACAACAACGAAAATAAAGGGTTTTCAACATTATTTTCCATTGCTAAAAGCTTGTGTGGTACAATTTTTCTTTCAGACTTCTTCCCCTGTCCGTTATGTATGGCAACCAAGGGAATGTACAGTAGACTGTACCTGCCAGCATCCGTCGAACTCCGGTTGTCTGTGTGCGGCCACTTCATGCTGCCAATCGGGTGCAAATGGGAAAGATACCACCGAAGCTACCTTGCCGCATTTGTGCTTTTGTGCACCGTCGGTGCTGTCTTTTGAATTCATGCTGCACCATTTGCCTGCAGCCTCAGGCCGTGTTGTGGCGTGTGCGAGAGTCTGTGGTATGCGGTGTTTTTGCATGGTGACATTTTATCTGTATTTTTTTGTTGTTGTAGAATGGAATGCAATGGAATGGACAATGTTTCGCGAGTGGATTTTGCTCTTTCTGAGCTGAAGCTGCATCGCTTATTGTTGTGCGGCTGATGCAACACACACACACACACACTGCGCGGAACTGCAGCGCAAAGATTTATGGGCACCAGGCGGACGATACTGCTGTGCTTATGGTGCATTCTTCTGGCGAGCATTGGTGTGTCGTTATCTCTCTTCCCGTTATTGTTTTCATTCGCAGTTGCTGAGTTTTTGCGATGCCATTTTTGCTTCTTGATGCGTAGTTCTTTTACACACTATAACTATCCAACACTCTTCCAACAGTCGCTAAAGAAGACGTTTACGGTCGGCCTACATCTTGGAAAGTGCATAGCAGGTCACGATAAATGGTCTAGACAACGTGAAAACAGTGAAAGTGTGACCGACGTGAAAGCGGCCAAGACGAAATGTTGCCTCCACACACACACACACACACACACACACACACACACACACACACACACACACACACACACACACACTCACACACACACGCACACAAACGAACACACCGTTCGAAGATGCGATAATGTGATAGGCAAACAAGATGGCTCAACAATTCTCAACCTCCCGGTGACTCGTGACTTTGGTCGCAGTTCGATGCCGTTCTCACCGGTGTCTTTTGCTGGCACGCCAATCGCATCGTTTGTTTGTCTCGCACACTCGATCGGGCGTATAATTGCTTTCTTCACTTGGCACCAGCGTGCGAGGGAATACGCGCAGAAGTCATTGCGGCTGTTCCGGCGGTGATCAATATCAGTGCGACCGCAGAACGCTTCCGGTAAGGTCACAAAAGATCACAAGAGAACGGATTTTCTTTTGCGGCTAAAGTAAAGAGAATGATTGTGAGGTGAAAGACAGTGGAATACGCAAACAACGAACCCGAAAGTGTTTGAACAGTGATCGATCCATCTATTTTTGCAAAAGATTGGTT
This sequence comes from Anopheles arabiensis, assembly GCF_016920715.1. Classification (NCBI taxonomy): domain Eukaryota; kingdom Metazoa; phylum Arthropoda; class Insecta; order Diptera; family Culicidae; genus Anopheles; species Anopheles arabiensis. The sequence goes on from NC_053518.1 coordinate 25,533,764, forward strand.
GTTGGATGTGATTAGTGGTGCAATAATGGCTCAATTGCACACCTTTTATGTGCTAGTGCTGGTATTCCATGCATTGCTAGCCGAAGCGCAGCAGTTTACCGTCCAGGAGGAAGGATGCCCGAAAGCAACCCGCCCACATATGACACGGTGCGATCAGTACTATCGTTGCACTGTGCTGTCAAAGGATGCGCACGTATGGGTAGCGACCCAGTGCCAGAAGGGTCTTGTCTATCTGCACAAGCTTGGCACCTGTGTCGTACCGGGTGAGTACTGTTGCTTGCACACGAAACTAGGCCAACCTCTTAAACCAGCCGTCGATCAGTTGTGCACCTATCGACTGATCTAGTTCTAAATGTGTGATAAGTGAAACTTGGCAGCTCTCTGCGCGCAGTCCAATGCAGGTCACACGACGCGATAGCGCGTTGAATGATACCGTGCTAATGAGACGTTAAACATGAATGAGCACGAAGCAGCCAATGCGAACACTAGTGAATGTGTGAAGCTCCTGAAGCATGTCGAATGAAAGTGGTCGTCAACGTTATGCTTACTTGGTTTTGCTTTTTATTTCCCTCCACAGATAACGATTGGGAGTGTGACCTATCGGCGGAGAGTGAACGAAATCACAGTGATGAGAATGTGTACGGAATAGATAATCTTAACGTCCCTGGACTAGCGTCAAACTCTGCCAACTCTGGCAGTGAGGAACAATCGGAGGAAACTCAGACATCCAGAACATCAAAAGAAGATCGCACCAAATCGAATGGATCGTTCCAGATGGATCAGAATGATCTTGAATCAAGCGGTGATGGAAGTGGAGAACGTGATGAAATTCAAACGATCGCTCCACTCATCACAACCACCACTGCCAGCACTAAAGTTCCAGGTCGTGTAACAACATCAACAGAGAGGATATCTGGAAGCTTAAACGCTTCACAGCTCGATTCATTTCTAGCGTACTACGACACGCAGAACGCACTAAAGCTTAATGCCAAACCGTCCCCACCGAAGATGGATGAGCAGAACTATCTGAACCAACTGAAGCAGATAGTGAGCCAGCAGAAGCAGCTCAACGAAATGGCGCGAATTCCAAGCAACGAGCTCTACTTTTCAAACCAACCGGCTATTCCGGTGCAAGAGCTTATTAAAAAGAAGGAACCCGAAACGGAGGACACTTTATCGAAACTAAATCTGTCCCCGGGAATGCAGGAGATCATCAAGAGCATTTTGGACATCTCGCAAAAAGCGATTGCGAATCAAAAGCAAGCCCCAGCTGCTCCAGTAGCAACTCCACAAGCAAAAGAACCAATCGTGAAGCCGATACTGATACCGATCTCGGTTAACCCCGTCCCTGTACCGAATGTGCCGCAAGCGCCAACAACTACAGAGCAACCGCTTAAAGCCAGCTTTCCGTCGAACTATAATCCAACCACGCTCGGGTCGAGTTCATCTAATTGGGATCATGGCGCAATGCCACACAATGCCCTAAGAACGAACGACACTAATGAGCCACAAATGTTTCACAGCTTCCCACCGCAGCAAGTACTTTACGATGCCTACGGGAATAGCTTCGTGCCAAAGGATGCTTTCCAGCCGGTGCGGGCAAGCTATCCATCTCCAACCTACAACTCGTACCTTAATCCAACGCCCCAGCAATCATCGATGCTGATAAATGACTTTCCCGCGGGCTCATATTATTCCACCAATTCTCGACCCTCCTTAAGGATTCCTCCTTCCCGGTTCAGTGAACCGCTGTCATACCTGCATCGTTTAAGGCCATCGTTCCAGCGCATCAATTCACCAGTTAGCGATTATGATGATAGCGTCGATGACGGGTACGATCGGCTCAAGACACCCGGGTCAATTGAATCGATTGAAGCTGACGGTAACGATGATTTGGAAAAGGATCTCCCACTTCCCGCCAACCGGCAGACGGACGAGGTGCAGGATGACAGCTCGCAGGAAGATGACGACCACCCGACCAGTGCCGATACGACGTACAAGCGCAAGCTGTTCACGCTCGGCGACGCGACGTTCGATTACGAGCAGTACAAGGACAGCATGCTGCCGCTGGTCGATGCTAACCCGAACGATGAGCGTATCTCGGTCGTGCTGTGCATGGTCGGCAGCCGGCAGCCGAACAATACCGACTGCTTCCGCTATTACATCTGCAACCCGCACAACGGTGCGTTCCAATCGTACACCTGTCCACCGTTGACGGCATTTAACAAGAACTCTCGCATGTGTGATTTAAGCTCGTACAAACCGTGCCAGAAGGCGATGGCACCGCCGGCCCTGCACCGGCCACTGCTGCGAACGCACAAGCCGGTGTCGGCAGCCGGCAGCCGGCAGCAGGTCGACCAGATCAAGCACGAGCTGCGGAAGGCACAGAAGTACGTGGAAATGATACGGCTCGAGGCGAACAGGTTGCGGCGCCGGAATGGTGCATCGTCACCGTCGTCATCTTCCGGGCAGAAAGTTATCTTACTGCCCTCGCTGGCTGACCACCGTGGTCCGACGGCGCCCTCGAAAGGGCAGCTGCGAAAGGAGTCGCCGGTTAAAAAGAAAGCGTCCACGGCAAAGCAGCCGGCGCGCAAGGCACCACGCTGCCGGCTGGAGGGTCGTATGCCGGACCCGATGGACAAGAGCAACTACTACGTCTGCCACCGGAAGAGCCCGAACAAGTTCATCAAGCTTAAGATGGCTTGCCCGGCCGATCTGCTGTACTGTGCCGATACGCAGTACTGCACACTGCGCACCAACTGCTGAGGGAGATGCATTGGGGGGTACACTGAAAGGGGGGGGGGGGGGGGGCATTGCTTATTCTACATCGATTATTTATTCAACACCCGGGGGTTAGACGTGCTGTCTGAGATGTTATGTACATGTGTAAGCCGCTGCAAAAGCGTCCGTTAAATACATTGAAGATAGAGAAATGGTTGACTGAATGCTTGCGCTTTATGTAGTTTCTAGATATCACACCGTCTCTCTTTGTCCTAACCATGTGCCGTAGCGTGTTTATGTTCGAGGGCGTGCCACAGTGAAATAAAAATGCTTGAAGGCATTCTCCAACAATGCTCATCTCGTTTTTTGTGCATTCCCACAGCTTTCAATACAGCTCGGCCAGTTATTTTTACTATGCTGTGCTATTTTTCTCTTTTCTCTGCAAAAATGTCATAAACACACGCTAGCCACGGGGAAAGGTGGAATGCGGCAGAAACAGTGCCCGACAAACCCTCGGAGCCGACATTCCATTGTCAGCTAACGCGTGGTAACCGGTGGAAGTAACGACAACACAGTGGAAAACAATCCAAAGAACCGACACTGGGATGCAGCGGGCTTGATGGTGCTGTTGCTGCTGCTCTTCTCGGTGCAGATTGCAAATGCCACTCGTGCTCGCAGAGTGGCAGTGGAGAGTCCCTTGCTTCCTTGCCTCGGTTCCAAGCCCACCGGTACGGTATGAGTCGTTATTTTATAGGCCTTGGTGGCATTCTAGTGGAAGCTGGACGGTGGCACAGTGAACACGCTGCGCGGCCCGGGGTATAAATAAAGCATATTTAAAATTAAATGTATATTCCCGGGACAGTGCGCATTCAGCCCCAGCTAGCAGACAGACGGGAGGAGGGTCACGAGCTGAAAGGCAGGATGTGGGAAAGTGTGGGCAGGACCGTACCTTATCTCTGGATCCGGCGTATCCCTTTATGATGTCATAAATCGCGCAAACCACTAAAGCTGTCACGGCCGTTTCCTTGCAGAGGAGGGCAGCGGCCGCGAGCAGGACGGTGGCGGCCAGCGCCAGCCACTGCCGCCCGTCGCCCCACTGCCGCCACCGGACGTGCCGGATGTAGGCGAGCAGGGCGAGCAGGTAGAAGATGCAGCCGGTCAGGTCGGCCCGCCCGACGACGCCCGCCACCGCCTCGGTGTGGATCGGGTGGGCCGCAAACAGCAGCCCGGCGATGGCCACGCCCGACCGGCCCGCCGGCAGGAGGTGGCGGGCCAGCTTCACCACCAGCCCGGTTGCGAGCGAGTGCAGCAGCACGTTGACCAGGTGGTAGCCGAACGGTTTGAACCCGTCCAGCAGGTAGTTGAGCTTGAAGCTGGCGACGCACAGCGGCCGGTAGGAGCCGTGCGAGCCCGAGTCCACGAGCGGTGTGCCCCAGAAGTCGTTGTGCAGCATCTGCGACCAGCTGCCCGTACCGAGCACGTCCGGATTGCCAAGGATCGCTCGTCTGCAACAAAAAAGGAGAAGAGAAGTGAAGAAGAAAGACGTCAGTGGGTTGGGTGTGAACGTTGGGAGTAAAGGTAGGTGCGCGATGCCGCTGCTCCGGGCGTTATTGTACACAAATACATCCACAAACATACACTTACACACACACAGGCTAGATACTAACTAATAGTGCACTAATGACGGAATCGAATTAGCAGAAGACGACGCGCCAGACGACGACGGCGACGGCGCTGCAATTGCATTATTCACATTCACGCGCCGTTCGTTCGATACAGAGAACCGTTCGCGGAAGAGAAGAAACACTTGCCACAAAGGAGTGAGCAGGACAGGAACTGCCCTGAAGGAAGCGACTTTTGCGCTCATGCATATTAATGTCCTCCCACCGCCCGAGCCGATGGTTTCTGGCAGTGAGGCTCTCCACTTTATTGCCAACTCGCAAGCTCGCAAGCGACTAGGAAGACGCCAAGGCGCTCGACGGTGGTCGCACGGAAACGCGCGTATGCGTCTGGTACGGCGAAACGACAACATTTATAAATTAAAACCATAAAGTATAATCCATGCGCATATTTGATACAATTATTTTCTCATTAGAAGCTTAAATCCACTTCCGACTGCTGTGTGTGTTTTGTGCGTGTTTGTGTGTGGAATGGAGTAGAGGCGATGCGAGTAGAGTGTAACTGGGCAGGAGGACGTGCTTTGGATAAATACGCTTGAACACTTTTAACCATTCTTCGAGTGGAGAGATAGAGATAGAGGTTGGGAAAGCGGCAATCCTTCTGATTATGCTTCGTTTGTAGATTATACCACAATGTCTATACTAACACAAACTTACACACACTCGGGTAAAGGTACACCGAGATGGAAACGGTTTTAGAGACAGACAGCAAACTTTGTACCCACTGTAGAACGAGCGATGTTGGTCGGCAAATGTTTGCCGACTACGGACTAGTGAGTACCATTTTTAGTTGCTCCATTCTTCTCCACGACAAGATGCATGTTTATAACTGCTTCCGTACGCTCAATGTACTGTTCATTATTAATTTCTTTCCCACCCACTAGCATGCATTAGCGCAATCACTCCCGCATCACTGATAGTGCGTATCGTAGTGCGTATGCGGTCGCATTGTTGCACTCGCACGATAATCCGTTCTTTAATATCGCTGACAACGAAGCCACTTATCCAAACGCCAATCACCTCGTTCATCCCACTTTGCACTTCATCCCGCCGTTGCAACGGTGACCCAAATTCTGAACACGTGGACAACCATTCTTCAACGCAGCAGCAGCAGCAGCAGCAGCAGCGGTAGCTTGACGCGAAATATTCATGACGCGATGAAATCGACGTTATCGGTGCGCAATATACGCACCACGGCCTGTGCAGCGATGCTGGTGAGTGAAAGTTGAGACATTATGCTGCAACCCGAACCCCTCCGAACCCGAACCGATCCTTCCTTCGCACCACTGTCAGTGGTATGCTAAAACTAATCGATCATGCAGACTATTAACGTTCGCTTCCATTTCATTGCACCTTGCCTCCCCCAAATGGAGGCTTTACAGCCCACGTATGCTCCTGTATTGTTCCTTCCCCTTCGGCGAAGCAAAAGGATATGCAATTCCACCAACCGCCAAACCATCTTGCTGCTGCTGCTGTTGCTGCGAGCGATAAACCACAACGCCATCAACTTTCACATTACGATGTACCTCAACCGTACTCCAGGGCTCGGCTTCCAAAACCGCACCCACACGCACACACAAACACACACACGCTGCACTGCACACGATCAATTCATCACCGCTGGCACCGCGATCTCCGGCCTTCGCTGCACCCTTTGGGAGGGCCCTGGAAGTTGATAAACATATTTTATCCAACAGCTCCACCGTACATTGACGCCTGCTAGCCAGGGCCAGGGCAATAATAATGGTACGCCAACAGCGCTACAGCTCTGCCTGTTGTGTGTGTGTCGTGCGTCACTACTGCAACTGGCATATTACTTTCCGACCGTTGCTGTGATGCAAAATGGGCGAGTTATTATTTTGTGCATTTCATGAGCTTCCCGAGTTGCATCCTTACATCGCTGTCTGGCGTCGTTCCGCTTTTAACAGTGTAGTAACGGAAACCAGGGAGCTAGAGCCTGGAGGGACTGTACAGTGCCTCACAAAACTCGAACACGGTTTCAATAATACTCGGTGCGTTGTGATGTGATAAAGATTTTATTGCTTCGCTTTATAGGAGACAAGCGATGAACACAACAAAAAAGCAGTCTTCATTTCGTTTAGTTGCAAGATTGTAGGATGATAATAGGCCACCATCACCCGCTTCTTGCGCGAAGTTACCCATCGTCAAACGGAATGTTGGTCCCCAAAAAATGTGCTTCAAAATGACATTCAAGTTTTTGCTTCCGGTTTTGGAGCCCGTGGGACACTGTTTTGGGAAGGCGAGGGTTCCGCTCTGTCAAATTTCCTGTCCCAGGAATGCGTGATTGAAATAGCTTACCTATCCCCACAGTGCACCCATACCCCAGCTTTTTTTTGAATATGTGCGAACTAAATGGAGAACGTCGTGCAATCGTGCGGGCTGCACACATTCTGCTGGTCAGAAGGATGGAGATCCTTTACTGGTGGTTGGGTTCTATCAAACAGTGCCGCCTTCGCTGCCCCGAAAGATATGTTTACTCTCAACGCCATTGCTGTGCGGGCTGAGCTACACCACCCCTTATGTCGGCCTCTCGGTTCTTGGAACCAAGCATGACGACGTCGCGATTTAGGAAGCTTTCCGGTGCCCTTAAATTGATCGCGCACATACGCACACAGTACGGAATTTCGCCCATCAACCGGCGGTTGATGTTGTGCGTCATGACGTGATACCATCGGAGGCGCAGTTTGGCGACGGTTGAAGGTTTGGCTGTGGCTTTTCTTGGAGCGGTTCACCATCCCGGAAAGCCCAAATCCTCCCGCCCCATTGTTAATGCACACGCATACAATCGGTTTTCCGTTCGCCGTTGTTTGCCGTCGGCAAGATGGAAAGATAGGCTTAACGCACACAAAACCCTGCACGCGCGAGTTCATTCCGTTCGGTGTGAGAGGACCAACCCGTCGCTAATTAGTTTCCAAGTCTGGCTTGGGATGATGCTGATGATACGGTAGTGACAGGGCGACGGTACTTGCGGTTTTCAATCTCGCCATTCAACCTGCTGTACCACGCCTGCACAGCGACGGACAGTTCTGACCGGGATGCGGGATGATCCTGATTTGGACGTCGTCAGTGAAAACCGCACACCGGAACTGCACCACCATTTCAAAGCGCGAAGTGAAGTCGCGCTTGGCTAGCTGCCGCTGACCAACTATAGTCCGGGTTGAGGTTGAGGCCACCAACCCGACAGCAAATCCCTTTCATCCACGCCAGTCACTGTGTACCGGAATGAAGAGAATGGAACAAGAATGGGGCTGTTGTTTGTACGGAAGAATTACCTCCCGCTTTCTGTTGCTTGTTGGTACCGCATCGGTGGGCTGCACAAGTGTTTGATGTTGTCGAGGTCGTCTCGACTCGCTACAAGTGCACGGTGCCATTACATTATCAACATAAATCTTGCCCGGTCTTCGACGCCAGTTGTTTGTCTACTTCGGGGGAGCCAGAAGGAAAACTAAAAATTCAATAGACATGAAACAAAGAAACATTGTTCCTTCCTCCCTAACGGTGCTCCAAACGCCGGATGAGAAATGAGGGTGCCTGTGAGTGCTGCATCACTGCAAACCAGCTCGCGTATTGCGGTGCGCTGACCTTATGCAAAAAGTTTGCAACACAATTGCAAAAGACTTTGTACCAAGCAGTTCCGGTACCAGACGGTACGTACGGTGGTGAAGCTACGGAACCCAACAGAAGAGCAGCTTCAGCTCGCAAGATATATGATGGCATTCAAGATTGCAAATAAATAAACACAATCACATGGTCGGTCCTTGTGCTTTGGGAAGGGAAGTACACTCGAAGGAGTTTACCTTTTTTTTGACAGCGGATTCGAGCACCGAATGCAATCCGTTCTTGAAGAGCTTGCACAAGAGCAAAACTGGGTTTTATTTTGTTTTACATTTTTTTATACACCCACATGGTTCTGTTTTTAACCTTTTCCGACCGATTCAGGATATCGGTGGTGTTGGGTACAGGAAATAAAACGAAACAGGGAGACAAAACAAAAATCCTTTGAGCAGAAACCCTTAGATTCGGTGGTCCATTGCCATCGTCGGTGCGCCCGTCTGGCATGCTTCGAAAGCACGCGCATGGGATGTATTTTTGTAACCTTCTCCCCCCCCCCCCCCATTTCCGGTGTCGCAGACGTGTCGGGAAGGTCGGCTGGCGGTGAAATTCACCTTTAAATTGACAAACACTGAAGCAACAACGAACAGCACAACGGATGTCGAACACGGTTCAAACGGGGCAAATGTTTGTCGTTTTCCAGCTTTGTTTTCTCTGGGCAGGGACTGTAGGGGATTATTTGAAGGATTTCGGCAGGTTTTCGCTTTTGGAGCGGTTTTTTTTTTTATTTTCTTCTTTTGTTTGTCAGTTACTGGGCAAACAATCTGGGCAGGAGACAAGAGAACCGGATGCACCGGAGGATACCGAAACCGGACGCTCGAGCTGACGGGTTTCCCATGGTTGGGGAGTAAAAAAAGGAAATGGTTCGCAAATGGATGGAAAATTAGCACCGTATTGCCGCGTGCAGAACCGAGCATATGCTTTTGGTGGGTGGCGAATGTGATAATACTTTCGGGCAGATGGTTGCCGGCTCGGACTTTAAATTGTTGCCGCTGGACTTGGTATGGTTGGGAAGAATTTGAAGCCTTAAAGCCACATGTTTTAAGAGTACTGGTTGAAGAGCTACGAAATTTAACATTAGTTTAAGATTTTTCAAATCCAAACTGGAACATTCGCTGAAGAGGATGATGCTCTGGTCGAATTTCAAGCATCTCCAAAACCTTAAGTACACAGAATACACTTAGCCATTAAACTTGAACCATATGCTTTGTGTATTGTTTGCGCTGCCCAGGCAATGTCTGTAAATCGACCGCCCCATTTGGCCATTGTTGTGCAAAGTGTGGGCATGAAATAGCAAACCGTCGGCGGTCCTGCTCGAGTCCACTTCACCACTTAGTGGCGTAATCTAAAACGTTGCTGGCCGTGATTAGATTCCACTCGAAACTGTCAATGATGCATTACGGTGTAGTCTGTTTCGACGTTTAAGGTTTGCTTTCTTCCCCTCCTCGGCCACTCCTTAGTTAAATGCTTCGGCCGTTCTTCACCCTCCCTTCCAGGGATGGTCATTTTTGCCGTCTAATGCTGGCCGGAGGACCTCCTGAGCGGGGAGCAGCAAAAAGCAAAAACCAATCCCCCGGCGATGGCTTTCGGGCGCATAGGGTGGTGTTAGTTGGGCCGACGGTCCATTTCATGAAGCTAATAGCCCTATCCTAGAAATCTGGACGCTGTTGTCGTTAAAGGAAAGAAATGAAAGGGACGGTTGGGTGGCAAAAAAGACGTCCCCGTCCCGTCGTTGTGTACCCGTCTTAGCTGTTCCCTCGCAACGAGAAGAAAAGGCGGCTGTCAAATGCAGTGAAAATGAGACGCTAGGCTAAAGAGGAAAGCAAACAAGATTTATGGAACAAGCAAACGTCCAAAGGGGGCTGAGCGGCCCACGAAACCCAGGAACAGTCTTGGGCACTGCTCGAAAGATGGAAGGGTTCATCTCGGACGCGTAAGATGGACGGTTTATTGACCAAAATGAGGTAATGGAGCCTTGGGAATGGAGCTACTGCGCGCACCGGTTTGATGTACGGTATAGATGAACCAGAGTTGAAGCTGTCGCTTGATAATGATGCTCATAAATCTGTCTCCCTTCCGTCTCCCTAGAGACAACCCGTCTCACGCCCGTACGGGACATTGTGATGGAGTCTGGGTAACCATTCATTGGTGATGCTTTATAGCAGTGAGCTTCCTGTTGCTTCCTGCGCCGGCGCTTCGTACTGTTTTGTGTGGTTAGTTTTTACACCTGTACGTGTGCTTTACGGCTGAGAAAACTGGTCGGTTCTTGCATCGAGCTCGTTGCCAGCAACTGACTAACGAGTTCTTTAGAAGCTTGAGGGTTTGCAATGATGATGATGATGATGATGATATCTTGCACGGATGCAAACCATTCCTTTTTCCTGCTGAAACTCAGACCATTATCATTTCAGAAACCCTTCCGGAAGACGTCGGCAAGAGCCCGAGCCAAGTTGTTGCACCCTAAGCTGTGGGTTGTGGTTACACATTGGCAAGCTTTATATAGATATTGCAAGTCAGGAACACACACACATATCTTCAAAGTTCTTTCCATATTCACTGTTGGAGCTAAAGTGTTAGGTGAGATAAAGCCGTCTTGCAACTGGACTTAAGATGCACCGTATCGCCACTGCACTGAAGATTGATGAAACGATTCACTAAAAAGGAAGATAACTAAGGGAGGAAAAGCATGCTCTTGGCTACGATGCCAAAACCAAATGCATCTAATCTTACCGACAAGATGTATGGAAGGAATTAAAACGAGAGGACGGCTCATATCTTGTGCAGCGGAAGGTAGTTGTGGTTGCAAAGTAGTATGTATTGTATCGTCATGTTTCAGCCAGAAATTGGCAAGAATTACAGCATCAAATTTAAGCTTTTTGCTGTTTTAAGACATGCAAAATGAAGATGAAAGATGAAAGTTTTCATCCAAAGATGAAGATGGTACAAGAAAGACGATACCAAGACTCAATGTCCAGCATGGTGAGAACTCGATAGGGATTTGTGGTTAGTATGGATCCTGTCTCAAGATGACAGTCTTCTTTTTCCATTTGACATAACGTCCTACGCGGACATGCCGGCCTATACACAGGCTTTCTAGACTTAATTCATTACCACGCATCCGGATAGTCAATCCTTGCTTCAGGGGAACGGTCCATTCTAGGTTTGAACCCATGGCGGGCATGTGATTGAGTCGTTCGAGTTGACGACTGTACCATGGCACCACCCCAAGATGACAGTCAATGGTTGCTGAAATCGTGATTAAAGTGAAAATATGTATACCCTTGTGTTATTTGCATTTCTATCCAATTGTCTTTTAACACAAACTTAATTTGTATTTGTATGTTTGTATTTTATTTATGTTGTGCTTCCCTTCTTTATCCACTCCACAGGGAACACATTTACGACACAATAACTCGCCCAAACATTGGTTGTCAATGCTGTTCATCGAAATAAGGAGGATCACTCCACCAAATTGGTGACAGAAAAATTAAAAGCATCCATCCTATGCGGAAAGGGTAAAATAGGAAAAAAATCAAGTCCATCTTTCCGCTTCGATCCCGATTTCCGATCACGTGTTTTTTGTGCTCGATTGCACACCACTTTCCGTCGGGTGGAGAAGTTTTTACGGCCGCCGGGACCCCACGATTTGTGTCCGCTCTTACTCGGGCAAAGTAATTGAATTTCTAATTATTCGCAAATTAATTTCCGCGTTCCTTGCTACCGGAGGAAACACATTGCCAGCGGTGGAACGAGTCGACACCATTAAAATGCTGAAGAATAACAGACTCAGTCCCCGATCAGGGTGTGTCCGGGCGAAGGAAAACGAGAACATTCGAAGACGTTTCTCGACCAGATGGCCCACTGACACAACTGGTCGAGATGGAAGTAGTGTGAAGGAATGAATCGGAAATAAAATGGTGGTTAGTACCGATGTCAAAGCCGGTGCTTCGCGTTGGTGGTGAATGTTTGTGAATTTTATTTCATTCTCATTAATTGAATTCATTTAACGCTTTAGCTATAGTTGCTTTTAATAGGGAAGGTTGTGGGAACAATCAATAAATTACCGTATGTCAGGATTAACCATAGTCGGATACAACATCATCACAAAAATAGCAGAGACGATAAAATAAACGGCAATGGTTTCGGTGCGAACAGGGGACAGAATATAGGACACACATCCTTGGTGACATCATTTGCACCTTCAGTTCTCGGACACTCTCGTCAGTCAACTGTAACCGCAAGATTCATATCGTGTGATTACGACATTGCTCGTTATAAAAGCATATTTTAATTCATTTTTAGGATTATTGTCGTTCCTATTCTACTAGCAGATACTAACTAGTGGTAGTGTGTGGAATTGCAAAAAAAAGTAAAGCGCTGCGGTTTAAACCAAACTATCGTGCAACGTTTGTAAAGCATAGGAAAAAAGGGACCACACCGCTAACCTTGCACTACTCATTTATGTGTCTGCTGTGAATCGAGAGTAGTGAAGCTTGCCAAACCACCGGCAACAGAGTTGCTTTCATATATATTTTGCGTGTGTTGGATGTTGACCTTCTTGTGCATGGTTGCATATTTGTTTCACTAGTAAAATTACGAGCCCTTCAGCTCTGTGATGATGCAAAGAGTATGTATGCATGCGGTTGTGTTGGAAAAAGGTAAAAAAGTGAACATTATAAAAAAAATCTTTAATAGACAAAGTGAAAGTGTATGTGATATGCTATGCTTCGCGTTCATTTCAGCACGATATAAACCGCACAGCTCATTGTGTCTGTGTGGTGAGCGAGTATAAAGATAGGATTTCTGAAAACTTGTTTTGTTTTTATTGTGTTTTGAGCAAAGGAGAAATTCTGAAAAGAATTACATCTTTAGGAGAGACATTTAAGATTCATTTACGCAGGCATTTGTGATGGATTATTCCTGGAAGTTAATGCAACCTCTACAGCCTAGACAATCGTTAGCTTCCTTTGAATGACATTTGCATGATTCATTGATTGTGCCAAAGATATTCATACGTCTTCTTATCGACATCATGGATGCATGATGTTTTATTAAACTCGATAAAATTTTGGATGAATTTCGCTTACACTTTCAAAACAATTTCAACGGCACGAATATATTATGTGAAGCAATAAACTTTTTCTAGGAATGAGTTGTTCTTGCGTCTAAAGTCAAAAAGTAAATCATGGTGTAACACTCCCCGGAATGGAGTTGTGTTGGCTTGTTTTTGGTTTGTTTTGTTTTGGTTTTTTGCCTGCGTTCATTGCATATGCAACAGAACAGCAGCATCCCCTCAGCAGGAAACATAACAAACAACAGGCAAGGACACCAGATTCGATGAAGTGGCAAAAATGGTAACCCTTTGCACAGCCCGTTTTTCTTCCTCATCGAAAGCCTTCACGTTCGCAGTATCTCTCCAAACCCGAATGTAAACGAGTTGGAAAAACCGACCAGTCAGGCTGGTTACTTCCGGAGCGACGGAACGGTATAAAGCACAAAAACTAGGAGAAAATGGTATGCATATTGTGTGTGTGTGTGTGCACAAACAGTGTGTGGTGGTGTGTTTTGAATAAAAATATTACGAAGTTACCGAGCGAGCCACATACGGCTTGCCGGCAATGGGTTGATAAAAAGATGCTTGCCGGTTTGGTGGCAACGGAGTGATGGCAGTGGGCGTTAAAACAAAAACCTCACACAGGCACTGGTCCACGCACACGGGTGAAGCTTTCGAATGGACCAAGCGGCGTAAGCGGAAGCTAAGCTTTGGGGGGATAGCGTTGGATTTTTCTTTTTTTTTTTGCTCATCCGTTTCGAATGACTTGTTGTGTTTGGTTCTGTTTGCTCAACGGGGTTGGCAGCTGCAAGGTGAATGGTTCTGCTCGGTGTGTATGCTCGGAACTCCGAACAGTGCGATACGTGGTGTATGCTTTGTATTTCCTCTTACTTCATCTCCCCGTTTTTTCAGCAGTTTTTTTTTCCTGCTCTTCCGGTAAGAATTTTGCGCCCGTGTGGTCGCTCACGTGTGTGTGTGTGGTTGGGAAGGTACCTGATGGAGGCACCAAAAAATGATTCCGGACGAAAGGATACACTGTTGAAAATCAGGTACCGGTTGCTCTTCAAACATTGTACGATTTTAGAATGCCGACCGAGGGCTGAGAGCGTGGTGACGTCTGCTCTATGTGTGTGTGTGTGCTTGGGGTTACTCGGTATACGGATGTGCCAGGATATTAGTGACAATGTCCGGAATTCCGATGAGACATCAGGCGTCGTGCCCAGTACACGGCAGTACACGACGTCAGGCAGAACTCTCGAGCATGTTCACTGTCGCTTGACTGGTGTGCGCTAGGGCTTGTTTGCGGAACCAACTCCCGGTAAAGCAACCAACTGGCACAAAGTTGCTTCACAACGGGGTTGAACCCTGGTGGAGGGTTGGGTATGGACGACGAATATCAAATTGTTGCTTCTCATGTACACCCATTTACTGGCCGATTTGGTTTTCAAGGCATTGTCCCACGGCATCGCTTTTTGGGTCACCTCTGTTTTTGTGAGCGTATGTGATCCTTATATAGCGTATGGCTTCCCCTACCTCTTTACGTAGCTTCAATGGTGTAAAATGAGACACAGGAAAAAAGCTTACGTCCGCACAAAATGTTGCCCTACCTCTTACCCCTTGCCAAGTTGTTTGAAATGCAACATTTTGTCAAGCCGACGTTTAGTTTTTTTCAGACGAAAGTCAAGCGGGAAAAGTTGTAAGCCCAGACATAGAATCGTATGTGTGTGTGTGTGTGTGTGTGTGTGTGTGTGTGTGTGTGTGTGTGTGTGTGAAAGTAGGGTTTTTTCTTACATTTCCACTAACGGGTTTTATTTTCACTAAGCCTAATGTACGTAATGGTCGAATGTCAAAGGATTAACACTGAAACGTGCGCAGCAACATAGTTGGTTGAACCATTTAAAGGGTCACGTAGATCGTCGCGTTTTTTTGTTATCGTTCACGGTTGGAATTGGAGCTAACAGAAAGGCAAAACAGTGTAAGTTTAGCTCAACTGCTTAAACACGTTGCTTAACTTTGTTAGAGTGTATGACAGATCGGCAAGATGGTTTAAAATGTTTTGCAACTTCTTGTCGAGCCTGTCGACGATATTTAAATACCTTTAACCAGCTTACGTTTCTCGAAGACTTCATTTTAGTTACCTGAAACGAGGAACAAAAGAACAATAATGGTCGTTAGATGTTTAGTTTGTAGAATTTAGGCTTGATAATTTTAAAACATTGAACGTAAGATCACAAAAAAGAGATCTTATTTGAGACATTCCATTTGCTCAAATAGAAAGCACTTCTTTGTTTCCGAACATTTCCAAATGCGATTAAATTACGTTTCAATCTTCTACGTCGCGTTTTCCAAAGAAATTGTTTACGTTTTCCACTTTGTGCAGCTTTTTCCACAAAATTGGGGGTTCCAATTCTACGAAACACTGCAAAAAGCCCGCCTGGTTCGTGGTTCGTTAGAATTTCAGCGCAATTCTACACTGGAGCTGGTGCAGCTGATAAAGAGCAAATCGATGCGAAATGCAAGGAAACAACAACGAACCACCGACCTCAGCTTCTCCCTGTCGGCTCGGTGTAAAGCGCTGTTTGCCATTTTCCTGACTGCAATCGCATAAAGTGAAGCGGCCAAGCACTGAACAACATACCGGTCGAATCCATCCAAACAAAAAGGGGGTCGTGGATTTTGCTCTTGCTTTCGAAGCGCCGTTTGCTTGTTATGAACATTGGTGGGCAGAGCATCACGTATAAACAGGTAGTCAAGCTCGTTGAAGATTGAAAGCCACCCACAGGAGTTGAATTCAAAGAAAAGTGTTCTGGTTGGCGATCGGCAAGGAACGCTAAAAAAGAATACCTGCAGCGGCACATGGCTCCGACTCTTAGCAACACTGTTTACCGTGTGGCCACACTGGCCCGCTGCACATACTATAAGCTGTGTTTTCCTCGTTTTTTGTTGTTTTGTTTTTGCCAAGAAATGGCAAGATGTTTTTGTTCCCAGCTCGTTTGCTGTTTGAATCAAATGACCACGTTGCTTTCATTCGGCCAGCAAGTTGGGAGTTGTTTTTTCTTCTGTCTTTCTCTATGAAAAGGGCCAGAAACCAGACAAACAACAACAAGATAACAAGATGCTCTCGAAACGGCTTGCTAGCTGACTGGTTGGCTCGAATGGTTTCGGATTGCAAATGTACCCTTGGCAAGAGCCGCGCTCATTCAGGAGAGGGTTTGCCTTTTTACTGAACTGCTTGCATTATGCGAACGCGAATTGAACAAATCATCTGTTGAGCTTTCTCCGGAAGGAGTCTCTGGGGGGGGTTTTGTTTTGCTACGTTTATGTTATTTTCCACCAGTCAGCGATAGAAAACGAATGACTCGAGCAAAGGGTACTTGTTTATGTCTGCCATTCTGGCATGATCCGTTCTCAACATCGGGAAGTGTTGTAATTTTTCTTCTCACTGAATCCCCATTTCCGATGTACATTTTAGTTACAGCAATGCAATGCATCATTCGCAAAATTCAGTTTAAATGAGAAGTTGCTTGGGGGAAAAGGGTCATGGTCCATGATAAATGCAGTATGTCGCTTCATATATCGTTATATTACTAATTTAGTCTAACAACATTAGCAAATCTTGCCATTTATTATTTGTTTCACACTGTAATCTAGGTCCTTCACATTAGATATCATTTCTTAGGGTTTAATTTCGCTTTACGAGTTCTTCGTTTGCTTGATTTCTCTCCACCTGATAGACGTTCATCCACGATCGAAATCCCAGGGCAACATAAACCCCAATTTGTTGACGTAATAAACCAACGCAAAAAAAAAGTTGATCCTCATTAAAGAAAGTTCTCACAGCCTCACAGGCTCGCAGAACCTTCTGATCGTAAAACATTTTTCCCATTAGTTCTCCATCTCCACCAGCTTAGTTTGTGTTGCTCGAATAGGAATTTGTTATATTTTACGCCATTTGTCAATAATTAGCACCGTTCGCTGTCGCAGTCGCCCCATCCGACGTGAACGATAAATCCTTTTTTACGATTTCTTAACCACGTCCAACCACCGTCGTCCACCGCTGTCGGTATTATATGGCGTCGATGGAGTATCGAGTGTTCTGGTTTTCTTGCCCTTTTCGACACCGGCACCCGTACCGGTTGCGTCTCCGGTTGCGTCAGGCCGGAAGCCTTGTAACAGGATTTGTGTTGAGGAACGGAAAAACATGAGCAGCAGCAGCAATCCATCCTGAGCCGTTGTCGTCCGTCAATTATGGCAGCGAAATGGCTTCCCATGCGGCTTAGCAATGTGTGCACCGTAAAAAAATAAAGGGGGAAAACATGCCAGACTGCACATATTTCATACACGGCCTTAAATGGCGACTTTGCCCGTGGTTCATAAATTTTACTCATCAAGAAAGCGGGTAGAAGACCACTACCACCACCACCTCTAATCTCAACTAATTCCACAACGAAAATCCTTTCCTTTTAGCACTGCCCACGGTGTCTGCTTTCGGTTGGGTGCGAGTGGAAAGGTTGGGGTGTAAATCGGTTCCAAAATTGTGTCCAATTTGCACCCTTATCCCTTCCCGTAGCAATCTTATCGTACGCGCAGCGCGTGCTGGTCAAGACGTCGTAAGGTTTAATGACCTGGGATGAGATGAAACACGATTCCTTTGGTGATGGCTCGGACAGGGTCAATTTACGGCCAGCTCAGCGGCCACAAGGACTCACACACACACACACACACACACACACACACACGCAACAAAGCAGAAGGAAGAGTGAAGGCGCTTTGCGTTAATCCACGTTTATAGTGCAGCGTCGGAGGGCTTTCTTTATCGTCTCGGATACGATCTAAAGAATGTTCGGGGGGAGAAAAAAGTTGACGGCTTAACAGCAAATGGTGAAAAGGAGCCACAAGATAACACCCATTCGGGGCAGTTTTATTGCCATGGCATAACTCGTGCTAAATAATTAGGAGCAACTGCTTGATGAAACATCTTAACCGAAAAATTTACCATCAAAACCCCGCACCCACTTACACCCGTGGCCCGTACAGTAGGGGATGGTCGTGTAATAAGGCGCTATCAAATGGAGGGTTTTTTTTCGTTGGTTTTACGTAAAAGAACAACACAAAATTAACAACGAGTGGGCCCCATCTTGTAGTGTTAGCCACTTTCACAGCGGTAGAAGAATCCATAAAATGGAGGCAATTTTCATCAGCTTTCTGAAAATGGATGGTGGTGTACCACACGGCGTCCAGTTGCGGTGCCTCCTGCAACGCCCATAATGATGCAAACCTATGACGAGTGAGCCGAAGCTGGTGCGCACACAAGCGACCGTGTTGTAAGGGCTAGCTGTTTTTGTGTGGTTCATTATGGAGGATGCTATTGGTGACCACTCACGGTCGAGCAGGAGGAGGATAGAAACGTGCTCGTTCACCTCTCTTTTGAGTATAAAAACAGCCCACCCCCGAAACGGTCTCCCATCACAACCCAGCTCACAGCCGATGTACGCTATATTAAGCGTCAATTTCGCCTTCGACCTTGTTCGCTTTCGGATCGGTCCACCATTGCGACAGCATGAGCGGAATGAGGCTGTGCGTTTGTCTATTGCGTCCTGTGCTTGTTTTTTTGTATTCCCTCTATTCGCTAGCGTTGATGAGTAAAGATGATAATGAAGATGATGATTCCGGTAATGTTGGCGTGGCTCCCGGTTTCCCCGGGAAGCACCAATCTACGCATCATTGCCCGTTGCCGGGCAAAATGTTGTGCTGCCAAAAAAAGCACAGAGGCGGGCACAACAAAACGGCATCTCTCGGATGGTAAATTGTAGAAAATTTTCGCCTCATTTCAATTGAAACATCAACACGGTTGCCTCACCACTGGGCTCGGCTCATTCGTGACGGCGGATCGAGTGCGGTCTCGTCTAACTGCCAAGCAACAGAGAAGCTAAATTTGTGGGCGAAAATTGATGAGCGTAATGAGATTATTTCTGATGGTTGTGTTACACCCTGTTGTCGTCCGGTCATCGTTACGGAGTTTTGTGTGCGAGTGTGTTTCTACACTACTGCTGCTATTAGGTTGGTTGCCAGTTCAGCACAAACAACGAAATAACCTCCCTTGGAAACACCGTTATGTGTGCGCTGTTTTGCAGATTCCGGCCCGCTTCCGGCCATCGGGAAGACGGTGAGTGTTTTACTTTTGCAATGTGGCGGCGAACCCGTGTCGTGTTTCAAACATTAGGCAAAAATGCGCTGCTGCTTAATGGGACGGCGTGAAATGCTATCTGGACGTGTCGACGTGCGGGGAGCTACCGTCGAGCTTTCAACCGCAGTGCCCGCGCAGTCCGGTCCGATGCGGTTTGTACAGCGGGTTCTCTTGTATACGTGGTCTGTTGTTGGTCAATTTCAATTCATGGCCATGGGGTGCTGCATTTTTTGTCTGTTTTTGGTCTGTGTTGGGATGTTTCACATTTCTTGCCCATCAGTGTGATTACTATTATTATGTGCGGTTATGTCAGTTACGCCATAGAACAGGACACACGTGTGCTAGGGGAGGATTTTATGCGTGGATCTTATTTACTTTGTTTCTACTTTGCCATGTCTTATGAGGTTTAAATGATTTGAGGATTATTATTAACTCATGGGAACTCACTCTATATCTTCTAATAAGGTCCAATTTATGTAAACAGTCAACATTTTATGAATGGTTTTATTTTGATCAGAAATACCTACACAATAATTAGAAATAAGGTAATCAAAACCCGAAAAAGAGGCAAAAAAAGTAGAGCGAATAGTTTTGTTCTTCTTTCAAAAACTGTGATCTACCGATGCTTTTGGTAATTTGGGCTTGGGCTTGGGTAACATTTTCTCAGAAAGAATTAGCAACGGATTAGAAATAGTTGCCTTCAATATTATTTCTCGTTTCTCTAAATAAGATTCTAGGAAAATGGAATTGATGTACCATGC
This sequence comes from Anopheles arabiensis, assembly GCF_016920715.1. Lineage (NCBI taxonomy): Eukaryota > Metazoa > Arthropoda > Insecta > Diptera > Culicidae > Anopheles > Anopheles arabiensis. Next base: position 25,553,798 of record NC_053518.1, read on the forward strand.
TTTTCCTAGAATGTTGCTTTCATTTTGATGCAATCTTATACCCTACAATATATGATATCAACCTCACAGCCAGCTTTCTCGGAACAGTATCCAATATTGCCATTGATGTCAACTGTTCGAGACATGTAACAAAAATGTCATATCAGAAGTCTGCAAAATGGTCGTAAAAGTGAAGCCAAAGCCGATTTCCAAGGACTTGCTGGTTATGAATGAATTATACGAATATATTCAATAGTTGATGAGATTGGTGATAGTGGAATGTCATAAAAAATGACCATTTTTATCAAAAATACCTTTGAGGAGTTTGAGTCATTAGAAAGATATTAAACTTGTCACGAAGACCATTCATATCAATGACATGAGCTTGTTATCGTTGTTCGAAGAAATTTTCCAGCAATTAAACAACACAAGTGACGTCTAAATCAATAGCTTTCCCATTCATTGCCTTTTTTCTTTAACTTCATTAAAACGTCCAGCGGTCCTCTGTTTGTTGATGGCAACAAGCAGTCTAACTATAACGATAATGATTGTGAGCAAAAAGTGTACCATTTCCTAGAAAGCTGTCAAGAATTTAATATCACTCAACTCTTCCCTTTCCCGCCATGGCCCCGAGTGGTTATCATCACCCAGGCAACAAGAAGCGATAGCATCATCGGACTCCAGTGCCACACGGCACGGTTTGTCGCACTGTTGTCAACTGTTCCCCGCCCAATGGTCGGCACCACCAGCGCTCGTGCCTCGTGTGCGAAACCACATCCACCGTTACCACCAAGTCAACCATCCCGAAAGCTCTCGGTGACAAGTTGTGACAGCTCGTGCTTGTGGCACACGGTATTTGCGGGGTATTGGATGAGGATTAGGGATGGAATAGCGTTCGAACAAATCGTCATCGCACTCGCTTTCAGGCGTCCATCTTCGACTTACAATCACCGGCTGTCACAGCGCTAGAGGAACCCGGGTAAAGCAGCATCACCCGTTGGCATGTAGCATCCATCTACAGAAAAAGCCCTTCAGGCTCATGCACACAAAGATGCACCGCCGTGAAGCGAGACGAACATTACGGGCGGCAAAAACATGAGATGTCGGGTTGGTCTCTAGCGAGTGAGCTAAATAATCAGACATCAGCTCCCCTGGGAGATCCTGCGGCTTCCATGGATCCGTCATCGTTCGTCGTTGCGAGCAAAAGGATGGTTGGTATGGTTTAGAAAATTTTAGCACGTAATAAATTATTATTCTACTGTTATTTAATCCACGCCCAGAGCCAGCACGCAGCTGCACAGCAACAAGCAACCACGTTGCACGTTCCGATGCGGTGGCGCGCTGACCGATCCTGGGCAAGAGACTCGAGCTTGCTCGGCATTCAATATTTCCACGCGGTTTTTTTTTGTTCCACCACTCCATTCAAGCTTCTCCAATTTCGCGCCGTCTGTGAGTTCTTTTTTTTTTTTGCGCAACTCCCGCGATCGTGCATGGCTCACCCGGTGCCGGTGTGAAAGGATTCTCTTTCGCTTTCATTACTGCATTCGGGGATCCGGGAGATGTTTTTTTTGTGTGACGATCTCCGCAATATAGTACAACAGCATCAGCAACAGCAGCAACTACATCCATTCTATGGTCGTTGCCGCTAATAGAATGGAAGCAAACGGCACCGAACACCCGTACCGACCATTATGTAAACGCGAAAAAAAAGGCAGCTTCTATTCAAATACACATACACACACATTGTGATGGGTGGCACGTCGAGGGAAACGGTTCCGCAGCGGGGTGTGGCAAGCGAGAAGGACGCTAAACCGTTGAGGTGAAGATTTTGCATAATGTAAGGAACAGAAGCGTGAACGTTATTGGATGCCAAACTGGGGAAGGCCGGCGGGCGAAAGATACCATTAGCGCAAAGGCAGGTTTTCTGCTGCGAATCTTCTTGTCGACGAAGCAAAGCGAACCAAAAACGAGCAACCACGCCGTGACGCATAAATAAACACAAAGAAGCTTAAATGAATCTAATGAAGTTCGGATGAAAAGGGTTTTGCAGTAAGTGATGTACCTTATTCGCGGTGTAAAAGCGAAAAGAAGCGTCGCTTGGCTATTTGATTGTACGAAAAGGAGTCAAAATGAACATTTTTAAATTAAATATGGTGGCTGCGGGTAAATAAACTTTTCAGTAAGTGAAATAATCAAATATTCATTCGATTTTATTCTGACACTTCCAAATTGTAAATCGGAATTTCTAACAATTTAAAATTTAAATCGTTTATCAAGTTTCTGAGAAACATTAAGCAATAAATAAATTGAACTGATAAAAACACGTTTACATTTTCAAATGAACATAGATTTCCAAAATGACCCCTCCAGCACAAACAACCAATCGTTCGTGGAAAGCGTCACAACTGCAGCGCAAGTGCAAACAACATCATTCGCTCGATTCTGCTCAGGTGTGAGCTTGGTGGTAAATTCACTTATAGACAAATTAATATTATCATTAAGCTTTAACATTGAACTGCTCTCAATTATACCACGCACACACTGCGCATATCACATTGCGGTTGCTGTTGACCATTCATGGTGTTTACTTCGTACTGCGCAAGCTGGCAAACATTGCTCAATGAGTCAAATAAAATTTAACAACGCGCATTTTGTACTGTAGACGAAAAAAAAAAACAACCCCCCGAACGATACACAACTGGCGTGGTTGATGGAAATATGGCAATTTTCCCTGTCCCAGGACGCTTTCGGTTTTGGGTGGGGCAATGTACCATTCGGCCAGGGGTGGTTGGTGATGGCAGTGGTTTTTCCGGCTTGCTTGATCGATCGTTATTTTCCATCCGATGATTTATACCATCTGCAATCGCACGTGTATTCCTGTCCCTCGGGGGAGGGAAAGTGAAGCACTCACATCGATTACAATCCTTCGCTGACAAAGTGACAACTGCAAGCACATGCTGCACGTCCCCTTGGCCGACTTGCGCATGGGGACATTATTATTATTATTGTTATTTTTCTTTTTCGTTGTAAATATCCCTGCCGCGCACCAACGCAATGGTACCAACGGCAAACCATTTTGATAAATGATAAAAGTATTGATTTTGTAATTAATTTCCAAATGAAAAATTGAGCTGCCAAGCAACGTTCCCATGGTTGCCCATGGGGTAGTTACGCATGTATCAATGGCACCACCACCATCATTAACCCTCCGCGGGAGGCTTTCGTGGGGAAGGTGTGGCGGCTGTCTCTGCCGCATGAATTCATCGCAACGGATGCAGCTGGTGCAACGGCGTCGGTGAGCATATGTTTTTTTGTGTGTGCAAGCAGTTATGCAGTGAGTGGGTTTGGGTTTTGTTGATCCAACACGATGACCTTACTCGATGATACTTGGTGCGTTTTGCAAACGCCATCACACTTTTACGCTCCAAATGAGGTCATCCGTGTCGATCGTCCGGCGCGCTGGTTGTTATTTTAGAGCCATTGTTTAATTCAGTGTGCCGCGGGTCAAACCACGCTCAAGCTCTGTTTTACACTTCTCAACCTGACCTGCCACTTGAGTTTCAAAGTGGTTTCCCGTGTCATGCCGCAGCGCCGGACACAAATGTACAAACATTGACCGATACGGTATGGATATCGGACCGTGGATTGTGGAAAACAAGAAAAACAAGCCCCGAGGACGGTGCTGGCAGTTGAGCATAACAAACATATCAGGTGTCAATAATGTCCATCATCTGCGGGCAGACAAATTGTATGCCGCTCCGAACCAACTCGAGCGACCAAAATGAATTCGCGTTCAATAGGCTGGGAGTTATTGATATTTTGGTAACGTCCCGTTGATGATCCGCTGTGCAAGCGATGTAAGGGGCGCGGGAAGAAAACCATAGTGGGTAATGTTTATGTTTTAATGTTTTCCATTCATTCACTTATCCTTCCTGCGTACCGGACACGCGATGATGATGATGTCGATGTACCTTTTTGTGGCGTCCTTTTGTGGTCGAATATTCAAACGAAACTAGAGCGGCGAGCGGCAGAGATTAATCACTCCTTCATGCACGCGTGCTGGGCCGTGCTGGGGTTAATGGATTATGCAGCGAGGATATATGGGGCTGGGCTTAGATATTATTGAATAACTTGATAGGGGTAGAGGAAAACTGAACCACGTAGGGGATAGGTGCAATTGTCAAGGCTCAAACATATTGTTGTCATGTTTTAGTTACCGCTCGCGGGGTGCCGAGCGTGATGGTATTGTGATGCGTTTGTACCAATTTTCGCTTATCTAAATATTGATTGATTGATTTTTTCTTGAACTTGCAACAATCATTAACAAACGGGGGATGCTTTGTGTATGGAAAATGGAGTTTGTTGAATGATCACAATGGTGCAGAGTAGATTTATCACACGTGTGTATTAGCAAGCGTCGTAAAACAATTAATTTTTAATTCAGAATTTATAGTTCCATACGTTTAACCTAGCAAACGCCTTCATACAAGAGCTGAGGTGATGAAAAACTGTTATATTATATTGTTCGATATAACATTTAAAATCCACTCTAGTAAACAAACAAAACACACAACGAATATGTACACTTTTCAACGTTCACTTTGCTAGTTTTTAAAACACAAAACCCCTGGCAATTCTCTTTCCAAGCATGCTGACCGGTTTTCGGATTAACAACCAACAAATTTCAATTCATCCATTAAAAGCGAGCGAAAAAGTTGCCGCAAATTTGAACATCCGCTTACCGGACTCATCAGCTGGAAAGCTTTCCGGTTGCAGCGCTAGCGTCGCAGTAAGGGATTAAAACTCTGCCCATTACGGGAGAACGGGTGTGAAGGTTTTTGGTTGGCCAGACATAGGTAGAGAAAAATTAGGTCACCACCACTTGTTTAAAAGCCTCACCGCGTAACCGTGCGGAGGCGCATCACACGCCACATTTAATATATTTAAATTGATGCGCAATGTTGTGGAGTTGCATCTGTAATCGACAGGTTTCTTAGAACCAGCTCATTGGTAAAGGATGCAAATAAGAAGTTGAAGCAACCCTGCCAACCCCGCCAGGTGTGTGAGCAAGCGAGAGGGCGGTAAAATATTCATGGCGAAAAGAAGGCGAACAGCAGCACCCGATTGGATTGAGGCAAAAGTTTAGCGATTTCGATTATTTCCATTCCATACTCTTGCTCTTGCTTTAATTGGCTCTTAAAGCTTATGCAAACCCCTTCCCGCCCACTTCCGGCCAAAAGCACAGAAAAGCGCAAGAGTGGATTAAATCCGTTGGAATACATTTACGTTAATTTTGCAGCTTCTTGTTTTCTCAGAAGTGCTGGTTTAGTGCTGAGGTGCTATCCGGAATGGGTTGCGAAACTTTAATCGTAAGCCGGCTTCTTTTCCGATTCTTTTTACTGCATTTCGCAGCAGTGGGATTTTTCCTCTTTCTTCTGTCTCATTGCGTGCATAAAGTTTGTTTCGATAGAGCTGAGTGTAAAATTTACTACCAACACTATAACACCTAAGCCATCGTTAAAAGGAAGAAGTATGGAGTAATGGGTTTTTTTTTGTTGTGTGTGCAAAGAAATCCTTTCGATTTTATGGAAACCTCTTCGCGCAATTTTAATTATCAGAGCAGGGGTGGAACTTGGACTCGATGTAAGTGTTTTGAAAAAGGTGTGTCCCGGGCACCACGTGCACAAATGTTTATTTGTCAACCCTGTATGTCCACTACAAGGGTTGTGAGTTTTCAGCAGCATTTCCAATCCCCCGTGAGAGCACCACCACCACCACAATCAGGCAAAAACATGGCCGGACATAAATTTAATCAAATTACTTTGACTCATTTCTAACGCTAAACGCCTTTTTCCTTTCCTGTGGCCCTGTTCTTATAGGAGGAAAGGAAGGACGCAACAACATAAAAGTGAGTTCCGTGCAATTCAGTTGCCCCCGAGCTCCCGGAAGGTGTAATTCGCTCCCCGGAATCCCAGGCCCTCTCTAGGCTTTACTCCAGGTCCAGTACGTTTGATGGAATTATACAAATGTGATGTCACTTCACTCACACTCGCTTCCCTGTTTCAAACCGTGTTTTGCTCCCCCACTCCCTCCAGAACGATCGAACGAACCGAGGCCGGGGCTGAAATTAGTGATCATAAAATTCCATTTAGTTTCCTTTTAATTGAATCGTCCACCCGGTCGAACTGTAGTACAGTGGGACAGCAGCAGCAGTAGTAAAAACCCGAAACAAAGCAAAATAAAACATCATATAAAAAGTGAGGGCTGGAATACGTGACTACATTGGAACGGAGGGGTGTCCAACACGCTCCACACCGCTGCCCCGGCCCGTCGTTATTAATTAAACACGCAAATCGCGCGATATTATCAATCAATTATAGAGCGCGCGCGCGCGCTTCGTGTAACGGGTTCAGCGTGCGTTGTTCGCAAGGGGTGGGCGCGGTGGTGACTTTTTCCACCGACACGCAACAAAATATTTAATTTGTTTTAATGGTGGAGACGTGTTTTTCGAAAAATGTGAAAATTGTGGTTTGATTATTAGCGCGGGGACGAGGAAGAGCGTTCAAATGTTTCGATGGACGATGCTGCTGGGGTTTTAACTTTGTTACATTGTGCTGTGCATGGGTTGAGGGGAAGCGGGAATTTGATACTATTTATCTAATTGACTGTAGCTGTAATGGAGGAAAATGGGTTCGAACTGAATTATAGTAATTAATGGATAATGAAAAGCGCCTTTTTTAACTCATTTCAATCTCATTTATTACTAACGTTAAATCAAAGGTGCAAACAATATTGATATTAAATACAATGTTTTTCACAAAATTGATACACTTTTATCTTACGAAAAAATCATTATCAATCATTAATAATTTAGTATTTAGATGATAGTGTTCCTTCAGCATGATTGCTGTTGTTGTATACATATTTGATTGTATACATATTTGAGTGATTGTTGTATACATATTTTATCTTTTAAATGTATTTAAATTACAGGAGTATTATTCTTTATAACTAAACTTGTTCATAACCATAGCCATGTTACATGAAATACTCCCCATCCTCATGTTACATGAACTTCCCCTTGTTACTATCTCCTTGCATTCACCGGACTACGTTTTTGCACAACACAGCAAAGACCCATTGCATGAAGCACCTTTTGTGCTGTAAAAATGTCCGATCGTGCAGTTGCGATAACGATCTACCATGAGAGGTGACTGTCGTTCAATGTTTTACGACTGTTGCTAGTTCTAGCTCGCGTACAGCTCGACGCAGCGCTGTATACACAGACACATGTGCTACAGTTTTGTCAACTGTAACTCGCGCGGGAACAATTTCATGGTTTGTTTCGCTCACATCACGCTAAACTCGGGCGGCCGCGATGTTTGCTTAAAATAAGCACTAAAAAGTATCAGAACAGTTCAGTTGACTGGACAATGTTTCACCCCCTTAGGCACGTCGTGTGCAAAACAACAGAACCATGTTCAATGGGTCGGTCACCGGTCAGTACGGTTGGAGTATACGCCTGGAGCATGACGATTTTAGCTGCTGCATTCCAAAAGCAAAGTCTCGTGGGAAATCAACGTCCCCGAAATGTAATCCACTGTCAGATTAACGAGCCAGAAGTCATCAACCATCGATCGGACACATTCTCGGCTTGTGTGCGCGCGCTATGTTTTAGGAGCTTCCAATACGTGGCCACACAAGCCGATGGACGAGCGATGGAATCGAAACAGACTGAGCTGATTATGTCACCAGCCTGAAGAAAACGGAGAAAAAAAAACAGCAGCTCAAAGTATCCGGTCCCGTTGCGTTGAATAATGTATCGTTACGTAGCGAGATGGCGGAGTTGTTTTTATCGTGCGCTTATGTCATCACAAAGGAAGTCTTCAGAATTGCAAACACTGTTTACACCTCGTAAACTGTACCCGCACGTACATAGCTCGATGCCCAGTGGTTCAATGTGCTTGCTCAGCCGTTCCGTAATCAAATAACGTTTATACTTTACTACACGCTTCGTGACCTCTCGAAAAGTGTTATTACTAATTAAGCATTTGAGGAAATGTTTTTGACTAATTTTCTTTGCTGCTCGGATGGTTTTTGTTTTGGGCGTCGTAAAAATGGAGCCACGAAGGGCACGCCACGATACAAACCTCAAATCGAATCCAAAGCGTCCGGTTCGTGACCAAAAGTAATGAATAATAATTTTACATTACAATCACAATAACGACTCCCCCGGGGGAGGAGAAAGCACCGTGCTGCGGATGCCACCTGTCCAACAAAATTCTGCGATGCGAAGCCATGGCGTGTCTTTCTGCCTTCGCCGAAGCAAAAAATGAAAGAAGAAAAGCAGAGCACAGAAGATAAAAAAACTGCTATTCCCTTGCCAAAATAAAATACCAAATGTCAGCTGGACACGGGCCCGGGAAGGAATGCCAATCGTTTATTTTCAACGGAAAAGGGCACTGCTCTTCACTAGGCCAGGCAGCTAAACCTGTCCGTCCATTTGGCAAGTGTTTGCTGAGTACGAGTTTCCCGCTCCTCAAGGGAGTTCCCCGTCCGCGACCAGACAGCCAGACACGGAGAGCATTAACTAATGAAGAAATTATTCATTCCCTTCCTGTGCGACAGTGTGTGCGACACCTACCCAGGGCATCCTTTTGCATCAGCGCACGGATGTGTCCGATATAGCCGCTCCAGACGCTGTGTGCGCCTAGCTCAGGTGGTTGGCAAATATTTACCTTATCAGAAACTATCCCCATCGCCCGGCACGAAGCTCATCATTCTAACAGCCTACACGCGGTCTCGAATGTCCCGTTGGGACGCTGTCACTCCGGGACGCCCCTTCTCCTTCCCTTGGGGCAGTCTGGTTTGGTCCCATCCACACCCATCCGTACCGGTTAATTACAAAAATGCTTTATTGCCCCGAACGACGACAGCGACAGGACCTCGGGGTGTCGGTACTGATGGGTGGCGGTGGCCACCCATAACAATCAGCTTATGGTGTTGTATTTCATTTTATTTCATTTCGTTCCATTTGGCCCTTCCCACCTTCCCCACTGCCACCTGTGCGTGCGTTGCCGGGAGTTAAATGTCGCTTTCCTATTCACGGCTAATCGTTTGGTAATGAACTAGCCTTTAGTAGCTTTTGCTGTGGCTCCGGGGGGAAGTAGGGCAAAAAAAAGGGGAGAAAAATGTTTGGCCTAATGAACGAAACCAAACGTCAAGCGTGGGGCTGGCGGGGGGAAGCGAAAACATTGCTCTTAATGTTGTACAAGCGCTCCGGGTGGCTAATTGTGATCGCAGTGCAAACAGCCGTCCGGCCACTACGGATAGTGGCAACACGGTGATGGCGGTGATGATAATGATAGTGGTGTAGGATAATTGTAGTCAGTCACCTTTTGGTCGAGTGACATTTTCGGCTGGCAAAGAAGACAGTTATCTGCTGGTGTATTTTGTAGGCATTTGAATAAAGGTCATTTTATGGCTTTGTCAGGTACAAAGAGAAAAAAAATGTTATGATGCATCTCATACAGTTCTATTTTACTGGTTGGTTATAATATGTTTAAGTGCCAGTTATTTTATTACTACCTGAACATTAGCTTGCTTTCTTATATAATCGAAAAAGAATCCTTTTGATAGTTATGATTGATTTTCTTAGATAAACTTAGATAAAATTAACTATAAAATACTTCTCAATTCCATGTTTTATTAAGTTTTATACAATTAACAATATTGTCACCACACCGACCACGTATCATGGTATTTTGTTGCCCTTTTTAATTTAAATCCCTTTTGCTATGCTTAATTGGTGGTAGGCTTGAATGTTCAAAAAATTCTCTTGATTTCTAGGTCTTTTCTAATACCTAATCAAAGTCTCGTGACGTGAAAGTACAAACTTAGTAATTATTTGTCATCTTGTTAGGAGTGGAGTTTCGTTCTTTATTAATTATGTACTCTTAAATACTTTGAAACAAACTGTGTAGTTCTTGGTGTTTGGTTCTTCCAAGTATGAAGTGGTACCAGTTAATTATCTTTATCTTGAAATGCTTCAAATTTCAAGAACCATCTACTTTATTGAGGCGTCTCCAGAGTTTAAAAAGTTCAAAATAATATGGCACTTAGCTTCGTGTAGCTTAGTAAAGGATTATTACAGGAAAGCTCGGAAAGCGACATCAATGTTAATAATCAATGAAAACCTATCTACTCACCTGAAATCTGTATAAGATATGAATAAATTAATACCAGTATTAATGTACCAGAAACGCAATAGATAAAATCGAGCGAATTCCAATCTTCAGCACACATTTTATGGAGATTACAATTGCGTGTTATTCAATCTGATGTAAAACTGTTACGCAAAAGTCATAAATGAATTTATAGGGCGTCATTTTTTTAAACAGATAAAGATCTTTAAAGATACCAGGAGATACTATTTGATTGAGCTCTAACATCAACGGAAGGACCCTTACTTTAACAACGCTAAGCGCGGCTGCATAGCAGCATGCCCATCTAATCTTTAATGCCTTATCGTGTAAGCTTCACGCATCATTTTTAACTGGCGTTTCAACAGCCACATCAAATGAATGTATCTACGCTTCCTCCTCATCGATTGCCACCGTTCAGAACGGTGAGCTGCAAGCGGTCATAAAATAATTCAATATCACGATAACGAACGCTTTGATTACGTACAAAAATGTCACCCCCATCCCGCACTTTTCAACGTTCTTCATCATTCCTCCTTCCCCGTCAATGTTCCTGAATGTTCTTTGACAAAAAGCATTTTACAAAAAAGTGATTGAAATTTTATGCATCTCGAGCAGCCGGCGTCAATGATCGGTACCGCTGTCGTCCGCTATTCGATTTCCCAGGCACAAGTGCAGCCGTTCGCTCAGCCGAAACCCCGACATCAAATGACTGACGCGTCCCGGTGCGTTTGAGTGACAGAGGTGTGGCGCAGTGAACGTGAAGGTTGCATCCGTGTCACCAAAAACCGCCACTTTCCGTGTGGCCGTGTGTCGAACGAATGCGCATAGATTTTCACTGCCAGCGCAAAAGCGAACGAGCGAACGAGAGAGTGAACAAGGAGGGGATGATATCTTTTCCGTTCCTTCCGCTGGCTCAGGATAGCTCAGGCCGAAATTTTTATCACTCTCTGCCTACTAACACACTGTGCCTCCGCCCGGCCATGCTCACTCAATCGGAATGAGCCCACGGGCCACAAAACGGTCGGGAAAATGGCCATAAAAACAACACGCAATATCACACAGCCAAACACACACACACACACATTGGCACATTTTGGGTTTGCCCATCTTCATCCCGTGGAAAAAGTTTGGCGAGGGTTCGCGTCCGTGTCGCATCGTGTCGCATCGCCGCACGAGCGTCGCGATGCGAGATTGTGACAGTTTTTGTCATTTTTACGCCCATCAACCTCTATATATCGGTCGCGCATACATGTGGGGACGCACGGTGCCAGCATACCAGCGCGCAGCATAAATTCAAGCCATACCCAAACAGGCACACACTCATACAAAATACAGCCATCGAATGGCGGCATCGAACTCGGCAGCAGCCATCCCGGTGGAAGGGCGATCATCGTACGTGGATCGTTTATTTAAGCTGTCAATCTACGCGAATGCACGTTGGCATAATAATGATAAGCGCGCCCGGCTGGTGACGCACCGACTATTCATATATGCATGTGAATGTCAGCCACCCTTCCGCCCGGTTCGTCCTGTTTCTCCCGGTGGCCGATATTCATTCCACCATGTACGACACGCGGTCACAAAACGTCGGGGGTCGAGCCGTTCGTTCTCTCTCTCTCTCTCTCTCTCTCTCTCTTTGTCTCTTTCTCTCTAGGCCGGAAATCGAATTGTCACCGTTGCGGTGGTCGTGAGCGCGCGAAGCAACACAACAACTCACAACAAAAAAACGCAGCAAGTGTCCCCTTGCCACCACAACCGCCACTTTGGCGAACAAGGAATGGAGACACGCTTTTATTTTATTTTCACCCGCTCCGCTCCACCCGTTTCTGGAGCCCGCCCTGTCCAGCAAATTACGACTGGCGTGATTTTTCGCGATGCCATTACCGCTCGATGTCATAAAAATGATCATTGGCGTTTTTTTGTTACACACGCACATCGGTGCTTGCCGGGCGTTCGTTGTCTGCTTTGTGGGTCGATTTATCCCGTGTGCCAATTGTGCTCGGGAAGGTGACCTCGAATGGCTAGCCAGGTTTTTTTGTTGCGTTTTGAAAATATCGCTTCGCTTCCTTCACGTTTTATAGCAAATTGTGGACCCCAAAACCCCACCTCACGAAAAGGACTGAAATAATCCTTCGCGTTAGCAATAAACAGGCGACCGGATTATTCTGCACTATCTGTGTGCATTTTTTTGTGTCTGTTTCATTTCTCTCTCTCTTTTTGTTTTTTGTTCTTCATTTTATCTATTTTCACCCTGTCGTCGTGCGCCATCGTTCTCTGGTCGGTACGAGCTTAAGGATAATCCGGAAAAATTATGTATCGATTTGAAATACTTTTTTTTCTCTTTGCTGAATGTATTTACACTTTCATCATAGTGCTTGGGAGGTAATGGGTTTGACATTGGTGACATGATGTACTCACTCAAGTATCAAAGCGATGCGTCTTACCTGTAAAGAGAGGGAGAGACAGAGAGAAGAAATCATTATTAAACATTGTTCGTTCTGTTTCTGTGAGAAGCTATTGATTTCAGAAGAATAAAAGTAGTCCAGGTGTTGAAAAACTTTTACGAATGGTTGAAACTATTAAGTGCTCTAAAGATAAGGTTTCCCAAGAAGGTTCGATTGTTTCTTACATCGATTTGAATTCTTCTAATCTTTTGTCAACAGATTTCGAGCTTAAAAGTATACTGGACTATAGTGCTTAATATCTGAGTCAAGCGGAAAGAGTCAAACAAAACCACACGAAAAGAAATGAATTTGGATTTATACAAGCTTGTAAGCGATTTCTCTTATTCCGTTAAAAAATGGTTTCGAGAAATGGAAATAAATAACATAAAATTTTATAAATAGGTCTACTAAGAGTGTATTATTGTTCTTTAATGAGGTTAATGATATATTGAATGCCAGCGCTTATTTGATTTAGTTATGTCTTATTTCTTGTGCATTTAGCTTTTAACACACATTTAATATGCAATTCAAGCAATGTGAAAAACATATAATAAAATTGTAAAAAAACGCTTTCCATAGCTATAATCGAACAAAAAGCTATTTGAAAAAAAAAAAAGGTTTCCGTTTGAGTCAGGTAATGTCAATCTCTTTTGTGTCCTTAGTCATGTTGAACGAGCGCCCAAAATGAGTTGTCTGGCACTGATCACAATAGAAAATCAGCAATTTTTGACACTTTTTCTCTAAAAGATTTACATTTTTTTAAAGATTGAATCCTTACTATCATATTTTAGCAAGAGTTCATTTAAACGCTTGATATATAATCTATGATTACTATTATTTGTTTCCAATAGAAAATCATTAAAATCAAAGCGTGATACACTGATTTCGTACCATACCACTTTTTCATTCATTGCCACTTTTCGTCAACATTTCACGATCGCTTACTAGTTCTATATACCTTCCAATAAACCCGTTGGTTACACGCAAAAAACAGCTCCTATTACACATCACCTTCAAAACCACACTGCAACCACCCGCCCAAGACTGCCTGGGGTGGTAGTTAATTCCACGGCATGAAAGATGAGCTCATTTCCTGCCGCCCTGCTCCCCACTCACTGTGTGTTGATCAAACACACGGGCGCCACAGACCACCTGGCAAACAAATGATGGCGTTTGCTGTTTGCAAATCCAGAAAAACCTCAAAACCTTCACCGAGAGGTGGGCGCGGTATTGATTACAAAACCGTTGACTTTGGCTTTCCATTTTTGCACCAGCACACAGCGTTAGCAAAAGACGCTGGGCATAGCGAAAAGAAGCGACAAGAAAAAAGGGTTTGCACCACCAACCAAGGGTGAAAGAGCCGAGTGGAAAGAAAACTATGTCGCACCCGCAAATGCCACCGATGGGGAGAAACAAAGAGAGAGAGAGGGAAGGAAAGCCGTAGGAAGAAGGTGCACCATCGTGCGGCTTTCTTGCGGGTATCGATATTTTTCAAACAATTCCAAAGGACAACAATCGCTCGGCCACGGTTTTTGGCAGGAAAAGGGTCCAGGAAAAATAAGGCAAAAGTTTGGTCAAAAGCGGATGCTTGAAGGTGAACCCAGGGACCCTGGGAAGCGGGAAAGAACCAACAAAACATAACCCAGCGGGACAAAAGGGCAAGAAAGCAAAACGCGGGCGACAGTGGTTTCGCTTGCATCGACAATAATCGTAACCTGAGCCGGGCGGTGTTTACGAAGCGAAAATGTTTCCACACTGCCAACATCCCTCTTCTTCCCTCTTTTCCTGCTTCCTGCACAAACGAAGGAAGACAAGGATCGTTTTTCGTTGGTTTCGCACCCTCACCACAAACGGCATTATGTTCAGCCCCTGTTTACCGTTGCGCCCGTTGGACCGTTGGGGGAAACCGTCTTATCAAGGAGTGCATCGTCATACTGGTGAAGGTGAACGACGCTTCCTCGCTTGGTGCGGCACAGGGTGACTCCTTTTATTTCAAAATGCACCAAAACTCCGTGTCCTGCTCGCGCCGTTGCTGCGGGACACGAAACGTAATCATAATCAAATGATTGTTATCTCTCAACTTTATGAAGCATTTTCGGCTTACCCTGCTCGATGCCGGGTGCCGCGGGAAATACAGCGAAGCACAGCGAGCAGCAACACTGCACACAGCAGGAACGTAAGCAAGCTGCCGTAGAACACGAGTGTACAGCGAAAGGAACGTGTTTTTGGAAGATTGCCTGTCGGTCGGTGTCTGTGTGCACCGTCGCTACGCCGTCACCCTCGGCATTCGCTCTTCTCGGATGGAATCTGCTCATCCACACGGCATGTACCACTTCCTCCTCTTCATCCCTTTCTGGAAAGCCATATGCCCTTTCCCGATAGCTGTTGGAGGGAATTTGTTTGTTTGAAGAGCTGTTCTTGGTGTTCGGCAGCGTGTTCGGAACGGGTTGCCGCCACAAGAAATGAGGTTATGTACCTCCGCCAAAATCGACCGAACCCAATCCCCAGACCGTTGTTTTTGTGCGAGTGTTCCACTCCCTTTCTTTCCCGTGGTGTGTTTTGGGGTGATTACTTCTAGGAAATTATCTGATTTTCCTTCCCGGCACTTCCCGGAGCAGTGGTGTTTGTGGAAGCTGGCGGTGAAGGAATGGAGGGGCGGGGGGATCATCATTGACGCCTGCCGAATTTGGGTTTTTGGGTGTATTTTGGCCCACCGTTTCACTCCCTCCAACCCTACCTCGTGCCAAAACAAGGGACTGTATTTTCCCGAGGTGTCATAACCAACCAGAGACAACAAGCCCCGGGAAACACAAATTCTTGCACCCTTCCGTGGAGGCGGAGGTAAATAGTTTTGCGGCAAAGCGACGATACCGGAGGAATGCAAAACAATTCGTTAGTCTGCTGGGAGGGCAGGCGGGTAGGCTTTGGCACTGGTATTGGCACAAACCAGCCGCCACCGAGACAGAGCTGCTCTGCTTCGGCTCGGGCGCACACGGTACGATCGATATCGAAGGTTCAAATTTAAATTGAAAACACTACGCAAAGCATCCATGCTGCATGTAAAAAGGTAGGCCAGGGGGACTCGTGCTGGGTTGTGCCAGGGCAGAGACAAAAAGAAAATAATTAAATTCTGTTATTTCAACCGAAATTGCCCACGCCATTAACTGCGCGTCGACGCGGCACTCGCAGCTGGAGCGCTCTCGCCAAAAAGGTCCTTCGAGACTCGTTCCTGTATTAGACACGCACAGGTGTAACACAAGAGCGTGTGGTGGTGTTGTTTTTTTGCTGTTTATTTTGTATTATTTAGAGCTCGCCCTATAATGTGAGCTGATCAGGAGACAAGGTACGTGGTAAAAATGGGGAGTCCTTGTACAATTTTGCTTTTCCACCATCAGTGAGCAATGATGCGAACATGTGGGCGACACGAGTTTGCAATTTTTGGTACATGAAACAATCATAATTAAATGGTACAAGGGAAGTGGTACAAAACCGTGTTTGTGTTCTATTTGGTTCTGAAATGGAAGGTCATTTAGTAGGTCTTTTAGTGACATGATAACAACACTAATGAAGTGTCTGTGACATGTTCAATCATCAGGGAAGATTTTTTTAATATAAAAAAGTTAAAAGCTAACCGCTAGCTGTCATTCGACCATGTTTTGTACACAACAACAACTACCTCAAGCAACAAGCTGCGTAAAAACGAGCTTCTGCAAATTAAAGTAAAACAAATTAGAAGAAAAACGCTAAACAGAAGGAAAAAAAATCACAACCACCGGTAAAAAAAACCCGCCTCCTCTTTGGCCACTCGTTAGCGAGTAAAGTTTCCAGAACGACTCAACTCAAACTTTGCACCGTTTCTTTACGCCATCGCTGACGTTTACTATCCGGCGGGGGACCGGATAGGGGGAAACGTTCACGGCTCACGGCCTTTCTTTACAGCTCACCGTCGTTTCTTCTGTATTTTTTGCTGCTCGCCATCTCATTGACAAAGGAGTTATGGTGCCTTAATGATTTTATGCCCTTTTGCCCGTCGTGCCGTCGTTCCTGGCCAATAAACTCATGGTGGAACATTGCAACGCTTTATGCGCCCCAACGGACACGCGAAAAGCCACGCCAGCTCCCGGTGAATGTCAATGGCGTTCCTTCCCGGCCTTTCCACGTGATCTTTTTTTCTGTCTTGTCCCCCTTGCTCCTGTGTCTTTTTGTCAATGCGCAACTGTAACACACAGTGCCAGAGCTCTTACTCCCCATAAAATGAGGCGCAAAAAGGAAACGCAACTGAAAAACGTGCTTCCAGCTGACCTTTTTGTGAGCGCAGCTTGTCATGATATGGCAGAAAAGGAGGGAAAAAAAAGCAGGAAAAAGCACGATCGAACCCATCGCCCTTTTTCGGAAACAATGGGTGAATGGGTGTTACCATGCCGCTCCAGGACACGGACGGCTTGTGTGCGGATGGTGATAAAATTGTGAAAGAAACACCACCATGGGAGGGTGAGGGTGCTATGGAAAAGTGAAAACTCATTTTCATTAGCGAGCCGCTTTCCCGATGGATGGAAACCGATGACAATTTATGGTGTGGGCCCTGCAAAAGCACAGACACACACACAGAGTTCGGTGTGACTGATATTGGTTCGAAATTAAATGCGGGCGAGATTTTGCCTTTTCTTCATTATGGTTTTCTTCACTGGTGAGCATTCTTTTTACATTGATTTTTTTGTGCTCGTTTTTGTCAGTGATCCTTTTGATTAATTTGCGTTTGATTCTTTGTCAGATCGGTAGGGAAAGAGTGTATGCGAACAGGGGTGAATTTCTTGCTTGCTTGATATTGATTCTTTCGCCCACCAATCCGTTACAAAGTTTCATTAAAATATGAAGTATAAAGTCCGTTGATTACGTTTCAATTGTGCAGCGCGTTACATTGGAAAGCTTTCTTCATTTTGCCGGCTGCTACCTGTCTTCGGATGATTTATTAAACAAGTATTCAGGTTTGTTTTTTTCGTTTGTTGCTGTGTGAATAGAATGGTTGTAAGTGGACGGGGGAGTTCTGTGATTGTAATCAGCTGACGACATGACTTACGATGGAAATATGCAAATGCTGCTGTCATAAGATGGTATTCGCAGAAACACCAGGTGATGAGATGAGACTAATTAGAAGGAGCTTTTGAGAAAAATACTCTTTACTCATACATATCGCGTTCGAAGGACCAAAATGTGTTACAATGTATTACAGTAGAAATAACGCAGTAAATCAGTTAGAAACAACTTTTAAAGACACATCTTCACTATGTTTTGTATTGAATGTTACTGTAAACATTTATTTGAGAATATACGAGTAATACTGCGTACACATTCTTGGCATCATTCTTTCAAAAAATCCCTAAATCGATCCTTCAGCTGCTGCCGATCAAAGACATCACGATGACTCCGCTTCCCAAGAACCAACCCAAGACCAGAACGCACCAAAACCCAACCGGAAGTTATGAGAAAATTTGCCCCCCTTTTTCCCACCCAGTTCCACACCACAATCAACCTTTGTTTTGTCCACCATGCTTTGTTTTCTTTCTGTGCTGCTTTCTCCCTCCCGTCGTTGCCTTTTCATTTCAGTGGGGCAATTTTTTCCCGCTCGTTTAACAATTCCTAAAACCCAGCATAAAAGGCAAAATGGCTTCGTCACGATGGTCTTCGGCTTTCGCGCCAAAAACTGTTGACAGCGAGCGGGGAGTATGGTATGGCCAGGGAAGTGGTTGGTGAAGCGACACGCAATGCTGCACAGTGCCGCGCTAGTGGCTGTGGTGTTGGCGTTTGCGGTTTTTTTCCGGCTGGACGCAAGACAGCGCCAAAAGGAGAAGGTTCCGCTTGACTTGGCTGGAAAGCGAAAGGAAAAGACAAAAAAAAAGAACACACACACACGTGACCGTCCCTCTGAGCCGTTCGCTGGTGGTTTTGTTCACCTTTTTCGTTCGCTGATTGCTATCACTTTCCCTCCATCACGAACAGGCAGTCGGTGTTGTTGGTGTTATTGTGCTGCACTTTGGAGGTTTTGTTTTCCCCCCGGTTGGTGGTGGAGACTGGAAGTAGTTGGTGGTGAGAGAACAGTACCACAGCCCTTCGTATCAACACTCATTTACACGCTACCAGGAAGGTCGGTTTCGTCGTTAGTTTTTTTGTGTGTGATCGTTCTGATGGTGTATGAAAACAGTAACGTGACATGGCGCTAAACAGGAAACGTGAGCTGCGCTTCGTGTTGGCATGGTAGAGGCATGATCCCAAAAATCAAAAAAATCCATTCTCTTCATCGCATCCCCCCCCCCCGCAGTGGATGATTTGCGTTATGGCGTTTTTGTTGTAGTTGTATTGTTCGTCCTTTTCAGCTCTAGCTGGCATCGACTTCTCGTGGGCCTCGTTTTGACCGTTATCCATGGTCGAAGATTGCCATGCCGTAGGGTGACGCGAGATGAAGCGTGTGGATAAGACAGCGCCATTGACGAGGCCACATTCGCATTGCTGACCGGAACACCCAACACACACCCAACCAGACATCGGAATGACATCAAAATTGCTCTTTGTCATGTTGATTTGATGATGGGTTTATCGTTCTGCAGATTAGTCCGCTCGATTAAACGCACTGTGCAGGGATTCGGCTCAAATTGGTTCCATTCTTTGGGAGCGGCAGCTTCGCATGAAAAGGCAGCGCACACACACCCACACACACACACACACACACACACACAGAAAGCCAATGGACCATTGCTTATTGCTTATCATTGCTGTAAATAATGCGCAACTCGAGGGCGGGCTAAAGAGCCGGCTGATGATAGCGTAATGTAATGTTGCTTCAAGTTCTAAAAAATCTAATTTAATCATTGAAACAACACTTCATCAAAGAGATGGCATAAGCATTGTTTAGCCATTATCTACCAGAGAGTAACAAATTAAATTGGAACAAAAGAGATTATCGAAAACAAAGCTCCCTCCAGCCAAACAGTGGGACTGAAGATTGAATTATCCAAATCGAATTTCCTTTGATGCCAAAATTGAAACCGAAAATATTGGGGAAAAAAAGAAGAAAAAAAAACAACTCAAGACGCATTCCATTTGGCCGTCACTCGTTGTTGGCCGACGCTCGTTCAGTTATTATAGCAAAAGTAAAAAGAAACATAAAAGGCAAAAAACATTACAAAAAAAGAACAAAAACCAATCACAAACTGTATTAAGAGTGGGCCAGCTATATCTTGCATGAAGTGGTGGAAGCGAGAATGAAAGAGAAATAAGAGAAAACAAACGAAATGCTTTTCCTCGCACAAATCAAAGCACGGAAGAAGCCTCGCAACATACTTCACAATCTGTTTACGATCCGTTTCGCTTCTTTTGTTTTCTGCAGATCATTTTCATCGATTTGATTTAATTAGGATTAAATTTCCTTCACGTGTTTCCTTTCTCCTTACCCGTTTTCTGTCTCTCTCTTGTACGCTCCCAAACGATGGCAAATTTCCAAAACCTCGCCGTACCCGTCGGTAACGTTTGATTCTTCCATTCCCGCTTGCCACTTGTTTTTGCGCGGACTTTTCCTGCCCCCCCCCCCCTTCCACGCCAAACATGGCTCGTTTTGGTGGTGTTCGTTTTGATTAGCGGTTTGCGAACAAATATTTGTCTTGCCGAAAGGAACAGCTCCCTTCCCCGTGGATGACAACCACCCACCCGAACAAACGGGGCCGAGACTTACCACCTCGCGGTATCGGAATTCGAGTGGAAACGTGAAATGAAACGAAACGAATCGGCTCCCCAAAATTGGGCGCAGCACCCTTGCAGTGCACAGAGTGTGGTTCCCAAACCACCACGCTTGAGTGTAAATCGTGGTCCTGAAACCAAACAAAACGAAGCAACACCGAGCGGACCGTTCCTATCGGCATTAAGTGTTTGTGCTTAATCTCGACAAGATTACACAGGAATTAACGCTCGCCTTAGCTCGCCTGCTTTGCCAATTGCCGTCCGAGGCGCCAGTCGGACAAATGAGTAGCGAGCAGCGAGCCAACCAACTCGGGGCGGGGAGGAGCAACCGGCACCAAATAAATTGACCACATTAAATCGATTAAGATAAGAGGCGCTTCCGGCGGGGAGTTGTAATGTTACCCCGGGTTTGGTCCGCTTCAATCGCTTCAATATATGTCCGTGAGCCATCGCAAAAGTGAGAGAAAGTAGAAGCACAAAAAACGGACCCAAAGTGTTGCCCTGCGTCGCGACGCACCAGCTGCTAATGGGCACTACATTACGGTGCGTAAATCTACACAGCCTCAAAACACCGTTCTACACCGCCGCGTCGTAAAAATGGTCTAATGCCGGCTTTTCCGTGTAGGTGGCAGACGACAAAGAGATCAGACGAATTTGTTAGCCGGTGTGAACGCTTTTCAAAATGGCTGTAGCTGCTGCTGCTGCGGCTGCTGCCGTGAGGTAAATATTTTCTTCGAATAATGATCTAGCCCTGCAACTCTAGTGAGAGAGGAAGGTGAGTGGGGTTTCTTGGAAGCGAATAAATTCGGCAAGCGGATTAAAGCGCCACGTGATGCCCTTGGAATCATCTGTTGGTGAAGCGGATGAAGAGTTTCTGCAAAATGGCATAATTAGGATTAAATTTTTAGATCAATATTTAAGCTCCGGCGAAGCAGCTTATCATCCACTGGGGGTATTTTGGCTGGGGCTTGTAAATTCTTTAAGAAAGTTTGCGATAGCTTGCAGATATACCCCTTGATTAGGTTTAATTTATTGGTGTTGGAGTCGAGTTTCACTTGATTTTATTTGGGTATTACCCAGAAAGGGCAAACAGTTGGCAGCGAGTGGAAAGCGCTTTTTGAGCGATTGCTGTTTCCTTAAAGCATTTTCACTGTCAGTAATCCTTGGTAACAGCTTTGCTATATTGTTGAATATCATCTTGTTGCTGGTGAAAGTTCTTTTTAAATCAATAAAAAAGGTATTCACAAAACTGAAATAATCTTATCATCTCAATGGAAATGCAAATACGTTTACGATACCAAAGCAATTTACGTGGTTGAAAATGATTTCTCAAGATTAAAAGATGTATAAAATAGATCAAATATGTCCAGATCTTGAAGTATAACACCCTAAGAATATTGAAATAATTATCCACATGCATCAGAGAGGCTAATTTCTTGATTACTAGTAATAAGATCTAAAGCATTGACAGAAGTTGATATAGAATTCGCTTATCAAAACTTGTAGAGTCAGCCATCAATGACTTTGTTTCATCCACCAGTTTTGTACACATTATCATCATCAATCAAACTGGGTGCGTTTTAACTCCATTCCATTCCGGCCCACGTTGGTTATGAAACAGAAATTCCAATTCCAACGACGCGTCCCATAACGCAACCGCACGCAACCCGTCATCGGCCGGCTGGTCGGCAGGTCGTCAACTTGGCTGACGCCGGCATCCGGAAATAGCAACTGTTGCTACTCGACTCGAAGGCGAAACAAAGCACGCAACGAAGCAGCAAGAAAAAAATGCGAAGCACTCCTGTTGAACGTTTGATGAGCGCTGAAAGTCCTTCGACAAAATGTGCCACCAGAGAGGTCACGAAAATGGGTGTGAGAGTAAGTGGGTTATCGGATGGTCTTGAGGCACAGAGACTTGAGGTTCTCCCTCCACCGGTGCGCTGTGCAGGCTATTTCCGTTCCCAAAAGCCCTCGCGCCAATGTGAGCGGGCGCGGAAAACTTATCTCAAGCGGGTAGAACTACGATGCCCCTTCTCCACCGGCCGGATTGGCCGGTTTGGCAAACGGGAATTAATAGCCAGCTCGGCGTATCGGTCAATAAAATCACTTTTACGATCACTTTCCATTGCTGGCACTATCGTTCGATTCCTTTGTTGTCCGGGTACGCTTGTTGCCGTTCCCGACGCGTCAAGAATGCGACCGATTTTTGGACCGACCGGAGACGACCGTTTCCTGACAAATGACCTACCAGACCCGCCCTCCTTGGCTTGACTATCCGATGGAGGTTTTGTATCGCACAAAGAGACGATACGATCGCTGGCAGTCGTTACAACTGGATATCTTCACACAAATGATGCGCGCTGAACAGTGTGTTGCGAGGAGGAAGGCGGTAAAATTGCCAAAATATGGCAACGAAAGGCACGTCAGCGAAACGCCTCCGCCGGCCTCCTGTTTTACCGCTTGCACGCGTGTCGTTGTTTTCCCCGGCGCAACGATCTTCGGGGGGAAATAAATCGCCCGTTGATATCGAGATACTCCGGTTTCCGTATCGGGTTCGTTATTAATTTGGACAAGCAGTTTCGGTTGCTGCTGTGTGGCAAGTGCCCTTCCTTTTCCCCTCTCTACAAGTTCCAAACGATTCCACCGCCGCAACGAGTCGGGAAGGAAACGAGAAAACCATGGAAATACCACACCAAAAATACCACAAAACATATTTCATTCGGTTTCGGAAGCTTTCTCGACTTTCCCGAGCCACTGCTTTTCCTCCCCGGTTTCGGTGCTTTCCGTCCGTTGGTACCGCGCCGGTAAGCCATTGCCGGTAGCATTAGATCATAATTTTCATCAATCATTGTCATTAGATTGCTTTTATAGGAAAATAATACGGGCAGAGAAATGCGCGAAGAGCGGCGACAACGGGAAGTCAGTTGGATTCGCTTCGCTTTCCCGGTTGGCGGAAGGTAATCTTACGGGGGGCCGATGGTGGGGCCAGACGTTTTGCCATTTTCTTGCGCGCTCTGGGAGTAGGGAATGGAACAAAATCTTTTTCCCCGAAATTCTACGGGAGACGGGTTGTTTCGCTGCGGTTGAACGTGTGTGCGGATGTGTTTGCTCTGCGGTGAACAAGAAAGGATTTGCACAGAGTGAGATGGCCCGGGGGGGGGGGGGGGGGGCTGTGTCTTTCATGGCAAAGGAACGCGGCGTAGCAAAAATCGATACCGCGCGCATACCGGCTGCTAGTGCAGCAGGAAGTGAACTGTGCTTCCGTGGGATAATGTGTGACAGACACCAGAGGCGGAAGGAAGTAACACAAGGAGGAAGCGCGTTTCGGGTTTCAGCTCTCGTGTGGCAAGCGATGGTGCAGCAATGAGTATAACATTTTTCGGTCCGCTCAGACAATTGATGCGAGAAAGTGAAATTCATCGCCCAAGAAGTAGCGCAACACGTTTCGGTTTTTGGGAGCGTTTGAAATTGGAGTGAAATTTGATCATAATACCATTACTCTTGGGCTTATTTAGGGGAAATTAAGCGCTGTAATGGAGCAGGCGCTGGAATGTGCTTTAATTTTGTATTATAAAATTGGTTTAAAGATGTAGCTACCCAAAAAGGTTGTTCAAACATTTAAAATAATGTTCTTTTTTTAGTATTTGTCTCAATATAAGTCTTAAAAACTTGAGTTTTTTTAAATTTAACACAATAGCTTAGTTTTTTTGTTCAATTATAAATATTCGTTCATAATAAGCCATATAAAGCTGAGCATAAATAGCATTATTGAACAAAACCCAACGTTGGGGTTCTTTCCGTTTTAAGTTCGTAGGCTGAAATTTCAACCTGTCAGCTGTTTGCATTGTATAGCAGTTTTCGAGCAGCTATCTTAGTGGGTATAATATACAGGCGTGCTTATCCCAAGGAGTATGAATTTAGAAGGCTGGTTTTTTCGCTTCTTTTTCTGAAAAAAGATTTTAAGAATGTTTTGAGTATTCGTCAAGCCTCCAGTAAGCTTGTTTGAACAAAAGTTTTCACCCATACTGTCAAAAAGTGATATTCAAATTTGATTATTAATAACATGCTATGAGACCACCTGGACTGCATACACTTTGATTCTAGATTCCACCACGTGATCTCTTTAATCCACCTTGGGGTAAATGTAAACAATACCGTGTTTTCGAGCAGGTACTCGAATCTAATTCTAGCTTTGAGGCTAGAATAATCTAAACTGAAAATCGCAGGCTAGTTTTGTGCGTGGTTTTGTATGGAGTGTTTACATGATTTCAGCCTCCAACTGTCAAACTCCATATAAAAAACTAACTAGAATCGTGAAGGGCTCCGTTGATAGAATATTCATAAATGATTGGATACCATACTTAAGTTAAAATGAAATGTAATAGATTTGTCCTCTAGCGTTATTGCAAACGTTTTCTTTCGATAAAGTCATCTGATAAAGGTTAAAACAATTTAATTTTTTGTTTTCGAAAAGGTCAACATTTCTGAAGAAAGTTGTATAGTTTTTAGTATTAGTATTAGTATTCAACAACATGCCCGTCATGGGTTCAAACCCCTAATGGACCGTGCCCCCATACGTAGGAAGGAACATCCTGCTATAGGTAATCAATAGGTCACTGATCAATAGTCACTGCTAGTGGTACAGGTAGGCCTTGACCGACAGTGGTTGTTGTGTAAAAGAAAAAGATTATTTTAGCTTAAGTAGAAGATTTTCCATGTGTAGAGAGTCATAAATAGAAGCATAGCACTTTCTAATTACCAGTTTTTAGGGTTTTACGACCTACTCCGTCTCGTGGACTTTATTAAGTAAGGGATCAGCACTCCCGAGCAAAATCCTTAAAAAAGGTTAAAATTAACTTGGTACCCCGATGCATACGTCCGCCAATTTATTTGCGGAATTTGTCGTAGAGGTCTTGCTGTTTTTAACGAAAATCCAACCACCCAATAAGAGCACTGTTTCACCAAAAACTTGGAAGAAGAATTTAGTTCATTACATTGGAATTCTCATTCGATTTATTGGCAATTTCTGGGGTGTTCTTATCAGGAGCCTACGTGCTTCGTTGGCGATACCTACATTTTCTTGTTTAATTCTCGTTGCGTTGACACTATTCCAAATGGATTCATTGAATGGAATTTCTATCCAATAGGAATAAGATGTAATGCGTGTTGCCTACGCTTGAGCGTTATTAATTCATTGCCTAACTTACGGGTGTGTTCTGCCTATCTCAAAATCCAACAGTTAATAACAGTCACAATTCTAACATTCAATTTTCTTCATAAGATAGTTAATAGTTTATGGTGTTTTTTTTTTAAATGACAGGATAATTAAACGGTACAACTAACATCTTTGGTATATTTTTAATTTCAGTGCAATTCCTTCACATTATAAAAATCTCTTCATACTTTTCTCCAAATCTGTCAGCTGATGTTTAATTACTACCTCGTAGTAGTGAACAAAAACAAATTCCTCAAGAGCTCATCCTTCTCATCTGTAGCTGCCAGCAAGAAGTTAATCACTGTTTTCGTTTCGAAGCGTTTTAAAACACTTCACATTGGTGAACGAAAAAAAAACACGCCCCACGCATCACGCAAACAACCCCCTATCATTAGACTATGGTAACGGGGTCGACATGACAGCAACATGATTAAATTATCATACACGAAAATAAATCACTGCTCAAAACCCTTTGCCCTCCCTCATTCGTACAAAGTTGATAAGCGCTCTAACCACGCACCAAGCGGGTGAATGGAAGGATGGAAGGGAAAAGAAAGAGAGCGAAGGATAAACCTCAGCTGGCATACAATATTTATTCGACAAATTGTTTTCCCATTATGTATTATTTCCCGTTTTGCCCCGAAAACAACCATTTTCAATCGAACCCATTTACTTTCTTCTTTCCTTCTTCTGTGCTGCCCGGAGATTGACGGTGGTACAGAACCCTTCGGGGCTCATATTTTGGTGGTGGAAAAGCGTGTGCAGTTCCACTTGTTTTACCTCCGGTTTGCCGCGGTCTGTTTGTGAACCTCCACTGTGAGAGTTCACCGTCAATCACAGGTAAATGTGTTTATCGTCAGTTGCTTAATAATCGAGCATGGTAGATGATTTATGAGTGGCCCGTTATTGTCGATTCTCGATACCCGGCAGTCAGATTCGACCCGTTCGGACCATTTAGACTGGGGAGGGGGGAGGTTTTTTCTGTCTTTGCTTCATTCTTTTTTTTCTCCCACTCTCCACAAATCATGCATCGCATGCTGAAATGTTTTATCATCATTATCCGAATCATGTTTGCTGGTTCGGTGCCTGTCCGCTTCAGCTACAGCAAACCATCCGCAGCCATTCGCCACTCAATTGTAGTTTCCTGCTCGTTTTAGCTTTATTTCCACCAGGTCGTATACCATCGTCGACAACGAGAGGGCATTTGTGTACGCGACTTGTCATGTTCATCGTCCGTTGGGTCCGACACACAGCAAACCAAACCAAACCAAAAAAAAACACGCACCCGATAAGCGATCGTACAGCAAACCGGTGACAGACAGTAGGGACGGGAAGCAAGCGGCTAGAATCCTTTTTTTACCCACTGTTCAGTCGTTGAAGGCCGCCTGCCCTCCTCATTCATGCCAGCTTTGATTCAATTGACCGTTTTTCTTCCACCCTTTGCTCCTGAAATCCTTCTGACCCTTCGACGGGGTTTGTGTGATTTGTGCTCGCTGATACATTTCTTCCATGTTCAATTGAATAGTTTATCAATGTGGAAAGCGCAGACAGAGCAGGCGAGGTTCCCTACCGCCCACGCAGGCCCGTGTGTGTGTGTGTGCGGTTATAGGGGACATTGCTTTATGTTTTCCCGTTCTAAACCATACCTTGTTGAAGTGATATGTGAATACTGCACAAAAGCGGTTCGTTTGAAAGGGGCGGAAGGGGGGCGGATTGTGATCAGCGCTGGAATGTACTAAATGTTCAGCAAACGTCGCGCCTTTCGGTAGGTCGATTAGGAATTCGGTTGGCGTGGCCCGTGCCCGACAATGGAGCCGCCTGGTCGCTGGTGGAATTTGCTCGCTGTACGGTATTTTCATCAAAATAGCTTGACAGGTGTATTTCGGTACCGTTCCCATTGTACGCGTAACGAAATGTGACATGGTAAATTTGGACCGCCCGGTTTAGTTTATTGCCTTGGGCGATGAAACAAGACTGCGGGAAGCGTCTGATATGCATCATTTTTTGGTGATGGAATGAAGCAGTAAACTGTCACGCAAATGAGCTTTACGTTAGCTTTTGTTTTACTTATTTTTCAGTAGAGGTAAAATAGATATAAGTAAAATGTTGGCAAAAAAATATTTAAATTTGACTTTGAGTACATATTTGGCTAGATATTTCATAACTTCATAGAATTATCAATTAAAAATAAATGCATCAATCTGTTGCGCATCTTGTATTTCATAAACTGGTTGGGATTAATTACCTTCCCCTGTCGTCTAAACTTTTTTAAACAAATGCCATCATCACTTTGTTCCGCTTTATAATGAGCTCAGCAGCAGTGGCGATTGAAAATTTGCTCAACCAGCTCATAACCCGTAACAATTTCAACTACCCAAAACTCGAACCCTTCACAAAGCACCAAAAAAACAGAGTCTAGCAATATCAAACTCTTCTCTCTGCTATCACATTGCAAGCGATCCGATGAAATGGGTGGCCCATAACGATTAATCAGATGTTGCTCGCCTGCCGGGTTATCCTCCCCTCCTACACGCCCGTGCGTCCATTATATACGTATCATGTATCGAATGTCGGTGCGGTGTTACACTCCCAACCCTTCAGCCTAACCTTACCCGAAACACATTCCAACGCTTCTCATCATCATCATCATCACCATCGCCATCGGTTGCCGGAGCGCTCCTGCTGGGATGGTTTCATATGGTTCACTGGCATCATTAATTAGCCGTCGAAAACAACTCCCGTTACATGGGCGTCGGCCCACTGCCGCCTTCCGTTGGCATTTTTCTAACGGTGGGCGAGCGAGCTCGGAGCTGGGAAAAAGTTGTCCACTTATCGGTACGGACGTAAATGAGAATTCCTTTCCCATTTTGTCCAAAAAGGATCACGTATGAACGTATACACGCGTGGTAGAACAGAGAGACGAGAAAAAAAACCCTGCATTGCAGGTGAGGATGGTTGCGCTGTACTGCCCTTATCTCGGATGGCCTCTGCGGTAATGTCCTCTGCAGCAAAAGCGCTCCACACACTCCACTGACAATGGCAGTGTACAATGCCGGTGCGCCTTTGTAAACGGGAGATGCCGAACGATGGTGTCCATTACACGGTATCGTGTCGAGCGTGTTTGTGTGTGTGTGATGCAGTTTCAAGTATGCGTGTGTCTGCATTATTGGACAGTTATTGAGCACAAGATATGGCTCGATAAGGTTAACTGGAGGTGAATTGATCTATGAAAACTTGCAAGATGAAAAGTATTTTCAAGAGAAGCTTCAATTTACGGGTATCAAAATCGAACTCCAAAGTATCTATAATATAATGACTGTGTTTGTGCGTGGTTCAGTAAGTACAAAACCTTCATAACTTGCACACCTACACCATACCTGTACTGTGATACCTGACCCACGGTGTGAAAGTGATGAAAGATTGCGTGTACATAATTACTCCCCTGGGGGTCGAACCTGTCCGAGCGCTGTTCTGCTCGATCTTACGCTGCTGTCCACTTGCTTCAACACAAACATATCCACAACACAACAATTACAAATTCCCCTTTACATGCTCAATACCAAAGCCATAGCAATGTCCAAAATCTTCCAGCTTGAGCCACCTCTAGTGGCCTCGGGCTGTAAAGCTGTTCCCAAGCTCGGAACACCGATTAGCCCCGCTTGTTAATGCACCGTACCAACGAACCTACCCGTACCTGTCTTCCCGGATGTGTTGGTTTGGTTCCGGAAACACAAACGCTCCTTTGGAAACATGGGCGAGCGCGTGCTGCTCGCGTCGCGTCGCGAGACGTAAGGAAAAGTTCCGGTGGAATGATTTAAAACAAAACAATAACCGTAACTCAACACACACACACTCACCAGAAGGCAAACGTACGTGTGTCGGTATGTGTAAGGAAGAGCGTTTTGTGTGTACAAAATGCGTCTCGAAATGGAACAAATCGTAGCCGGAAGTTGTTAGCGAGCGAGCAAGCGTTAGCGCATGTGGCAAACATTTTCCACACCTTTCGTCACTTTTATTTCACCAACCAAGCCGGAAACAAGAAATTTACCCCCGATGGCTACGCTGCGACATGGAAAGCGTAAGTGAAACCTGCCGCCAAACACGCAAGCAACACTTGGCTGTCAGCTTGTGTTGCTTGGGATAAGACGATTGTTTTGACTTTCCGTTGGGGGGGGGGGGGGGGGGTTTTCTAACCTTCAGCTGGGGGTAGAGAGTCACGCTCTTCGCTCTTCTTGAAAACCCGAAACCAACCGATGAGACACGATCGTGTGTCTGTGTCTGCCGGCACACACACACATACCCGTTTAAGTGTTGGCGTAGTGAGGTAAAGGTTAACCCAGTGCGTCGTTACCTTTTCTCTGGGGTCCCACCGCAAGATAAATTGAATTCAGACACACGAGACAGCACAAGAGGAAGATAGCTCACCCCACACCGTGCGGTGAGAAAAAAAGGCAACCCTCAACCTCACTAACACACAAACACACACACACACACACGTACAGACACAAGATAGACCGCAAGAAATAATCCAGAAGCGATGAAATAATAACCATTTTCAAGCCCAACCATGTAACAGACGACCCGACCGGAATGTCCGTACAGTCGGGTCGCTTGTTTTCATGGGCATGGGCCCGCTTTTCCTGCCTCACTTTTCCAAAGGTTCGGTGTGCTCTTTACTGTATGTGTGTGTGTGTATGTGGGACGTGAGATGGGGTTTTCCATCGAGGTGCGTGTTTGTGTGATAATACACTGAATAATCTATTGTGTCTATGGGTGTGTCCGTGTGTGTGTAGGAGAGCGTGTGAGTGAACATGGTTTATTTGAATATAAATCTTCTTAATGTACTTATCTACTTACAGACACGCTGCTCGAGGGGTAGAGCCGCCAAACCGCTCGAGAGAAGCGTGTTCTTCCGTTCGAAATGGTGGTTTGTGTGTATGTGTGTGGTCGGGACCATTTCGAGAAGAATTTCATTTCCGAGCTTAAAGGGAATGAACGCATCTGCCTCTGAACGTTGGCCTTTCTTTCAAATGCCAGTGCTCAACTTTTGATTTTGCCTTCGTGTCAAAAAAGATTGTTTAAGCACCTCAACTACTTCTCAGTTGATGATAAATTGTCAATGCTCGTTCATTAATCTAGCAGATGCCGTAGTTATTAGACCGGTTTGCCGGTCCTTACTCAACCATTGCTTATCAGACACAAAATCAGGCTTATTTTCACTCTCCAACTCCCGACGGGAGAGCCAAATCAATAGCCCTCGACCATTCCGTTCCACCCTGGTCTCACAGCCTCTCACCGTCAGCAAACTCGCCCGCTCGCAGTGCAAATAGAAGTGATGGAGTGAAATTAACTAGACGAATTAAAATTCAATCTATCACCGGTTGCTGTGCCGGCCCCGATAAGCTCCCCCAGGAGAGCCGATCGGCCTTCCCCTGGTTGCCAGACCCGGCCTGGCTTGTCAATACGCCTTTCGAAAGCTATCTATTTTTCATACCATGATTGGTGTGCCGAGTAGATTGTGGATTGTACTAATGAAAATGTCGTCCTCTGTCGCTTTGATGAGAGTGAAACCTGGGAGGATCGGTGCTGAAAAGGGCCTTGGTGGGGGAAATTTGCTGACAAGTTTACTGCTCGAGGATTTGCACTGGACAGGGAGGGCAAGGGTAGCGCCTGGTAAAATCAAAGCAACTCTTTGATATTGGTGAAAGACGCAGTGCTTCGTAATGAATGTCGGTTCCTAGAATTTTTGCGTCGAGTTGTCGGAAATAGCAGAAGCAATTTATTCCATTCCCCACAGCCAAGGAATGTGCGTGTTTGTGGATATGTGTCTACAAGTGTGTGTGTTTACATTTATCCCGAAATTGATCAGCCATCGTTTAACGCAACCGACTCAGGTCGATCAATGTCGATGTCACCCGCTACGTTCGCATACGTTCGCTCGTCACAAACGTTACTTACCTGTCATCGTAGACAAATCCCGCGCTCAGTGTGTTAATGTACAGTACGAAGGCCAACGTGCAACAGCCCAAACTAACGTAATCCATGCTGCAATGAGAAAGAGAGAGATAGAGAGAGGGAAGATCAGTTTCGATTACGGGGTTTTACGTGTTAGTTCCAACCCGATAGCCAACCGCGGCGTAAATGCATCTAAGCTAATCCTCTCCCACAGCGGCTCCGGATTTCCCCTCAAAATGATGTTTTGCTTTTCTTTTCTACCTTGCCCCATTGCGCCACTGTGCTTCAGCTGGTTGCGATGCTAAAAGCGTTTACCATTGCCTGTGAACCATTGAATGCAAATATCGATTTTAGATTATATCCCTGCCGTGGTCCCATCTGCCCGCAATTGTGTGTAGATGCGTGCGGGAGGAAAAGTGCCCGATTGAAAGGGCTCTCGAAAGTATCCGAATTATTTCGCAACAGGTCACGCACATAAACACATACAGACAGACGTACACACAGAATACAAACCCATCAGGATTTGGTACCGTGCTGACCTTTCACAATGTTCGTATCCCAGCCGCCCTTCCGCCGGTCAAGCTGTGAATGTATGCTGGGGGCGGCGCAAACCATTCATTCACCCGGCCGGTACCGGAGCAAATCAAAATAGCGTCCGAAAGCGTTATTCGAATTCGATATCGATCAGTGAGCGGGCTTGGTGCCTCCAATTCCCCGTCACAAGCCTTATTGAGCCTACTGAAAAATGCCTTTCCCCGGGGTAGCAAAGCAAGGAGGTGGGGGGATGGGTTAACGTCGAATAACCGACTGTCGATACGTTTTTTTCTATTTGCTTTCCTGCCCAACTCTTACCCTGTATGAGTTTGTGTGTGGACTCGCACTACTTCTTCCAGCCCACTAGCACAGATTATCGTAATTAAATTCGTATCGAAATTCAATTTATGCACAATTTTGCTGCCCACGGCTCTGCCGAGCCTGCCAGCGCTCGGAACGCGAAATGCTCCGAATCCAAGCTCGGGATGAAAGGTGATTGCTGGAAAAAGGGAGGAAGCGGAAGAGCGGATCGTTATAGCTAGCAGGAGGGCATACATACATCGTCGTCGCTTGCTCTGTGGCACCGCTCCGGGGTAGGGCACAAAACAGTAAAAACCAATAATTCTCAATACTGTCCCGGGCTTTGGTCATTAAATCTGAATAAATTGATGGCGTCTTTATGTGTGCATTTGTGTGGCCCCTTTGAATCACACAGGGGTATAGGTGGAGCAGGAATATCGGAAGGAAGAAGAACAGATTAAAAAAATACCCATTCATCCTCGCATTCCAATCACACGAGCGGCAGCTGAAGAGCTTCGAATGACACATACGCGCAAGGAACAAAAAAACACTGGTTCAATTTAATCCGGCTCGAAGGACCAATTTACGTCACTTCTCGAGAGGATGCGTGAAATGCAATCGCAAACCGCCGGATGGAATGCGGAGTGGGTAAAGCAGAGCGATTTAAGCGTACCTTGAATGAGAACATCCTACTTCTTTTATTCTTTCAGTTTTCATACCAAACATTTGAAAAAGGAATAGCAGTTAAAGTTAGTTTACATAAAACATTAAACAGTGGAAGTACAGCTCGTGGAGGAAAACGTCATACAATTGAGCACCATAGCATGTGTCAGTTGTCTGCTAACTGGCAACGCTTTTTCACCAACAGCTAGAGTGTAGCGTACAAATTGTAATATCCTAGCACTATCCCCCGCACGAGTACAATTAACTCCGCCGAATCTGTGTCAGCGTTAGCGGAAACTTTAGATTGGCGTGCATAAAATATTCACAATTGCTCTAGCCGTTCGCCAAACCTTCCAATCCCTTCGCCGCATGTACAGTGGGCCAATAACTGGCCTCGACTTAACTGGGAGGTATTTGCCTTTCATCAGCGTGCAGCGAGAATTCGGCGAACGTAGAGCTCCTGTCGACAGGGCTCATGAGTTCGCTCTGCGTGAGTCTGTGTGCACGGGTTTTTTTTTTGTATTCCCCGGTAACGCCCCAATCGGAGCGCTTGCACATTGAAGCTTGCCGGTGAAAGCTTTAAAATTGGGATAAAAATTGCATAATCCCAGTGCGGTTGGGCGGGGAAACGTGTGTGTGTGTGTACCTTAGTAGTTGGAGTTGCCATGATGAAAATTCACACCTTCAAACATGGTACCATGTGCCCGGGCTCCGGGAGAAGAGGCTCGAAGGTTTGCAACATATTCATGAGCCTTGACGTACGATTTCATCTTTTGCTCGCACACACTCACAAAGACCGAAAGAGAGATAGAGAGAGAGAGAGAGTTTCATTTCAGCAAACGCGCGCGTCAAACAATAGATGAATGAAGCTTGGGAGGAGGGGACTTACGGGACAGAGACATGGGAACACGCCACACACAAAAAATCCCTTACTGCCGTCAGGAAAATCCTTTCGAATTTTGACTTTTCCCGAAAGCATTCGCAACCGGCAAGCGCCATCATCGAAATGCGAGCTTTTTGTGTGCACCCGGGTCGTGCATGGAAATTACACACACACACACACACACACACACACACACACACACACACACACACACACACACACACACACACACACACACACACACACACACACACACACACACACACACACACACACACACACACACACACACACACACACACACACACACACACACACACACACACACACACACACACACACACACACACACACACACACACACACACACACACACACACACACACACACACACACACACACACACACACACACACACACACACACACACACACACACACACACACACACACACACACACACACACACACACACACACACACACACACACACACACACACACACACACACACACACACACACACACACACACACACACACACACACACACACACACACACACACACACACACACACACACACATTAGGCTACAGCCGTGTGGTAGCGCTAGATATTGGGCCTGCCTTTCCATTGCACCTGTGTCATCTCACCTGGGTTGCGCACCGCTACTACTGCCTGAGTCCTTTTTCGCTTTTCGCTCATGCACCGAAATGCATTCCGCTCGGAGTGTACGTGTGGCCGCGTTTATACCAGCCCCTCCCCAAGCCGGGCCGGTACGTGTGCGCAAGATTGCAAATTGTGCGTTTTAGTACCCGGCGGAGCGGCCGCCCGACAGCGTGACAGGACAGACAAACGATGGAGGAATGCCCCCCTTTTTGCCCGTGGCCCGTGGCAAAAGCCGAAGTCAAAGTTAGCGGTAACGTGATTTATGCCAAAATTAAACATTTCTACGTACAAATTATAATCAAAAATTCAAATTCAAGCCACCGTTCGGAAGCGGCCGGGTGGCGCTCTACACTCGGCAGTACGGTGTTGGTGGTGATTTTCAACGACTTCATCAACCGTGTGCCGTTCCGCCGGTGTTCCGTGAATGTGGTGCACCTATCACCTCTGTCGCTTCCGTCTCGGTCCCGGATGGTATATGCGTTTTCTAAGCAGAGCGGGATTTAATAAACCTTAAAAGCTGATGCCAAAGCGGGACAGTGTGGAGGCGTATGTGTCGAGGGCAGGGCTGCTGCGCAAGGTGCCAGTGGTGGTGCAGTTGAAGTCGCTTTTGGAGGGTACAATTGCTATCCTTTTGGGAGCGCATTTGGGGAAGAATTTTAGAGATGCATTTGCAGCAGTCGAGATTTGATAAGACATTTTCCACACTCACAATGGCTCGTGACAGAAGCGTGACAGGCATTGCGATGCAGCTGGGATTTTACATTCTTCCGGGAGATTGATGCTGTCTGTGGGTATGATTCTTTGCGATTGCAAAGTAAACCTGAAAAGTAGCATAAGTGATTTTCTTTTAAACTAAGGGGTGATAAAAGAGAACTGCGTAATTAATGCAAATTTTCATATTAATTTGAGTTTCCGCGACGCACAATGCACACGAACATGAATTATTTCAGTCTGCTATTATTGCTAAACGGTTGAATTATTGGAATTTTCGGAAATTCAAAGCATCAGGATAAGCATTTTGCAACACAAATTTCACTGTAATTTACAGCTTGTACATGGCCAATTGATACATTACAATACAGGTTCGCACATCAGCTTCATAGTGTTTCGATTTTGCGAATCCAATTTACTTAATTGTAAATTAAACTAAAACAATACACAGAAAGATCCTTTTACTGTTCGAACTGAAATGTTTTTCCAAGAACATTTTGGCTCTGGATTCACATTCAGCAATTTAAATATTCACACGCTTACTACAGACAAAGTAATTTCGCAAGTGTAATGGAAAATCCACTTTTCAAAGCTTAATCAAAAGAAACCCGTTTCGTTTATTGACTGACACGCCCGAATGCCGGTTCATACATGCGGTTTAAAGTGTGTTTCATTGAAGCAGGTTTCTATTGTAGTGTGTGTGTGTTTTTTTCTTTTTTCTTGCCTTGCCTTACCATTTCCTATACAAATCTTCCAGTTCATTTAGGTATGCTGTGTAGCCGTTGTGAAACGACTGCTAGGAAATCCCACATCATGCCAGGAAGGACAGAAAAGGGTTCCGGAGCGTTCCGGCGTCCCAAGCGTTGGGTTGACCGCGCATTCTGACAAATAATGGAAACAATTTAAACTTTTTCATCAACTTTAATCAAAGTGGTGGAGGCGAGAGCACTCTTCTGCTCAGAAAAAATCACCCCCACACACACACACATAGAAGAAGACAGCTGAAGCGAGGCGAACTTTAATTTTCACTCCCATTTGCTCCTGAATTGCTTTCGGTCTTTTTGTGTCGTTCTGGGTTTGCTTTCGCCGCGTTTGCCACGCTTCTGTCAGGCCGTTATTTTTCACAATTTTCCTATCCTCCCGCTTCCGCAACGAGCTCATGGTGCCGCTTTTTCTCGGTGGCCCGAGCACATTCTTCCCGCATCCAAGGAATGGCCGGGTTGCATTAATGGCCGCTCGAAACTTGAACCAAATGCTCATTAAAATTAAGATGGCTTCGGTACGGTGGGCTTTTTAAACCTCCCGGCAGAGGCGTGGGGTGCGTGCGGGTGGCGAAAGTGGCAAAAGTGGTGACCGTTTGCACTCGAGTGCTCGAGTACCGCTAGGAATGTCTTCCCGCTCCCCATCTTCGGTGTGCTCGGTCGTCTTTCCCGGGACGCTGCTAAAGATGCAACCGCACAAACACTGCTTCGGGCCGATTCAGATAATGAAATTTTCGAGCAAGACAGTTTTCTTCCCCATGGTGTGCGTGTGTACCCACCGCGTGCTTCAGTAGTGCAATGGCCGGGACCAACCATTTCCCGCTTCGTTGAACGCTTGCTGGGACGGTATTTCGGGGTTTGCCCGCCTGCACATTAAGAAAACGGCGCAGAAGGGTGTGCAAGCAGTCAGATCAACATTGGAAAATAAATAAAACGGAAAACTTTCCGCAACTTTCTCATTTCCTTCTCGGGTGTGTGTGTGTGTTGTTGCTAGTTGAAGCCTGGCTTCGTTCGTACACTGGCATTGCTTCTACAACAGAACGAGAATGGTAGGCAAAAAGCATTCTGCACACCCGCACACCAAACCAGCGCAGCATCTGCAGGATGTCACGGAGCAGAACTTTGCATTCGGTAGCAGCGGGCTGCAACCGGGAACTCCGGTCCGACTGAAATCGAGTAGCTCTCGACCGGACCGAACTTTACCGGCAGGAAGAAGATGGACCAGATTTTCCACACGGCTGCTGTTGCCCTGACCGAGGAAAAGCGTGCGAGGGAACTGACGGAGGGTTTTGAAAGTTTGGTCCTACCAGCCGCTCGGTTCGGTCAGCTCAAAAGCTCTTCAGACAGGAGGCAATGGGGAATGGGAGCACTAAAGGAGAGAAAATCGAGTGCATGCATGCCGGTTCAATATGACCCGGCGGCGACGTCGGTGGCTTCAAAATGGCCGACTCGCGTGTCATTGTCGACAAAAAGGCTCCTTGCATGTGGGTAGGTGAGTGTGTGACTTTCTCCTCTTCCATCGACTACCACCATCCTCCTCTTCCCATGGCCGCGTGGCCACTTTGCGCCCGGTCAGTACCAATTCGACTGCTGATCCGCAACATATGCAAATGTTTGATTGTCATCTTTTTTTCTCCCATCCTCTCCTCTCACCCGAAGCAAACGAAGACGAACAGCAGTGGCGTGTGGGGGGGGAGGGGGAGGGAATAAAGTTTTGCTCCCATCTGGGCCGACTTTGGCATTCAGCTCGGTGTGGCTGTCGCTGTGTCTTTCTCGGGCCATCGAATTCTTTTGACCCCGGCGCAATTGAAAGGCACAGCCGGTATTTTGAAGGAAGAAGTTTTCACGGGGCCTTGTCTCGTATTCTTGCCTTTGTTTGCCCCTCTCCCCGAGCATCGTTGGCATTGCCATCAATGCCAAGGGATGATTTTTATGTGACATCTTTTGTGGCAGCTTGCTTCTTGCCGAGGCGTTGTTGTGAAACCACACGTTGGCATGGTAGGAAGGCTAGGCACTTGGTTTGTCTGTTGTTTTTAGTCTCTTGCTTAAGACTGGAAGGCGTGCCCAGTCTTTCCAGGATGGAATGTTTACGTGCTATCGCTTCCGTGGCAGATTGGTTTTGCTCGTTGCTCCCAGTTGGCTTGCTGTTGTTTTAAGAGCATTATACCGGTTCTGCAAACACGTGTATTGGTTGAATTTCACTGCGAAATGGAACGATTAAAGTGACTTTTGTCCATACATTAGGCATTTGGGCGAGAACTTTAATTCAAAAGATCGTTTTGTTTCCATTTTTGGTTCATGGAGTATTTAATTTGAATGAGTTATTGCAAATCATATTTTCCACAAAAATGTTTGAACTCTCCGAAAAAAGATCTTTAAAACATAAAATGGCTGGAACAGTTTTTTTGTGAATTTTTTTCCTATCTTTGTTTTCCAGAATCGTTTGGTACAATTTAGAGGGATGGAAGACTTATTTTGTTATGTGAATAAAATTTTGATGTCTTTATAACAATATTTGGCTTAACTACAACGTTCTGAAAACGTCCACAGGCAACAAACAACAAAGATCATAAATGCTACTTAAAAGAAGAAAATCGATCAAGTCCTGCTATTTGATTTAAAAATGAAAGAACAAGCAGCAGGATTGTGTTTATAAATGACTCAGTATTGAATGACATTCATGCCAATTTATTATGAGCAATTTGTCCATTTAAGTTTACATCGTTTTAAAGCCTAAAACTATTCAGAATAAACCTGAAACTTTAACGTTTTATACTAAAATTACTTTAAGAGCACATTTCAAATGAAATAATCAATTCCTCAAACTTCATCGTCTGCAGTCCGAAAACCCCTACATTGGAAATGAAATTCCACCAGCATCATCATTCGGTGAAAATTAAAACATTAATTATCGAGCCGGGGTTGGCATCAATTGCAATCGCTCCGGCCTAAACCGAAAACACGCGACCATATGCTATTTGGTGGGTTTCCATTCCAATTGGTTTTGGGTGATAGAATGTTACCAGGTACTCCCACGCATGCACGTATGTGTGTGTGTGTGTGTGTGTGTCTATCCACCAACAAACTTCTGGCCCAAAAATCCATTCAAATGCATCTCCAATTGGTACAACCTCCGCGATTGCAAGGCCTAAGCTCCAATGCGTAGCCACTGTGCGATGGGGGTAGCGTTTTAGAATGGTGTGTCTCGCCGCACTCGGAACCGACCGGGATGGGGCTTTGACGGTCGCGTACAGGTTGCTTTCGGTGGCATAAAATAACCTCAAATTTCCTGCACCATACACGCCAGCGACCGTACAATCGCACGGTGGTTTTTTAGTTATTTCCGCTATCGAGCAGCGCAGACAGCAGCAGTCCCGTTTTTATGGTCGACAATCGAATGCCTACGGGCCGTGTGTTTCGCGAGTGTTGGAGTAGGCCGGTGGAGAGTGGTTTCGCGTCACCCTGGAGTACGTTCCAAGGGCTAGAGGTCACGTTGTCAACCGCAAAACTGCCGGTGGAAATAATGACCATTTAACTTCTAGTTTTTGCTAGCAAAACGGTGAATTGGATTCGTTTTCCAGTGGGACTTCGACGTGGGATAGTGTGAGGAAATTTTCACCGGGGGGACAAAATAGTATGCATGTTTTGTGGTTCCAGTTTTATGTTGAAATTTAAGGTTAGAATGCGTTCATTGGTATGCTTGAAATAAAGCAAATGATGATAACGGAGGATGAACATATAAATGTTTTGTTATATAGATTAGGATATTAGGATATAGACATCAAACTATTATTCACCAGTAGCTTAAACAATATCCCTCCCCGGTGTTAGTATAAAAAAGGATAGTTTTGTTATTTTAAACCTCCTGGTCGTCTAATTAACCATCATAAAACGCAATGTCAAAATTCATTACGGAAAACTACCCCCTTTGAAAGGCACGTTGTACCTTCACGTGCCTCGAGATCAATGGCTTAGTATAACCTTCACGTAATGACCAACGGTACAGGTGTTTGCTAACCTTATACATCCTTATTTCAACACCACTTTTCTCACCCATTCCCTATCCGGTGGCATGTTAATTTCATTCGAAGCAGTTTATGCGAGCCACTTTAATAGAATTTTCACCCAAGCTTTAATTAATTTCTCTCGCTGTAAATCACTCCATCTCCTTCAACCCTCGCAGCAGCCTTACGTGTAAGCAGCAAAACAGATGAAAAAAGGCGCAACACAAAACTCGGACAATCAACTACCATCCAACCAATAACCTTTTGCTTGCTTCATTACGAGTTTGGTGTGCCGCGCTGGTAGACGGGGAAAAGCGCTTTCCTGCCGCTGGATGCATATAAGCGTAGCTAGCGTCCTCATTGTCGTCAACCTTTGAATCGCAGCACAGCAAGGTTCGCTCAGGAAAAGGCAATGACATTGACGAGAGCTCCCCAAAGGGCACACACAAACACACACACACTTAATTCCAAAGCTGCCTCCGCTGCTCCGTTGAGGGATTTCCCGGGGTTTTTGGCTTTAAAATTCCGTACCTCGTACGACAGGGAGCACCGTTTCATCATCATCACTTACGTGGCTAGTGAGATACGTTTTTACGACGAGATGAGCCTTTTCGGAGGCTGTGGAACAACACTGTTCATACTCATACCACGGTGTTCGGCGATGGCACGGCATGACGATGCTGCTCATGATGCTGCTGCTGCTGCCGTTAGGTTTCTTCATTGTTCGGTAGCTAATGGATCTCCGGCGGTAAGGAAACCTTGTACGCTACCAGGACCATCGTCGTGCGAACGTGTAACATCTCCATCATCATCATCGTCTTTACTATTTTAATAATTTTGCCTCGCTTCTCGCTCGGACCCATGTCCGGTTAGTGGAAGCGTCGTCGGATGGGTTTTACGTGCTGCTCATAATCACTTTCACCCTTATGCTGGGGTTCTTCTACAAAAAAAAAAACCCGTAACACAGGGGAAAAGCAAGCAAAGGATGAACGAGCTGCGAAAGCTTCCCAGCAGAGGCTACGTTAACAACGGCCAGCAGTTTAATGGGTACAGAACGGGTCAAAGTATACCAAAACCTCCAAACCAGTGCCTAAGATGCCTTTCGTTTACATTCTCTCACACCCGCAATCCTTTCCTGTATTATCTAGTTAAAAAAATGGAAAATAATTTCATCCCAGACTGGACAACACACTTACCGCACTTCCTGGACTATGTGCCACTCTCTCCTTGCATTCTACCGGGTGTGTCCGACCACTCCGGTGACCGTAAGTTTTACAACAATTTTTACATGCCAGCGTTATGCAGATTTAATCAAATGTAATTTATTATCTTAATGGTGTTTTAATGCTTGCCTATGAATATAAATTATCAGCGTCTCTCGCTCTTTTGCCAGCATTTTGGTCAACACAGGCAATTCCACGCTGCTCCGGTGTGGTGTTAGGTGTTCTGCGGGGAACTTCTAAACTCTCTGCCGTTGGAACCGACTGGCCCTGACCGAGTATAAATATGCCGGAGAAACCCGAACTCCTTTCTTCGTTTGTTCAGCAGCAGCCTTGGTTGCGGAAATTATACCACAGCTGAGTTCATTGCATCTTGTAGTTACGGGTAAACGCTTGTCTTCTACCAAAGCTCAATGCAGTTTGGATGAGCGGGGAAAGGCAAAAGAAAGGTCGCTTATACTCTCCCTTTTAAGGTAGCATCGAAACTCGGAAAATTTCCAAAACGTATCTCCACCACCGTACATATTGGCTCGAGAAAGAAAGCTCCATGTCGGGGTTTGGTAGACAACGGGAAGGAAATTAGTTTTATAATTATTTCACGGCATCGATCCGAGGCACAAGCCGGTGCACTGGTAACTCGTACCTTTGAATAAGCTCGGCTTTGCCCTTCCAACTATACCGGCAGCAAAGGAGATGGAGCTTTTTCTTCGCTCCATGTTTTACCCGAACAAGCCGCAACTAGGGCTGCAGGTAAAGATTGCAACGAGAACAAGGTGCCAACTTGCACGATAAAGAGGGATAGAGGAGCGTTTGCTTGCCGGTAGAAAAGTGTAGACGAAAGTTTTAATTAAAGATTAACGCTAATGCTTTTTAATAAAAGCGAAACCCAGCACCACGGGTAAAAGGGGTAAGGGGTAAGGTCATTATCCGCAACGGGCCAGGTAAGGCAGTGCACGGAAGCCAATGGACAGCAGTTTAGCAATTATGAAGGGAGAGGATTAGAGCAAGCTTAGTTTGGATGAGATTTAATGGAGGTTCTCTGTTCCTTCTACGTCACATTCTCTCACTAATGCGAGGTCAAAATAATTTATAAAGAATTGTTATTTATCTGCTCTTATTTCTATAATTCTATTGTTTGAATACTTCTAATTACTTGGCGTCTAAATTAAACTGATGGCTCGATGGTTTGACTAGTTTCAAAACAAACTGTTTTAATATGACAGTTGAAAATGCAAGTCTTCTTATAACTTGGGACATAAATTTGGTCCTAAAAGCAACATAGCAGCATTTCAGGATTTTGTATCGACTTTTCGCTACAGTTTCAAAATATTTCAATTATTCTGTAACAAGAATAAGAAGGCCATTGAAATAAACCAAATGTGTAATCAATAGCTTCAACCAATTGCTGAGCATAACTCAGAGAAATTAATCCCAAACTGTAGCATTTCACCTCCAACCCATGCACTGCGAAAGCCAATTTACTTTAAAGTGATCTTCTTACACTACCATCAATACTTAAACACAGCTCAACCGCCGATTGCCATGCACTTGCGGTGTAATAATGCAATTATAATTGAAATCGATGAGCATGCGTGAGATCACACACACAATGTTCGCTGATAATGAACTTGAATGAAGTGACTTGATGACTGTTTGAGCGAGCGTATTGTTCACAATCGATTTCATGGCATTACAACTCGACTTGTGCACTGACACGCTGCAATTTGTGTTGTAAATTATTGAACCCTAGGGGAGACATTTAAGATGGCGCATTACAACGCTGGCCAAACTGTTGTTCGGTTCGGTACAAGTTGTCCATTTCCCAAATGCGCTTTCATGTAGTTACATTTTTCTCCTTCCATTTCCGTTCCAAAACTCCCCCGCCCCCGTGCGGTGGTAGCATTAGCAAATTATTTCCAACCCTCAATTGAGGGCAGCAGCAACTCAGGCGTACCCAAATGCACATCAAATGGTATGAAATGTGCGTAGAACATTGATTTCACGAGCTGCTGTGGCCCA
This sequence comes from Anopheles arabiensis, assembly GCF_016920715.1. Lineage (NCBI taxonomy): Eukaryota > Metazoa > Arthropoda > Insecta > Diptera > Culicidae > Anopheles > Anopheles arabiensis. Next base: position 25,597,086 of record NC_053518.1, read on the forward strand.
TGTTTCCATGCTACACTTTCTCCCCCTCCGAAGGTTGGCCAAAAAGTTTCGATTTGTGGGCAATGTTTTCACATACCATTGCCAGTGTAACCTACCTTGACTTGTTGCGCTGTACCATCGTTCCCGCTAAACCGTTGCTAAACTTGCCGTTGCGCCGCTCTGGTTGACGGTTGCTGGAAAAATCATATTACGGTTCACGGTCGGTTCACATGGCCGCTTATGGGCGCGTACACACTGACACAGGCATACACTTTCTCTCTCTTGCACACACACGCACCCACACACACACTCGTACTTGAACAGATAACACTGGCCTACGAACCGGTACGCACCACGCACCCTTGGTTACTTCGCAGAATTCGCGCAGCAGCAAGAATATATTTTAACTTTTAACAACTCCACTTGACTTTCGACTTTCTTTTAACTTTTTTTTTGTGTGCGGGCGCTTTTGTAACTTTCTTTTCCTTTTCTTGAAGCTGCGCGTATTTATTCCACACTTTGACTTGATTCGTATTCTTTATTTTCACACTAAAGTAGCACTTTTCGCACTGCGGGCGTGAATGTGTATGGGCGCTCGGGCAGCCTTTTTCCCGGATTATTCGAACACGACTCGTTTGCTGCCTTTTTTTTTGCTTGCTTCACAATTTCTTTAACTTCCACGAATCAACCTAATCAAATTGAAGGAACAAGATGGGAGAAAAAATGGAGAAAGGTAGAATAAAAATGGCATATTTTATGCAGTTTGGTGTGCAGAGCCGCAAACAGCAACAAACTGGATAAGGCAAGAAGTTGGTTTCATTCAATTTCATTCGTGGCCTTGCTCACTTTCTTTAGAAAACCGCTGTGAGTAAAGAATGGTTTCATTCTAGTTCCGTTTTTTTTCGTTCTGAAATGTGAAAACACTTGCGCGTTTTGCCGTAAAAGAGTGCCGCTCAATCTTGCACATCTGTCACTGTCCAGTGCGCTCGAAAACTTTCTGTAATCGAAAACTTTCGCCACCGGAAAATGTTTCGTCTTTAACCTCTTTTTTGTTATAAAATTATTCATTTTCGAAAACGGCACAACGGAAGCAAACGCTACCTGAGCGAAACACGCAACTAGAACTATTTATGTAAATTCAACTTGGTAACTTGACTTTCGTCGGTCGTCGTTCGTCGGAAGCTGACTTGGAGTGGCTCAGGCAACCGCACGTCTGGGAAAGATCCTCTCAGCTCAACCTTTACACGCAACCTGTGCTGGTCTAAGTTGTCAGTTTTATTCCTCCAGCTCACTACGGGTGGAACGTCTCTGGCAGGTGGCGTACGTACACGCCACCGGGACTTCTCTCTCACCGGCATGTCTCCACCAGACTTAAGTATTTGGCTTCCCGCTGGTGAAGTATTTTCCACGAGCGCATTACACTATGTGCGTGCTGGGTGAGCCAGTCCTGCCGCTGCTGCTCCTTCGCGGCAAAACCGCGAAACCACCGCAGCAGCACAACAAAGTTGGTGTTAGTCTTGTGTTGCCTTTTCTGTCTCTTACCCCACAGCTGGAGACAAAGCTGGTGGATTAGTTGCCCTCGCGACTAAACTAAACTGCTGCCCTTGTCAGGGTGTCGAGTTACGTCCCGTCGGGTTTTTTTTTCTCTCTCCAAAATTCTGACACTCGGAACTAAGCATTTCTAGATCTTCTTTGTCGTGCCTTTCTTTTTCTCCCCTTTTTCATGCATCCTCCGAAGATGATGCTACCAAAAACGGGTCCGTTTCGAACGTTTCGCGCATTTGCCACTTCTTGGGAAGTCAGATCATTGAAATGGGTTTTGTGTGTTTCCTTCCTCTGCACGCAAAGCAAGACTGTTTTTTCCCCCCTTAACGAACTTCGGAACTGTTCGATACCCCAAACGGACCGGAACGCCGTCAAAAAAGAAGTGACTTCTTTGGGCGAACAAATAACGCAATGGTGGAATCTCCGAAGAAACTCTACGCAGCAACAACAACAAACACAAAAAAACACAGTCTCTGGTGTGGATTTCGCTTCGCAGATTGCTGTTTTTCTTTGCTAAACCACCCGACGATTGACGACGACCCTTTCTGCCAGCCTTCCGGGATCTGGGAACAGTGAACTGCGGAGCTTAAGTTCAGTATAGTTTTCTTGGAATGTGGGAACTTTTTCCTGCTCCGGGTTGAGGTTTATGTTTTTTTTGTCTGTTTGTTTGTTTCTTCCCACTTTCTTCCGGGGCGATCTTTAAAGCTTTGTTTGGTGTCCCTTGGTCTTCCTTTTTTTTTCGGACGGCGTTCGAGCGATGGAAAAGTCTTTGATGAGACTTTTCATCGAATGCGTTGCGTTTGAAGGTGCATGAAAGAACTGCCGAGACTAAAAGCTCACTAGTGGATGTGATCTGGAAAGGGAAGACGAAAAGAAAAATGCTGGTTAGAGGAGATTGAAATGGAAGTACTAAGAATAGCACACAAAGGCAACGTGTCCTCGACGCGGCAACTGTTGTTGCTGCTTGTAGCGAAACGATATAATATCACGTAATGAGAGACCCATTGGAGGGACAAATTCTTCCTCTCAAACATCCCACGAGACAAAGATCGTCGCGCTGGACCAGAAAAAGAACCAAGCACGCCAGCTGTATTGTTATTTTCATCTTTCCTTTCTAACATTCACCTCAAAAGGCTCTGTGTGATTTGCTACTTCTTTTTCCATTGCTCTGTGTGTGTCCCTTATGGTCATTTGTAGCTCGCCGCCAGTTTTGCACCCACTGGTAAGGAAGCGTGTACAAACCTTCCTAGGCACGACATGGAAAAGGCAGGCAAAACACGGGCAGGAGAAAAACTTTTCGACTGCCATTTTGCAGCGCACCAGAATGGCTATGCCACGTGCTTCACGTCAAATGTGTGAAACGTGTCCATCTTCAATGAGGTTTGCCCCTGGCTCTGGAGCCGGGGTTTGTGCAAGAGGAACACTGTGCAGAACACAATAGAATGACACCAACAATGAAGGGAAAGAAGGAAAAAAGCATATCTAAAACAAAAGTTGCAAGCGAGAGAGAAGTGTAGCACAATAAATGAAGGATATTGCGCTTTTCCGTTTCCGTTTGTTCCATGTTTATGAGTATGTGCCTGTGTGTGTGTGTTTTTCCCCGAAAAGAAAAGCGATCGTCTCGGATGTGGATGACTTCCAGAAGCAGGAGAAATGGTAGTAGTGTAGCAAATTTCTTTTTTCACCAAAGACGATAGTCCTTTCCTCTGGGTGAGCAAAGTCCAGCAGCTGGGAAGTACAATCCACCATCAGTTTTATTTGGTGAAGGTTGTGTTTTTCTTTTCCTATTATTTTTGCTGTGCTTTTGTGTCAAAACCGGATGCTTCCAAATAGATTGGATTCGCTCAATCGTACACCAACTGTTGGGCTGAGCTCGATCATAGCAAGGGAGCGCAAAGGTATAGTGTGCCGATAGTTTTGTGTCTGTCGTGGGCTGTCGGTTTTCTCGAGTTTATCAATATTCCGCACCGAAGCGTGAAGGTTGATGAAGCAATTTAGAGAAAATGTGAATATTTTCAACGGTGTTGTGTCTTTCTTTTATAGAATAATTTGGGAGTTTCTTGAGAAAATGATGCGATTTATGAGTAAATTGGAATGGTGCAAGGTTTTGTGGTAAAAGCTCTCTTCGTAAGAGAAAAAAGAGATCATTTTTAACACTTTTGCGTGTTGATTTCCGTAGCTCAATTTTTTGGACCATTTAACGAACCTTTTAAAAGCAGTTCTTCAAGCACACTTTAAATAAAAAATACCCTAATCGAGCTAACAGAGAACGGTTTTTGTACTTGCACTGCTTGCTGCAACCTTTCAAAGACAGACCTTGAGACAGTCTCCTCAACAAAATCAACCACAGCAGAGCCTCACATCACATCGCAACGGTAGCGAACGAAATCAAAACCAGGATGTCCCCTAATGGGACACTGTCGCGAAGCTAATCCAACCAATTTCGTACGATGTACAGCACCACCATTGAGAAATGCACAGAAACGCTAGACTGGGGCGATTTGGGTGGAAATTTATATCGTCATAAAATCTTAGCATCCTTCGTGCGATTCCAACACTAAACCTACACACACACAAGCACTGCTGTTCAGAGGCGAAAGTCTAGTTAGAGCCCCCAAAAGCACACGTTGCCTTTAACTTACCCTCAGCTTGCTCTAAGCTCAGTGTAAATAGTAATACAGCCTGCGAAGGCAACGTCTTGTGCCTACCCGACGCATAATACGCGCAAAGAAATAGGTATCATTCACGGCCTTAAATCCTTGGTGCGCACTAAAACAAGGCAGCAGGGCGAACTTGCCGTCGTCTGCCTCGATGCAGAGAAAATGCGGCTTTCGCTTCTCTGTCGCCATCTTTCACCATGGAGTATTTTTTTTTTTTAGTGTGCTCGTGCTCGTGGAATAAACGTGAAGGAAGAAATGATTTCAAGATTCAAATAGCCCAATAAGTAAGCGAACAACAAAAAATCTCTCTTCCCAAGACAGAGTGTTTTCCGCACAAAATTCACGTCAGCAAAAGGCACTACACGGGCGCAATCTCCGGCAATTTCACTGGCGATGGAAAAGATTTGCAAGCAAAAATCATCACGCACTCGCAGTGAAAGTGTACGGAAAATGAGGCACAAACAGACACGCGCAAAACAAAAACGAGACAGCTCATCAAACCGCGAAAATCTCTGCACATTCGGCACAAAAGCGTGTAGTGTTTGTCGCTGAGGCACACAGTGTTGCACAGTGCGACATAATTTTCTCCCATCCAATCACCAGCAATTGGGCGCGTGTGTGCGCCTTTGTGAGCCGCTGCTTCTCAAATTGTCATTGTTTTTCCGCTGTGTTGCTGTGTGCAAAAATTTCCCTAAAACCAGTCACACACCCACACCAATCAAAGGGAGAAAGAAAAACGCAAAAAAACAGCAATTCAACTGCCATTTCAGTTCGTCGTTTCGAAAAGCAGCGCCCAAAAAGTGAAATAGAATAAAGTAGGCGAAAAAGTTTACGTTTTATGTGCTTTGGGCTTTGTCGTTTGTGTGTGTGTTTGTGTGGAGCCTTATAAATTTATCTCTCAATTGGGAAAGTTTGAAAATTGCAACTGATTTGCCTTTGCTGAACAAGGAGGGGCACGGTACGGCGAGAGCAGCAGCAACTTACTCAAATTGGCAGATCGCAAGCAGGACGGCGAAAAGGGGCCGGAGTGTCTGTCTTGGGAAGCGTTTCTGTTTCTGTCGCCCTTCCGAAACAAACCATAAAACACACATATAAACACCGATTCCGGTTTATGCGGGTAAGAGAAACGACGCCAACGACGACAATGACAATGAGGAGAAGAACAAGCGCATGGATACATATTACCCATCCACAGCCCATTTCCATATTATTTGCTCGTGCGGGTTTTCGGGGTGTCCCTTTGTTTCCGGCGAGCTTTCGTTTCGACGAGCACCGCCACCGTCGCCGGTGGGAGCGACTGGTGAAGCAACAACAGCCCACAAACACAAAAAAACCCGAGCCTTTGCCATTATTTGCTCGAAACCAATATAAAATGTGGTGCCGCTTTTGTGATGCCGGTGTTGGCATGTGTTTGCATTTGTGAGTTTGCATGTTCGTGCGTGCGTGTGTGTGTGGGGGTGAAACTTTCGTTCAAAGCAACCTGCTTTCTACAACAACTTTGGCAGAAGCAGGATGTGGTGATGCACACCTTTCGGCTGGGGTATGGCTGCTTTATTGCGAAACAAAAACCGGCGTGGCGTGGCGCGTAGGCCTGTGTGCGAAGCAGTTTGAAGTTTGTTTCTATTCTATCTGATCCTGTTGCGATGGGCGGGATTGGGGCAAGTTTTAAAGTGATATCTTGTTATACTTTCTGGCGGGTTTGCTCGTTATCGTTTAAAGCAATGCATGGGGGTAGTTTTTTAAATGTGAAAAGTTTGTTGCTATTTTCTTTATTCAAGAAAATCAAGCAATATCTGCAGGATATGTACAAGAAAACATAGATTTTAAATCCCTTTTTTTATGCTTGGTTTTTAAAGGCAAAAGACACTTCAAAGAGCGCACGAGCACGACGATGATAAAAGCCAGCCATTATTAACCAGCTCTTAGCTCTTCATAAAACTTCATAATTCATCAGTGTCCGCGCTCATTAGTTGGCATTATAAATTCACTGCCACAGCAACTCATCTCATCACAGAATTTAATTCAATCTGACTATTGCATAGCAAGGGGAGCAAGGTGTGGCAGCATACGCAAGCAAAACATGATAAACAAATCCAGCCAGTTTATAAGAGGTTCTTTCCAGTGTCTTCAAGATGCTGCTTCACTACAGACTTCACTGGAAAGCATTTCATCCACACTACTCCACCACCGCAGCGGTAGTTCTCCGCAGCCAACGACGGACGGACGGACGGACGAGCATAACCAATTAGGAGGAAAATGTATACCGGCACTGGAACGCAAAAACGTTCATTTCATCCCGGCTAATAAACAACACTTTGCACAACACTTTCCTCTGCGCTCTGGTTTTCTCTCTCTCTCTCTCTCCCTCTCTCTCTTAGCGCACACACTCGCATTCACAAATTCACGGAGATACGCTTCTTCGGGGGTGCACTGTTTGCAGACATTTATCCACTTTCGCAAGCCTTCACTTTGCACCAGCAACACTGCGATCTACACACACACACATACACAGACACGAGGTACGTTCGTTTCGTGAAACAAGAGCCCTTAAGGAACGAGATTCCCTGTACAAGAACGTGCACTCGCTGCGAAGGAATGCCTTCTTTCTAAAGCGAAACAACGCAAAGGGGCAGCACCAGGGTAGGAGAGGGCACTACAGCGTGGTCGTTTGAAGTAAAGGTTACGATACGGAACATGCGGCAAAAGCGTGTGTGTTATTAGCGAGCAGAGCGAAACAGGGTGGGATGAAATCTTCTCAAGACGTGGATCAGCTGAAACCAATCGTTTCAGCGCCAATTAAACACTGCTACTATTTATGGCGTTTTTTTCTTTGTAGCTCTCACTGCTTGTATAGAACAAGGAGGAACCTTAAAACGATTTCTATCGACATTCTCTTACACCGTGCTTGCTTACCGGGTCCGCCAAAAGCTTTGAGGGTGAGAAGGAATTTAAGAAGAGGAAATGAAAGAATCGCTTGCGAAACCTTCGCTCGTTTTGCTTTGGTGTGTCACAGGACCATAGAAAAAAACGGATACGAATTTGTGCAATTCGAGCTGCCAGGCTTTCCCCGGTTTGCTTCTTCCAAAGGACACACCAAACGAACTTAAAACATCCATTCCATTACTTAGCAAGGAAAGGAAATAAAGAGCGGAAGAATATTCTTTCCACCATCGCCATTTCTTAAGCAATTCGCCCAACATGCCGGCGAATGCCCGCCCGTACCCGGTGCTGTGTGCTGTATGTGCTCGGTTCAGATTGGGTCATGCTCTCCCTAACCTTGCCCAACGCCTTCAAATCGTGCTCCCAACCCGGCCAAGGCGCTCAACACCGACCGACCCGCCACCGACAAGCCGGCCCTAGAGTAACGATGCAACTTGGGAAATTAATTAATTTTCAATTTCGATAAAACAGCTGCCTAGAGCGTTTCCCATCTCCGCTGACTTCTCCCTTCCTCTCCCGTCCCTCGAAAGGTTCACATCGGGGCACCGATAATTTCGGGGGCCCCGGAAACTCCCTCCCTCCGGTGGGGGGGGGGGGTGGGAATAAGGAGGGCGGAGGGAGAGCCTGGGCATGACAGAACGCCGCCGTGCTGGGGCAAAATTGTTGAAGCAGCACATAAATCTTACAATTTCAAGAAAATAAATCGGTGGAAGTAACACAGAGTGAGTGGTTGTGGGGGGCGGTGCGGGTGTTGGAAAAGTGTCATCTCGCCCTCGCCCTTGCTAGGGCCTGGAATGGCCGGGCGGTCGGCAGGGTGTAGAATGGTATGGGCACGAACTTACACCACCATCCCGATGGTGCCGCAGTACGGACCATCCATTCCGGAAAAACTGCAATCACTTTAATGGAAAAGCAAGATGTTCGCTCCATCCCGCTTTCCATCGCAGCCGCTGCCCCGTGCCACACGCGGTGTGACAGAGTGGGGGAACGAAAAGTGGGCAGGATTCATTTCGCATGTTGCTTCTTAGCCAATATAGTGCTTGTGCTCGCGCAAAGTACGCGCTTCCTTTTTGGTGGCGCTCTTTGGTGACGGTCTTTGGGGGGATTTTTTTTGTGTTGCCCGCTTTTGAAGCCATGTGACCAGCACGCCTTTTTTCTGCAGGCTGTTTGCGACAACTTGGTACGCTCTCTCTTTTTTTTTGCTTTTTGTTCCTTCCCTTGCACTCGTTTAAAGGGAGCGTGGATGTATCATAAGGGAATTTCCCTTCACTTTCGTCCCACACAGCTGCCACACAGCTGACTGGAGCGGAGCGTGGCAAGAAAGTTTAATGGTTCGGGGTTCGCGATAGGAGAAAGGGAAAATTTGCAAGAAAATGCGAAGAAAATGTGTTTTCACAACAGCTGCTGCGAGGTCGGAGTTTGGCCGTGGTAAAGTGTTTTTTCCCTTTTTCTTTTGCTATTCGATATGCAACTTCCTTCCGGTTTGGGTGATGGCCGGTTTGGTGGCAACATGATGGACAGGATGGACTCTAACAGGGAAATGGGTGGATAAAATGCATTGCAAATGGATCGTGCTTTTCATCGAAATTGAAGTGCATGAAACACACGATTTACTCAACCAGATGCAAGCAATAGTAAACCGACCGTTCGTTCCCATCTTTCACTGACTTTAATGTAAACTCCATAAGCACACGCTTTCGTTCTCATGTCAACATGTCTAATGGTTAAATGTTCACCTTTTTTAGTACGATGACACACATTGAATGTGCGGAAGTGGTCGTTTCAGCATAAACAAAGACCATTGGAATGTTTATGCATCGCTCGTCGCAGTTTCTTTCATTTCACCTCCAAACACGACCCGTGGGTTGGAAACACACGCGTGACAAACATGTTGTTCCCTCAAATAACGCACCTTCACAGTTTCTCTCTATTTTTGTTTTTTCGGAGTACACGGAAGCAGGACTAATAGGAAGCAGCTTTGGTTTCCTTTTTGGCTGGTTGGAAAACAGCCCTACGCACTATTTTTTAACGCGCGACGCGCATAGAGAAACCCTCCTCCTTTCGGCGTAAGGATTGGGTCGAAACTAAATCCGAACGGGCGGCCGAACGTTTGCTTTAAATGCTACATTCAACAACGGAGCCGCGAGTGGCGGCACTCACGGACGTGGTGAGTGCTCATTTTTTCGGCACGCTCTCGTTCTCAAGACCGTATGTCGTCGCGAATTCTCAGCCTAATATCCTCATTCAGTAATGCCAGCTGAGACTGGGTTGATGTTATTGGGAATGTGAAAGAATCGCGAAACAATCGAACCGAAAGAGCGAACGAGCGAAGGGCGGGAGAGTGAGTGACGTTTCGAAGTTCGAAAAACCACTCACGAGTTTTTCGGGGCGCAGGCGCGTCTATTTTGTGTGTGACACGTGAACGCGAACCAACGCGAACGAAGCGGTTTTCCTTGGACGGATTTTCATGCTGGACGCTCACCCCGCGGCCGAACTACATTTTCTCAGTTTGCATTGTGTATTTTGCTCTCTCGGTGGTGAATATCGTACCGTGTGGTGAATTTCTGTCGGGTTTCTCACGCTGCTGCAGTAGGAGTGGGTTGGGTGACTGCAGAGCTGCAGAGTGTGGAGGTGGCAAATGTTGATTATTGCAACAGACCTCTTATCATGGTCATTGTTTTGTCATCCCGTACCAACATTCTCTCTCGCTCGCTTTCCTGTTGTCTGCTCTCTCTCGTTTACTCGCTCTCTTATTTTCCTTTCGAACGAGGCACACTCTCATTGCATCTCGTGCGGCTTTAATGGTAAAGCCACACAATTTAATTCGACAACATCGAAACATCGCTGTTGGACGGTTACAATTCGGAGCAGTTCCTCTCATTCAGCTATCTCCTCTAGCCACAATCCAACGAACAAAACCAACCATACATTCAGAAAGGGTGCCATCGGTGGTGTGTTGCTCCTGTTGAGACCGAAGGTGGGAGATTTTTCCCACGCTGGTGACAAGATTTTCCACGAGTTGCTCCATCACACCACACCCGACCGGCACCGGCGTTGTATGGGTGCCGTTTTGGGGGCGAAGAGAAAATTAACTGAGAAAGTGTGGTGGCTCGTGTTGCTGGCGTTAGTACGATCGTTTCCCGCTAGAGGATGCTTCGAGGATGCTGGCATGGATTTGGCTCCCCATTCCGTTCGTCGACAAGTGGAGCATTTGAATCAAATGGGTTTAACGGAATCTTTTAAACGTTGGACTTTGTTTAAGATTGAATTATTTAACATCTACATTGATTGTTTGTAACATATGAAACAATGAAGACACAAATCAATTGTATTTTCAATAAACGATTTATTAGAAGTCCTATACCCGTTTTTGTTTAACCCTGTTACTGGCAACCAAAAATACATCATATTCCAGGCAACCGGGCTACCCGGGTAGCCAGCAACTTTGGAAGCTTATAACTTTTGAATTCGTAATCCAATATTGATGCAATATTCTGAAGAAAATTAAAAAATCTTATTCAGTTTTTACAACTGTTCATAGATTGGTTCAACTCGCTACCGTTTTTTAGTTGTAGTTTTTCAAAGTTGACAGGATTTTTTTAAAAATAATTACAAAATGTGAAAACTATTTTTTTCAGTACTTTACAAAATTATCACAGCAAAATGGCTCCAAAAGCTTTGAGAACTGTATGTTACACGTATTGTGTAAATTTTTCAGAATTTTTCTATGAGCCATAAAAAAGATAAAGGAGTTTTGATTTGAATAAAAACCGTTACATAATGACCCTTGCTGGTAGAAAGACACCAACATCAAATAAACTTCACACTAATAGTTTTATTTCAGTGTCTTCACAATATATAATCAACATAACTTACCAATAGAGACCATTTTATCAAGTTTTTGCATTTGTCGCAGATGTGCATTTTATAAAATTATCAAGCCCACTGTATTGTAACGGTTTTTATTCAAATCAAAACTCCTTTATCTTTTTTATCGCTCGTAGAAAAGTTCTGAAAAATTTACACAATACGTGTAACATACAGTTCTCAAAGCTTTTGGAGACATTTTGCTGTGATAATTTTGTAAAGTACTGAAAAAAATATTTTTCACATTTTGTAATTATTTTCAAAAAAATCCTGTCAACTTTGAAAAACTATAACTAAAAAACGGTAGCGAGTTGAACCAATCTATGAACAGTTGTAAAAACTGAATAAGATTTTTTAATTTTCTACAGAATATTGCATCAATATTGGATTACGAATTCAAAAGTTATAAGCTTCCAAAGTTGCTGGCTACCCGGGTAGCCCGGTTGCCTGGAATAGGGGTATTGAAAAATTTAATTCTAAAAAACAGGTTATTTATACTCAAAAAATTCTACGAAAAATTCCAGTAAAAGATGGCTGTAGATTACACACATATTCCAAATTTCAAGTCAATCGGATTCCTAGAATCAGAGAAATGAGCAATCAAAATCGATTTGGCTACTCGGGTAGCCGGTTGCCTGGAATAGGGTTAATGAACAGAAAAATGTCATGTGGACAAAATACGTGTCCAAAAATATTCAGCATATTTCAGAGAGTAGTAAAATTATTTCAATTCAAGCTCCTGTGTAGACTTTAAGATCGGTTTCAAAACGCATTTCTATATCGGCAACACTTTCCACAATGTTAAATACATTGAATTCCATTGAATAAAACGATTAATCAACCTTACAGATATATATATATATATATATATATATATATATATATATATATATATATATATATATATATATATATATTTCAATCATAAACACCTACTGTAAACAATACCATGTTTGGCATGATGTTTGCAAATTGCAGTGTATATAACATTGGTAAAATGTACTTTCCCCTCAACCCAGCAGAAACAATCATTTCACCAGGCAGCATTGCGAAACGTTTTGTAAATTTCACACCCACTTCCATGCATCGCTACCAAGCACTGCTAGACAGCTAACAAGGCCTGAAATTGCACCTATCGTTTGCCCATCGGTTTAATTTAATTAAAACGACTTCTCCACCCCTGCCGACCAACCAGAAGTGCACGAATAAAACTCGAGTGCAGTGTGACGCGAAAAAGGCATGGTGGGAGTACAAAAAGAAAGAAGGAAAAAACCATACTACTCTCAAATCCGTTTACCGTCGTAGTTCGTCGACATCAGCGAGCTGCGGCTCAGCATTAGCGGTGGAAAAGGAATTAAGCGAAAAAACTGGGAAAAGGGTTTGCAAAAAGAAAAATGAACACGACGAACAGGAACAGCAGCAGCAGAAGCACCAGCTCGATAGTTTGAGTGAAGAAACTCCCCGCTGGCCGTTTGGAAGGAAGGCAAGAACAACCGGCTGGCTGATGAAAGAGCGATTCCTTTAATCACCACACATTCCATTTAATTGCTTTATAAATTCAGCATGAAATTTCGATGCACGTCGGTCGAGCGGCCGGTTGCTGCACCTTGCGAGATTCAAATGGTTGAAAAGTGTATGCTGCCTTGCACAAGCAAAAAAAATGTATGTATGTATAACTCACAAAACCATTGCTTGCTGAACGGGATAAAGTGGACGGTGGCCAAACAGGAAATGAGATTTCATACGAGGCGTTTCGGCAAAGGAAATGGTAACACGGTGGAGTGAGCAATGCGCGAAAACTTACCGTGCCTTTCTCGTTTACGGAAATATTTGGTAGTGCATTGAAGCTGGGTTTTCCGGTGTATTTTTTAAAAATAATATAACGCTGGATTATTTTACCCGTCTACGGTAGGGTTTTGGTTTACTTTTCTTGATGTTGACTTTAATAGATTTAAAAATATATTTTTTCCCCGTTAAATGTGTTTTAAAACCAGAATGAAGTGAAATAATGCAACTGCCAGCATCGCTCCAACCGTATCACTACGAGTCGGGGCGAGATTAACGGGTTACATGATCCATTTCTGTTCTGCGCGAGTGTGTGTGAGTATACGTTTGAGTGAGTGAGAAAAAACGGCAACTACCTGCACACCCGACGGTGTGTTGGGTCAGCAAAATACTACAAACGGAGCTCATTTTCACTGGCATCATTAGCACTGCGTTTTCGGCACTGCTTTGGGTTGAAATGGGAGGCAGCAAATGAAGGAATGGAATACCTTACCATTATGCCCAGTTTCAGCCCTTTCCCTCCCCGGAAAGAAGGGGTAGCAACCTAGAATCGAAAGGCTTTATTCTCGTGGTAGAGATCCGAGGGTGTGTAATTTCAAACCCGTAGCAAATTAAAATTTTGATTTTTTAACCCCCTTTTTGTTCTACCTCCTGCTATCATTCTCTTGCCCACCTGCATGGGATCGTGTTCGGATCTGGTCTGGTATGTTTTTCTTCCGACATCCATTATTTTTATTATGTACATACATTCCTGCGCGTTTGCGAAAGTCTTTTCAGCCTCTTTCTCTCTCTCTCTCTCTCTCCTTGGTTGGTGTTTGCTTACCGCCGCATCAGTAGTGAACATTCCTTTTGGCCAGTGTTAGCGGGTTCTGATCCATGGAATACACGGTTTAGGATTTTTTTGTGTGTGTATGTTACACGATCATAATTTCAGTACGGGTGTGCATTTTTATTACACATGTACGGGCAAATTAGAGCCGGGGGCGTACAGGTGTGCTTACCGTTAGTAACGCGAGCCCTTTTTAGCCGCGCTGGATAATTAACAGGAAAATGGGTTATAGAATCTCGCGTTTTGCCTGCCGTACAACACTCCTTATGGATAATGGGAAAGGATGTACGCTGCCTGTAGGAACCGTTGTTCTTGTTAGAATTTTATAAAAATAGGGCAGACAAGCTCTTTATAATTTTTATGTTCAGGGAAAATTTATAAAGCCGCAAAAAAGGAATGTACACTGGAACAACTGGAACAGGGCACATCTGAAAACACGATCCCCGTGTTCATCAACATGTCTTCCATCAGATACACATAAGAACCTTCAAGAAAAAATTATTTAAATTTTCTTTAAATCTACAGATTTTTTTATTATCATATTCAAACTCTTTTAAATTGAGTTGTTTGAATATTTTCCTATAATAAAACAATAATGTGATTTCAATCATGTGATTTGTTTTTTCAGAAATTCTTCCAATGTTGCGTATTTTATTACTGTGCTTTTAGATATCCAAGTGAGATAAACATAAAAAGCTTAATTTTGAACTGCTCCTGTCTGTCGATGCTCTCCTTAAAAAAAAACATTTGGAACTTGTCTTTCCACTGTCAATCAATTCGTGTGAGAGGAAATGGCTAACTTTGCGTAGCTCTTGGTTGATCTCTTTCGATCAAAAGGAAAAATAATACATTTACCATCGTTACAGGCAGCATTGAAGCCGCACAGCGTGCTGCTTTATTGACAAATCATGTTACAGCTCGGTGCCAGAGAGCTGGCTAGACCCTTCACTCAACACACCTTCTCACATCGTGCCCACAGCAGTTGGCCCAATCCCGACCTTTGCCGCAAATGTTTCGCATGAACAATCGGCTAACTAGTTGTTCCGCTTCAGTATAACTTTCCCACAAAATACACACACACACTACCCATGTGGCTGGGGTTCGGATGGTCGGTTGGTGAATATTTAAGTGCTTTGAGGTCACCTACCTTGATTTCCTCCTAGCGACCCATAAAGCAAGCAACAATTTTACACGTTCGGCATCGGTTGCAAAACTCATTACCACAATCTTTTTGAAGATTTATGAAATTTTAACTAGTTTTACACACCCAGATCAACCCAGCCGGAAGTATCTTTGACACAAACTTAAACGAAACACGCAAAACTTTCCCTGCGCCCGGGAATCGGTTTTTCGGCGAACGGGTCCTACGGTTTTTCGCCGGGCCAAACGGGTAGTGCTGGTAGTGTCGATGAGCCTGCTTGCTGCCCTTTTCCATCGTCTATGTGTGCTTTTGTACATGCGTTTGTATGTGTGTGTGTGTGTGTGTGTGTTGTTCATCGTTCCACAAGCGCCTCGTTAACGATTCAAAGCCCTTGCACACCCCTCGTTCGCTGGGACGCTTGGCAGGACAGTCTTCCTTTATGGGTTGCAAGTGCAGCATCCAGCCACGCAAGATGATTGAGGACATGCAAGACACGCTGAGGCAAGTGATGCACCATTAAAATGTATAACATCTCACATCCTGCCGGCGTACGAGCGAGCTTACGAGCGAGCTTCCGGCTACCGAACCTTGGCACTTGGGTACGGACTTTTTTAAGCCCATCCAACAACCATCCAAGCCCAGTGCATGCGTCCCGTGTGGAGCACTCCCGACGAAACTTTGTAATCCTGCGGAAAATTGCGGATGACTTGCGAGGGGGAAAGAAGCAGGTTAGAAAAGGGTTAGCTCGACGCAAAATAACCCAACGCAGTGTCTCAACAACGAGCTAGGTGATGGTTAGTTGCTGCTGCTGCTGCTGCTGCTTTCTCGGTACAGGGACGACAGATTAAGCCAAAACAAATTAATATGGAAACACTCGTGCTTCCCTTGATCTTCGGGCTGCTTTCGGCTTTCGCAATTTAACAGCAACTTTTCGTGTACTCCTTCCAAAGTTGTTTAATTAACACTTGCTATCTTTATAAATATTTCAACCATTTTCTTTCCACTGCAAACGTCTGGCGTAGATTATCTGTGAGAGTGATGATGGCGTGGCTGGCGTGGCTGCAAGATCCCGATACGATAAAGATGAGACGGGATCCGACCCCTCCTTTCCGCTTTCGAAACACCTGCCCCTATTCCTCGGGGGGGGGGGGGCGAGTTCCACTACCAGTTCCAGTGGCCCGGTCCGGTTTTGTGAAGATCATGAAGGGCCAAATCGTTACGGCGTGCTCCGTGCGTACACTCGATGAATAGTTAATTGATAAGCCACAGGCAACCTACCGTTCCGGGTAGCAAGCGGTACCCGTAGAAACCGCATTATGTCAACGAGACCTGACTGCTGCTGCTTCTGCTGCTGTGCGACAACGGAGATGATGAAGTTGTTCGTGGTTTACTGGAGATGATCGTGGAGTTCTTTTCTGCTGGGCCCCCTTACGACGGACCGGTCGTTCGTTTTCCGTTCCCGAGATTAATAATTCGTTTGACTTTTGGCTTCTTCTGGTGTCTGCAGCGAGCGATTCGATTCAAGCAAAGGGCAGATTAATATTAATGTAACATTTGTCGAAGCAAAGCATTGGAACTGAAAGATGTAGCTTTAGAATAAAAATGTGTCTTTTGGGTACTCCTGTAGTTAAATAATTCAGATCACATTATAACTACTACAGCAACGAGCTTAACATCAGTGCTCACAGTCTAAAAAGGGTAATGAAGCATGATTTACACACCTACTCACTCACTCATGGTATTGATAGCCCCGTCCTCAGGACAATCCGTCCACGGTCGCAATCATAAATCAAGCAACAGCGTTGAACGCAACGTTGATTTTGCGCACGATTCACAAACACTTTTTGCTCAACCGTTCGCCGCTGGGACCTCCCCGACTAAATGTGTTTGTTTACGGTGGCATTTTGTTTGCTTGCCGCGCCATCATCATCAGCCCTGGACGGGACCCTTGGAGCGGGAAACTCAATTTTCACCCCCAACCCTACGCCCTCCTTCTCCATCATTTTACAGTTACGCCCCCTTAATTTAAAGAGCTACAACTGTTTATTTGCTTTTGGAAAAGCAAAACAAACTCGATGAATTGCTGCGGCGGCAAAAATCTTATGTCACCCGAGGAAAGGTACTGAATGGAAGGTGTGTGTATACCAGTATGTGTGAGTGATAGTGGTGGTGGTGGTGGTAAACATTTCCCAAAGTACCCGTGTCCCGGGGAATCGGTTCCGTGGGCGATAAATAATTTAGTCGTTTAATTAAACAACCTTCTGGGTGCATAAGTAATTAGAACAAATGAGCCGTGGCGACGATATCGTACCGGTCGCCCCGGCTACGAAGGCGCCGATGACAACGGAAACGGTGAAGAAACCCCTCCCCCCCCCCTCGACGGCACCGGTTCTTCCGTTCCGGCTACTTGCCACCCTGTGGAGCCAGCCTCGGGGTTTCGGGCTAGGGCAGGTTGAGTGCAACATACCACACTGCCGCGCTTACAATGCCCCTACCACACTGTGGGACGGTGTTCCGCGAGCTCTCTGCGGTGAGAAATGACATCATTCAGCAGGTCGGAAGCAAACGGTGCAAGCGCTGGTATGCCGTAGGGGGTGAGGAATGAAAAATGTCATCTCCCACCCGGAGCGTTTTCCGCTCTGAAGGGTTCCTTCCGGTTTCCTTCACGCAAACAGGCGACCGCTTTCCCTCCCCCGGACGTGGAATGACGTGGTAAATATGGCCGCCTTGTCCTTTTTCCGACCTGACACTACGCAGAACGCGTGTGCGTGCCTACCGGAAACGCGGGGCGAAAAGGAGGGAGAAATCTTTCCTTTTTCCCTATTTTGCCTACTTTCTAGGCTTCGTCGGACTTCCTTTCCCATTCCGCACGCACGGTTAAAGGGGGTTTCCGCTTTCTGTCTTCCTTTTGCCACTGCTACGCTTCCCCGTTGCAGGGAGTTTTGTTTTTTACGCCTTCCCGCACCCATCATTTGGCATGGTGAGGAAAACCCCATTATCAAGCACACTCCGGGAGGACGAAAGATGTCGCGTCTCCCACAATTGGACCGTGACATCAGGTTGCCCGGAAGATGCAGCAAATAATAGTAAAAAAGTAAACGAAAACAGACACACACAGAAACAAAAAAGACCCTGGCAGCACACCCCACCGCGTGTTTGGTGGTGGGTACTCGAGAAAAGTGTAATTTATGCCTAACGCACCCGCCCGCCACGGTCCGGCGCACAGCATGTCCGTATAATTAGCCCATTCGCTGCCCTATTTCTTAGCGCTAGGAAGGATAGACGCTTTCGCTAGGAGTCTTAGTTGTGTTGGTTTTTTTTGTTTTTCATTCGTTTTTCTTTCCTCTAGATGAGTGTGTTTAGCTGTCCTTTCTAGCTGTATAATTTATGCGAGTTTTTTTTTTTGTTGCTGCTGCCCTATTCAACGCCCGGTACTGTTGCCGCTTGCGGTGCTTTCGTACTGGCCCCAGCATCCCTAAATGGTTTAAGATAGCGGTAAAATTAACGAAAACATATCTCCCGAACGTGTGTCCCGTGGCGTACCCGCGGAGCGCGTGGGGGTGGGTCGTGTAGGAGCAGGCGAAAAGGACGAAGAGTCTTGTAGATGTAAATTTGTGACGATAATTATCATCTCCAGCTACTGGGTGGTGGTTTGCATTTTATTTTTGCTGGACAGTTTCTCTTATTTTTAATGATAAATTATCATCAGTTCCGCGTAGTGTTATGGTGTGCCTGAAGAATTCTTTGCATATTCAATGAAACACGAACTATTGTTTTATGTTATTTTGAAAACATTTCCAATTAAACTTTTAAATGCAATAATTAAATTGAAAGAATGCAGAGAAAACATTTAATTAAATTATTTTTTCTGTGAAGTTCAAAAGCAGATCTGCAGAGTTGACGGGACATAAACTCGCTTTTTCCCCTGAAAGCTATTTCTGTCATTTAAATCCTTTCAATTAGCATGCATTCTTATATGTGTGTGCTTTTGAAATTAGAGTGGGATTTCAGTGGAAGGTTAAAGTGGACTGCTGACTTTTCCACAGACAAATGGTTACTATGAGGAACAGCTAACACGACACCGCAGTTAACAATGACAGCAGAATAATACTTCGCCTCCAAAAGCATTACACGTTTTGTAAGGTAGACTGTGGATTAAAAAATCACGAAAGATTTCTCAAAAGATCATACAATGAATAGGATGATAGCTCGGGCCGTACTTTGCCAGCTTTCGCCTTTACTCTGCGCGATATGAAATATTGGGTGTGCAAAAAAGTTTGCGTGTGTTAAAAATACTTGTTTTGAGGATGTAGAGTTGAGAAGAAATAAATTATTGCATATCCTTGGTCAGACCCATTCCAGTTTCTGGAATTATTCCCCAAACCCTTAACTGACCTTAAAGTGTTCATAAACTCATGCAAGTCCCGGGTCATAGAATCTAGTTTGATTGGTTCTGGAACTGGTGTTTAACCCGTACTGATCGTGGCAGTAATGCTGAACGTACTATGAACCCATCCCGAACCAATGCCGGAACAGGTTCTGATCCTGAGCCCATAACGACCCTGAACTTAAATCTGTAACAATATCGTTTTTGAAACCAATGCTGATTCCGTTCCCATCGATGAATTGGTCCCAACTCCATTCCGTTCCTGGAACTGATTCAAAGTCCATATCGTCCCTGGGACTAATACCGTACTAGTAATAGTCCTGGTACTAAAACAGAACTCGCACTGATCCTAGTACAGCTCAGAACGACAAATCACTCATGAACCTGATCTTCTTTTGATTGTGGTCCAAATACTGTACAATTATCTATTCATAAATGGAGCGGGTCGTGAACCTATCCCGGTCATGACTTCAATACAATACCGGCCAGCAAGTAATTCCTCTTCCATAATTGTTAATTAACCCAGCCACCGATATATTAATATGTATTTTTATTTCCTGAGTAACTTTCAGAAGCCTTTTCATGGAGATAAGTGTGTCAACGGAGTCAAGGACTTTTGTCGTCGGTGGCTTTTTGTAACTTGCATCTGTGTTTTCAGATTAAGTTCAGATTAAGAGCAGATGTACAGAAACTAAACTGAGCCACGCTCGGACTCATTGCAGCCTGAGTAACTGTAAATAGATCGTTTAAAGAAGGCTGAGCGACTTTACAGAGCGCTTGTACCTTTCATCATTATAAATCAATCCTACAAAAAAAAAACAAGATGTTTAAACTAATAATTTACGCCAAATGCGTCAACACTTACCGACCAACCCAATAATTTGCTCTCAACGCATGCAAAACGAAAGCAAATACGCAACAAATACCACACCGTAGAATCAGAAAGGCTTATGAGTGATAGTCACCATTACCTCCACGCCACCGCGTTTGCCGTGGTTTTCGCACGAAAGATTGACTCGAGAGTTGCGGGTTGGGTAAGTTCATAATTTTTCCCTCCCAAACGGCACCGTGCACCGAGACCTTCGAACACACCGGCCCACCACACCTCCCACGACAGCACCTCCCACGGGGGAGCAAAACATGTTTTATTTAAAAATTTATGAATACTCCAGCTGCCTCGTTTCTCTTACAATGCTGCTGCTGCTGCTGTTGCTGCTGCTACACACCGGTCGGTCATGGTCGTCGTCGCGTTCGTGTGTACGTGCGTTCGAGAGCTTTTTATGTTGGTGACATGAAAATTGTATTAATATGCAAATGAAGAATAAAGGCCATTGTCATAAAGCGCATGAGAAGCGGGTAGACAGAAAAAACGAGAGAGAATGAGAATAAAAAAGGCGTAGGCACTCTGGCACTGGATCACCCGTTGAAGCATCGGGTAGATCCTTAACGGTGCGAGCGGAGGATGGAGGTTAAAAACAAGATCCAACCGGGCGTGGAGAATGGACATCGGTACCGCATTCCTTGCCCCGGAGAGAGGCCATCCGCCCATAGCGGAACTGCCGGAAATGGAACTCAAACTCAATCCATTTAAAAACGTCCCGCAGCGCTGGGTCTGCAGAAAGGAAAAGGGGTGTAGTTAACGAAGTGACTTTGTCCTCCAGTGCCGGTGAGGACATTTCCAGCGCGGCGACGAGCAGGTACTGGTGAGTGTTAATGGCATCCACTGTTTACACAGCGCGGGGAAACAGGAAACCCTGGAATCATGCTAATGGGCACCGCCCTAAGAGCATTGTCCGCTCCGAGTGGCCGGCAAGGGTCAAAACAAGCAAGAACATGCGGCCGGTTTTTTTTGGTTGTATCCATGTAATAATGTATGTGTGTGGGTGCATCATTGTTGACTGCACGGTTGCTGTTGCCTGCTAGTGTCCTTGAGTCCGTGGTCAGTGCTGTTTTTAGCATCCGGCGAAAATGTTTGTCTCATTGAGAGATTTGGGTTGGAGCGAAACAAAAAAAATGAACGCGAAACTTTTTGCCTCCACCAACTCCTAAATAGTTGCCACCACCGGCAATTCGGGGAGAGTCACGAGCACGATGAAGGCGGTGTTGTAAAAGTTTTAATGAGTGTACCGTACCACCGTATCGGCATAATGTGGCGCGGTCCGCCATGATACTGGCAATGAAACCGGACGTTGCCGGACGTCCTGCACTCGGACACAATGGCTGTCCGAGAGATGGCAAAGATTCTTGCCCTGAAATGTGGTGGAGGCACGGTGGTGAGAAAACGGCCAACTAAAGCGGACTTGGATTATTCTTTTTCCGGTCATTGCGCAACGGTGGACTTAGTGGTTCCATCCGCACCGGGAAAGGTAAGCTCATTTAAGCTTATTTTTGGTGCCTTGTGGTGTGGTGGTGGTTTGATGTAAAAAAAATATGCAGCAATGCCTGTAAGCATATTGAAAGTAAGCGATTAAAATGGTTCCCTTGCGGCAAGGGAGCCGCTGGATTAGAGATTGTTGTCGCTTTGATAATGTTACTTAAGCTTGAGGTTTATTTGGATACGATGTGAGTAAAAAATAACTTGAAATAACTTGGTGTTGGAAAATAATAGCATAAAAGACTACAACTATAGCATGTAAAAATCACATAACAACATGCTTTACTCATCTACTAAAGATGCCGACATATTAATGAAATCTCATTCAAGTGTCCTTCAAGAAGCGTTTGTTTCTCAAGAGTTGTCAAGAGTTTGTCGTATTGCTCAATCAGACTTGCATTTTGAACTATTTTAAAATCATACTAAATCATGTTTCACAATGTTGCAATCAGCTAAATAGACTATAGTGACTATAATTTTTCGTATTGGTCTTCAATCAAAACTGTGCAAAACAAGGCTTAATCGAACTAAATTTCTAACTGGAATTAATTAAGCTCCGTCCGAATGGCCTATTTTAGAAAACCTGTTGGGAAACGTATTTTCATACAATAAATGCAAAATTTAAAAGATATCAATAACCATATACAAAAATAACATATAAAAAAATACTAATATTAAGATGCAATATATTAATTCATTTGAGTTTTCAAACTTCTTCTATTTGGCGTAAACGTCCTACGCGGACAAACCGGCCTATACAAGCTTTCGAGTCTTAATTCATTACCACGCAGTCGGATAGTCAATCCTTGCTAGGAGGAAACGGTCCATTCTAGGTTTGAACCTATGATGGGCATGTTATTGAGTCGTTTGAGTTGACGACTGTACCACGGGACTGACGGAGTCTTCAAATACACTGTCCCAATATAGGCAACCTAGAATACAGATCGATATGCAAAATAAAAAAAAAAGGTGTTTTTATCGTATGTACCAGATAAAACATCCCTTCGTTGACACGTTTCTGTGACATCAGAAGCTTTTTCATGGCACGCTTTCCAGCCAATGTTCTTTTAATCTCCACCACAAATATGAACAATGTTCATACGCACAGCCATTGTGTCATCGATATTTATCTGCACATCTGCTCTCCCGGCACATTCTGCCCCTCTGAATGATAGTTTGTCCTTACTCTTGTTTCATGTTTTTCACCTCCCAACTCATACTAGCCATGTTCGTTTTTAACCACTCAGAGTAACCTTTTCAAAGAACAGAAGTATACTGCAGGAACAACGAAACACACAAAACAAAAAAAAGCCCCAAGAACAAAGCGCAGCCAATAATTCATAATGGACGTAATAAAATTGTCATAATTTATAGTGAAATATTGACTGGCCAATATCGTCGGAGGCAAATGCAGCCAGAGCATTGGGTATGGCCGCAAAACTCGCCCCGTGCCACTGGGGCAACGAAAATCGCCAGCGCGCGCACAAACACACACACACACACGCACTTTCCATTTGGCGTGGAAAATAAACGACACGTCGATAACGAACGAATATAAATGGGACCAAAGTAGTGGCAGCGAGACGAGTGACTGCAGAAAATAAATGAGTAAAAAAAACGAAAGGCACGTCCCATGTTTCTGTGACAACAAAACTCAAGTTGGTTTGCTGAATAATGGAAACAGAAGCGACTGGTCTTCTTCGGTGTGGCTTCACTTGCCAAAAAGGCCAAAATGGAAATGAGATAACCCCTTTGTACGGTGCAGGGAACGGCGTGCAGTCAAACGTGGATCAAACGAGCATAAGAAATGTATGCCGAACGGACAAAGTGAGACCTGAAGCTGATTTGCATACCAAAAATGCGTCCGTTTCAATTTTAGATTATGAAAATCGATATGATTTCCTTCTTTCGTTTTTTTTTTCGAAAAGAAAAGCACACAAAGCGGGAAAGGGCTCAAACTGCCTTGTGACAATGTTGCGACTGAAAGTCATTTGTAAACGATCCAAACTCATCTGCAAACATCTTGAGCAGGAATCAAATTAGCCCTCTCTCTCGCTATGTGTGTGTTTGAATGCTGAAAACCATCGTTTTTAACGTCGTTTAGGAAATGGAGACACATTTCCCGGTCGGTTTGGGATGAGGTTACAAGTTCAAGATGAAGTTCCAGCGCATTGCCATCGTCGTTGTTTGTCGCTGCGGTGACAACCAGCTAGGCGCATTAATTCGATTACGAGCAATCCCCCCCTCGCGGGAATGATTATGATGCGTACATAACAGTGTGAGTGTGTGTGAGGAAGTGGAAATGAGAATCAAATTAAGCCATTTACGGAAAGCACCATCCTCTTCCCTTGAGGGAGTATATTGTGTTCAGCCCACCCTTGTGGTCGGGGAAATTATTATGAGCTCTCGGCTGCTTTTGCCTGCCGTTTACCCACTGTCACCTACAGCATGTCTTGCGCCGGTATTCACATAATTTATGCTGTAAGCGGAGAGGCAGAAATGATGCAATTAGACCGGGGTTCTTTTTTTCCATTTGTAGAATATTTATTATAACGGCAACATAAGATGACGGAGGCCGGGTTTGCCTCTTCGAGAAGGATGTTTTGAAGGACGGTTTTCCAAGACTGTTCTTGCGAAATACTTAACAGTCTAGAACTATACAGAAAAGATATTTCATTTCAATGGAATTCATTTCAATAAATGGAAAGGGTTTCGGTGGGCGATTCATTTCCCGAACGGGTAAAGGTTCCGTCCAAACTGTCGCTCCGATGAGCGGCGAAGGAGCGAAGCGCACAATGCCTTCATGCCTTACACAACTTCCAGCACGTTCCCGAAACCGGGAGCCATTTTTAATTGAGTCAAATTTAAATAAGTTGAGTGATTTTATCCATGAATAATTCAGCGCTTAATGGATCATTTCAGAAAACTTCAAAAGAAGGCTCCCGTGTCTTTGTGCAACCCTTGTCCGTTTTCTCAACGTTGCAGGGCTGTTGTTGTTGCTATTGCTGGTGTATTTTACTTTTGCTTCAGTTGATGGACGAATTCCGACACCATGCACATCGTTTGCTTGTTCGTCCGGGATGGGATCGCAAAAGGACGATCAAACCCGAACGGCTTGAACTTCTGTAGCCGTAATTGAGAATTATGATTTCCGGTGGCGAGAAGAGTCAAGCAAACATTAAACTGCTTAGCGACAGATTCGTGCAAACGTAGAACGACTGGAACCAGTGCCGCCGCTCCAGTCAGTCCAGCAATGAATATTCAATGAGTATTTTGATGAGGAGCGAACAAAAAAAAACTAACTATTTCAAAGTTGCAACCGGACCTGGGAGGACTCGCCAGCGAAGGATAGTTTTCTTTTGAACTTTATCAAAACTGTGATTATCGTTCTTCCGGGTGAGGTGGGAGAGGAAACGGAAACGGTTGCTTTGAACTATAAATGCAAGCGCTTCGTGTCGTTGCATAAAATATAAGATTTTTGATTAATTGTTGCCCGCTTGATGCTCCATGGGGATAGGGAATGTAGCTTTCAGTGAAAATAAGGAACACGTTTCAAGCAGTTTGTATCACGAAAGAAAGATTGCTTCATTTCGAAGAATGTTTGAAAATTATTAAAGATGAAAACGTTTTGAAAAAGGTTGTGTTGAAAAGCACAAAAAATTGGAACAAAAGGTTAAAATTGTGTACAAGATACAAGATTTCTCGCGATTTAGTCCATTTTTGTTGATCAAATGAGAAAAACAGTTTAGTGAATTTCGCTTGATTTGTATCAGACCTGTTTGTGATAAAAAAGGATAAAATTGCTCCTAACATGAGCCTTCACTCTGTTCATGAATGTATGTATGTTCATGTCGTACAACAATTTAAAAAATTAATGATACCTTTTATTTCCTACTGACACAACACATGCAAGTAAAATGTGTCTTGTAAAGCTTGTTCAATAAAACTGGAAAACCTTCCTTTTGCCATTGTTCGACATGGTTTAGGTGTCAGTTTTTAATTTTCACTCAGCACAACGACCGGCGTCTCGTTTCAGCTAACTGATTTTAATGGCATCCCGCGTGCTGGTACGCCATGCGTAATGCACCATTACTTCGCACCATCAAACCGGAAACATGTCGCACTAAAAACTCACTCCTCCGCATCATCAACCCAACACCAGGCCCACCTCCATTCGAACAATCATAAAAACGCATTACACCAACGCCTGCAGGCGCCTCGATGACTGGCGGAAACGATCTGGCGTTATCCGGCCAAAGAAATACGCGATCATAACCTTGCTTGCGCCTGTTACGATCCTGCTGCTCTGCACTGCAGTGCGAGTTGTGTGTTGTTTTCCCCGCCTTTGCTTCTTTCTTGAGCTTTTCCCTCTTTCTCACCGGCAAAGAACCAACGAAACAAGCACCGGGAGTTCCGCTAAACATTTTATGTTGCTTTACGATTACCGCTCTGTACCACTCTTGTGCCCTTGTCTTGTGATGATACGGTGCAGTGCTGCTTCTGCTTGCCCACGCAACGATCTCACCCCGGTCGACAACCCACCCGGATCTCCCGGAAAAAAGGATGCTGCACGTGTGTACTCTGGTACGTCAGGGTTTTTTTCTCCCTGTTTTGTTTTTATTTCTCCACCGCTATTTCGCTCCATTAGTGATGAATAATTTATGCTGCACAAACATTAGGAGCGAAGAAAACGCACCCGCACGGTAACAACAGATGGCCCCGGTTTCTATTGCCATTTCTGTTTTGCCTGCACCGTGTCTTGCTTTTCCATTTGTTTTATTTATTTTGAAAGCATCGAAAAACCGCCGAAAAATTCCACCACTACTTCGGTGCACGTGGCACAACATTTGACAGGCGACAACGGTGTGTGGTTTTGCGTTGCGTATTTTGGCTGGCCGTGGTCGGTTTACTGTCGTCGTGGTTTTGTTACCGCCGAGCTGACAGTTTTCGGGGTAGTGTGTCCGTGGAATTCCGACTCGAGCCCATTTGGAAAATGCGAACCCAAATTTGTATTTTGTTAACGTAATTTAATGACAGCCTGTCAGTTTCGATTTGAGGCGTGAGCTGGTTTTG
This sequence comes from Anopheles arabiensis, assembly GCF_016920715.1. Classification (NCBI taxonomy): domain Eukaryota; kingdom Metazoa; phylum Arthropoda; class Insecta; order Diptera; family Culicidae; genus Anopheles; species Anopheles arabiensis. The sequence continues at coordinate 25,623,666 of NC_053518.1, forward strand.
TTATTTTTTATGTAATTTTATTCGGCAGCCTTATTTTAATGTCAATTATTATTCAATTTTGTTGGGCTGGTGAGGTGTATTTTCTCTCACCATCGTCCCGGGTATTGTAACTCCCAAAACTCATCACGCCAATATTTCGCGGTCAAATTATCGACCGTGGTAAACCTCCATTTTCTTCTCGTGTTCCCAGAGGATGCATAATTATTTTCGCTTAAGGCATTCTTCCAAAAAAAGAAACTCTGTCATCATTTTTAGCAGACGTAACAATTGAAGTTTCCAATTACCAAAGTCATTGAAGTAAAGGTGTACGCCATGGTTAGCAGCAAAGCACAGTTGTAAAGCAAAAACAAAGCGAACAAATGAGATAGAAATAAAACCAACCTTTTCTTTGCATCCATCAACCCCTAGGCATTCTAAAAATGACACACACCCTTCCATGCACGAACACCGCAATGGGAGTTATTTTCTCGGGGGAAATTGTCGCGTGCTCACATTACGCAAAATGTTATCTTTCCGGACATGCCCCGACGAAGCCGTATACAAAAAAAACGAGCAGGGGAAGCGAAGAGCAGAATATCAAATTCAAACAAATCACAACCTGTCAGAGTCTCCCAGGACTGTGGCGTGACCGTGAGGCATCGGGGATTGTTCCCCCTTTCATTTGCAGCCGTTACCAGGCAGTGGCGCGGAAGCGATCCGGCCGCTGCCGTCTATATTTGATTAAAGTCCTATCAACGGAAGAAGCAGGATAAAGAAGCAAGGCGCAACGCACGGTGACGCACTGCATCCGGCAAAGGGAACTCACTCCGTAGGGAACTAGTCCCGGTACGAACGACAAGAACAACAAAATGGGAAGGAAAGAAAACACCGCCAAGAGGGTGAATAACTTACCACCAACTCCCTCGAAGGGAATTGGAAGAACAAAGCAAAAGATCTCGGCTGCAAATATCTCTTTTCGGAGCGCTATCTGCGCAAAAGGGACAGCACACACCGAACGGAAACCTCCGGAAATGGGAGAAAATTAAACCGAACGGATACAAACACAAGACAAACGTCGGTGTGTAGGAGTTGCACGAAAAATTAGGGACAATCTGTTGGGTACGGTTCCGGATATCGGGCTACGGGCTGGCGCAGATCGATTGCCGGCTTGGGTAATGTAATGAAGTGGACGGCGGTCAATCACTGGAGGCAGCACTTGCGAACGATGGTCGTGGTGGTCGAGCAGTTTATTGATTTTACGTTCTTACCATCTGTGGGTAGAATAAATAATCGAAAGTCGCAGGATTATCGATGCACCGCATATGGTGTTTTTCATCAACGAGCGTAGGGGTGTGCGTTTGTGGGTAGAATTAGAGGGGAGAAATACGATACAAAGGCGATGGAATAATAGATCAAAGATAAAGATGAGCATGCTTGCAGTGAATGAGCTTAAGAGGATGGTTCAAGATCGATCGAAAGTATTGGTAAATAGTGCATTTGCGCGAAATTGAACATCTTGTTGATCCCTCTCGAGAGGGGCATGTAATCGTGACGAGCTTATATAAACAAGGTGAAACTAAATTCCTGTTAAACATGAGGGTTGGAAAATTAACTGCAAATGATTTAGGGAAACTGAAAGGTCAACGCAATTCTTGGAAGAAAATGGTGTGGTGAAATATTTGGTGGTTTTTGGCAGAACCGTTAATACTATTGGCTGTTTAAGCCCTTTGTTTATAAATTTTTTTCCACCCCAAAAGGATTATGTTTGACTTTTGAAGGGTTGCTATACAAAATCCAAGTTTTCTCCCCTGATATCAGTTGTGATATATGTAATAGTTGTACATTCTTCGCTGTTAATGTGGTATATGGAATAACATAAATAAATTAATAAACTGAGACTTTAAATTGTAACATTCATAAGCAGACAAGTCTATATATTGAAGTTAGTGCTACAAGTGCTACAATTAAAAGTCTCAGTTTATTAATTTGTTTATGTTATTCACCTAACTAAATAATATTTCCCAATCCGTTTTCAAAACATTTATTGAAAACAGAATTGTTCTGAAGAAACAGAAACAGACTGAAGATTGCAGTTTCACAAATATTGTTGGATGGGTTTGATAATCGTGGATTAAACCGTGAGACAAATTCATAAATAACAACTTCAAAAAGTGCTAACAAAACCAACTAATAAACCATGTAATAAGGACAGTAACAACGTGTACACATCTATTTAAATCTCATTAATGATCAAAGACAAAACATATTCCCAAACACGACAGTGTGATTAGAGCCCAGGACATAAGTGAACATCCAACGTTTCAAAAATCATTCATTTATTATCGCCAGCACCATAACTTTGTTGTAAGTCATTTTTAAAACACAAGGAACACCTCCACTACCACTAAAGCATCTGAATATTTCCACTGAGCTTGTCAGAATCTTTCCTTTATATTTCACCATCTTCAGCCGCTGAAAAATGTAATTTAACAAAGCATTAAAAACACAATATATTGTACAAGTTACAAGTTATAATTAACAGGAAAAATGTACGTACAATGTTAGTGGAATTGGCTAGTTTAGATTCAGCGTTTGACTTCTAGTACACCGTGACAACTGATCATTTACAAACCTTTCCTCACGACGTCATTTACAGCAATGAAATAATTCGCTACACTCACCGGGTTAATTCCAACCGGTTCATGCAATATTACGACCACAATCTCGCTGTGCTCCACTGGGACCTACTGGTCTCTAACCGCACATCATCTACCTGTGCATGAAATTGCCTTCCATCCCAGCAGACTTTGCTAGCGCGCTAACCCGACCGATCCCGCCCTGCGCTTATCTTCTCGTATGACACTTTCATCAATCATTTGTGGGCCCAGCATGCCGGCGCTGTCCAACAGCTCCCAGGTTTGATGTCCCGCTTGGGGATCGTTTGAATTATGATTTGCCCTATGCTGCTGCTGCTCCCTAAAGTCCACGGCCACCGGCAGTGACACCGCTGCATTCATAAATGATTATCCTTAACTCGCCCTTTTGGCAGCACCGGTGTGCGTGTGTATCATAAACCGGGTGCGTCCTCGCCCACTGCCGCACACGAAACCGATTGAAATATTCATACCAATGATTCCTAATGTGCGAGCTCAATCCACAATCCGCACGTCCCGGGCCGGTGCTCGCCGGGAATTAATCTGTTTCGGACCTAACGTCCCCCGTGTCCTCAGTATTCATTGGTAGGTTGAGCTCGAGACCCGTACCCCCCAGAGAGATATCAATATTCCTCACGACGCAAACCAACCAGGGCATTGTTCTCCGACCGTGACCAACAAGCTGGCCAGCCGGAAGGAGGGGGGAGGTAGAGGAAATTGTCCCATAAACAGACTTGCAGCCCGAGTCCCGGGGCCTGGTTTTTCATTTGCTGCACCGTTTTCCTGCTCACGAATCATCCGCCGGGAGTCGTTTTACTCTGCATTTCGGTTGCTCCCTATCACACAATCCAAGCGCCGGGTGCGGGATTGATTGTAGTTCTGTAAAGTCACGTTTCAACCTGGCCCAAAACCCAGTCCGAATGCATTTGCGAAGCGGATGGATTGAATAACGAACGTTGAAAGTGCTCTCGACGGTGTCGGTCGGACAAAATAGGTCCGTGCAATAGGAGCGTAGTGGAGAACCGGCCGCTTCTTCTGGCACAACCCCGGTAAAGGATCAGTTGCTTTGGGGGCCCTAATGGAAAACGAATCAACTGTGACACGGGTTCAATGCACCGTGGTCGTTGTTCGGTTGTTTTGGGGAAATGATTTCCCCTTCGCACGCCTCACTTACGTCGAAAGCGTCCTGTTCTTTGCGTATCGTGTTTTATCTCGGTTCTACTCCACCCGGACTCCATTCAGCCGGTAGGGCATCGAAGTTACCGGACTTGCAGATCGAAGGAATGCAGGCGACTACTGAATGAATGGCCAACTCTATCTTCTGACTCACAAAACTCGCCATCATCATTGTCGTCTGTCCTCGAATGCAGCCGGACAATCATAGCCAGTGACATCCATCCAGCCACAGAGACCCGCACACCGTGTGCGCTCTTGTGATGCACACACGCGCACCGAAAAGTGTTGATCCGATTTGAATGATTTGCTTTCCAGCGTCATCGAAAGCAGGGTAAAAAACCTGCTCAAAACATCCCATCCTGTCGTCTTCTCCCGGTTCAAGAGAATGAGAAAATCGGTTTTGAATCGTGAAGCGGATGGAAGCAAAGTTGCTGATGGGAACGCCACCACGCAGGAGCGTGTTAAACGAAGGGATGAAGCCGAAACGAAAGCGCTCCTGTGTTGGGAAAAAGTCTGATAGGATCAAACACTGACCGACGTTGAATGGAATCGAATCAATGCTGCAAATGGGAGGCATTATTTTTAGCATCTCCAAACGCTACTCCATTGTTTTGGGGGCTCAGGAAAAGGCAAGTGGTTCAACCTGCGGTAATGTGTCCCGCAACGGGAGCGAATGTGACTTTTAAAGGAAACTGTCAAGATGACATGAACTAGAGAGCTATTTTCGATCTCGATTCCTTACAATTTGGTTGTCGTTAGCCGTGTCTAGTAGTGCCTGCTGTAGTAGCTGCTGTATATTGTGATTGACTGGTATCATTATGGATAAGTAGAACCATTTCTCTGACATGATTTTTTCTGCTTTTTTGTAAAAAATGGTATAGTATTTATACGTAATTTAATACGATATGTAACCTGAAATTGGCATGTTGTTCCCTTTGCTATGTTCTATGTTCCATTTACTAACATCCGTTTAAGTGATCCAACCATTACCAGTGTGAAATGAAATCATTTCTAAACATAGCTGTTTTACTGCATACATAAAATGCCTCAAATTAATTCATTTTGATTTATACTCTGAAAGTCGTTTGGTTGTATTTTAAAGGTTCACATGTTCATCATTTTGATCGATATTTCAACAAAAAGAACCTTAATAAAACGATTTTTTAGTTATTTTATTTAAAAAAAGGCTTTTCCGTTGAAATTTTTCCATTTTCCACTGCTGTTTGAATGTTTAACAAATTTTTTTTGAGTCAATCGTATGTCTTATTGAATTAAAGACACTGATGGTTACTGATTGTTTTTTGGAAAAAATAAATAACACGTTTAAAACTGAAAGAAAAGCTGTCAGTCAACATTATGAACTTATTATAACTTATCTACTTATAACTCAGCCCTACTTTACAGCATTTTTTTATTTATTTTTTCCTTTAAAACTGGAATGATGACTTTCCGTTACTACAACATGCAAAATGAAGTTAAAAATTATGTATTATATGCTACAGTGGTTGATTTAAATATATAATTGTAAATGATTTTATTATACTTTCATAACAATTTATCATATCCTTAATAAAAAGTTTAATCGATAATCCAATAGTCCTAGTTCTTCTTTTTTGACGTAACATCTGTCATCAGTCTATGCCTGCCTAAGCCACTAATTAGCTTAGCTATCTGTGACTTGTTGGTATTCTCGTAAACAGGATAGACAGTGCTGCTTGCTACTTGATCCATGCGGGACTTGAGCCCAAAATAGGCATATTGGTAAGCCGTGCGAGTTGATCGGCTGTTTCACGAGATCGGACTACTTTTAATCAGAAGCAACAGTTTGATTTACATTTTGTAAACTTTATTATTTTCCTGAAATTTCGCTCACATTCTATGCAGCTCAATTAAATATTAAAACACAACCACCCACGTCATTCCAGAGCAAACTGGTCTCTTAAATCCACTGCTTTCCCTATCTAACTTACCTCTTCATTATGGTGCACCCTGTTGATCAGAGCAATTACTTCCACTCCTCTCCAATGTACCACCATGACGCACACGGTCTACCGCCTGTCCTACAAGAAGGCCCTTCGGGGTGTTTTCCATCACATTGACTCGAGTGCATACTTGATTACGCCAATGCTTCAAACGCCTTGGTTCCAAAATTAAAGGGATGAACGGCATTCATCAACCACTGTCTTGTTTCGTTCTTTTGCTTGTTTCGTATCAACATTCCGAATAGCTGTGGGGTGTGTTCCTATCAAGCACGACTGCTGCCGGTGGCGAAACAAGGTGTGGAGTGGAAACAATTTCAAGCACGTTGCACTTGCTTGATTTCTTGAATGGTGCTGCATGCTAAGCGGAACAATTGCGTCTGAGTGTGTTTGCTTTTGTTGGAAGCGATTAAGATAATTGATGATTTTGTGTCGAGCCGTTCTCGAGCAAGCAAAAGGGCCGGACCAACGTTTGCATAGAGCGCACACATACACAAAGAAAATAATCAACAAATCCAAGCCCTTTCCCCTGTGGTTGTGGGTTCATGTGTTTTCCTTTGGAAGTGAAAAGAACACAAATTTGCAATGAAGATTTTCTTTTGCACACAGAGAGAGTCTTTGGAAAGTGGGAAAACAGCGGCAGGCGTGCATAATGTTTGTCCCGTTTGCCGCTTACCAAGTTAGCCAAGAATCAAACCCCTAGAAAATATCCTCTACAACGGGGCTGGGAAGCTGTTCATCCCTGCTTAAAATATACCTCGGGTTTTTTGGGGAAAACCCGAAGTGGAAGTACCATCTTCTCACTCGTTCCTCCGATCGGGTGTGGTAAGCTGTTTTTCCTGTTCTGGTGCGAAAAGTCGCCACAGTCTGTGGTTTTTTTTGATACTACTATCTCGTTCTCTCTTGCTCGAAAACCGTACCGTCGGTTGCTGAGATGAGCAAGCAATCTATCGCTCTCTTAACGTGCGAGATCCAGGGAGCTGCTACTTGTTGGCACCGAGGCACTGAGCTCCAACGAAAGAAACGTTCCACCCCGCGATGAGGGATGCTGCAGTGAGTGTTCTTTTTCCCTGCGCCGAAGGAAAAAGGACGGTTACCACTCACACCACTGTTGCTCTCATTCTTTCTGCCGCATTTTCTCACGCCCGTTCTTGGCGAGTCGGTTTTCTGTGTTGTCGTTTCGTTTGATTCTCCGTTTGCTTTTTTATCATCGTTTTTGTCTTCTTGCTATAAAACCAAAGTGAACAGAAAAATTGTTATCACTGTGAGCAGTGGGGCTTTTTTATTTGATGCAACAAATTTCCTGCTCCACACGAACGAATTGTCGATGGAATGGGAAGAAGTGTAATAAAATGCAAGGATTTATTACATTACCATTGAGGCGCACTATCAAAGGACGCTTATTGTATCTGCATAATTTTATGGCAAACGCAATGATGCTTTTGAAGAGTGGATTTGAATAAGTAAGGGAAAAACAGGATATTTTGTTCGACCCTGTAATACTTGGGTCAGAATTCTTGACAATTTTTGTCAAAATAAAATGTTTCATAAATTGTGCTATAAAATTTTCTGTATGATTTTGTATATTTATATAAAAGAATGTCATAGAAAAAAATCTGCAAATCATCAGAAATATGAAATTGGTCATACTAAACACTAAATTTCTTATTTTTAATGCTTCGGAACGAATACTATTTCGTTTTTCATATTTGTTTTGGAAACTCAATCAATTATTGATTTTATTGATAAGTATTGAAGTTGGTGACAGCGAAGGTCATTATGCTGAATTGGCAAATAATTGACTGAAAAATCTACCAGAAACCCCAGTAAAACTTATACTAATACAGAGGAAAAAGCTCTCTTACTTATTCCATTGAACAATGCCTCAAGACTTACACTTAATGTAATGAAATCATCTCTAGGAAAGTTAATTTAACATTATGTCAGAACCAAATAAATAAAAAGGTTTCTGCAAACAGAAGGAAAGCTTTGATCAGATAAAATGCCCTATCAAGAGGAAAAGACACCCTCCAGCAAGATCGCTATGCCAATTAACAATCAAATAACTTTCCTTCCGTTCAAGATGTCTGACTCTGTTCGCATGGGGTTTTGTTTTTCCTCAGAACAATAGATCAAGATCCATTTCAGTGGAATGCAAACTCAGCCCAAAGCAACCGACTGCGCGCCTTCTCGCGAATCCAAACAATTGTTAAGCGGCGAAGAAAAATACACCAAAACAATGTTCCACCCCATCGTTCAATCGATGTCAGCACTTTTGCGCCTCCCGCAAGACCTCCGGCGGATGTTGTATTGTTTCGATCGGATAGAGCCTTCCCCGGCTAGCACAAGAACACCAATTATTCCGTTCCAATTTCTTGCGCTTGTCGAATTTGTTGCTTGAGCAGCACATTTCAACGGCCCATGAGATTGGTCTCCGGTGCACCGTGTGGTTTCAAATTGGTCCAGGTCTTGGCCTTTGGAATGGAAATCCAATCAAAAGCTCCATTTCCACACATTGCCATCATCATCATCATCAGCATACGATTGCACCCCGCATTGCAGCGGCGCCTTTGCCAGAGCTCATTAATTATGGTTTGTTTTCCATTTTCTTCGACTAATTGGCAGCAGTGCAGCGCAAGTGTGTTTGACGATTGCACTCCAGCTTGGCACAATGGTCGTAGCATTAGGTCTTTGGTAGCCTTCTATTTTCAGTTTGCATGCACAGCAGAGGGGAAAAAATGAATTTTCGTAATCAAATGCTCTTTTCTTCAATATTGGGGGAATGGATGAAAACAATAAGACCGGAAATGGCACTCAAGCAGGCAATCATTACGGGCAACCATTTTCAACTATACCATTACCGTTGGTGCACATCGATGGGTTGCATTGCATATGCGGTTTTGTGGTGATAGATGAATTGGCATCTGAAGCAACTCAAAGCGAAGGTCCTTTCAGTGTTAAACAATTTCCTCCCCCAAACTGCTCTCAGTACCCTCCAGCGATGACAATTTCATTACAGCACTTCACAGGGCTCGTATAATGTCCTTGGGCTCCAAGTGGCGTTTTCTTTTTGTGCTAAACTCGCCCGATTTAATATTACAAATAAACCAAAAGATCTCCTCCATGGCTCTTGGAGGGAGAAACTAATTTAAATGTAAATCGAGCCAAATCATCAGCTCTCGCCTCGGATCACCGAAACACCAACTGGACCAAAGGATAGGGATCCTTATTGAAACCATCGCTGAGGCTTCTGCAAAAGAACACACACACACACACATCCACAGAAAAAGGACATCTTTCTGCTTTATTTAACATTCATCGCGCACGAGCTCTCGATTACAACGGCTCTGGATGGAAAGACTGACTGGCCCCGAAAGCAGCTCATTGTTCTTGGCCATTTTGGACCAGTTTGGCAATCGTAAAGACAACCATCTCCAAAGACAAAGTTCGATATAAGAAGCAATAAAATGTAATGAACTTTTTTTCTCTGGCCGGGAGACTAAAATGTGGGAGGGTTTGCCGGTTGCAAAACCTCACCCAACAATCGACAGACGCCTGGAAAGGGTTTGGTACCATATCATTTACCATCGGTTCGGTTGTATGGCGCCGAGCGGATGATTTCATCGCTTCATCTCTCCACGGCTTGGACCGGGAGGAAAGAAAAAAAGGTTGTCGAGAAGGTTGCCCCAAACGGAACGGAAAGTCCAAACCCGTGCGACATCCGTTTCCATTGTGCTGGGTTCGGCAAATTACCCAAAGGAATAGAAATGATACAGACAAGCACTGTGCCGCCTCATCAGCGCTTCCACCCCTCCTCCCGTAAAAGCAAGAAAGGGTTCCTCCTATTGCTGTCGCATGCACAGCACGCTGCAGGGGGTGAGCTTTCTTTTTGCGATGTCCCGCCGACTTTGATTAGTTTGACGAACAAAATCAATAAAAATGTATCGCTCCGAAATAGTACGTGATAATCGTACAGAGCATCGCAAGTGGTAGCATACATACGAGGGCTATCAAAACTAGCAAACGATTCCTAGAAGCGATCGAGCAGATCATTTCGCTGGACAGTTTGGTAAAATAGTCGTGTTTGTTTGTTGGGTTATGGGTTTGTTTGCTTTTGTGAAATAAGAGCAACGGTGGTTGGCATTAAAGTATGTTCCAATCGGAATAAAACGATCTTAAGCTGTGATTAGAGCTTTAACGGAAAAGGAAAATTTAGATTATTTATTATATTTACTACACTGCAAGCTGACCTAACACAAAAGTTTTATTATTGACTGTCAGTCTATATGTGTTGGTGGCTTTTTATATTGGAATGCAAATTTTGATGAAAAAGAAAGTTTATTTATTGGGGACTTCAATAACCTTTAGCATGTTTCTCATTAAAAATAATCTCAAATATTTCAACTGCACATTCTTGCTATCTCTGTTCGTACTTTTAATTAGAGATAAGATTTTTGAGTACGTAGATATGCATGAGAAAATGCCATATCGTTTTAATCGAGTAATGTACTGTCACATTGCGTTCGCCATTTGAGAAAATTCACTACACCGTTAGTATCATATATCTCGAACAAATTTCGAGTGATTTTCTATTGACAGTTCATGCTGTCGGAAAAACGCAGTTTCTACCTTTAAATTAACTGTTATCACTGTCATTATTAGTTATAATACTCAAAATAAGTCTACCAACACTTTTATCGTTTATGTTTAACCCATTTGGAACAAATATGTGAAAATTATTTCTTTAATTAAAGTGTTGCATCAATTTGCTTAGACTTACACCTTCCGTCAGGTGTTTCGACCAACTATCAAGCACGCTGGAATAATAACAAACAAGTCGACGAAGCTTTCATCGACTCGAACGGCGAATACGATACCTATGATTGTCCCCTTCGACTCCAGTGCTTCGTTTATATTGGTTTTTAATAGAAATATCACTAAAGTTGACATTTTACACGGCTAAAATTTCATAAAAAAAATGATGGTCTTATTTGAGCAATTCAATCCTTTGTTTTCTTAGTTGATAACATTTCATTAAGAATGTTCCTTACCTGCTTCTTTTATAATGCCACCAACTGTAGATTGCTTATTTGCGTATCTCAACGTATTGTTTCCTTTCATCCCAAAAGCCTCCCTTCCACAATCGCATTCTTGGGAAAGAAAGGAAAACCTCCACTGTACCGAACTGTTCTTCGACAATTTCCTACCAACGCCCCCTTGTCTGCAGCATTTGCTCCACCTCGCCCAAATTGCATGTCGATAAAACCAATTTGTCTGCTTCATCCACATCGTGTGACCCACATTCGAATCCATGCTTTTCCAACCAATTACAGCAACTTATTCACCACCACCAACTCGTTTCATCGTCGACATTCAACCAGCGGCGGCTAACTTCTGCATTTGAGTTTGGATTTGGGCGACGACGGCCGGCCGTGTGTATGTTGATTAAAAAGCATAAATAACAATGATATTTATTTGCCCCTGATTGCTTACAGTCCCAACCATCGAAACAGCCACACATACGACGGACGGGCGGATTGGATTGTAAGGAAAAACCTCCCCTTTCACATACTCCCGGGTGGGTCTTATTTGTGATGTAATTTGCTGCCAGCGAGAGGAAAATTTGTCCATCCAAGTGCTGGGATGGTAGCACAAAGTAAACCGCAAACGAAGCCCTACCGCGCTGCTGAACGGCACGGTACGGGTGGTGGGAAAAGGTTGATTTGAATCGAAAACCGTAATAATGCTGAAACCGCAGCAGCAACTTGTTTCCCTTCTTGGAACTGGTTCCAACGTCCGTGCGGTTCTGGGACGCTGGAAGTGTTGAGCCGGCCTGGTGCGAAAGGATCAACCGAATGGAATGGAGTAACAAACTTCTGGCACCGCTGGACAAGCTCAAGAAGAAGTCGGTCACCACCACCAGCAGCAGCAGCAGCAGCATCAACCCGTAGCTTCGTTTATTGGTTTGTGTAATCCAAAAGATTCAAATTAAATTGCTCAACCTTCCACTGGATGCTCGCACGCCGTAACGTAAGCTCGGCTGCAGCCCGTGAGGGAAACTTTTGCCTTAACATCTTCTACGACCTCTCAAGCGTCTTCTATCATTCTCAAACCGCGTACCTCGCAAAGCTCCCCACACCTCGTGGCCAAGAGGCAACAGAGAAGCAAAACCCTAAATCCCTGACTTTTGCCTCCTTGTGCACAAAGGAGAGAAAAAGGGCAATCCGGAGCGGGGTAATCCTGGAAATCCAAGCACCACAATCTACCTTACGCCAGGGCCGTGTGCTGTGCGATCTCATCTTGCTGCTCGCCAAAACCGCACACATTAAGAAGAAACTTTCAACTGGATTTGCAAAACCACCGAACCGGCGCGCTGACCGCAAACAGTCGTCGTTTGTATTTGCCCAGATGCAATGGAGTTGTGGGTTGCATCGGAATGAATTGTTGCAGCAGCAGGTCAAATGTTTTCGTAGCCGTCAGTAACCAGCACGTAGTTGTATGTATGCCTTCGCCCGTGACGGCAAGGAAGCAGACTTCTGATGGAGTGATTAGTAACAGTTGAGTGCGAAAGAGTGTCTGTAGCAAAGGAATTAGCGATTCTTACGCATCGCAAATTAATATTTAATCAAGAAAAATTTTCTCTTCTAGCATATACTGCTGTATTGTTTGCTGGTTTTTACTTCTAACTCATAACTCTGTTCAGGATATCGTCGAAATGGGAATACATCCATGCTCAATCTTGTGGCAGTGTAAAACAATTTGAGAACCAGCAAGATGGTTCCCAAATACTTCTGCCTTTATTATTCTTGTGTAAGCTGTTTGTGTGTTTTACTTCTATTTACACTGAGCAATTTAAATTATTTCCTAATGAATTTATCTTGAAACAAAAACTACAGTTGAAATTATGTATATGTAATGATATAATAATATTCTAGATAATGAGTTAATTACAGGTAATATAATTTTGCTAAAAACTTCTCAAACAACACAACAACTCAAAAACAATAACCAGACTAATGTGCTCGCATTCCATTACCGTTTGCCACTTATCTGTACCGCACTGTACATAAACACGCCACCGAAACCTCATACACCGAACGGAACAATGCTTTACCCGTGTGAAGTGTTGCAAAACTCTCAAGAGGGCTAACCTCAAAAATTGCTCAAAAGACAATAAAATATGTCCTACCGACTGGCTGGCTCTATTATTTATCGAGCCTCGGCCCTGTAATCTACGGCATCGGCGCACCCCGTCTCGCAAACCCGAGGAATGGTGCAGTTTCTTGTGGTACTCCTTCTGCCCGCACGCCTCTCTGTTATCTCTTTGAGACTGCTGGGTGTGAACGTACGAGGTAGGAGAAAGTTTTCACCTCGCCCATCCTCGTGCTCGTCCGCGACGACAAACTGCCGGTGAAATGTTTCATGTGCCAGCAGGAACCACTCGCAATTGCACTCAAAGGAATCGGGAAACGATGCGATGCGCAACATCGCGCACGCGGTTAACCACAGCATCCACACAAACACACGCGCGCACACGTACCAGGGATGGGCCCAAAGCGGAACTACCGCAGCGGAAACCGTCCCCATTCCTTCCCAGCCCACATCATACCGCCGTTCTCCAATGCCAAAAGCTGCTGCTGCTGTGTGGATTACAATGGCGAGAACGGCCTTTTGTGGCCAATGGGCCACAACAGCCTAATTCTCATGGCCCGTTGCCAAAGTGGGCGGTTCCTCAGCGCGGAAAAAAAGAATTATTTCCAAGAGGTCAAACTGCGTTTTGGCTGCGGCGCCAAAGATGCTTCCGCTAGTCGTTGTAGGGTTCGTCGTTTGCTGTTTTTTTTTTGTTTCGTTGCTATTTCCACGACGCCACCATGGCGACTAGCTTTCTCCTTCTCATTATGCGGCACAGCAGGCGCTTTTCTGCATTCTTATCGACTAAATCAGACATGTGAGAAGCATACGATATGTGCGTGTTCATGTGTGTTATTGGTGAAAGATAAACTTACAGTACGACATTCGTGAAGTTCTCTTCATTTCTTTCTCGGGCTAGAGATCCAACTAGAATTGCATGAATATTCAAATTCTTTCTAGATAAATGTCATCAATGACCCCTTTTACGGTCGTTTCTAAACCATATTTATGTCACCAGTGTCCATCGATCTTGTCACTTCGGCTTTGATGACATCCAGGACCAAGGACAGTGAATGTGTGTCTGGGCGTTTCGGCGCACAAAACAAAGCACCATAATTCTTCAATCGTGCAACCGTATCTAATCCATGTGCAAAACGAGATAAGGTAGAAAAAACAATTGCAGTTGCTATTTTGCACGTTTCACAGAAAAAGACACACATCCACACACTCTTCTGTCACTCTGCTGTAGGCAAATCGAACCAGTTATCGCACCGAAACGGCATTAAATCGTAAATCCATCACCGAAAAAAGGCGATCCTGCTAACCACACTCGTGCCGAGAGGTGTGAAAGCATACCGAAAGAAAAACATGCACACTGGTCACAGTGAATAGTTCCCTGTCCCTGTTCCCCCCCCCCTCTTTTTGTGTCACCCCGATAAAACCATAAATCCTTTGGTGCAAAAACCGTTACCATTCGCCACGCCATAAATCCATCTCCCAACTTGTGCATCGGAAGATATCGTATCGTGCGTACCGAATGCCCGGGTCGGGCCATCCAAGCACTTTGGGCTAAAGCTTTCCGCCAAGCCAGCTCATTCATGGCCAGACCAGCTGACCATTTTCACAGGCTCTATAATGGGACCGGGACCGGGGTGCCTGAAGCTGGTTAGCTCTATGATTGCTCAATAAACAAATGGAATGGAATGAAGTTTCTTGGCTATCGACACTCGCAAAGATCTGACACCGTGATCGCAGCCTCGCTCACGGCTGCTGCTCCTGCTGCTCGGTCTCTGGTCGGAGAAGCAACAGTAGCGGGTCAGCAGGATTAGCAATGGTGGTGTTTATCTTTCCTTTCCTTTAAGCCGTTAAGCTCGACCGATTCGTAATGGATCGGTCCCACCCGGTGGTAGGACCGTGTTTGGAGGCTTTGCTGCAGCATGCTGAGCGTTGTTCGATGGTGATTATTTTAATGGAAAACGGTGAAGTGGTGAAGTGCACAAACGCACAGAAAATATTGCTTTTGACACATGCGTGTTTGAGAAGGTGTTTGCTAATGGCTGTTTTAAATGGTTGTTTTAGATCGTTTTATTTTATCAATGACGTTTTGTCTTCTGTTAGTTTAACACTTTAACAAAATACTATTCGGTTTGAATTTCAAATCTCGCAGTCCACTAGAGATTTTATAGTGTGTAACGAAAACTCAAAGACTGTACGCTGGAATAGTTGTTTCTGATGATAAAAATTTATTGAACCGTGGAGTTATGTTATCATTGTAACGAATTTCAATACATTTATCATCGTGACAGTAACATTGCAAAATAAAAAAAAATTAAAACGAATAATTATTAATGTTGCTTGATGGTTTCCTAGTACAGCTTCCCGAGTTACACAGTTTATAGGGACCGAAAACGGTCACAAAATACCGCATATCTCGAATTTCCACGTAAGGCGAATCTTGTGATTTTCATCCAAAATATCACTAATATTCGTATAAATTTGAAATTAGGGGATGCTTTAAGTCATTTAATTAATTATTTCATATGATTCTGACAGAATTCAAAAGTTTGAAAACTTTTGAAATGGTTCTAAACCAACCATCATTCGGGAAATTATTTCTCATTTGACAATTGATGTGTCAAATCACTACAATTTGCTCATAGAACTGTCAAATTTAGAAACCTGCGTATCTCAGAATCCGTGTATAACAGGTACCTTGATGCTCGGGGACTACTTGTACAAGGCGTTTTGAACTCTCAAGCTCCAATTGCTCGCACATACATTTTTAGAATTATTTCAATGTTTTTATAGCTATTGACGAGAAATTGCATGTAAAACAAGAATTGTTCCATCAACAGGGATAGAAAAAAACTACATTGAACCAAAAACTGGGAAACAAAAACAATCTTATATACTGTATCATCTATCAGCCAAAAACTTTAAAAATCATTAGTTAGCAAACTCATTAAATATTGCAAAAGGCAAAGTGCGGGCAACAATTAAATGATTACAAAATGCAAGCAAAATAATACACGTTTTTGTTTTTCTTATAATAACTGATGAATCTTAGATGTGATTTTTGAGAGTATTTTGGCTAGTGTCAGCTAAAAACTCAACATGTGTTGGATTAATTTTGCTACTTTTTAAACACCGCTAGTTTCACCTTTCAACATACATTGGCATCAACATACAATAGCAAAGCTGTTGAAAATGAATTTCGTCACGAGTTTCTACATAGTGTACTAACTTAACAACATCCCACTCTATTTAAATTTCCTTCGGAAGATAAAATGAATCCCAAGTGATATCATACTTCTCTGAATAAACTGAACATACATCCATAAATATCCTTTATCGAACAGCGTTCCGTCTTCTGGGAGTTGAAAGTACGGAGAAAGAAACTGCCATATTTTAGCTAAAACGAACACATTACGTGAACTGTGAGCGATTTATCGACGTAACACCGCTGCACGGGTGACCCATTCATGCGCGGTGAAATATTCCGATCATTTTACAGTCACTAGCACCCAGTGGAAGCAGTCTCAATCCGTCGAGGAGGCGAAAAAAAAAACACCCTGGCGTTAGACAAATGTTTGTCCCCGCTTCCATTGTGCCGTGCATGTAGTCGAAAAGATACGACAAAGCATCCCGATGATTCGATCGAAATGGTAAAGTTATGTTTATTTTACCATGAATATATTGCCCCTTGGGAACCGCAAACCGGCGTGGCCAGGGTTGCAGGAGGAATACATTTCGTCCAATAAAGTCCTCACCGGCAA
The DNA here is from genome assembly GCF_016920715.1 of Anopheles arabiensis. NCBI lineage: Eukaryota > Metazoa > Arthropoda > Insecta > Diptera > Culicidae > Anopheles > Anopheles arabiensis. The sequence continues at coordinate 25,640,361 of NC_053518.1, forward strand.
ACACACGTTCACACGCTGCTTTGTATGGTTGATAGTGAGATGGGATAGGAAACCGGCTACCGGAAGCCACCGGAAAACCTTGAACCGTTGTCCCAGCCCCAGCTTCTTATGCATCTATTTATTTTTCAATTCTCTACCAATCCAAATGGGGGCTGTTTTTGCACATGCTTACTGTATTTTTTGTGGGTTTTTTGTGGATACTATCAGAACGGGCGTATTCTGACCTTCTGACGATGTGTGCGAACGTTTGCTTTACGAGGCCAGAGTCCGACACGAATCGATTGTCTTCGGAGACATACTTATTTATCTTGGGACAAGATCACTACTACAGGATCTACCGAACAGGGCGGGACAGAAAGGGCCACACCACAGGGCCGACAGTCGAAAATCTATTAAATCGAATTTGTGTTTATACGGGGAAATGGAGAACCATCTGGTGCAGGTTAGTGCGATTCGACCGCCACAGTGAGTCACACAATGCCTGGGTGTGTGTTGTTTTATTTCAAATTTTCATTCCATTTTACGAGAAACAAGAAAGTCTGCCTGCAGCTCCGGGGGGAAATATTTGGAAAGAAAATTTATACACACTTGTGGGCAATTTTCATCTTCAATTCGTTTTCCCAACGACACCAAACGTTGACCTAAACTCGCAAAATTGCATTCTCATAGCGAACGTACGGCCTTCAGCGGAACAACGCCGCACGACGAAGTCTCCAAAGAAAAAGCAAACGTTATTGTATCAGCAGCTGCAGAAACCTTCATTCCCATGCTCTGCAAATCCAATCCAAAAACCCACCGATAACTCTGCCCCATGGTTCCATTGAAATGGCTTATTTTTACTACAGAAAAGCCTCCTCTGAAGGTGGTTTTGTGGTGGTTTTGTTGGAGGATGCTTTTGCATATTGGATTGCATCTCTGTTTCTGTTTTATCCGAGAAGCTGGTTCTGTTTTTTCTTTCAAAGAAAACAGCGAAAACCGCAGAATATCTATGTTTTGTCTTGTGCTTCTCGTACATCTTGATAAAAATCGTATTTGTTTCCTCACTGCTGCACCCTTGCACGGTGCTTTTGTTTTACTAAATTACACCTGTTTCACGTCAAATGCATGGTAAAACTCTCTGGAAATAAAATTGAGTAACCAAAAAAAGGAGGCAAAAACACTCGAACGCAAATAGTTTTCTCCTCCTCAAACCCCTCTCACACACACACACTCACACTGCACCACATGAACCTTAACCTGCATCAAGATAAGAAAAGTTCCCAGCTCTTCCCGCAAAAGGGCGTTCCTCCCGACCGGTGGTGCAAGACCGCGATGGACGGCGCCAAAGAAAGGACGAAGAAATTGAGCATGAAATCCATTTTGCAAAAGGATTTCTTTTCGTGTTCCCATTTCCCTTGGCTAGATGGGGCTTGCATTGCCTGTAAGTGTGTGTCTGTGTGTATGTGCGGTTTTCTATTCAAATAGTGTAGTACCGATGGAAAGATTACCAACCTCTTGGCAAAGCAAAGCAAAGAAGCGGAGGCTGTGTATGGATCTACAGAGATGTACACACTCACACACTCACGTGCACGTGCATGAAAAGGTAAAGGCAATGCAATTCTCCGTAGTTTCAAGCGATAAGAGGAAACATCTTCTCGGCGGCAGCCTTTTGAATCCCGCAGCCCCACCCGCCCAGAAGTATGGATTTGTCGACAGAGGGCATGTGGATATTGTGTTGTGTTGTAGTGTGTTTGGCTTGGCCCAATGTTGATTTTATTTCCACAACACAAAACACCCTTGCCGGTACCTCCTTGGAAGCTTTTCCATTTTCCATCAAGGTTGAGAGAAAGAACACGTGAACGTGAGCTACGCGCGTTGGCTGTACAAGCGTTCGATGCACTGCTGCACACCGATACCATCCTTCTTTCAATGCCCTCTTCCGGAATGGTACCACAACCGCACATTTGTACGTCTAGCGACAAACGTAATCATGTTTGTTTCCCCACGCCCCTTCCCTAGCGACCCCATTTGCCATCTTCTGACCCTTTATCGATCAACGCTCCTTAATACCAGTGTGCCGTGTGCAGAAGAATAAAAGCTTTTGCAGCACCACATTTCCCTTGCTGATCTGTGGTGCGTTTTGCCTTCTGCGGAAAGAAATGCGTCCTTGTCGCATGTGCCTTTCCAACAACCGCATTGTCATTAGATTAAAAATCAATCTGTCATCCGTTACCGATTGCGACTGGGTTGTAATGAGATTATGGTTGGCTAGCTGGCTGACGCTTAGATGACGCATGCATGGCGATGCAAGATTTGCCATGTAATGCGTCATGGGAAACGTATTTCTAGTTGATTAAATTCTGTGGTTTTATAGCGGATGGAAGGAAAATTAATCCTGTTAAGCTGTACACGGGATAGCGCATGCTTCAATGCGCTTTGCCACGAAGCATACTTCTAGTTTCGAGATGACATGCAAATAAAATAACCTTTTTCTAGCACTAAAAAGCAGGCTCAGCATTTTACGGTTCATCTACATGTATTTCCAATAAACACTCAGCCTTGCACAGACATCTCACTCTTCGTTAGCAAATTTGCGTCGACTTCTTTCACTGCAATTCGTAGCTCATCCATCATCGACACACCGGAGATGCGCCTGATGCGACGATCTCTAATAATCACTCGTGCACCAGAATGTGTCAGTAACCATCCGTCCAGCGACGATGAGTGCGTGATCCCGGACGGTGCCACAGGACAGATAATATGGATTCTAATTGTGCTTGAAATATGATTGCCATCACTCTTCAATCAAATTTAAATTAGCACTTGCTTCATCTGTGCGGCGTAAATCGTACGTCGTTCGAGCCGGTTGTCGAGTGGAGACTAACCGTACGTACGAATGTTCTTGTTCCATCTTGTCCAACGCCATCCCCATTCGTCCGTTCAGTTTCCAACGTTGAATGTGCATGAAAAAGTATCCTTTGGCTTCGCTACGCTCCAAGCTGAGCCGGATCTGAGGTCTTACCTGGAGCGAGGGAAATGTGACTCCGGGCCGGAACCTCCACCCAAGTACGGACACTAATTGACCTGAACTTTTGAGTCCTGGCCGTCATCTCGCTGACCAGGGCTCTACACGCACCATCTACACGCATGAGGTTCTCTCTCTCTTTCACTCTCTTGCTAACACTCTCACACGCACACACATGCAGCTGCATGCGTGCGTACAGTGTCAAAGAGAAGCAATTTTAATTAAACTCCTGTGATTGTTTCCCTCTCGCTTCCCGTGGCTCATTTTCCGCTTCAAAACCGACCAAACCGGGCATGGGAGAAGGTTATTGCAATCGGTTAAAAGGGTTGTAGCAAAGCCTGCTGCACCGGCGGAAACTAACTGCCTTCGGGGCTACAAAAAGGGGGTTTGGTTAGCGATGCAGAAGGATAACAGCGGTAGAAGCAAAGCAGGGAAAACTTTGCCCAAAGCGCACTACAGGAACAAAGGATCAAAGAACAGAACAGGGGTAGAACAGGATGAGGTAAAGCGGAAGGCAATGTACGCCTGTTCGTATATTGAGTTCCGGCCGGTCGGCCGGTCGGCTGCTAATGGTTTCAGATTTCACAAAATGACGCACCTAACGTGTGTGGCAGATGGGTGGGCAGGAGGTGTAGGACAAGATCAATCTTCTACCTGCGCAAGGCTGAGATTTGATGAACAATAAGGCCATTTAACAGTGGCCCAGGAAGAGAAGCATCGAAGAGTGTCAGAATAGAGTATTATTAAAGTTGGATGCAGATCATCCTTCGCAACTGTTTTCCTCTAACATAGAGAGGGTTTTGAGGGTCGTTTGTGGCATTTCTAGTGCGGGAATATTACTTCACCGAGCAAGCTATTTGCTCGAGGATAAGGAGTTTGTTGTGTCGATTGAATCTTACGAGAGTGTTGCAATAATACTCGAATCTCCATTCAAATCCATTTTGTAATTTGTTTGTAATTTGTCAATTCGTCTATTTGTCCATTTGTCCATTTGTTTGTGTAATTTGTCTATTCAAATGTATTTTGTGTAAGCCAAATAAGTTTTTTTTACACTAAACTGTCTTCAAAGATTTGATAAGTGTTACCAAACCATAGCTACCATGAACACAAAAAGTATATATTCATTACTTGGCTTTATTACATATTACAGGTTCAAAATCAACGATTTTTAATACTTTAACATTCTATTTACATTCAACAATTTTTTATTTTACATTCAACAATCAAAAAAGTTTGATTGAAACCCGAGCAGCTACATACAGCGATAAATTGCAACATCAAAACTAATCATTGAATTTGCTGATCGATAAAAAAATACCATCACAAACACTAACCGAGATCGATTGCAAGGTAAACCGTAGATAAATTTACGTCGTTCTTCAAACTCTATTTCGAGCACAAAACGCGAACACATAGACCCATCCCCGGGAACTATTTCCACACAAACACAAACACACACACACACCATCGGCACCATCACGCTGCCATCGAAAGTATGCAAATAAATGAGAAGCAAAAGTGACTTTTTTGTTACCGTTCCACAGTCCCGTCCCGCGGCCAAACTGTTAAAATGAAATTGCTGCACTATCTGTCATCAGATGACAATTTAGTTAAGTCGTTTCTGGGGGGGACAGAACGCTTCAACACGGGGCTGCAACGGCGTTGTAAGTGGTGGAAACATTTTATTTTTAAAAATATTTGATTTGTTCTTGTGACAGTTGGATATAACAGTCCAATTTCGTTACATTTCGATTTCGGGTTGGTAGCGATATCAATGGTGAAATCTTCATTTTTCATTCTGCTCTCTCCGCTGCCCCCATGCACATCCACACTCGTGTCCCAGACACACAATGGATAACAGAGCAACAAGCAAAAAAAACGAATTTCCCGTGGGCACTATTGCACAACGGTGAAGGCAGGATAGCTATCAGGAAGGGCTGGCCACACACAAACACACATATCCCGTTAAAAACGCACACGAGCGAAAAGCAAACATTGCTGCGAACGGAGAAGAAAAATTGTTACAAATAAAAAAAACAGTCAACAACAGCAGCATAAACAACACAAACCATTCAACACAAAATTCCCGAAGCGCGATAAGCGCCTGGATATCGATAAAAACAATTTGCTCCCCATTGCGACTGTCAACTCGAACGCGGACCGTTGAGCGAGACCGCCTGGTAAGCGCGCGAGCAAGAAGAGGGACGGCTGCAGAAAGCCTGCAACATAATCCAACATAGAATCAACCATCGCCCTCGCTCTCGCCTCCCCACCAGTTTAACCTCATTCCGTACAAAACGCATGCGGTGGCCGTGCCCGTCTAGATGCCAACAATCGACAAATATATTTCATTTATCTATAATTAAATCTAGAAACTATGGTCCGCTGCAGTGTCCCGGCTTGGATTGTGTGGCGCACATTTTTCGTGTCTGTGCGCTAGTGGTAACTGTGTATGTGTGTTTGTGTGCCCGCGCGTTTTGTCCGTTTGATTCCAGCCACGCTTGGCCAGGCTTAATCATGCTCGAAAATCGTGTCTCATTTTTAGTGCTATTTTTGGCTATTATTTGGTCATTTGTTCGCTTTTGCAAAGAAACGAAACAAGAAACGTGCCATCGTGCCTCCAAACCCACTGTGGGATTGGTCATTTTTGGCACCACGATCGATGAGAACGCCACTGCCCGGGAGAGGCAAAGAAACATTGCCTTCAAATGAAACGTGAAAGCAAACGGAATTCGCTTGTGTATTCTATACCGTGTTCCGTTCCCTGTTGCTGTTTGGTTAAACGTGGTTTAATCCGTTGATGCCTCGGGTCACTCCTACCCTTCCCAGAGCATTCTCCAGCCCTTTGACAAATTTCGCGTACGAACGGGACGGAATAAAACAGAACGACGGGACAAATGCAACATTTATTTTGTAACATACATTAATCTCTCACCCATCGTCTTGCCTCTTGGTCCTCCGAGACCATCTGGGCCTACAATGGGCCACAGTGACAAGGATCAATTCCGTTTCCTCCTCTGGCACACTGCAAGTACGAATTGGGCTTCATTAGAGGGCAACCATTGGAGGCTCGTGGCCCGTGGTCCTAAAGCGATTGCAACCATATATCATATTCGGATAGTTGTTTGTGCAAGGTTCCCGCTCGGAAAGGGGCTGTTTCCTCCCCCAATCGACATCATCAGCTACATTGGTAGAAATGTCTTTTTTGTTGCTCTCTTTCTCTCTACCCTGCACAGCAAAAAGCTAGCAAAAATTACACTAAAAGCCTTCTGCCCATCGAAGCCAGCCCACGCGTCCCAAACCAAGCAGTGGGGATCCATTTGCGCAAACAGTGCCATTCATCGGTGGCCCGGGGTTTGCTTATTGGGTTTGCTTTGTTGACGCACAACAAAATGCAAACAATTCGAACCGATTTTCAGGGCGAACATCCTTCCTTCCAGTGAACCAATCACACATTCTGGCAAACGTTTTACGCTTCCCGTCCCGTGTGGACTCGCTTCTCGCACAGAGCGTGGAATTGGAAATTTGAATTTATTGCTGGGCAGTTTGATAATCAGTTAAATGCACAAATTTGATTACTTTCCGACTTACCAACCGGGACGGGTGACTTTACACTAGCATGGCGGGTGTGTGTGTGTGAGTGAATGCGTTTGGGAATGCATTTCCACACTCCAAACCGTGGGGTAAACTGTAAATAAAACGAAAAGCCCAAATTTTGTTCGTACATTCTATCCATGGGATGGAAATGTTTTATAAAATTGCACTTGCTTGCTGACGCTGGACGCCGGTCGGGTCGGTCATCCCGATAACGCTACAAATTGGCGTCGGGATTTGTGGGATGGAATTGTGAAAACAAATCTGATTGCATAGTTTAATCAGATTAGCGTTTTGTTGATGGTTTGGTGCAGTGAGGCGATCGCTGTACGGGAATATGCGTACGGTTCGACAAGTTGTGTCAGTTTGGGTGGAATGGAATTGTAAACATGTCGATGCTTCATAGGAAATGTGTTCAGAAAAGTATTTAAATAATTCTTGTATTTCGTTTTTTTTTTGGTGTAGTTTTCTAGCCTAGCTCTTACATGCTGATTTTATTTCGTTTTTAAGTTGTGTTTTATAATTTCATATCAAATAGCACGTTATTTTTTTAGAAAGTATACAAATATTCGATAAAACTAAGATGAATTTTAAGAGAACATTTAAATATATTTTTAAACATTTTTCTTACTCATGTTGAGTAAAGAGTGATAAATGATCACATGATCATGAAAAATCACAATTGAAAAATCCAATGTATTATGTGCTTCTTATTGGATTATTATGTTGAACAAGCAAAAGGGACACTAATATTTTTTTTTGAAAATCTGATTTAATTGAGGAGCAAATATAAAATTTTGGGAAGCTTCTTGAGATCACTTGTATATTTTATTCCGTAAATAAATAACAAATTTTTAATTGATTTTTCAAGCCATTTTATCTAAGTTTGTATTTCTCACGTAATAAAATATAGATTAAAAATATTACTGTTGCCAACACACACATATAACCTACGTTAAAAGTGACAAAAATGGCCCAATCAGCCTACATCAATGTGTTCAGTGTGTTTAAAAACAAATTATTGTGGAAGTTTCTCGCAGTGCAAACGAGTTTTCCCTCTCCATGTCGCTTGATCAGCCAATCGTCCCACCATAAATACCCTTCGGACCGAGAAAGGTTCGTTTTTCTCATTACCGTTTAAACGAAACGACAAGCAAATCGGAAAAGGGTGCATGTAAGGCCCAACTTTTCTCATAAACAAGCTCAAAACAGCAATCTAACAATCATTAAGCACGTATCGTTGTTATCATGTCGTGCCTGAAACACAAACACACACACACATGAGCATGTCCCCAAAAAACCACGGCAAGCAAACAACAATTATCGATACCCGAACGGAACGCAAACCCCGCCGTGTTTTTCGTTTCACAAGTCAGCGTTGCTGCTGCTGCTGCTGCTGTTGTAGTTGATGTTATTGAAAAGGAAAACACTTTCCTTCCGCACAAAACCACAGATACACATGTACCGTATCTCCCTAGCGGTGTACCGCACAAGCGAGCATTGCCGTGGGTGTGTGTGTGTGTGTGTGTGTGTGTGTGTCTTTCCTTCCACCATTCTAGCGTCATTTATCTTGCAGTTCAATTTTGCAAAAATAAATTTAGCACGTAAGAGACTGTGCTCGCGTGAGACCCACCGCCCACCGTCATGGATTTCCTGGTGGAGGCGCCCAGTGTCTAACTTTCTCGGCTGTTTTGCCACCGCAAGGAGAGCGTGCGATGTACTTGTCTATGTGTGTGTGTGTGCATCTAGGTTGAAGGCGCAACCACATCCTACCATCATTTGGCTCATGTTGACGGTGAACACACGTGTGACAAGCGATAATTAAGTTTCGACTTTCCGCTTCATGTGCAACAGTCTCGGCGGCCCTGCATCGTCTGCGGCACAATGCAGGGTGGTAAACAATATAGCTTACGGGAGTTTTCACCTCACCGTGACACCGAACCGCGACGGTGGGACGAACACATCGTGTGGGGAGGGAAAGTTCTTCCGTCTGCCTGCGCTTTCTTACCTTCTCCCCATCTTCCGGTGCGATAACGAGTAAACTTCATTTTGCTCTGCTTACGGTAGCGTACGGGGAAAAACTTTTCCCTAGAACTGAGGGCTTTTCCTTCCCCCCGCTTCCCACCAACTCACATCGTTGGCTTCACTTTTACGATTTCTTTCTACCGGTTGGCTGCTTGGGTGCACCGGTGCAAGGTGACACTTTCTTGGAGAAAACACCGTGTCCTTAAGAAATACAACCCACACACACACACGTACAGGGAAAGCGGGTGATGTATCAGGGTTATTGCGCGGTTTCTAGCAAACATGGTGCAGCCGCGCGATATAAAACGCATTCCATGGGACGAAAACCCCAGCCGAGAAAAACACCGGAACAAGTCGCTTCCCACACGAACCACCTCACCGGGCAAGGTGAGGAAAACAAATAAAACTCGTAAGTCGTAAATTAAGTTGCCTGCACAGCGCACAACAGCATTAGGCGCAGGTTGTCCTTTGGGGGATGGAGGTGGAGCTTTTTTGCTTCCATCCCGGTCAATCGACTTTCTTTCAGCAGTGGTGACCGTGTGTTTTATGTGACACCACCAGCAGCAACGCCGTTCCTATTGCTTCCCCGTGCTTTCTACAAGCATTGGCAAGAACGAAGTCATTGCCGCAGCAGGCACACAGTGTCCTGCAATCACTGAACTCCCACCCAACCAGGTGGGATAAGGTGAGATTCCACCATCTCACGGAATCGGGGGTGCCGCTTATGTGCCGCAAACATGAAGCGCAGGTTCGTGAGTTATGACCCAGCCTTAGCCAACTCGCATGCGGGTTGCAGGATAGGGGGTCGTTGTTGTCGTCGTTAAATTGCACCTTTTTCTTGCACACAAGCTCACGGACCAATCACGGGGCGCGCGGGAGTCACGTACAGCTTCCCTTTTTGCGGTGCCGTGCGAAGGTCGTGCAATAGAAATTGCTTACGAGCGCACGGGAAATTCATCCAATTAATCTAAGAAATAACGATCTTAATTACATTGCACCAAGCTTCATGCAGCAGCAAGCAGTGAGCAGCGGCTGCAACGTACACCGACGCAAACCAATCAATTTGTATTTTGCTCATCGCATTTTACCTCCCCCACACGTCCCTTAACACCGGCCACCGGGTTCGGGTGTGACAGCCTGTTTGGTGCTCATTTAGCTACAGCCCTGATCAGCTTTTCTTGTAAGGGAATTTCCCATCGGAAAAGTGGCAATGCGGCACCCATGTTTCAAAGGGAGGACTTTCCCGAGACGGGTTGCACTTCTTAATTGCTCCGTAACGGATTTTTGCTTCAATTTTGCAGCGCGACAATGCTGCCGGTTCGTCGTACGTCGGGGCGACCTCGTTAATTACAGCCGAGAATGTTCGTCCGGGTTGCATTGCTTAGTGGAGAAAAACATAATTAAATATTGCTCAGATACTTGATCAGGTCGGTAATTGGCTTGAGTGCTGCTTAGGGCAGCAATATGAGAGTTTGAAGAAGATTTGTTAGTAACAGAATTACGATGGTATGATTAGATGGTTAATTTATCGTACGTAATCTGTCCTTTCGGCACTCCGTGATGAAATTCTACTTTAATGTTATAAGTTTGTTCATAATGTATCGTATTATGCGTTAAACTAATGCTAGAAACGAGCATCCCTACTAGAAACAAAGAGTCACTTTTAAAGATCAGTAACGAAGAGCATTACGGCTGTGTCTGATGATTAATCTGATGCTCATGGTATGAAAGCATATCTTTGTGCAATTTAACAATAATGAATTAATCATTAAGTCATTTGTAAGATGATTATAGCTAATTTTTAGGAAATTGGAGGCTTTCACGATACTAGCTTTTACATATGGAGTTTGACAGTTGGCGGCTGAAATCATCCCAGTTGACAATTTCGAGCACGGATTTTTGAGAATTTGAGCTATTTCCTTTAAACTGGCACCTTAAACTTCTCTTAAACTGCACCAGTTTAAGGGAATTTAGAAAAAGCCCTTTAAAAACACTCTGTAATGTGAATTTTTTGTTTCTTTCTTCTAGTTTTGCCGGAAAATAACGTTTCTTATCGATATAATAGGTGATTTATCCGTTTTATACCTTTTTAACACACCGAATTTTCACAAAAAAAATACTCCACAGAGTTTGCTTGCGTTCTACATCGATTACCAAAACTATGAATGTAAAATGAGCTGGACGTTATCGTGTATCGATCGAAGAAAGTCTAGTTTACGGATACACAAAATCATGGCGCTTTCGACACACTTGTTCACACATAAGTCCCCAATATCAGGCGTATCACTCGATACTAGTCGAGCAGAAAGGGCAATACAATTTCGAGAAAATGTCACTTGGAATGTCAACACTCCATACAAAACCACCCACAAAACTAGCCTACGATTTACAGCCTAGATTAATTTAACCTCAAAGCTAGAATTAAATTCGTGCACCTGCTCGATACAATGTCAAAACAAGGTCGTGTTTTTAATCATTCGCAAGGTGCATTAAAGAGATCTGGTGGTGGAATCTAGAATCAAATTGTATGTAGACTAGGTGATCTCGTCCCATGTAGTTTGACAACTAATTTCTGAATCAAAAAAGCTCCATTTGACAGAACGGGTGAAATGAATTTCCAAAGGAACGGATAATTTTTCATAGTAGCACATACGTAGCAGACATTAGTATTTGCATCGAAGATGTTGAAACGAAACTAAAATAAATGTTAAGTCGTTCAGATTTGATTTAGCTTACAATTACCAGTATTTCACGTGTTGGAAGAACGTTAAGTAAATAGAATGAAGATTTTAGTATTTTATGCATTCGTGATGTTACCACGAAGCCTGTTCGAGCTAATGTTTTCACGCGACCAGTCAAAAAAAATCAACCTTTACAATACCTAAATCTTGGGATAAGCCCACCTATATATACTGGCCATTTTGATAGCTGCTTGAAAACTGCTATAAAATGCACAACAGCTGACTGGCTGAAATCTCAGCCTACGGTCTTAAAAGGGTGAAGGGCCAATTGTTTGCTTTCTTCTCATTGCGAACATGAGTAACAAAGAAAAGTTCAAAAGTGCAAAATCTTGTCGTCATAATATCAAAAATAATCGAATACAATACAACAAACAAAGCGTGTCACTAAATAAAGTTCACGCGCACTGCAGTAAACAGCGCAAACGGTGTCATCATTCGTAAAGTCAACGATCAGCACGTTTTCCGCATCCGTTATTTGTTCTTCCTGCTGTTGCAAATCATTACGTGCCTGCACTCTGCCGACTGCACCCGTCTCCTCATGGCACCACTGTTGATTAGCCAGCATCAGCAACACTCAAATCCACACACCACAACTATCCCTTTATAACCCTTCTGCAGCCCCTCGCCTCCACCCACCCCAGTAACAGCAAAGTGCGCCAAATAGTTTCAATAGTTTTGCGCTCGTTTAGTTTGATTTATGAAACGTTAATATTTGATTAATGTTGCCACCACGAAATTAGGATGCAATCAACGGCTAATTCGTCAATTATGATTATTTCAGCAAACCGCACACAAAAGCCATGGGGAGGGTAGCGCCATTTTGCGGTACCAGCGAGCACGCGAGACGCTCCACGGCCCAATTGTCAGTTTCCGGATGGCTGGCCATACACTCGACACCACCCAGCCGGTGGGGAAGGGTATATGTTTTTTGGATCTTGTTGTTGTTGTTGCTTTATTCAGCATCGTTTTTTGCCCCCCCGGCAACACCCCGACAACGGGGTCAGTCAGTCAACCACAACCACGCTGCGTTATGTTTCCGATTGCAAATTCCAAAACCACCAACGCTGCGCTAACGCTGATTAGCCGCTCGGTACGCTTTCGCCCCTCCCTTTTATGCTGTACCGTGCTGTGTGGTGTTGAAAATTGGTTCACCCTCTGCGTTCATTCCCGCTGTACCCATCCATGCCGATTCTCATTTTTGTATCGTTTCCGGTTTATCACTTATTCATCAATATCCTCCAGGCAGAAAAGGGGCTTGGGGAGCGGACGAGTGGATAGACGTATCTTGGCGCTATTTTGGGGATTTCGCATTATGGAGCCATTAGGGGTAGCAGTACAGCCTTTGAGAAGTAACGCAAACGAGGGTGTGTTTCTTTTATTCATACTCGAGCACCCCAAAACGACTGCCATTCTTTGGTTTTCGTTCTTTCACCCTTCCCTACGGTCGCTGCCGTGTGGCTACACAATCCTTGCCCCCAATGTCGGATAATGTCGATGAGGAACGAGGAACGTCCAAAGCGGGAGGCACTGAGAAAGCTACAGCAATATCAAGCGGCCGAAGCAAAGCCCGACCGAAAGCAATAATTTCGTGGTTAATTATTCAGTTTCAATTACTGGCACTCGAACGTTAGTCCTTCGAGCACGATCAGAGAGCACGCCGACCGTACATCGAGAGTAAGATCCGTGTTCCCATAGGATTTCATTCAGTGACCACCAAAAAAACGGGAAAAGGTTTAAGGGAAGACTTTCGTTAGCGAGGCGCTTCAGGAATGCTTTCAGGTTAACTGACCAGCAAAGCCCAGCCCAGGGTTGGGAGCAACAGTGTTTCCTGAAGAGTTGGAGTCCTCATTTCCGTGTACCTTCCAAAGGGCACGCTCTGGGAAGGGAAAAAGCAAGAAAATCACTGTTTAAAATGAAGTCACTATTCCCCAGCGGCGTTTGGCTATGCTCCTCCCCTCCCCTTTCAACCCACGCCATATCACCAAAGACCTGCCCCGGTTGGCTTCGTGGTGAAATCTAATTAAGGTTTATAATTAACAATTTTATGTTCCACGCTGGCAGTAAATTTAATATTACCGCACACTCAAACAAACAAATATTCCGCTCGAGCACGTCCCTCGCGGCATCAATGGTATCTCAGCAGTGAGAGAGAGAAAAATAGTAAAAAAACGAAAAAAATAACAAAAAAAAACGTACCTCGACACACGTCCGCTTGATGCCCTGTTGTGAAATGGTGCTTCACCGTCGGCTTCATGCTTCACAATCATTACCATTAACTCGCAACGAAGTGGTTTGTGTTCAGCCGAGACGCTTCAGCACCTTACGCTGGAATCGTGTCCGTGCATCGACCAGTGGAGCGGTGAGCCGTTGACGCCACCGTTACGTAGCATCGACGGTAACCGCTGCAAGCGATGGAGGGTTTCGCGCTTTTTATCTTATCTAATCACCGGGCAATAAAACCGTAAACACCAGAAGTTCAAATTGAAATTAGATACATGACTGCATGGATGTGGAAGTTCATCGTGTACTAGGACGCGGTGTGTTGGTGTGTGTGGATGGAGAAGGTTGAGCTTCTTCCGGTTCCTTGAATATTCCATCCATCGTTAAAATGAACCCCTTCGTAAACGCTATCACTAGCGTTTGTGTCGACAGGAGGTATTTCTATGTGTATGTGTGTGTGTGCATGTGTTTATGTGTTTCCAGAAAGGCAACCAACAATTCCTATGGGGCAGCATGGCTACGTCCATACTTTGCCCGCGACCGTTGTCCGTCGAGAGAAAACCGCACACAGCACGATATCCTGTTGCCTCGAGCGTGAAGTTGTTTTCATTTTCAATTAATTTTCATTCGCCTTCATTTCCTTTCCATTGGGGAAGGGTTGGAGGATCAAGTGGTGGTGGAGGTGGTTGGACAATTGGATCCAACCTATTCAGTTCGGTTTGGTCGGTGTATTGCCGTTGTGTAGTTTTCTGTGTGACCAACTGGCCAGTTCGGTCGTACGCGGGGGCGCTCGAAAGAGCGAATGGTTTATGCAACCCATCGGCCAAACCCGGGGAGGAGTTTCCCACTTTCGATTGCGATAGCAGATGGGGCGAACAGGGGGAAGCTTTTAGCACTTTGTTGCTTCACACAACAAAACGGTGGGGCGATCTTGATCACGATCGACATCAGTGCCAACGCGAGGGCGCGATGAGTTGAATCGATGAGCTGGGAAATAAATAACAACTGGTAAACTGTTTGCTTGTGGTTTTGCGTTTCTTCTTCTCCCTATATCAGCTCGGCGTGGGAAGAATGGGTTGAGGGAAGAATGCGGCTCAGCGTTTTTGCAGCTTTTACAGCGATAAACTTTTCAGACTTATAGCACTTGTAGCACTTATCAGCTTAAAACTGTTTTAATCTTTTAGAAATTGTGAAGTTTTCTGTTGAATGCTGCAATTCAATTAGCGTATGGATAGAAAACATACATTCCACATTGTAGCTTTGACTCAATGGTTTTGATTGTTTCACATTGATGAAATTTGTTCTAAATTTCAATTGTAGCAATCCAGAGCATTACAGACTCTTGTCGAACTTTCAATAAAACATTCGCAATTCCCGATAATGATCTTTGCGATTAGAATCTACCTTTTATTGTACTTTTTCACTGAATATCGGCAAAATCGTTTCAAAAGTACTTTAGCAATGCAATTTACCTCAAAATGTCCATTATATCGATTGTCATCCATCATATTGTTCCCATCGTACAAGCGGAAGAAAGTATTGTTGAATTCTTACTAAAATTAGTCTTAAGACAGCAACAATTCCTCACCCAGGAGCAAGCTTATCTAGGATAACACGATATTTGAAATTGAATTCACTTGATCGTTCTTAATTTTTATTACAAGTTTGTGATATTTGTCAACACGATTTTAGTTATCTTACTTACTTACTTACTTATCCGGCGCTACAACCGCTTTGCGGTTTTGGCCTGCCTCACGAGTGTCCGAAACCGCTCACGGTCTCGTGCCTTCGTCTGCCAGTCCGTTTTCCCGGTCTTAATGGCGGACGCCTCCACGCCATCTTGAGTTACCTTAAGACATGCAAATGTGGAAGCGTCTTATGTGCTCTTAGTTTCAAATAAATGTTTCTATTCAGACCAAATCGATGTTGTCGGTCTGAGTTAATTATGATTGGTTAGTATCAAGACTATGCGCACATATCTTAGACAATTGAATTACAAAAAATAGTGATATACGACAATTTTCCAGTTTATTGATATTTCATTTTACATTGCACATCAGCTGGTTGCTGTGATTTATTTATTTATTTATTTATTTAAATCAAAGTTATCGGGCAGTATGCCTAAATAACTTAATGCTTACAGAGTGCAAGTTTAAATTATGGCCCTAGAACTAACTTGAATATGCTGACGCAGCTGACTAACGGATTGATTGAAATCTGCTGATAACCCTAACCTATTATACACATCAATCATTTTGAGCAGTGGATCATTGGCACCAAAACCAGTCGATCTAAAAGGGCTTCTTAGTAGCTCTCTACTTCTAAGACCTCTAGAGGGAGTAGAAAAGCAAATAAAATTTAAAATGTCAGGTGCATCAAAATATCCAATTAATAATTTATGCATAAAAGTTATCTGAGCCGTAGTTCTCCTATGCTGTAAAGTCTCTAAGCCAAATAGTAAACACCGAACATTATACGAAGGACGTGGAATTTGGTTTGACCAGGGAAGACGATGAAACATAACACGTGTGATTTTTTTCTGATTTTTTTCAATTTTATCTATGTATGTGATTTGATGGGGACACCAAACTACACTGGCAAATTCCAGGATGGGACGGACTAAAGAACAGTATAATGTTTTTAAACTGAAAGGATCTTTAAAGTCGGCCGAGACACGTAAGACAAATCCTAACAGTTTAAGAGCTTTAGTGACGATAGTTTGATAATGGCTAGATAAACTAAGCTTACTGTCTAAAATAACTCCTAAGTCCCGAACCTGAGAAAAACGTGGAAGACAGCGTCATTGATTTTGTAGTTATAAATAATAGGATTTTTTTTCTTTGAGAATGTTATACAACTACATTTGCTAACATTAAGTAACATTTCATTATTAAAACACCATGCAGAAAAATAGTTTAACGAGTCTTGTAACATCATCACAGTCATCAGAATATTTAACAGGTAGGAACATTGTTAGATCGTCAGCATATAATCAAAGTGGGTAGAAAGGAGGTGTCGTCATATAGAACAATTGGGCATCGAGGCTTTAGAAAAAAGCACAAAACCAGGATCGACGGCAGTTGTCAAATGGGACGAATGTTGCTGGTATTTGGATAGGATAAATGTATTGTTTTCGTTTAATTAACATTTGTTTAGCAATAAAAAATTGTATCTTGCATCCACACTCCATAAATCGGCATTTTACACGTTATAATGCAGCTGCTGCCTGTAAACAAATATCGACGGCTGTTGTCAAGCTGAATTTTAAAATGGCAACATGCCAAACGCTAAGAAGACACCTCCTCTATATTCCACCTTGCATATAATAACAATTTAATATGAGGAATAGCAAACACGACATCGTTAATAAATATAATAAATAGTAAAGGTCCTAATATACTCCCTTGAGGAACACCAGATAAATTATGGAATGTGGCAGATAAACTAGTTCCTATCTTAACGTTAATACAACGATCAGTTAAATAACTTCTTAACCACTCAACAACATTTGTGTGAACACCATACTTTGATAATTTAGATAGCAATAGAAAGTGGTTGACCTTGTCAAAAGCAGCGCAGAAGTCAGTATAAATGACGTCAACCTGTAAGCCTTTGTCAATATAGGAGTGGCAAAAGTTAAGTAAGTACATTAGATTGGTCTCAATCGATCGTTTTGGCATAAAGCCATGTTGAACATTAGAAATTAATGGTGAAAAGGCTTGGAGCATATGACGAGACATTATCTTTTCAAACAGTTTACTGCACGCGCATAACATTGAAATTCCTCTATAATTGCACACATTACTTTTGTCAGATTTTTTATAAACAGGAATCATCCACGATGATTTCCAAAGAAGCGGGAAGCATTTCGATTGCAAGGATTTTTACCCGTATCGAAATCTAAGTTATATAAACATATGCTGTCATTCTTAAACCAATATTATAACCGCCGATGCAGTTCTGTAGACCTTGTTTATTTTTGCTTATACCAAGGCAGGGCAAAAACATATAAGCGTATGCGACAAATAATGAAATATGTTGTGGTAAAGTTGTCTCTACTCAAAATACTTGTGGTGAGTTGTATTTCACCGATGAAAGACTTTGCAAATTGCCTGCTTCTATACACAATTTTTGAAAAACTTTCTCAATCCATCACATGCTAACAGTTTCTTTTCAATGCAACTAAACAAAGTTTTCCTCCTGGTGTTTCTATCACACCGCAAAGTCCCATTCTCCTCTATGGAGGCGGAATTATCCCAGGAAGTGAAATGTGTTTTAGTGAAAGGCTAAAAAAAAACAAGATTTGACAATTTCTATTTTCGACGAGCAAAGCTACTTTATCGTTAAGCAACTCAACGAAAAAAAAACGCTTTCCCAGCCCAGAGATGAGGGCTGAGACAACTCAAACACAAGGCTGCAATTTCCATCTACACACTCACACACATACACTGCGCCGTGAAACAAATTGTCATGTACTTTGTTCTTCTTTTTTCTATTTGAATCGTTTGAAAGATAGTGCGCCTGCTAAAATAGGGACATCATCCACCTCAAGAACGCCGCACTGCCTTTCGAGTGCAGCACTCACACTCGTTTTAAAAGTGTGTACTTCCGGTTGTACTTCCCGCATGCTGCCCCACCCTGCCGGGCATAAATCTTTTGCCACCGGGCGGGGTCATGTCGGAAGGCATCAAACACACAGCACGGCTGACATGACATCGGAACTCTCTCCCGAATGTCACCATCATATCAGGCATCAACGACTGATGACAATATCCTCGTTGCCCTTTTTTTTCTTTACCCCTTTTGCCCTGCGTTCTATGCGGTGACATGCACTGTGTGGCACTGTTTTATGATCGCGGGTATCACCACCACCATCATCATCATCATCGTGCTCAGCCTGCCATTCTACGTTCTGACTGTTATTGAAATGTGCTCCAAGTTGGACGTGTAAGAATGCACACTCATCGTGCTGCGATCCCGCGATGATGTGTCCGCCTGCCAAGGCTCTGCCACCTCGCAAGGCACCTCAGAGGGTGGAGCGGCAGTGACGGGAACGGTGGGATGGAAAAAACATATTTCACATTTGCAGAAAAATGCACCGCCATGACGTAAAGTGCTTCGACGAGTGCTTTATTGAAAATCAATCATCTTTTGCTTCTTCGATTGCGCGACCGTCACTGTCATACGATCACCGGCTGTCGGTAGGTGAAAGGTAGGAAAACGAAACCGATAGAGCAAGGGAAAGGGTATTGATTTCGATTGGTTGGGTTCAGCGAGGCCATTTGAAGAGTATTCAATCTAGCAAGGAAAATTGCAAGGAAGAAGCAGTTTGATAGCTATCTGTCACATTTGAACTTACATGTGTTTGCTCACTTGAAATTGTGTCCAAAAGCTTCATATGCGTTGGGAAGTGAAGTATGACTCTTATAAAAAAGAAAGTCCTTTCACCAACAGGAAAAAAACCCTAATTCCTTTCCCATGTTGCCCTCGGCACCTTAAGCAAACCGTTTATCACACCGACACCATTGCATCTCCCTTCATCATTTCGCATCATTCGCCTGATCATCGATGCTCATAAATCGAGCACCGTAAATTACCCATTAAAAACCGATAAAAATGTATCATCCAGCTTCTCACCCTTCCCTTCCCCGCCATCGACCAGCAACCAGCCAGCCAGCCAAATAAAAATAAAATTATTGACCCTTTTTTACACGCGCTGTTCGGTTGCGGTCGTTCAAGCTTGCGTCTCGTGGCATCGATTTGCTGCCGGATCGGATCGCTGGAATCATTAAAACCGAACGGGAAGAAACAAGAAAAATTGCCATAATAGCATGAGTAATGGTCTATTTGTCTGTTGTTCGGGGAGAGCTACTATCGTTCGGGGTTGGGCTGCAAACCCCTTCTTATCTTACGCCAGCCAGACATGCAACTTGTGCGATAGTTTGGCGATGCTTTATTTGTGCCGCACGGCAAGACATCGATGCACATCGTTAAGCCCTATTTATGCGACCTGGTGCTGGCTGGTTGTTATTCTCCAAAGTGGATCGCATTCTCCAAAGGTTGTGCCTCATTGAACGGTTTAAAGCATTAAATCAAACACGTTGCTTCTACGAGTGGGAGACACAGGGAAGGCCAATCTATTTGTACAAAGCAGGCCTACACCGGTTACGTTCATTGGCTCCAATATGATTAGAAATAAGTTACTAGTTATAATTAAAATTGAAATGGTTTCAAAGAGATTTCATACGAAGAACTATGAAACTTTTAAAATAATATTGATTTATTCCGTTATATTTGCTAACCCCTGACAAACACCGTGTTCCTTGTTAAATATGTCTGTCTCAATTATTAAACATTCTTCCACGAACGAACTAGGCACACAGAAAATTGAGAAACTTAATTTAATTTAACACATTCAAAAGACCATCAAGGATGAGCAAGTAATCAAACCACTTCATTCCGCTTCGATACCAGTTCGTTTCAATCGGCCCGGCCCAGCTCAATATTACACCAAACGAATGAGAGAGAGAGAAAAAAACAGAAACATCTGACTAGGTGTGCGAATACTTTTCAATCTTTCGTCCTATCCTTCGTCATCTTTGTTACCATTGACTCGCCTCAAACATTCCACCGATACCGTACACTCTCCCATCACTTGTTCAAACATCTCCCACCGGTCAACTTTAGTGATCAAGCGCGACTTTCACTTAAGCACAAATAAAAACTTCCTTATTGGCACACTCTGGCCAACGGCTCCCGGGAGTTCGATGGAATAAATTGAGAAAATTTTCAACGCCAATAGGCAAAAAATTGATTTCATCCCTCGCCTGCTATGGAATGGCATGGCAGCGCGTGGAAAGTTCACCGGCGAGCCACGGATTACTTTCACAAAGTAACTTTCAGGCCTTGGTCCGCGCTCTTTTATGAGCATTACGGAAAGATTTCATTACGCTTGACTTTACTGCCGCACTTGGCAGTTGGAGGCGAGGTCTTAAGGCGCTTCTTTCCACCGCACCAGCAGCTGAAAGAAGATCTGACGCTAAACGTCGAAGGGAAAATAAGTTTAAAAAAAAAACATTAAAACACTTCTTCGAACAAGCCCCAAAGGCACACAGCCCAATGGCACAAGCTCATCATGGTCAGCAGTGTTGCTGGTTGCACGACTTTACTGTTGTACTTTTGTTTAACGGTTGTAAACATTAAATAAGAAAAAAAAAGTCAACAAGCAGCTGGAGTGCAGCACAAAGATGCCATAAAGTGCCTTTTTTACATTCTTTCCCATTTTTTGCTATTTTTTAAATAGGTTATTGGTGCAAACAATCACCCCCCCCCCCCCCAAAAAAAGAGATAGTTTGTTAATTTTCTGTACACGCCTGTACCGAACGCGATAGGGAAAAGATTTTAATGTTCTGCACGGTATGAACGTTCGGGAAAGCGCTCGGAACCCCTTTTTGATGGTACTTAAGCTGCTGCTGCTTCGGCTGCTATCCCAAAGCAGGGAATAGCCATTGCTGCCCGCCGAGCGCGTTAACACCTCACAATCACTTTTCGGCTGCATCACGCTGCCCCAAACCGTACCGAACCATTTTGTTGCCAAATCGTTTTTCCCATCCACGATGGCTCGCTGCTCTAGCATTGCATCAGACCGCTCGCTATCTTGTAGCGTTTGCATTGCAGTTTCTTCGTTCAGGCTCGAAATAGGTACCCTATTTTTGCCTTTTCGCTGTAGAATTTCTTTCTGCTGGTGATAAAAATTAAATAAACATTCAACCGTATCTATTCACCATTTGTACCGGCATGGCAGCCCAGAAAACAACGGGAGGAAAAAAACCCGAAATGGAAGCAAATGTTTATGTACACGATAAAAATAAATATTTGATTCGGCGTACTGGTGTGCTGGTGGTGGTGGTGGTATATTGTGGCTTTTTCGGTCGTTTGACCCTTTGCGATAAAATAAAACCACCATACAGGCGAACAGCTCGTTGGTGCTCGGTGCGTGTATTATCGTAAAGCCATATGCTCGAACCTGCCCTTTGCTGTTTTAAGCACCGGCAAAGCAAAACCATACTCGGTGATGGTTTGCAATATTGAGATGGTTATTTCTTTGCCTTTTCTTTTCTCACGCGAGTGTGTGTGTTTTAGTTTTTTTTGTCTTGCCCTTCTCTGTTCTCAGAAGCACTTTTCTGTTACAGCAATTGCCATTTCGGAGGAGATGCTGTGTTGCGGTGTGATAAAATCCACCATCATCCCCTCTGAAACCTCATCGAGCGGGTTGACCTTTGCGGGTGAGAGAAAGATATAATAAAAGGGTAAATGTTGAACCGTTTGCTTTCACTGTGCAAGCACTATATTGTCACTTATGTTTTGATTGAGTTCAATCAACTGTGAGCGTAACCGTTGGCCTGATTACCAACAATGGAGAGCAAATGTTGCGTCACATTAGTGTCGTTAGTCAAGCTCGATAAGAAAATTGTCATTTCGCTTTACATTACAAAATATAGATTTAATAATTTATATTTTATGTACAGAAGCTTTGCTTGATCTTTCCTTTGCTTTGACCAAACAACTGATTTGAAGCCAACACTTCACTCCAAATATCACTTTGTATATATGAGAGTGATGTGTGTATATGATGGAAGTGCTTCAATAGGTCAATTGGGGCCTAATTCCGTATTAAATACTACGTCGTAGACTTTAAACTAAAAACCAACATCCGCCTTTGAAGCATTTTATTGAATAAAAAAACAAAATAATACATTCAAAAGAAATGCCAATTTAAAAGTATTACTAAAGTTACTTTTATTTATGAATTCGAATGCATAAACCATATGACAAAATAGGCTTCATCTGAGATAGCTTTAGAAAATCACAAAAAAATGTAATTTGAAAATTTTGCAATAATCATACAGCTATTGAAATTTGGCATTAATTTAAACTTTTGCCTGTCCATAGACAAGCATTTTTATTTAATTATATTCGTTCATTTTATTACCTTTTGTCACAAAACACCCTAACGAAACTGAACACCATCCGATACTGGTGGTTTGTATCAACCATTTAATTGAAATCGGTTCCCATTCGCCGAACCTGCAGCGCTCTGCCCGATCCACTTTATCATCGTGATTTAAACGATTCCCTATTTTCTGCCTGACTGCTATCCAATTGCATCCAATGTCTTGCGGTTCTCCAGCCAAACTCCAAACGCTCCTTCCACCACCCCGAGATGGTAGCTAGCGCAACGACACAGCCAGTCGAGTGAATCACTTTTTGCGACGGCGAGGAAAAAAAAGTTTTCCCCCTTCCTTTGCACCGTTTTCCACCGCATCTCAATCATGGTGGAAGAAATTTAATATTTCACAATATGTCGCAATAAATCACGGTGCCAATACCGAACCAAACAATAACAACACCCGAACGAGCTTAAGGTTGGTTCCGGTTTGGTCACCCCGGAGGCGCTGAGAAGCAAAAGACGAGGCAAAAGTCAACGGCAACGGGCAACCGGTGGGTCGGGCGGGTCGAGGTTGTGGTTAGGGAAAGCAAAATAATAAAATTTCAATTTTGATAAAAATCCACCGATCGTGGACGTGTAATTCAATCTTACAGCGGGCTCCTGTCCCGCTGCTCCACAGCAGGCACTGTCGGGAGGCTGGAAAAGTTAGTTGCCCTGTTTCCGTTGCCTTACACCTTCTCCCGCTTGGCAGTTGGAAACGGATGGGATGGGCGAGAAGGGGAGGAGAGGAAGAAAAAAGTTCCACCGGAGAACTATTGTCACGTGTTTAACACATCGATACACGCCAGTAGTTGGATCCGTTCCACCAGGCAGTCACCGAACCCAACCAGAAGAAACACGCTTCCTAACGGCACAAAGACCACAATGTACGGTCCGGAAATAGACGAAAGCAATCAGTAAAGGAAGGTCCTTTACTGTTCGCCTCCCTTCCATCCATTTTACTTACCTTTTTGATAAAAAGGGAGATTGAAAAAACTACTGCGTCCTATTTTAACAACAAAACGAAAGAAAACGAACGGACGAGCTGCGAACAAACGAGTGAAGGATACTGCCGAGACCAAAGCGGCAACACAGCGGATGCAAGTACGTGTCATCTTGTCAGAAGCATCCTGTCTGCTGGCCGGAAACACATGACTGGCCTCGGCGACAACGATGATGATGAGGATAATGGTCACTGCACAGGCCATTATAGATTGATTTGAAGTTATTTGTACAACGTACGAGCTAACGAACGATTTGGCTTCGGCGTTGTTAACAGCTTCGGCCAGGCCGTCTGTAGCGCACTACTCCGTGGGTGACTATGGACAGCAAGATCTTAATGGAATCCTCTTAAGATGATAAGAAATGAGCACTCGAGAATGCTGTCGGTGGGAGAATGGGAATGGTCAAAAGATGGAGCGAGCAAAGGCAAAGGCCAGCATGAAGGAGTGGGAAAGAGTGCGAGAGGGACAGTTCAATCCATCATCGAATTAATGGACTTGGAATGGCGACCTTATGGCCATTTGTGTAAAGCTGCATATTGGTACAAGATTAATAGTGACATGTGAGTGGACGTGCCGAACAGCTCCAAAGAAGCTAATCACGTTTAGTGAAGTGCTTTCTCTGCTTATTCTAAATTAGTTGAAGATGTTTAAAGAAGCACAATTGCAAGGATTTAAGCTTTGCTTACACCGATTGGCTATTTGGGCTGTGCTTTCCTGTAAATATTAGTGTTATAGAAAACCTTTGTACTCCCTGCTTACCACATCCTCAGTAACGTCCGGAAACCAATAAAGTAAAGAAGCAATCATAAGAAGCTCTTTTAAAAGAAGCTGTTCCTACATGAAATACATCCAATACGAGGACGACAGAAAAGAGTCAATTTTCAAAGTGTCTTTGCTACATCCTGTATACTTGTGGCATTTCATTTGATGCTTCTTACATGTAGTACACTTAGGGACAGCTTGTAGACTCGATAAGTGAGATGAAAGGTGCGTGTGTCTTCGCCATCTGCTCTAGGAAACACTTTTTAAGATTGATCTAGAAAAGTGTGTAGTAATGGATTGTGGTGTTAAAGACATATCTGACGAAGGCTACATAATAGGACTAATGTATCAGCTAATGTTACATACAAGATGATATGTCCTGGATAGCTGAGTGGTGTAATGATGGATGCGTCGGTTTTTATGAAAGCTTTCGTTGCCTATTTCAAAGTAAAGTTAAAAGGTTTATTCTATATAGTGGAGTTGCTTCGTTTGTAATTAAGTCAAGAAGAAACTTGCTGTTACAGGTATTGAATAGCATGACCAGTTTTCAACGGCCTCAGTTTTTGATCAGTCAAGTGCAATTTGTTCTACTTTAGCGTAAAGAACATGACTATGTTACGTGTTTTACAACCAAAAGCATTACTGTTATTCCCACGCTTGCTGGAGCACTAAAACAGACTCTTACCATTCCATATGTAAATTTACCGTGTCTATGTAGCATGTGTTCTTTCTATTACCTTTCGACCTCCCCTCCTACTCTCAACTAGCAACTACCAACTCTCGGACTCAACTACCAGGAGCTGCTAACCACACTTTTATAACATTGTAATCAAGGTGCAAACGCCACAATCGCTCTGCGCTCTGTCCCATATTTTGCCTGGCACCTGATTGTCTAGACATACACACGTTCCGCAATCGTCCGATGCGCCGAACCAGTTTTGCTAACGTCTTGTTGCATCGTTCCGAAAGAATACGACTTTGACTCGTTATCGAAGCAAGTACAAAATAGCGAGTACGGTGGAAAAAAAAATCACACACACTCACATGAACTCCACAATAGAGCGCAGGAACTGGTCCGTTACCCGGTCTGGTGTGGAGTACCAGAGGCACGTCGGTGGATAGCATTTCGTTCTTGGAAAATAAAATTGCCGTGTTATTACTTCTGCGAATTGTACAGCCAGCATGTTCTAGTTTCACTCCTTAGACTCTTTCTCTTTCTCTCTCGGGAGGTGCGCAGGCAAGGGTACAACTGGGAAAGTGGATAAATGCATACCGTAAGGTGGTTTAATAATGTAACAAGGCTATCACAAAATAAAAACAAAAGCCACTAATGCCAGCGATTGCTATAACCCGCCGCAATAGTTTCTGTGTAAGTGGGAAGAGTTGTCGTTGCAGGTAGTGTGTATGTAACAACAGGTTGGTACAACAAGGATTTTGTGTGTGGTGCACGATCATTTCTGTATGTACCTTACTTATAATGCAATAATAAGTGTGAAACATAAGGTACTACCCAAGCAATGGTATTGAATGATTTGTTATGAAGGATTTTATTAACTTCATCATATTTGAAGTAATTTGTAGGTTATGACAAATGATCTTTCCTTTATATGTATCACCAGTATTGAGATCAACATGATCTGCACTAAACTTAACCCATTTTATATCACAAATTTCCACAATACGGAACACGTTCTAATCGCATCTTTGCTTACAAACTGTAATTCTTGTCGTTATAATATCCTTCTGTATCTGTATAAACTGTATCTTTATGATAAATATATTCGTTTTGTGTAATTTCAAAGATAATAGACCCATATTTCCAACGCCTGTGTATATAAATCACGTCCTTCTTCGGCGAGATTTCTCCACCACATCACGAAACCGTGCAGACAAGAACTTTCGTGAGGGAAACTTTCATTTCACGCTTTCAGTTCGGCTGCAAATTTTCCACCCGAGTAGTTCCCTCCTTGCGCGCGATATTTAATTATAGCCAAGAGGCGCTAACTTTATTAAGCAGCACTCGCTAATACCGGCGCACTGTCGGCGCCATGTGTGCTAGGTTCCGTTCCGCACTGCTCCATTACAAGCGTGAGTTTGAAGTTGTCGTCTGTCGGTGACAAGACGCCTGGAGTAAATATTACGCCCAGAAAGGCTGCCGAAATGAGTACAGGGCCACGAGTGCATCCGGAAGCCTGATGTCATTCTGCTGTGCTGCTATCTTTGCACCGGCTGGAGCATAAAGATTGTTCACGCATCCCTATCCCATGTTCATGTAGTTTGTGCCGGGACACGCTACTTGCACCAATGTGCTCTTGCTGGTGTATGGGTGCATGTTTGTTCGCGCTTCACGAGCGAACATGGAAAACACATTAAGAGATTACGAAGTAAAATTAGATTTTTCTTGCCCGTGCTCCGACGGGACCTCCGTTTTTACGAACCAATAATTGAACGCGACGCGATAGGATCGCATAATTTTCGATCCACCTACCACGTACACTGGCAGCCCTCTAGCCCTCACCACGGCACGTCACACGGCAAAGACAAATTTCCCCGTCCAGTTCGCCGCGTTGTGCGGCACGTTCCACGATCGCTAATGAATATCCTTTCAAGCGATGGGGTTTTTGCCGCACCCGATGGTAAGACACCGATGGGATGTGGGACTGTATGTGTGAGCAAGCAGGCAAGAACGATGGCCCCCCCGGAAGACGATGACGCCAGCCAACCCGTGTAGCAACGCTTCGACCCGGCTGCGCCTTTCATTACTATTCCCGGTCCGTTTAATGAACGACTATTAAAAAGCAATCATCATTTGTTGTCGTACACGAATCCATTAGATTGACCGATGATAAAGCGTTTCTTTCGGTGTGCGAGACTCTAAATCAGACGCTACGAATTCTTGTCGCCAAACGGCACGTCAACGTTGAGCACAAAAACCGGGTGGGCAAAATGGAAGCAGAAGTCGAAGAAGGTGTTTTCTTTTGTGGGCCGTTGTAGAAGGCTCTGTTTGGGTTCTAAAGAAATGCAACTCAGCGCGATGTAAGAAAGTGTGGCTCGCTTAATTATTATGATTGCGGAGGTTGACTCCGAAGCAGCCTGCTGGTTGCAAGAAGGTCCTGATGCTTGCCCGCCTTCCCGTAGAGGGCTGCCATCGTTCGTGCAAAAGAAACAAGTCACTCTTGTCCTTATCGTGCTTCATAAATCAACCAAACTCGACGGTCCTCAGCTGTCCGTTGTTCTGCTCAACCGTTGGTGCTGACGAAAAATGAAGTAATCTACACAATATTTTTAAGAGCTTTTCATTTGAATTTACTTCACTTTTCGACCAGTTAAGAACGGGCTAGGAATCGTACAGTCTGCCCAGTAAACGAACATTCTCTTCGGTGCAGCTCAAGGTAAGTGATTCCAGAATGGAAATAGCTCACACACCTTGATTACGGGTCTGTCAATGGGGCAATGGTAGGGCAGGATCAAGTGCTGCTAGCAGTACTGAGAGGAAGGAGTGTCCGAATGCAAATTAAACTGCCCACCTTCAACACCACATCCACTACCAGCACCATCACTCGACACGAAACACATTATTAAAGATTGAGTGAAAAGCGAGCGTTAAGAGGTGAAAACCAAAACGATGATTTTGATTAAGAAAGGTCAGCCACCGTTCCACGGTGGTGCGGGCACGGGTGAACATGAGGGCATCCCAGTTGTCACCGGGCAAAGCACCTACTCCACCGCCAATGGGTAGCTGCAACAAAAGGTAGCATAATTACAAGCCTGGAGTTGAGCTTGTGCGATCAGGACGAACGAAAATCAGGCAGCCAGCCATTGCCTGGACCTGTGATTAAGCACCTCTGTGTGAATATGTTCGAGTTACATTCGCTCCAAGGCTCTGTGTGTGTTTCCCGTTTCACCGAGAATGAAAGTGAGGACAGTGCTGTGATTGCGTACAGTGCTTGTTGTAATATTGAGGTCTTGGAAAATAGATGAAATTCTTGTTTTGGGATAAAAATGGTATCCATTCAGGCGTAGTTGTTAGCCATTTTATGATCATTTTCAAGAGTTTGAATACATTACAATGGTCCAATCCAGCTCATTCCTTGAATAAGTAAAACTTTCATAACAGTTGCATGAAATCGCTTCTCTGGTATCAATCATGCCTTGCTCTGGTATCAGAGCTATGCAATGTGCTTTGTTTAATCTACTTGAAATATAAGATGTTTTTTTATAAGATAAATTAAGATAATATAAAGGATAACATAATAAATACAAAATAATACGTGTAAGATAAATAATATAGGAAAGACAATCTTCGAAGAGTTTGATTTCTACATTAAATTTATTTATTTACTTATCTATGTATTTATTCTTTCGTAAAAATCTGTATGGTCTCTTATGTTTGAGCATTTATCCATTTAGTTAGGAGATTGATTATTGATTATTACAAACCAGACAGAATGACAGCAGTAGCGGTGCTTTGATTTCTTTTTCTGTCATCTTGAAATCTTACAGCATTATTTACAATAATTTATGAACACTATTAGGAGGACCAATAAGCTAATAGCTTTTTTATGTAAGATGTAACCATTTATTTACACTTATTTGGCTAGATAGGCCAATTTGTAAGTGTTAAGTGTACATTAAAATGATTTTTTTCCACTTTTTGTCATGTAACCTTGTACCATGGTAAATGTTATATGAAAAAGAATCATAGTTTGTATGATTATGTATGAATTGCACGGATTTTTGTCAGATATAAATTACACATTTTCCAAAATATAATTTCAACAATTTCACATTTGCCCATGGCCACACTATTGCACCGACAACTGTGGATGGAAATGAACGTGAGACGGAGAAAAATATTCATAGCCTTTCCAGTGGCTTGGCCCGCTGTTCTGAAAGCGGGACGAGACGTTGCAAGCAGCCACGGTACCACGTTGCTAATTACCACGCAATTCACATTTTATCAAGACTCTCATGCTCATGCAGTACGGGAGCGATGCAATTGGAGCCGAATGGCATTCATCGTCTCAGATGAAAGGAACGAACTCTCTGCCTCGTATACGCTCTCCTCGCTCCCCCGGCTTTACCGTACAAGCGGGCCACTTACAAAGCGACTCGCAAAAATGTACAAATTAAATTGCAAAATAGCGTGCAAAGAATAAATCCTAGCGCAAATGTTTTGCCTTTTAATCAAATATGAGCCAAATACGTCGAATCACATTGCGAGTCCGTCTTTCCCCCAACCCCGCTGATCGATATCGAGCCGTACGGGTACGGTAATGAATGTGCCTGCTGTGTAAACACAGCTACCGTATCGATAAACAGCCTCCTATCTCTGGGAAGGTTCGGTTTATTTGCATTACCCGTTATTCGGAATCGTTGCATATTTATTCCAATTGTACCATGCACGATGGACGGGCTATCGGATTCCACCGTAGTCATCATCATCATCATCAGCGCATTATTATTCTCCTGGGCAACCGGAGCAACGGTACAGCGTCATGCATACGAGCTGTTCGCTGTAGCTGTGGCGATACACCACCGTCAAACAGATTGAAAGTCACGAAGCATCCGCAGTGATACACACACAGCACACCATAGCAGCGAGAATGAATACATGCTCGTTGGTGATATGTTTCAGAAGTGCCTTTTTTCTTCCATTCAGGGCACAAAACTGCTCCCATGGTGCTTAATTAAACATGTTGCTTGCAAAAGTACAGGAAAAGCCTTTTTTCGTGGACGCCCAACTTGATGCTGTGGCAAACGGGGAACGAAGGGATGGGGAGTGAAAAATTACCAAACTCCTGCCGCCCGATCGGCAAAGGCCAAAGAGATTCCGGCCGTTGTACTCCTGTGGTGTAGCAAGGGCGCCCTGGGATCAACGAAACTTGAGCGTAAGCGGAGAGACGGAGCTTGCGGTTGCCCCTGTCATAATGCGCAATTTGTGGCACCGCAGTGTCTCGCTTTATGTGTCCCTCAGGCAAGCGTCACACGATGTGTACGGTGGATCAGAACCAGACGCAGGAGAAATAAAAAACTATGTTCCCCAGTATTTTACTCCCAAGGTCCCCGAAATGCTCGAACCGATGCGCCTAGGCAACGATAATACAATATATGTGTACAGTTATTTTAGAGCACCCAGTGGGCTTTCGGAACACAGCGGAAAGAATCTGCTTTGAATACATGCTCAGCGCCCCCCAAAAACACAACTGGGGTGACTGCCTTATGATTGCCTATTGGAGTTGTTTGTGGAAAGTGGATCACCCTGTTTTTTTTTATTATTTATTTTTTCATCACGACGGTAAGGAGAGGTTAACGAATGGCGAATGACGAGGTTGGCCAATCGCCTACGGGACTGCGTCTATGATTCGCTGCAGTTCTACGCGACACTGCGGTAAAGTACAACTTTTTTTCCATACCCTTTCGGTGGTGAAGCCGTAAACCTCCGGCATACACAAACACACAGGCTTAGCAACACAGGAAAAATGATGAACGAATCCGGTATGAGACTTGGAATAGAGAGAAAAAAAAATCAAGCCAAAGCAAATTAAGCTGCTTTAGTATGTGGAGGAATAAAACAAGCCAAGCTACAATCATGCCATCTCATGTGGAAGAAGCTCGACTCAAATTTTACCGCGTTGTCATGCAGACAACCACATAATATGCTTCGTACATGCGCTGGACACCGAGCAAGGGATGAAGCAAAATAATAAAAAAAGATAGATCCATTCCACGTCAGCTTCCATTTCACCTTAAGCTAAATCAGCGTGTTCTGACGTTTGCGTTCCAGCCTGTCCTGTCCTAGTTGGTTTCAACATCTATTTTTCTTTTTCCTCTAACCGCATCCTATGGTAGCTGCGAAAATAATCACAAAAAATCTCCCCAAAAATGGATTTCAACCGTCAGCTTAAGGGAAGATTGCCTATTCAACAGTTTACGAGGGGTTATTTTTTGTTTTGCAATGGCTCAAAATTCAATCCACTGCTCGGTGCGTTGCTTTTGTTGTTGATGCACTACAACACAATGCATGATGCAATGCAACCCGCCGAATAATAGCTCGCCGAACAAAGCGGACCGGATAAACTCTGGAAGCGTCACGAAAGGCACACAAAAACACAGGCTTTAGGCATTGACGAATTATGCAAAATCTAAACAACAACAGAAACGACGACGACGAAAACCCCATACACTCAATCCCCGCATCGAATTTCCATGCTGGACACGGGCACTAAATCTGTAATTGACATAAATCAAAATCGGCCCTCCAAAGCTTTACCATACCGGGAGGCGGAAAAAACATAGTTTGCATCATTCTGACACGCTCGCACCGTCCAATTCATCCATCATTTGGTCCTTCGAAACCGGATACACCACCGAGTGCGATCACGAACGCTGGTGTGGTGCAGACTGGCTGTTCCATGGCTCTATTTTCCCCAGTATTCTGCTTCCCCGTATTTGTGGCGGTTAGGACCATTCAAAAATTGAAAATTCTGACATCGTCCTCATGCCTAAGCGCGAGAGTAAATATATCATAGACACCGGGATGGACGGGGTAAAGGGCCACAAATAGAAAGAAAAAAAAGAAGCGAACCATCCCTTAGCCCTTCCGAAACCACTTCCGCTCATTGATCAGTCACAGTACGTGACGGGATTTGTGACGCGTGGCTTCACAGCAATGAACAACACAATAAAAAGCATGGCCCCTGCTACCGTCCCGCCATCACCGGACTGGCAAAGAAATGGAATTGTGAAATGGGAACGATTAAAATTCACGTGACAATCATTCATTATAGTTTGATTGAAGTTTCATTCTTTCTTCTCCCTTTTTCCCTCCACGGGGATGGATCATCAGAAATTTATGTGATTGCATTCGTGCGGCACGGTTCGATGAGCTTCCGGCGCTTCCGGATGATGTGGCGTGTGTCTGGTTAGAAAGTCCGACACATTTCCGATTTCGATTTGGCAAACTATTGATGCTATTCTGTCCCAGGTTGCGAGGAGAAAAATAGAAAGAAATCGAATGAAAGGGCGCACATCATTGTTGTTGCTTCACGAACGTCAATAGAGGGCGGGTATGAGCTTTTGATATAGAAACCAATACTCAAAAGTTTGTTTTATTCGACAAAAACTGAAATAATCTCATAAAAATCTTTGCAACCCATCAATTAATCAGGTTCACCACTTTTTGGTTAACTTGGTCAGTCTTTTAAACAATTTATATAAAGATTAAAAAATAACACACATAAAAAACTTCGTAAATAAAAACTTCGTACTAGAACTGGCTAACCTTACGACTGTCTAAAACACTGTCAAATTTGATTTTATTTAGTAAAGCTTTAATTACTAAAACAAAGACTTTGATTAGTTTTCTTTTTCTGTATTACCTTTGGAACGGTTGATAATTGGAGCTATTAATTAAAAAAAAAAACAAGTGGAAAATAGATTAATAGTTTTCCAAACGTAGTGCTGTGAAAGCTTATCGAATTAAGTTGAATTAAAATTTGTCAAATCTCCCAAAAACTATAGCATAGCTACTGCGAAACAACATTTCATACGATTTTTAGGGTCAGTTTAATTAATTCAACACTACTGAAGTTAGTTTCATTTCCAATAAGCGAGTTTTAAATTAATTTGCAAAATTGTCGCAACAACATGACCTTTGCAAAACATATTATCTGATTAGTCCTGTGATATCATCCCACGCTGTTTTGTATACAATCCCACTTCTTATCAATTAACCTAAGAGCAACGATCGAAAACACACACACACACCAAACAAATCGTTGAAAAATCGTGACCTTTCCAGTGAAAAATAATCAAAATAACATCAATTAGCACAAAATTGAACCAAAGCCCAACAAAAAGCGGCCAGAAGTGTTTGCTGTTCCTGTTTCAAAACCTCATTGCAACAAACGGGAAAGTTGTTCTTCCCACCAGCGAAACGTACGGTAGCAGATCGAACGGTGAAACGTGATCGACACAAAATTGGGGTAGCCTAATTCGCTAACGAGCAACAGCAGAACCCGGCAGTAGCAGCAACATTATGCACCACACCATTTCCCAGGTTCTTCACCCGGCCTCCCAGCAGGTGCACTGTTCCTGCAAATGCCTGCCAAATAATAAGCCGGCTGCCGGATAGACGAATGATTGGTAGGATTGCTCGGTTTCGTGCCATTCGGATACGGCAGGGGCCTCAAATTATACGTAAACGGACACCGGGTTTTTAGCGGGTCGTTGTTGCATGCGGAATGGTTTTTGAAGGGGTGGGGGTTCCGGAGGTTTCTCCTAATTGTTCCAAAACCGAACCGGGAAACACAAAACGTGACTCACCGCTTCCACCCCGCGCTTTGCGACTTTGCTTTGCGACCTGTGGGTGGGTGATTGAATTTGCCCGCGCAGTCCAACAAAGCGGCCCAGAACGGGTTTCGTATTCCGTCACTGCTAACGGCCTGTTGCAGCTGTTTGAAATGCGATACATAAACGCTAACTAGGTGCCAATGAGCAATGTGAGATTCGCAGGCATCATGCAGCAAATACTTCCCCCGTGGACGCGTTTGCAATTCGAGCACAGAGCTTTGAATTTTGCTTTCTGCTCCAGCACTCACTAGCTCATAATTATAGAGAAATGCTTGCTTAAGGTGAAACGGATTATTGTATTAATTAATCTCCACGCAAGCAGCTCACCCGCATGCAGGATCATGCTTTAAGATGATACATATTTTTTCTCCAACACAAACGAGCAAACATCCATCAAAATGGACAGTGCAGCAGCAGTGATTGTGTGTGGTGGTGCTGGCAGTGGAACGATAAAAGGGTTAAAACGCATCCAGAGCCCGGCACGGTTCGCTTATTTTGCCAACTGTGTCAACAGCCTAGCGGGCAGCCCGATTTTTCCATGTTTAATTTCCCGCATCGCAAATATCATTTTAATTCGCTCCACAGCGCTGCTGGCCTGTGACGGACGGACGGACGGACGGATGGTACGGATCCGGTTCACGGCACATTTTAGCTGACCCGCGCTACCGAGATACGAGCTATCGAGAGCAAGTGCAAGCTTTACGAGGGCTTGCTGCTGGATAGGTTACGATTTTCGGGTACAAGCCTTCCGCCAACGATCCGGTGCAAAATATGTCCGCAAACAAAAAGAGGAAAACACGACCGGAAAGCTACTGGAGCGTCAAATTAAATAGCGTTGTCGCTTTCGCAGTGCGTTCGTATGTGTGTGAGTGCGTGGTGCCGCCGATACGCCATCGCGCTGTGTTAACGTCAGGAGACGTTCGCGTCATTCGCTGGAGTGTGCATGAGAGAGAGTAATTTAAAAATAAATATCATGAACATCCGGCAGTACGTTTCTTGTTTTTATAAACGTTAACCATTAAGCAAAATTCGGAAAAATCCTCCCCGTCAAACAGAGATCTTAACAAACAACGCATCTTTTGTGTGGAAAAATACATTTCGACCGGTGTGCACTGTACTCGTACTTCGCCATTGATTTACTGCACACCACGCAATGCAATTATTCGTTTAATTACTTAACTTTCGAATTGCTCCTGTGAGTGTGTGTGTGTTTTTTTTTTAATTCGTGGTACTTCCAATAAACGCACCATAAACATACACACAAACGCATGCGCCCGTGTGTGCATGCGGTGGAAACACTTTTCTCAAATTGCGTCCAAAAAGCGCACTCTTCTTCCAACCGAGGTCTACCATTTTCGGTGGTTTCTCGCATGATTGTGTTTTTTCCATCCATTTTACGGGGGCTCGACCATCATTCACTTATTTCCTTTAACCGTGTGTGTGTGTGCACCATGGAGTGAAATTATATTAAAAACCCAAAACCAAACAACAGCACGGTTCAGTTGAGCTTGACGCACGGGACGGTTCGATTCGTTGGAACGGATTATTGATAATTTTGTTTGCGAAACGCGTTAATGGTTTAAGTCCATTTAATTTCATGTGCAGTTTTAATTCTCCTTTACACAGAATTTTAAATTGATTTAAATGAAATTTAATCAACATTTAGGTTAACATGCTTCCAGTTATTACTGATATGTAAACGAACTTTTTTTAAATTGTTGTTAAAAGAAGTTGACTGATCGAACATATATGAAACGAAAAGATAAAGCAAGAAAGCGATACAAAGAGGAGAAGTAAGAAATGATAAATCCTAGCCCTGCAAAGTTTCTGTAAGACTTAAAACAACCCTTATCCATAAGAGATCGTAGAGATGGAGGTGCATGGTGGTTTATAAAAACTTGACACAGAGTTTGTAAAATACAACAATACAACAAAATGAAAGGAGTTGGGCATCATACTCAACACACAAATGCCATGAGCAGGAATATACTGAGTTTATGATAGTGAGAAATCCCCAGAAACCCCAATCACATACATTTTTCAACAGATTCATTTAAACATAACGTAACCGATAAGACAGCTTAAGTGCAATGCTCAATTGTTGTGCATTAAAATTGCTTCTTGCGCCAAAATTGCTTTCCAACTGCAAACGTACTAACGAGCTAGCAACAGCCAGTGGCCGGTCTGGCAAATCCAATCAGCCGCACTGCCCATGGCACTGCGTAGCTAAAACCATTCTGGCTATAGTTAGATTTTACCGAGCAATTTAAAAGCTAAAACTCTAGCGACACTCCAACCCCCTTCCTTCTCTCCCCATATCGTGAACCGAATCCGACCACCAAGCGCCCATTATCTGGCGAACGCATAAGACTTTTCGACCGTGTGGCCATTGCACTCCGCGGAAAATCGTTGACCACACTCGGCGCAAAGTACGCTGCACCATTTTCCCGACCTATCTCGGTCGCTTTAAATCCATTCGACAAGCCTAATCGGTAACCAATACCGCCACTCGTTACCGTCCACTTCCGGGTCCGTGTCGTGCAAAAATGGGAACTTTGGTGGCTGTCGGAGTCGTTGAACAAAAACCAAAATAAAAAAAGGATCGAAAGCTAACCGACCAGATAGCAGCCCCGTTGATACTACTGCAATTTGCAATTCGCAGTGCAGCAGCAGGTATAAAGCTGGCCCACCTATCAACCGGGCAGAGCTCCCAAAATCAGAGCACTTGTAGCCGCACAAATAGGGACGCAGGACACTCACACATTCGCAGAGCGCAGCAATAACAAAAAAAAACTGCCTCCGCTTCCGGTTTTGTACCGAGAATGTACCGTGTTTCGATATCATCGTACATTATTTCCGGGCACAAATGTTCGCTCCTCGGTCCGTGGGCAAACATTTGGCTTGCCAAAACGGGGGGAGAGAGAGAGAGAGAGAAGGGACGTTTTGGAACTGCAAAACTGGTGGAATCAAAAGCGATCTGCATGTACGGGTTTCGCCTTCGTCGACCACAGCCCGGGGCGGCCAGCCTCGGTGGCTCCGGTGTGACCGGATAATGGTCAGTTCCAATTTTGGGGTTTTGGGGACAGGTATTTTTCAATTTGTATGTACACTGTGGTTTTTCTGGGCTCGCTACTCGCTACCATTCTGAGCCGATTTGCTTCCGTGAGTGTGGCAGCCGCTGCTCTATTTGGCCCCTTTCCCCGTCTTGTATGTGGCTCCCCTTCCCCGGGAGTAAAGGAAAGGTTAGTGCACTACGAACAGGCGTTTCCATTATTGGGCCAGGCTTTCAGCCAGCCACCGGGCAAATGTATCTCTGCGGTTTTTTGTCCACTCCACCCAACCCGTACCAGATCTTTCTTCTCCCCTTTGTGTCGAAAAAGCCATTCCGACTGATCTTTGCGTGTGGATCGTGTGGAACAAAATGGTTGCAAATGGTTATCTGCTGGTCGGTTAACGAAAAAATCACACACGCACAAACGCATGGACGAAATCCACCTGAAACCTGAATTGCTTTCGGAATAATCGTGGCAGGAATTTTGTCGGTGGTCTCCACAAAACTAAAGACTGTTTTCGATTGTCGTCACTATACCACCATCCGTTTTGGTGATGATACTGTTTTTAAGCTCGAGCACCTTGTGAGCGATAAAATGAAAAACTAGTTTCGGTTCAATTTTACAATGCGTTTTTGTTGTGGAAAGTGTTAATTACTCTTTCGGGGGTGTAGAGGAAAGTATTCAACTGCTGGTAGAGAAGTATCTTTGATAATACCATTGCAATAATCGTTTTAGGAATGGTTGATCTTGGTTTTTGTCTGTTTGTGCATTATATGGAGTTTAATTTCTCGTGGGTAATTTACACTTCCTATGAGATTATATTTATTTCTAATTACACCCAACTAAGTAAACTTCATCGCTTGATGGCACAATATCGACCACATGCGTTTTGTGCATGCGGCAGAAGACAATAATAGTTTCAAACATGAAGCTGTCATAACAGCTTGATCAAATACCCGAAATAAACACTGTTAGTCTAATACGTTCGTTAAACGATTGCATTGCAAAAATTTGCATTTTTTTTTTCTTCTAAAATTAGTCTCATTACATCTCAATATTATCTCAATTAGATCTCAATAAGTTTTACAAATATTTAAAATATGTGTTATTATTCTAAAACAGAGGGAATCATTACTTTCAACTTTCAATTAGTGGTCTTTCTAATTTTAAAGTCATATTTTCCCGTTTATCTTTGATTTGAGCAATATTTTTTTTAGCTTTGCAGTTGAAATAACTCAGAAGAGTTTCATTTTATGTTGAAGAAGTAGTAAGTTTTTTTGTAGTAATTCGTTGTTCATCAACAAACGTATATGAAAGCCTATGTCGTGAGCAAAAATGGAATCAATAATAAAAAAAACTCTCTTGGAGATGCCGGGTATCGATCCCGGTACCTCTCACATGCTAAGCGAGCGCTCTACCATCTGAGCTACACCCCCGTGGTTGATGAAGGTGCGCTATTTTAGCACTTGGTTCGTTGTTTCGGTACGGTGAACCACTTAAATGTTCCGTAAAGTGATGTGAAGTGATAAAAATAACAGTAATAACTGAGCAAAAAGATGCGTTCTATAAACATCCATTAATTTAGATGATACAGATAGCACATCAGAATCATCGAAAGGGACTAAACTATTAGATTGTGCAACAACTAGATCTCTTAAATTAGGGCCAGTCAAAAATAAGTTCAAAAATGGGCACTGAAAGGGTCAAGCAGGGCTAAGCTTGTTAAGCTGAGCGGCAACTGGACGCTATTGCAAATCGCAGTTATTTGCAATTTATAATACAGAATGGTATGACTTATTTTAAAACTGCTCGGTCAAAAACCTTGATGTGAATGGATTTCTACTTACGTAGCAGCATAACTGATATCAAATAATTTACGAAAATAACGTATCAGAGCGTATCATTAGAAATAGAAGCACGGTTGCAAATGTATTTGAAGCGTATGTGTTTAAAGCATCTTTTGGACAATTAGATTCATTTTTTACTTTTGTATAACACTTCCTCCTTTTATTTCAAATAATAATATGTTGAGCTATGTTTAATCCACAATACAAGAAATTGCCACAAATAATGAATAATCATTTTAAACTTTTTAATGATTGTGTTTTGATTAAAGTTTTTTTTGGATAATACTCTTAAAAGTAAAACAAAACTACTTCCTCCGTTTCCCCCCAAAAACATAGCTTCCTTTGTCTTGATCGAGCATGATCAAAGCACAAAACAATTTGCAATGAATATCTCTAGAGCAATCTACGGCAAACAAGTCCCAGCACTTGAATAAAATAACATTCTCATATGCTCAAACCCGCACCTCTCACTCCACCCTGTGCCACACTGTGGCGTTGAGTCCAACTCTCCTCGGAGGAATCTTCACATCCCTTGGAGAAATATTTTTCGCATTGAAATGCTAATTCTTCACTCCATGCTGCACAATTTAGATCAACCGGCACATGGCAAGGCTGGCACAAGCTCGGCTCCGTGTGTCTTTTTTTCCATTTCGCCCTTCCTCTCCACACACACGCACGGTCGGGACGAACGGTTCGGTTAGAAATATTTTCGGAATGTTTTGAAATGGATATTTAATTTCCATCCATGTATGATTTGCTCGTGCCCTTTTTTTCTGCAGCCCCCTGCTACTCCGCCATCGAACGGAAAAGATGTTTCACGGATAAGCCAACCAGCCGTTCGTACTCCTCCGCCTTTGCTATCTGCCTATCCTTCCCGGCCCGGTGCTGAGGCGGAAAGGCAATAAAATCTGACACTACTGCTTGCCGACCGCTTGCCACACACGTAGGGCCAGCTTTCGTCGGGGGCCGCAGACAGATTGTATGCCGCAGCAAATATCGCCACCGTCATGGGTTCCCGCCCTTCATCCCGCTCGGCGCCTAATCTCGAATCGCCAAAATGCATTCCACACATCACAAATATGGGGGGAAACAGGAAACGAAAAGACCCCCCCAGGAGAGCTTCCGCCCGGGACGGAGAGGATATATTGCTCCCCATCTAAGGGAGAAAAATGGTACTAGACGGATGCTGGCGCTGGATGCCGTGGAACAACGGGTAGAGTATAAACCAGTGGAAAATCTGCATACATATATATTCGGAAAGCCGAACAAGCAACAGACAGTTTTCAACATGAAGGGGGTGGAAGGGTGTGTGCGGTCTAAAATGAAATGAAAAACGAACCCACACAAAAAAAAGGAAAATCAAAACTACCCAAGAAACCCTCCTGAAACACGGTACGAAACGCGGTACCGACGACGATATGCGAATAAATAAATGCCTTTTTGCATTTCACCATACATCCTTTTATTGGTTTGCTCGTGTGTGAAAGGCTTCCCGTGACCGTGCTCTAGAGGGCAATGGTCGCGCGAGGAAAGCCTCCGGGGCTAGAGGGGATAGGGGATGGTGGCAATTTTTATCGCTGCCCAAGATTTTTATGGTTTTTCATATGAATATTTAAGTTGCTCCTTTCGTCACATTCCACGCCACGTGTGTGGCAATGGAGGGGAATAAGGAGAGAGAGAGAGAGAGTTTTATATCTTTCCTGCAGTCGTATGCGGTACATGGCTTTTTTTGTGCACTCTTTTTGATAGTTAATCTTTTGCCCCACTGCATCAGGACAGCGTATGGTGGAGAATTTAAAATTATCTTGATAATATATTTATAAAGTTTCTAAACAAACTTTTGCTTTTACCGGCAAACGAGCTTTCACTGTAAACGCTGTTCACATAAATACGCTTATCTGGTCGGATCGTTGCCTGGTCAACCAAAAAGTCATTTCCATTTTATGGTCCCTTGAAAACGAAAAAAAACACCCTTTTACCCATTGACCTAATTAACACAGTCGAACAGATAATGTGATCCCATCTCGCCCCAGGCACAATTTATTGCATTTTTAATCTGCTCCAAGCTGCCATTCAAACGCCCATTGAGATTTAAATTACTTTCCGTTTGTTTGATGGTTTGGTCACCGAAAAAATAATCGGAAGAAATGAGACAAAAATGCGTCACCAGCCTCTAGTTGACAACTGGACGTAATTTTAATAAAGCTCGATCGTTTTTTCCCCGTTGAAATCAAACCCGTAACTCTGCACTTCTTCCCGGGCAGAAAGTTTTGCAAAGAATGTACGCCTTTCAAAACCCCAGAAAGCAGCAAAAGCAGCGATGGAAAGAATGCGAAATATGCTCCCCATCGTCACCCACTCAGACAGCAGTGAGCTGGGGCAATAAAAAAATCGTTTGTTCCCCGGCGCTCATGTCACACTGTGCGGACGAACAAGGAACAGGGATACCTTTCTGTCACCGGCAAGGCGAGCTGTCTGTCCCCCCCTCCCCCTCCGTTCCCAAAATATGCAGCGTGCCACCCCGTGCCGCCTTTGCATTCGGGGACGCTGACACGAAAACTTCCGGCAAATGCACTTCTTGACAATTTTCTGTTTCCCGTTTTACTTCCAAACTCCCCCCTATCGAAATGGGAAGATCTAACGGCAAA
This sequence comes from Anopheles arabiensis, assembly GCF_016920715.1. NCBI lineage: Eukaryota > Metazoa > Arthropoda > Insecta > Diptera > Culicidae > Anopheles > Anopheles arabiensis. The sequence continues at coordinate 25,681,602 of NC_053518.1, forward strand.
GGAAAGTGACACACGTCGTGCAGGGGGTTGGCTCGGAGTCGTTTCCGGTTCTCTTATGCTCGCCTCACTTTATGTGCTGCTTTCCTTTCCGGCACAAAACCTCCCATTGTTTCTCAAGCCTTTTCTACACCGATGTTAAACCATGGAGGGTTTTTTTCTCATTCTTTCGTGCAATCTAAACGTTTGAAGCAGTCCAACAAAAAAAACAAGAAAAAAACAGTATCCCTATTCGGGTAGGTTTTTCCTTCGTCTGCGTTTTCATCTCGTGAAGGGTTTTGTTTTTGATTGCCCACTCTATATAGATTCGCGCGGAGCGTTCGTTTCCTTTTGTGTGACATTAATTTTTAACTTTTTCTACTATTTCCGCTCTCTATCTCTCTCTTAGCTCCTTTCTCTGTGTCACAAGAGCGGCATCAGGTTTATGTTAAAGGAAAATGGTTCCGCCCTTTCCACATGCGCTAGATAGTGCAGCCTGACATGCGACACCGCACACCGTACACCGATGCATATCAAATGGTTATCGCATTCTGCACGAAACGGCATATTGTCGTCGTTGCTGCCCCCTTTGACTCCCTGCCTCCCTCTCTATTGTCTGCTTGTTGCCCAAATTTGCATACGAAGTGGTGCAAAAGACACATACACAGGCGGAGAGTCGGTTGACAGACGGCCCTGCTGCTCAATGGTGAGGCTCTAATTGCTGGTAATCCGGCGAACTAAGCATTGCTTAATCGTTCCTGTGAGCTAATTGGCGTGTGTGGTGGCAAACTGATAAGCTCATCCGTTCGGGCGGAAATAAACACATTAGGAAGGGACACAATTTATGATTATGTCCTGTTCACACGATGCAAAACAGGACGTTCCGTATGGTGCTAGGGTGGAAAAGGTAGGCTGAAGCGTGGTTGTGAAGGCATTGGCGAGTTTCTTGGAGCAATGTGCACGATTGTGCTTGGTATGAAATGTAAATTAATATTTTGCAAAACGAACAATTTTTCATTTGAGTTTAGTACTTTTTGGGCGCTTTGTTTTATTACGTACTTCTTCTGCAATGTTATAGGCAAGTAAGAAACGTGCCTGTCAATATGCTAGCAGCGCACCACAACCTTTATTGAAATACCATAACAACTCGAACCCACGCACACGCCCACCCAAATGGAATGTAATTTTGAAACATAACCTCAAATAATCCAACCGAAGCTTTTAACCGAAGCAAGCACTCTCAGCCTGCCTTTGCTGCAATTGACGTCATTCTTTGAGTGTGCCGTGGCAAGCAGCCGAACATTCGCTTTTCCTTCCCATTTGACTGTCCTTGACAATATGAAACTTTTCAAGCACACACTTGACTTGACTTACCCTCCATGCTCGACCAAAAAAAGAAAAACCGAAAAGAAGCTTGTGCAGAGGTTAACTTTTTCTTCCACGGAAACATAACCACTGCCAACTTTACGCTGGCCATCGCCAGTTGCCTTTTGCCCATTTCTCGCGCTTTTTCACACAAACACACTTGCACACTTGTAGAACGATAAACTGCACAAGCGGCCGAAGAGGAAGGCATAGCGGGCGCTCCATGCTCAAACTCGCCGTGAGAGCCCACAAACAAACCGGAAGCTGACAGCACAACCTTTCATTCGCTCGCCACAAATCGTTTGGCAAGTGTTTCCGTGAAGGGCACAAAATTTATGGAATTCTGTGTTTTATTTCTTCCTGTGCTGGTGCATGGCTCAAAGCAAGCGAACCCACTCTCTCTCTCTCTCTCTGTCTGCTATATTCGCTTTCCCTCCCTTATCTTCTGCTTTCACATCGTTCTTTTGTTTTACCCGAGCAACGGAATGACCAGCCAGTAGCGGGAAAATCTATTGTTTGTCACGCTGACAAGTGGTGAACGGTTCAAAGTTTGATTCACAATGCTGCAAAACAATAAGGTAAGGCGTACTCTTGATGTAAGGGAAAAGCAATGTGAAGTTAAGATTTATATCATTAAATGTAGCTTTAGAAATAAAAATTCGACAGCATCCTATGAAAATTAACACAAAATGTTAAATAAATTATATTCCCTAAATATCATCATTCTCTATTGTTAACATATGGTTTGTTTTTTTTAAAAGTAATTAACAGCTAACATATCGTTTTTGTAAGTATCCCATTTTTGCTTCATTCATTGTCTTGAACCACTTCGTAACATCATTTAAGAATGCCAAAACGCCTCTCGTCCTCCCTAGTTTGTGTCACCATTCTGACATCCATTTTCACCCTCACTGTCTTCTTTCTTCCCCCCACAGCACAACTGCACAGTGTCAAAGTTCCCCGCCTTGACCGAAAAGGACTCTGGAGCTTGGCAATTATCTACCTGAAGAAAAATAACAACCAGATGTCCCAGATACTGGGGTATGAGCCCAGCAGCAGCTTGGGGAAGAAATGGAACGAAGGAAAGTTTAGTGATAATTAAAGAAACCATGGCGACTTCTGCGGACAATGCGACCTTTGCCCCTTACGGACGATTGACTTCCGGACGACTTTCAGTCAGAACGACGTCCGGGCAGACTTACCACACAGGCTCACACATTCACAGCGCATCATAGTAAAGTCTGCTGAACATAGATCTTTACCTTTTTACTGCCCCTTCTTGTCACGTTTCACGGGGCAAAGAAACGTTTCCGTCAAACCAGTGGCACGCGTAGAAAATGAGGCATCTTAAACAATAAAAGAACTAGCTTTCTTGCTGCTCCAGTGCTTGCAGAAACGCATTTCGAGATAGAAATAAAATCATCTCACAAACAAAGGAAAGAAGACAAACAAGAGCAGAGGAAAGGATAGCAAAAGAAAAAAGGAAATGACGGCAGGAAACGGTTCGCCGCCCATTTATTCGCACCGAGCAAGGGCAGAGAATTAATTAAAAAGTCAACCTCAGAAAAGACCCGGGCGAAATGTCACACTGCAGACATCGTTCCAGCATCGACCAAATGTCAAGAAGAAGAAAGGGCAGGGCCCAAAAAAAAAGCAAAAATGAACGTTTAAATTTTAAACGTCTCAGCAGTAGCTTCACTTCCAAAAGGAGCGTCTTTATGGTCGTCCCGCACCATTTACCAATCGAATTCAGTACATCAAAAGCTAACAAATGCGCGCGAAAGCGCCGGTTTGACTCTTTTGTTACAGCTGGCAAGTCAGCGAGCACAAGAATGGGAATTTACGAATGGGCCGGAAGGGTGGCGTGTGTCCATTAGATAATGAGTAGCGATTGCTGTGTAGAGTAGCTGGTTGCCGCAGCGTTTGGCACAACGCACGATTTTGATAACGGCGGGAGGGTGCGTTCTTACAAACAAAGCCACCGCGAACCACTTTCGTGCTGAAGGTGATTGCATTGCTCTTTCCCGCGTGCTTTAATTAGTTAATGGATTAATAATTTTAACAAACACATGCAAACAACCAACACGCTAATGGTGTCCGCCGAGGTGATCGGGACAGCGACGCGCCCAGCCGTTCGATCACAGCGCTGACCAAAAACCGTTCACTTTGACGCACGGGAGGATCTCGCTATTGCCGTGCGAGGGATGTTGGTTAACAGGCCCGCAGAACGGGCCACGTCGTAAGCGATTTCCTTTTATACTAATTGGGATGTAATGAGCTGCTGCTCAATACGCGCCTTTGTTTGAAATGGATCATTTGAGCTCGCACTGTGCGTCTGGACGGGCAATTTATCGCTGTCTCGGGATAAATAATGCAAACCAATTCAATCAAACCGGTCAAGTACGAAGGGCCGGCAATTGTTCTTCGATGCGAGGATGATGATAAACAGTGTAGAATCAATTACAGGAGAGGGTGTTGAGCGTCAATGGTGGTTTAGTGCTGTGATGTTAAACATATTACTTGGCGTTTGGAGTGTTTACATAATTACTTCAGCATAAATTCTGAACCAGAATCAGAACACCGGGAAAAGACAAAGAGAAATTTCACAAAGATAGCAGGCACAAATGTAAAACTTTCAACGTATGAAATAGCAGGAAACTCCCTGAAATTCCCACTATACAGAGATAAATGCTCTACATAATACTTCATAGAACTTCCATCGAACCACTGCAATGTTCCTGTTTTGTTGTTCACGGCTCCTAAAACTTTCCCAACACTCATTTAACTCTTTTTTTGTGTTGCTAGAATTGTCATCCTATTTTTCTTAATTATTCCCCCTTACTGTTAACATTTCCTCCCGTACAACACACAACTGACATACATCACACGCCCCACATACGCTGACAAATGCAGATTTTAAAAACAAATCCACATTAAAGCAACCACAGGCGTGCGGGCTCGCATTTTGCTCCTTTGTTTCTGCTAGAGGGGAAAACTTTTACCGTGCAACAAATTTCCACACCATTACTCATCGCGAACGCGAACCTGTGCGATGGTGGTTGGGTGACAGTAGTCCTAAATTCACTTCACGCTAATTTTCCATCCACATGAAAAGACAGACACACACACACACACACCCACACATGCGTGCTCGCGCTTCCACCGAAGGGAGTGGCCTTCGCGTGTCAGTCATTGTCACTGGGGACTGGGGCACGAGTGGGCCCGGGAAAACGGCTGTGCACGTTCCATTACCACGAGTGACACTCGCAAGTAGCACCGTGTTTTGTGGAAGAAAAACTCTCCGAAAAAAACAATGAACACCCCAACCGGTCGGTTTGAAACTGACTCGTGCACATTCTTGCCACTGTGTTTTGAAAAATTCCACCCGCCAACAACGATGACGGTGAAATTACTACACTCCAACGGCGGCAGCCACCACAATGGCAAACAAAAAGAATTGCAAATGATGCGCAAAACGGAACCACACTCGAAAACGGTACGTGTGAAAGTGCAGTTCCTCTTTCTCGCTTTGTGAAACACTAGCCGGCAAATGGGCAAAAACCGGGCGCCCTGCCACCAGGCAGATTTGTTTTCATCTGTGGAGGCTTCTTCGTCTTGTCCGTCGTCGCATTCGCAGCATTCAGCACACTCCCGCCTGCAGTGTCGCCCTAAACAACCGCCAGGATCCCAGGGTACGTGCCGAAAGCTTCCCTTTCTCAGGTTATTCAAAAACATTACTCCTTTTCCTTCATGGCTTGTTGTGCCAAACAGTGAATGGCAGGGGTTTTTGGTGTGTTTTTTAGACCGTGTGTCCTCTCATCTCTTTCGCGCTGTTTGTGGGGTAGCAACATTATTGCAAACAACGCGGTAACGACATCTATAGCGATAGAAAAAAATGTCAGCCAACACATTTTTCATACCGCCCGGTGCCGTAAGTGTTAGGTCCTGTGGTGAAGAAGGCAGAGGTTTCTTACTTGAGCCGCACAACAAAATGCACTGTAGGTGGACGTAAAAGTGACCGTCCTAGTCGGCAAATGCTACCAACATTATCATTCCCTTTTTTGTCAAAATAGTTTTGAATAGTTGTTTTTTATTTATTTTATTCATTCATCATTTTGAGGAATACGCTAAGTTAATTAACCAATGTTATTTAATCGATCAAAAATATCCTGGTTGTTCTAATAAAGGAAACATAGACCAGAAGTTCTCGCTAATATTTCATAGATGTTTCATTTAACAAAATAACATAGATGTTATATAAAATCAAACGAATGCGTCGATGTTTATAAATACTATTTTGTTTAAGTCTATCATAACTATATAATAAACTATTTTTTTATAAACTAAAACAAACAAGTCCATAAAAATGAGAATAAAATCCTCAGCTAAACTAACCAATAAATTTAACTCCAATTTCCTTAATGAATCGTTTCCTCCCTCCATTTTCGGTAACTTTCAACCACTGTAGAAGCAACATTTTATTTCCATACTTCCCTACAATGGTAACCATTTGCCGAGACGGCGCATAAATAAACAATACAAATGAAGACACACACACACACACGCATACGCACTCAGTAAGCATTCCGCAACACTAACCACTTCACACGACGAAGCTCGTTCCGTGCTGGAGGATAGAAAAACAAAAACAAAAATGCGCAACCACTAGCGAAAGGAGTGAAAACTAGCATCATTTTTCATTCCGGTAGACAATATTTTCACTCCGGCATTTGTTTCCGGGGTTTACTGCCCGTACCGGGCTGCTGCTGCTGCTGCTGCTTCTCTCATTTTAATTTTGAAGATTTAATCTAAACTACATACTGCAGAGTGTGTCGCTACGACTAGAGATGAGAGTGGCTGTGTGTGTGTGTGTGTTCCTTCCTGTTCCTGTGCGATAGCGGCACCGAGCACGGGGGTAATCGAAAAAGAAACGAACGGCTGTTTTGCACACCGGAAGGACCGCTACGAGTGTGTATTTATTTATGTTTTTTGTTGTTGTTGTTGTTGTTGTCTGTTTTGCTCTGGCACTTGGCCACCTGCGGGGCCACTTATTTATATCAACGCCAGTGAGCGTTTTTCCACGGAAATGAAACCTACCAAATGCGGGCCGAGGGAAGGATTGTTGGATGCTGGAGCGGGACAGCGGTGGCGATGGATGAATAATGTGTACACACCGTGTGCCACCACCTTTACGTGCGGCCGACACCTGGGCCAATTGTTGGCCGGCGCAGCGCCACCACCACTGCCATTAAGCGTAACAATATTTCTGGCCTGTTAATTATTGACACGGTTTATTATGTAGCAGTCGGTGACCGGGAGCGCGGTGGTTTGGGATATTAAAAAATGCATTCATCCATCAGTGACATTGCAGCTCACCGCACCCCAAGGGGTCTCTGGTAGTCGAATGGGAATGCTTTTTTGTGTACGTGAGTGTGTATGTGTGTGTGTATGTGTACGCGTCATTATTCAAAGGAAGAGAAAAAAATAGTGCCCACCGGTTACCGCAATGGGACCGCTTAGCGGTGAACGTTTGGCGTTAAAAATGGTGTGCAACATTGCGTATGTCATTGTATCGGTTTTAAGCGCCATTTGACCGTTTGTTGAACGGGCAGATACGGGCGGCCGGGGGAGGAAATATATGCAAAAGATCACACTTACCAATGATAAATAAAAATGCACAAAAAGGCTTTGGTGGGAAGGGCGATCAGTGAACGTGGTGAAACAGAATTCCAAACCAAAATGAAGCAGCTACTGAATGAATTGTTGAGCGTCAAATTAAAAAAAAAAATCAAACATGAATTCACAGAAACAAAGAGTGTTAAATAAACTAAAACTTATTCATTTTGTTTTGCTTCTTTATACTTTATGCATTGAATATGTGTACAAAACCATACAGCATGAAAATCGATCAGCTCGTTTGTTCATTAAATGCAGCGATGAAGCTTTCCCGGAACCAAATTCTAGCGAGTGATGTGAGTGATTATAAACAAATCTGTTGGTTCCAATGAAGAACATTTAAACGTTTTTCTGCGTAACTTTCGATGATCTTTATTTTAATTATCTAAATTATTTATTTCAATTTTCTTTAATTTGCTTTTTAATCAAATAAATCAGTATGTAATGTTATTTTTGCTTATTGTAAACTAACTAAATGTTCATGGTTGATCTTTCATACTTGATGAACAGCTAGCTTAGTACTAAAACGATCAATAAACTGATCTCAGATTCTTTCAGTTTCCTTCTCTAGAGACAAGTTTAACAAGCTATTTTAATGCATTGTTTTAAGTTCTTTAAAATCGAATCAAAGTTATGTTATCATTTTGGAAATTATTAAAATACAATTCATTCCAACGACGGAAACATTCAAATTAATGCTATCAAATTTATTTCAATATCTCTAGTTCCTCTTTTTTTTTTTCATTCCACAACCTCCCCAAAAACCCCAACCAAAATAGTTAGCGAGTACAGGCCGTCGCAACATTTACTTTCGCTTCCGAAATTCCAATTGAATGGGAAAGCATCGCTGCACATTTCAGCATCCAAATTTCCGATCAACCGTTTCTCGGTGGAAGGGTAAATAATAACGAAGTCAATACTGGGCCAATAAGCGGCCAAACCACAGTAAACGATCTGATGGCAAAGCCTACATTCTAAACAAATGCGTACACCGTACACCGAATAGCATCCACCGACATGTTGTGGTAGTTGGTCCCTCCCGGGTGAACAGGTGTGGAGGCAAAATCGGCCATTGCCTTTTGACTATTAAAATAATAAAAACAAGGCTAAACCTTCCCATTACCGAAACGCACCCTGCCAAAACCGAATATGGGTTAGATACAGCAGGAGCCGTTGGGTGGCGTACAGGGCACAGTACAAAAATGTTACCCCTTTACCATGGAAAACCCATCCAACCGAGACAGAACGGATGGCAACGACTAATAATCGCTTCGATGCTCTCGCAGGCCCCATTGCGGGGGTCGTGCGGGTAGGGGGGAATAGGCGAAGAAAAGGGTGTATAAAATTGGAAATGTGTTTTGATGTTTTTATTTTATTTTTTTTTTTTTTCGGGCAATGGTCCAATCAAAAGTGGCAAAGTCATTGGTTACGGTATTACGAGCTTTCCCCATGGCCAGGCTACCTCCCACACCTAATTGGACGTTTGTTCAACCGAGATTTTAATGAACGCATTCGGTGGCCCGGCTACTGCTGCGATTGGGGCTTTGTAGGTGGCTCGCTGCATGTATCTCGTTTGGCGTTGGTTTTGGGGTCAGCCCTTGGTAACTGGATATTGCGTGTGGTGACATGATGCGTATTTTTGGGGTCTGAATCTATCTAGTTGTATCGACAGTAGACCTTGATTGAAATAGATAATAAAAAAGCTTTTAATAGATAATAAAAAAGGTGTTCGAAAATGATTATACATTTTAAAAATATAAAATATTTGTGTGAGAAATTATAAATGTTTAAGATGAGATCTACAATGCCTTTCCGACTCATGTATTGCTTAAACAGATATTGCAGTGTCTGTGTGCAACAAATGACTTTTCCATGATGGATGAAACCTTTCACGATGCGATTAAAAGCGGGTTCGCACACAACCACAAACGCATTCACCGCTCTTGCCCCACACACTGGCCACCGCTTCTGCCCACCTCGTTAACGCACCAGACATTACGTAAATAATCAAAACACTCCAACAACCCCAACATACACCTCTCGTCGGCACACATCGCATCTCGTCGCGTGTACGCATCATTGGAGCCACCGCGTCACCGCCGTTTCGCTCACTGTCTCCACACCGTGCGCATTAATCTTGGTAATTGCCAATTAAATCTGACAGATTAATCGCATTAATAAGTCTCCAAAACGTACCAGTGCCCGGTTTGGCAATGGCATGGTTGGAAGGGTTTGCGAGCGCAAAACGCTCCAAGATCAATAATCCACTTCCGGTTGGGTAGTTACTGTGGTTAAGCTTTTCGCTAATCTAGTCTCGTCTCTAGACTCATGCACATACTGACGTTTTTCGGCACCGAAGGAAGGTGTAAATATGGCATACTTGCAGTGCTGATCTGTGTGTTCTTAATCTGCCTTCTTCGGGAATGGTAAATGATCACTTCTGCTTGAACGCTTCTACGCTTAATGTACGAGGGCAGAGCGTAATGATAAACACACCGAGCCGCTTAATCCTTTGTTTTTTCCCCTCTCCGACGTTCTCCAACAGAGTAAGATTATGACACCTCAATTATATTCACTCCATTACCTTTCCCGTTTTTACGCGTGTGTGAGTTTTGGTAGAAGTGGTTCGAATAGTGAGTAATGGCGTAAATCGTTATAGGAATTGATTTATTTGTCCATGATATATTCTTCATTTTCAGTTTCATCAACTTTATGAAGAACACTTACTCTCCTCTCAATAACATGTATCATAAAACAACCTTCGCCATTCATTCAATGCTCATGGCCACTTGTGTCCTTTCCTTACTTACTGCATCACCGTCGCCACGAACCCAATCAGACAAATTAGTTTATTTGCTGGCTCATTTGTAGCCGTGCCAAGACAGCCACGACCAATCCAGCACAGACTCTCCCGAAGCCATTTTCGTGCTTCAACACCGTGCAAGAACACAAACTCAATTTTCTTCCCCACATGTGTGCAGTGCAATAATTCGATTGGACTGTTTTGCAAATATTGAATTTGTCCACTCCGCTCGGCTAAATGAATCAACTGAGAATCTCACACAAATTTAATTGGCTGCATAAGTGGCCCATCGAACGCAACCATGATGCAGATGTATTTACTTACAGGCCCTGGCCATTTCTATACACTGTTGCGGCAAACAAAGAAAGCACTAAATCGCTACACTGTACTCCGCCGTGTCCTTCCGTGCTGCATCGGCTTTGCAAAAGCCTGTGCTTGCAATGTTTTTGCATGATTAATGCTGTCCGACCCGGGCCCGACGGCAAGGATGGGGTCTATTGTGTTTGCAGCTTCTCCGTGCTGTTGTTACTGGGACTGGGAGTGCAAATATACGTGCGGCTCGATTTCCCTCGCTGCATAAATAACAACCGCAAGTTCAATCGAGCGCAAGCAGTGTGCGCCTGCTGGAATGGTTTGAACTGGAACAACGACAATAGCAACAGAAAGAGAGAGAAAAAATGTCTGCATATACTCCTGCCAGCCTACCGAACCGCCTTGTGGCGCTGCCTTGCCTGGTGGAAGGTGGTGGTCCTTGCCCTGCCAAAAACCACTGCCACTGATGAATGCGCGGCCATATTTTAGCGAAAATTTATCACTCCCTCGCTCCATTCCGCTGGGCAAACGTGCACAACTCACGCATCGGCCAGCAATTGGATTGGAGCAGTTAATGTACACTGGTGTTTTTTTCTCATATGGTGGTTAAAGGTTAAAGTTGTTGAGATTTTGTGCACACGAGAATTCACATTTCTCAGCAAAGGCGCAGTCTTTGCCCTGGTTGGTAATAATTAGCCTGTTGTGTGTACTGGAGTTTGGCTCCATAATTGGCCCCATTAATCATGTATGCTCTCGTGGCAAGCATGTAATGGACAGTGTGGGACGTACAAATTGGCTATATTATGTCGTTAGGGTGACGCTGAAGCTTACACGTGGCGCATCGTATTCAAGAAGTTCAGGGAAAAGCCATTTTTAAGAAGATGATTGATTAGTTTGTTAACACGATTAGGATGATGAGGACTCGAAAGATGGCACAAAAGGACATCATACTGAGGTTTTAGTAATTATATTCCGAAGCAAATTTTATTGTTTTCCCCAAAAATCTTCTTTCCAGTGTTTTTGAGAACCTTATGTTTGAGAAAATGTTCCTCGCCTTTTTTGCCGTGATCTTATCGATAGACTAATTCAAGTTTTAAAAGATATTTTGTTAATTAACCATCTTTTCTGCACGAGTTTTAAAGTAGCAATTCAAACAGCAGCAATGATGCAATTCAAAAATGGCTTTTTAATGAATATTTCATCATGGGAATTATAACGCCTCTTAAGTACTCATATGTCATATAATTGGCTAAATTCGTTGATATTTTATGCTCGAGAATTCACATTTTATACTAAGACTATCTGTCCTATTTCGTATGAAAATGGGAATAACTCTGACACTCATTCGATCTCTCTTCTTTCCATCTCTCTGTCTCTACCTTTCTCGCACTTCCATTCGACGTTAAACAGCTAGCAAATAATCACAATAATTCATTTCAACATTCCTGTCACCGAGGACATCACAAACGTTCGTTCACTTGCTTAAGCTGCAAACAAAGCGCAGAAAATATTACTCCTAGGTATCATGGTGTCATGACTATCTGGGTTTGCTTTTTTTTGCTTTCAGTTCCAATCACAAATCACCAGAATACACAGAACGGCGAACGAAACGTTGCCCAAATGGCATACATTCTACCGCCAGCATGCGGGACGGACGGATACCATTCTTGGCGTTTTCGTTCGTACGACCGGCACATCGGACACGCCGGACGCTGGCCGGACTAAGCCCTCCGGTAACACTTAATTTATGCTTCATTAAATGAATATGCAGATAAAAAGCGACTTCCAGTGCACCCATTATCATCACGTTTGCGCTGGCCCCGGTCCACAAAAGCTGGGGCGGAATACATTGCGAATACGGTGTAGGAAAATCATCCCGAAAAAGGCTATAAAAAACACAACCTTCCCACTAAGACACGACCACTTTCGGTTGTTCTTCTTAGTACAAAGTGTGTGTGTGTGTGAGAGAGTGTTTGTTCCTCCCCAAGAGGTCTCTGCCCCACTCTCTGCTTGCCCGCTGTCCACGGGTTCCGTGGTGTTAACACTGGCGGCAACCGTTTTGGGAATGAAATTACTTCTCGGTGTGTGAACTGCCGAGCGTACGAAGACAGTGGACAGTCAACACCAAGCGCCCGCTCCCTCCGGAAGCATCTGCCCTGGGCGGTGGGAGTTGCCCCGGGGCTTTCCACCGTCGCATAGTAATGAGTGTGTCACGGTAATGCTCGTCCTCGTGTCGTGGTGTTTACTTTGTCGTTGGTCAGTAGTGCCTTTTTCGTTGTGGCCGACCAGGAAAGCATGAAGCGGGACGCTGCCGCTCATCAGTGCCGCACCAGCAAAGACCCCAGGGATAGCTTCATTTTGCAAAAGCAACCTCTCCCACACACATACACCCGGGCCACCCGATCCCTGAGCAGCGAGAGGTGATATTGACAACGAATTCAGTTTGTAAAACACCGACAACAATTTGCTTCATAATCATGCATATTCATAAGGGCGTTCTTTATGAAGTTTTCCTGCTAGGTGTCTCTCACTTGCTTCGTCATGGTGTCGGTTGGGTTTTTTTTGTATGTCCACTTTTTCATGGTGACAGGATTGGAATGGCAGCGTGGTGATGCTGGCTGTCTTGAACCTTTGTGCCGGGCTGGGCCACATTTCAACGAGAGTGCAATTGCTGTCTATTACGATAAAGGCGATTGTCAACAGCAGAGATTTGTGAAATGTGTAAATGGGCAAAGTGTTTCCTGCTGCACGGTGAACGGTTTTGGGGAAATTTACACACCTATTGGGGGTGTTTTAATTACTTTTAAAGACATTCGTTAAATTTATTTCTTTTAGGTTAAGTTTTTACAAATTTTATACTGTTTTGGAGCTACCTTTTATATATGTTATATGTGATTTGAGTTTTTTCTGTAAGTATTCCGTTTGTTTACAAACTATTTTGTTATGTTTTGCTCCTTTAATTATTTCGTAATTTGTTATGCTTTAATCGTCGTTGTGCTACAATCTTCTTCTTCTTCTTCTTCTTCTTCTTCTTTGTCACAATAACCGTTGTCGGTAAAGGCCTGCCTGTGTCACTTATTGAGCTTGGCTTCCAGTTATTCATTGATTTCCCTCCATAGCAGGATATTCAGTCCTATGTATCAGGGTACGGTCCATGCGGGGTTTCAACCCATAAAAGGTATGTTGTTGAGTCATACGAACTGGCTTGTGCTATAATCAGCGTGCGAAAACATCAAATATTATAATTAAGCACAACTTAGTTAATATATAAATAATTTTATAATATTAAGAGCTTTCTTATCATTCAAAGCATCCTTAAATTTATTGTAAACTTTCAGATCAGATTGCTAACCGATGATAATGCATTTGCAATCGACAAATAGGTATTATGTGTTCACTCATTGGAATTCCTCAGCAGTTTCCAATTTATGGCACATCTTGGTACTAAATTTTAATATATATATTTTTTTTTGTTCAACAAATCTCTATTCCGTGCGCCATCATTCCAATCAACCGTTGCCCACGAACTGATCATCAATTTCTTCATCACGTCATCACGGCAGGCAAAATCAAATCTCCCCATTCATGGTACTGCATAAATAAAAACCCTACGGACCGGCGCCATCTCAGCGAGCGAAACGATATCCTTCTGCATGGGAAAATTTCCTTCCCTCTCCGCTTCACACGAGAACCCCACCCCAGCCAATACCGGGGTAAGCCCGAAATGGAGGGAACAAAATTGTGCTCTTCGAAAAATGTATGAAAAATTGGACAAACATGACACGGATTGCTTCGGAAGCTCGAAAATGAGGATCTACTGCAGCTTACGGTGTGAAAGTGGGTACCGATCCTGCTCGAGCAAATCCCAGTGTGGCCCACGTCGAAATGGATTTGCACTCCTCGGCCGTGGCGTAGTGGCGGGCAGTTCCGTCGGGTCCGGAAATGAAGTGTAAAGGAAAATATTAAAAAGCGATGAGCGCAGTAGAATCGAACCATTTCCGTTCCCTTGAGCCTTTAGCTTTCATTCTTTCTTTTTATTGCGCAAGCGGTTAGGCCCCAACGGTAAGGTCGGTCAGACGTGCTTGTTGCGATGGACTTTTGCACATCGAGGACTGAACCTAGTAGCTTTAGATTTGATATAACATACTAAGTTATTTAACAACAAGTTGCATATCTAAAATGTGCGAAAGCGTGTATTAAATGGACACTAGTTTTCACCTTTTTCTAAACACATATCAAAACATACATTGTACCTCCAAACTTAACCTACGAAATAACATAATCTTCCCAATTGAGCGCTCACCATTCCACCATAATCCTTTTTCCATACATTTACAAGCAATCTCTATCTCTTAGCTTCCCCATAGGGAGGAGCGAAGGTGCAAATCTGCTTCATCTAATACTTTTATCTGTTCAATATGCTCCTTCCGCATGCATCGTGCTGAATTATGCATAGTGAAATCGAAACGAACCTTGAACACCCCTCAAATGGTAATCGGGGAGAAGATGAACGCTTCAACATGTTCCCGACGCTTTGGTTGGTAGGGGTTTCGGTGTGAAATAAAATGCTATCATGACGATTTGCATAAAACGATGGCAATATAATAAAGGAGTGACAGGGTAGACACTACGAAGAAATTCGTTCGAGAATGGTTTTTGTTTCGCTCGACCGTAAGTACAGCATTGTAAGGGAGAAAAAAGGAAGAAAAATACAATCAGAAGGGAAAGGAACAACCACAATATGCAAGTATTCAGGCCCTTTGTTTATGTAGCAAAGGAATTTCAATATTACTCTACTGCGGAGAAATTGTCACGAGAGCCAGATTAGTGTTGCTTCATAAACTTTATGTTTTGCTTGTGCAGTGATATGTGCACAATTACAAAATATCGTGCTCAAACGCTCTCATAAAGACCTTCATTGCAATTAAAAACTACTATACGCTTGATATAGCTTAATTAACATTTAATAAACAAGTTTGTGCAGTAGATCCCTACAAATTATAGCAATAACTCTTATTGCAATGCATTTATCTAATTTTTTTTAAACTGCTATTTCTATGGAATGCAGCAATTAAAATAGCTGAAATAAAATCCACATCTTCTTGCATTCTTCTTACCCTTCCGTGCAAAGACTGTGTCGTAGCCCATCGGCCCATGCAGCCAATCTCGGCAGCACCACTACGTTTCTTTAATCCCTTTTTTCCATACGCACACATTCAATTAAAATCGCAACGTTTCAATTAATCGAAATAATCGTATTAAAACCTCACCCACTGCCAACTGCCCGTTTACAGGACCAACGCAAGGCTGAAGCCGTCGAATCATCACCATTATGCAATGACGAAAATAAGTGCATCAGGCATTAAGCAACAAAGCGCAGTAAAGCGCACAGCGCGCTTAATAGGTTGCCTCTCAGGCCCGGGCAAACGGGCGCATCCCACCGGGCGCTACAACAAAAGCGTGTATAATTAACAGCATTTTGTTGTTTTCCATTTCCCCTGTCGTCCCCGTGGTGTGTGGGTTGCGATGATGGACAGGGAATTCGGAAAACAAAAACAAAGTAGAGCAGTTCCATCCCATCCTCTGTCTCTCTGTGAATCCTCTCTGAGTGGAGCGGAAATTAAAATACACCAAACAGACGGTTTTCAGGGATGGAGTGGGCTGGTTCCACCCGTTGTGTGGCGTTATTACCGATTTTCGAAACAGGCAATCGGGTAAGCTGCCCCGTAGCAGACTGCGGAGGAAAAAAAAAACATTCACACCCTGCGGCAAGCGTTGGCCCCGGTAACAAACAGCATCAGACAGCAAAATGGCATAATGGTGTATAGCACAACAGCAGCAGCAGCAAGCAGTAACAACGACAACAAGAAAAAAAGCGCTGGCATTATCGAAAACAGGTAGAAAACGGTCATTTACAATAACGACAGGTTAGGGCGCGGGTCAAATGAAGCTCCGAAACAAACGCGCACAAAAAAAGGGGGTTAAAGCCATTTGGGAAAAGCTTTCATTTCGCATCATTAACATTGTGTTCATCTGAGTGGAATGTGCGGGGAGAGAGAGACGCACACTGAAAGAGAACGAGAGTAGAAACAGACGGTGGGCACAATTACACGCGATCAGTTGACAGTTTGTAGTTGTGTTCTGCGCGCCAGTGTGGAACGACAGTGAAAAGCATGGGGGAAAACACACACACACAGCGTGATTAACAGTGTGAAACAATCCTCCCCAAACTGTATGATGCTGTACATCTGTTGTGTGCACTTTTTTTGCATATTTTGCTATCGAATGATTTTATTAAAGCTTGATCATTATCGAGCACTGTGTAGTTGATGCAGGTTGCAGTGTTGGTGCGTGTGCGCGAAATTCCGTTAATTTATTA
Organism: Anopheles arabiensis; assembly: GCF_016920715.1. Classification (NCBI taxonomy): domain Eukaryota; kingdom Metazoa; phylum Arthropoda; class Insecta; order Diptera; family Culicidae; genus Anopheles; species Anopheles arabiensis. The sequence goes on from NC_053518.1 coordinate 25,698,113, forward strand.
CACCATCCAATACTGGGAACGCTTAACTGTTAAGCAATCAATAAACACGTGTATTTGAGGTTGTAAAGTGTTGTGGGAGAGGTACACTCGATAACAGTTAAGTTATTACACCACTCCACTCCACGGTGCTCTTGGTTGCGGGTTGTCGGGAATTAAATGTTGTCGACATAAATATTACACCGTACAGCGTACACAAATTTGCATTTCAGTTTTGCAAGCTTCAAAATGCGCCCGTTGACAAAATATTATTATTCATAATAAAATATGCGCTCTGTTTTTATTACTTTCCAGCGCACATTTTCCATCCTGCCCAAGCTTAGTGTCTCAGCTGTCGTCACTCTTATTGATTCTTTAATAATACATTTGGCGCGTTCGCGCTTTTTCGCTTGTTTCAGTCACATTTTGCCAATAAAAAAAACGGCTAGCTTGGGAACGAATTCATTTGGATTATATCAATGGCACACTCGAGTGCGTCTCGAGTGCACACACGCGCACCCACACAATTGCAGGCAACGGAACGCAATTTAATCATAATCCGGTTATACAGCCGGCGGCCCACGTGCAGCGAATGCACAGATGCAAAACCGAAAAGGCATAACAAAAGCAACAGCTAAAAAAAAAAGAAACATGCCATCAAATAAAAACGCGAATGTGCAAATAACGCGCCCCACCAACCAAAAAAAAGCAAAAGGTAACAGCAAGTGACTAATACTCGTATCAACATCCTGACAATTGTTTATACGTTACCGCGTACATTTATTCATGTTCATCGCGTATGTGCGCTGGTAATACTCTTGGGTGCCCGGTATCTGTAAAAAAGGGGACACTCGCGGAGGCGAACACACACAAAAAAACAACAAATCCACCAACAGCTCTATAAAGAGATACGGGTGGTACGGGCACAGCATTGGGGATGGCTTTTTTATGGTGCTGATAAAAAAATGTATCACGGAAAAGCTCCAAACGAGAGCACCTCGTTTTTCGTAGTCCATTTCTCATTTATCCTCTGCTCATCCGTTCCGTCCAAAAAGCTATCTTTTATGACCCACTCCGCAATAAATATTTCATCATCCAATCCGGCGAACCAATCCCCTAGCCGCCCTAGCCGGGCAAGCGTTTGGGTGAGCCCGTGCAAACCGATTCATCTCCTTCTCGTAGGACGTGGCCCTGCCGACAGCGATACCGTGTGGTGATGGTGGTGGTGCTGCTGCTTCTGCTACTGTGCTGATACAGTGGCCGACTCGCGGGGGAGCTGTGCCCATCTGTGTCCGCTCCCTGAACGGCAATTTTGAGCTGTCCCGGATGCAATGGAATTGTCACGGCTTTGGTGGTGCGATACGGTGAGTTTTTGGTACGAATAGCGGTTCTTACAGCGTCGTTGTGAAAGTTTCGTTATGCATCGAAAAACGGGCTGGATTTTTCTATTTTCTAGCAATGGCTCTTCAATTGTTAATGCAATAGGTAACGTGCTAACAATTCATTGCAGTCTTAGTCAATGTTGTAATTTTTCTGTAGAGAATATTTTAGTTATTATGTACAGATATTGCGACACAAAAAAAATAGTTTTAAGTAAATCCTTGGTACATAGTAATAATAAGTGTTGACGCCGTCAACCGTCTATTCAGATGCAAAAGCCTCCTTGCACGGGTCACGCGATAGAGGGCGCTGCCGGTCGCTTCGAAATCAATCGGTTTATCGAAAACCGACCAGCGACGGCACGAACCGAAGCCCTAAGGGGGAATGACCGGCGCAGCAGGATGACGAGCAGATTCCTTCGCGCACCCGAGCATACGCACGTGATTTTTTAGCGCCACCTTGCGAAATATTAATAAATTATACCATTCTAATTTCGGCTAAAAAACGTTTAATTGATCTCTGGGTAGAAAGAATCGGTTGCATCGCAACAATAAGGATGCGATATTTTAACAGAAAGTAAAACTAATAGATCATAAGATTTTGGGAATTTTTGATAATGAATAACGAGCAACGACAGTTACTTGAGTACACATAATCACGAGTATTGACAGTTCAAATAAACCATAAAATGAAACGAGCAACAAAAGCTCAAGAATAAAACGGACTCAAGATACAGATGTTGACGCCAAATTTTTGCTCCAAAGCATCAATTTTTGACAGTGTGCATCAAATATTTGCCTCTATGACATAAATTTTTTACATTGTTTATCAATTTTTGCCTCTAAAATACCTAAGTTTGTCTGTAAGTCATATTTTTTTACTCTTGTAGAAATCATGATAAAACTACAAGGTTTTTGAGTAGATTTGTGACAACTACAACCTTAAGGTCGCTTTAGACCTTACGTGAAAGCGAACGTGAAATATATTCCATTGAATATTTATCAGAATATGGCTTATCGTACACCAAAAGAAAGAATATTCAATTTCCCAACTATGTAGTCTGTAAAACATATTGAAATAATGAATTAAATACATTTCATTGTTAATCCTCGCTGTCCAATATTTGTACATCGTGAAAAAGCGGGGAATCACAGAGAAATGCATTTAATTTATCAATTGAATATTTTATAATCTAGATAGGGAAATTGAATATCCTTTATTTTGGTGTACGACAAACCATATCATGATAAAAATGTTTTGAAATATAGCAGAAAACCCCAAAATTTTTAATGCGGGCTTTAAATTACATAAAACGCTACTAAAACCGTGTAATTTAATATTTTTTTATGATAAAACTAATGAAAGTTAGCCGGTCTCGTAGTACAGTCGTCAACTCGTACGACTTAACAACATGCCCGTCATGGGTTCAATCCCCAAATAGACTGCGCCGCCATACGTAGGTAGTACTGACTATCCTGCTATGGGGGGAATCAATTAGTCACTGAAAGCCAAGCCCACAAGTGGGTACAGGCAGGCTTTGACCGACATCGGTTGTTGAGCCAAAGAAGAAGAAGAAGAATGAAAGTTAACATACTCAAAGGTCTAAAGCCCTTACTAACACCTGAATATGCATGCAAACTTTTTTCACTCTATTAAGTTACATATTACACACAGTTTCAGACATTAAGTTACATATTTTAAGCAAATAATTTCTTACAGATAAAAATGTATGCTTTAGAAGCCAAAAGTGTGACATGCTGTGAAAAATTGGTGCCTCATAGACAAAAAAGGTGTGTTAGAGCCAAAATTTAGCGGCAACGACTGTAGGTAGTAATAAACGTACCTACATGATTCAAATCATTTTTGAAAGATGGGTAGAAAGAAAAGTGCTTCAATTTTCACAAAAGTACAAAAAACACTTCACTTCCAAAGCATAGTTTCAAAACATTTTTACTGATGCCCGCTTGGTCGAACCGCATCGAAACACAACCTAACAAGCCCAGCTCAAATATCCAGCAAGCAAACTAATGCTCCAAACAAATCTTTCCACCAAAACAAAAGTCCATTCGAAGCTAAAACAATCAACTTTCATTTCCACTGACCAGTGTGCAACTTTCTCCGTTGCACTTTGTTTCACAGATGTTCTCTTGTTTTCATTGCAGTGCGCTGACGTTTTTGTTTTTTCACCATGGAAACATTTCAATCTACACAATAACTTGATACGTTTTGCAAACAGAGAATTCCCTTTTGCCGTTTCTCTCCTCTTCCCTTCTCTACCAGTCAATTTTTTACCACTTTTCATTTTCACATTGCTATCGCTCCTGCCGGACCACCGCCAACAGCAATCGGAAGGAATTTGCAAACCTCAGAGTCCGCGTAAAAGGTAAAGCTTTGCACTGTTGAGCCTTTTTGTTTTGTTTATTATAAAGAAAACAAAACGGTGCGAATACAAAAACCCCTCCAATCATCAAACCGGTAGCAATAAAATGGATGAAAGAAAGTGAAGTAAAAAAAAACACACACCATACTATTCCCCTTTCCTCGAACCTACCAACTCGAATGTGTGCAGAATGCTGGAATGGAATAAAAAATAACAATCCCGCTGTGATTCACCACTGCTACTGCAGCCCCAGTGGCACGGTGAGCTACGCAGCAGCAGCAGCAACAGCGGCACCATAAATTATACTTTCCTATCTGGAATTAAAACAAATAAAATTTGATAACATAAATCATTACAGATAAAGGAACGTGTCGGCGAGGCATCGTGGGACAAAAAGCGTTGCTTGGAGTATGTGTGTGTGTGTTATTAGCGCTGCGCGCCCGCCTAACGAAAAGCCCATCCGCAGCGGGATTTGATACGAGGCAAGCACACTAGCAAGCAACAATAACAACAGTAACAGAAAATGTGAAACAAGAACGGCCAATTGGAGAGTGCAGTAGTAGTATCGGAGTAGTGCATTCGTGACACATAATAGTGTGTGGGAAAGCATACCATGGCCGCACTGAATGGAAAGACAAACGAAGAAGCAAAGGAATTGAAACATGTGAGTGAGCAGGAATTGAGGAAAAAAACAAAACTCCACTTCAATGTGGAATGGGAATGAAAATTGCAATCTCTAAAAAATGAAACGCATTCATGAAATTCACCGTATTCAGAGTGAAATGTATACCAGTGAGGATGCTAGAAAAAAAAATCCAGCCCACACACATAGGAATCCAAAATAGTGATGTTGGCAGTTTGCTCTACATAGAAGAAAGCTTTCCCATACAATTCTAAAGAGTGATGAAAAATGGCATCATGGCAGGTTGCAACAGCAAACCGAACAGCTAATGAAAAATGTGCGCTAAAAATGGACAGTCAAATAGACGGTACGCGCACGTCATGTTGTCATTTCTTTCGAACAAAGGCAATAAAAGCACAGCGCCACAAAGGGGAGCGCTTTCATGCATTGTGAGTGTTGTTAGGTGCTGTGTGGTCCATTTGTATCTGGAATTATTATTATTATGCTTTCAGTTCTACATATATTATTATATCCACCCGTAAGGCACTCCCCGCTACCCAATAATGTGTCCTTCATCGGCTATTTGATACTAACCGTACAGGATACAATTACCCACAGCATATATGTTGCCCGCTGCCACCTTCCGTCTGTTTATATTTCCTCTCCTTATGCGTCGGAACGGTACCAATAATCATCTGTCAAAATCAACCACTATTAGACAAACAAATCTCCTCTTTCACCCTCATAACACGCTAATACTTCAGCGTTTGACAGATTATTATTAATCTGTCTACGTGAATATGGGTAGGTAGGATGATGTTTTTTTGTTTTGCTTCCAATACAGCTTGTCAGCTTTTCCATATTTTCCACGAACATGAACCCATCAACATGAACTATTTGTTTTACCTAGACTAATGAAAATGTGAATGATTTTGTTTTTTGCTTCGATTTTACGATTAATAAAACAGAGCTCTTTTCATTTCACACACACACACACTGCTCCAATGGAACGACAAAGCAAGCCGTAGCCGGAACTGAATGAGTTTATTTTGCACTGAGCTATTGAAAAGTGCCATGGTTTATGAGGATTCTATTGACACGTTAAATATTGTCTGTTAAATAAATAACTGTGTTTGTTAGTAATGCAACTGAAAAAAGAAGTCTTACAAATTGAATTGAATAAATGTAAACGCTGTTAACTGTTTTGTATGGAACTGATAGCAGAGGATTGGTGTAAACGATGGTAAAATAATTCACCCGTAAGCGTTCTGTGAATTACGGGTGTACCTTAATTACTGAATCTATTGTGCGTTGATTATTACACTGCTTTCCAGCTCAGTTTTCAGTATTATTATGCAGCATGTGAGCAGTAAAATTCAAAACCGATGCTACATGTTTTCACACTAGAAACTGACCAGGGAAACAGTGCAATGTGGTTGTATTGTACGACCTAAGGCAATTTGATTGAAGTAGACAAAACTGCCAGCCTTAGATTGAAATAAAATAAACACATGTAAGTGGAAGCATTAGGTTAAAACATCAACCCCCTTTCCAGCCTAATAATCGTAAAATAGGATCAATTTTCGCTGCAAGGGCTCATTCGCTAATAAAAGACGATGAATGAAGGGGAATATGGTTAAAAAAGGAAATATCGAATTATTTCTTGTGTAAAACCTACAACATAATCAAATATCACTCCCCTGTATCGTACATTTACGTATATTAGGATTAAGTTCGCCACACAATTTCCAAAGTTTAAAATTGAATTTATATTTGTTTTTATTTAATTTTTGTTTTCTTTTTGTTATTTTTATTGCCTTCAAGTTTGTTTTTTTGCATTAATTAGAATAAATTCATAAATTTTCACCTAAGGCTGGAAATATAATCGTGTATGACTTGAAATAATCAATTCTTACAAATAGGCGAGATAATTACGTTTCGTGTATGGAACCATCTGAGGTCTGGTGACGATTGAATGGGCCAAGAGGAAATTTTTTTATCAATTTGCGAATCAAATTATTTATTTCACATAGTTTATGCAAAATAAAAGACAAAACCGTTTCTCTACACGAGTTTTCAAACAAATTCACCAGAAAAAGTAAAAACAATCGGTTCACGCTACCACGAAAATCTCAGGAATACCAAAATTGGGTATCTGTGCGAAACAGCAGGCGCGATCGGAGGCGCGGAACATTTGACAGCCCAACTGTTCTACAACTGTTATAAACAAGGCGCGAATTTCGCGATACCGCGATTATCTCGGCTCGTGTATTTTCAGCCTAAGGATGTTAAAACATTCCGCGGACTTATTATAAAAAGTCCCCATTTAATGTTCAGTTGAATATCCATTCAACGATTTATTTACAGTTTCTCTTTATTGTTCATATGTTTTGATGGGACAATGACTCCAAAAAATATTAAAACAAAAATTTAATGTTATCAAGAAACAACTATTAATAAAATTCAACGATTGCTTTGAAATTAAGATAAGTAATTCCTTTTATTGCTGCCTCAAGCATAAACTTCCTTCGATAAGCTGGACTGTTTTTCAAGTATTGGTAGCAATGATCAAAATTTTATTACTTACAATTTCAATAATTGCCAGGACGTAAAAATTAAGCAAATAAATAAATAAATACAATTTCAATAACGATAATCTACATCATGAAACTCGCACAATTGTGCAGTATGATCCCATAATTAAAATCCCAAAACATAGCACAAGTGTAAATAAACACTGATTATACGATTATCCAGCCCATCACAATATTGACTCAGCTATTGCCCCCCGCTCTTGAAAAAGCCATAAAAATCCCATTACCCAAAAGCTACTTCACTTCAGCTACTAGCAACCACCCGTTCTAGCATCAAGCACTTTCCTTCCAGCAGCAAAAATCTCCAGTACCTTCCATTTTCCAAACACTCACCGCTAGAGTCTTGGAGTCGTGTTATCTGACGCATTGCTATACGCACTTTATGCTTGATTCGCGTTCCGATACGCTAAAATATTTACCAAACACATTAGCAAACCCGAAAAAATACGCCACAACCATAGCGCATCACGAACGCACGGTTTCGAGTGCGTGACGCCAATACCAGGAAGTGTAAAAGGCAAACTAAGTGTGTATGAGAGAGGGGGAAAAACTCATCTCCAAAGAATAAATATCAATTAGAAGGAAAGGATTTGTACTTTAATTTCGTTACCCTGGCTGGCAAAAAGATAAATAAATTAAACCGTAATCCAATCGGTTGGGAAATTCGAGGAAGAGACATAACGATTACTGCGAGGATACTGTGCGGAAAAGTAAATCTGTTCCAAGAGCAATCACGGCTCTAGTGGTTGAACATTTCAATCAACAAGTATTACGGGCGGATCGACCTGGCGGAAGGATATCCCCGGAATCGAATGGAACCACACCGGATGGATGTAATTTATGCGCCTTTTCCTTCGGCACTGGTATTGCTGCTTTACCGTGCTCACTTAGGGCGCCATAAGACACAAATCCGTTGCGTTATATCGGCTGGATGGATGGACGTGAAAGAATGTCGGTAAAGCTAAACGAAACGTATCGCAAATGTCCAAGGGGAGTAAAAAGTAAAAAAAATTGCTTTCCTATGTTTTTTTCGTGAAATTTACTTAAAGTGCTCCAGTTTCTTCGGGAAACGACATATTTCCAACCAAGTTGATCGCAATAATTTCCACGGTCAACTGGCGCTAACTCAATTTGCCGTATCTCGTTCACATTTACACACACACAAACTTACCTCAATGCGTGATGTGTCAGTTCGAGAGAGAGAGAGAGAGAGAGAGAGAGAGAGAGAGAGAGAGAGAGAGAAAGAGAGAATGTATGTGTGTGTACCACAATTGCCCGAGGGAATTTTGCCGTTCCAGAATCGAAATTTCTTTCCCCTTCACACTGTCCGGCCAACGCGTGACCTTTCGGCAAAAGAAAAACAACGGAAAAACGTCCTACCGGCTTCTTCCTGCGTGAAGGCTACAATTCCCAATACGCTGGCCAAGCGCCTTCAACGATGAACAGCTTCCCGATTTGTCGAGTGGATGCTGCATGGCACACAAAAAAGCGAAACTACTGGCTACTGCGATGGGATTTTGATTAGCTTTAAATTTGATCCAATTTTCTCGCCGTTGGGCGAAATGAAGCGTGACGGCGGCCTCACCATCGCTGTGTGCGTGTGTGTGTGAGTATGTTTGTGCATCCTGAAACCTTCGCTACGAATAGATTTCATGTGGTCGTTCAAACGAGTTAGCTGTTGTTCGCTGTTTTCTTTCCCTCCCTCCCTGGGGTGGGAATTTGAGACACTTTTGTGCTTTCGTGCCATTTCGTTCACCAACCACCAGGCGTCTCCATCGTGCAACCGGGACGCAAAAACAATTCCAGCACGCGTTCGGGCCAAAACCGGGCGAACCAAGCGCACGGAAAGTTTTTCCCCTCCCTTTGCACAAAACTGTCACGGTATGCTGCTCCCAAGAGCATTGAAAGCGAAACTCAATATTCCCGATTCCCGATACTGTTTGATGTGAAAACGGTTCCGCTACTTCCACGTCCACACCCCACGGTACGGTTTCTGTTGGCCGCGCAACGCTTCCCAAGGGAAATTGTGCTCGAAATGAGAAAGTTCAGAAAAATTGAATTATTGACAAGAGAGTGTGGAGACTGATTCAGGCTACGGTGGAGTTTCTTTTACAGTTCGTTTTCTGTTACGAAGCAGCAGAATGCTACGCATGACGCGTTGCTTGTGTTTGTCCATTATTTTACCAACTTGGGACATTTTGCCAACTTTATTGTTTGTAAGAACACCACTGAACGATAAATTGGAGGATTGCAAGAAAGCTCGCACAACCATGTCTTCATGGAAAACACATAAAATAATCAATGTCGATGCCTTAAATCTCGGAAGCTTTTCCACGGTAACCTCTCTCAGCCTGGCAGCAACGAGCCTGGAAGCAAACCCCAAAGAAAGGAAAGTTTTTCATCATTCTCACTCAACTTGTGCGCCTGCTAGTATGCAACGCGATGGGCCATGAATAGCAGCCTCCATTTTGTGTGCCGACGAGGACGACGACGACGGCGACGATGCATTAGGGATTTTTTTCCCCCACTCGAAGAGAAAAATGACTTTCTAGCGCTGCTTAGAGGTTTAAGTGCAAAGAAGAGTCAAAGTAGAGGAGAAAGTGTGGTTGCCTGCTGCAACAATGGAACGAGTTTTATGACGCCTTTCATCGTTCATCAATTCTTGGTTCTTGTTGTACAGTACAGTACAAAGAAGGAAGGTCGTTTTTCATCACCGTACCAAAAAAAAAACCAACACCACCAACGGTAAAAGCATCGGTGGTCCCCCTTTTTTCCCGTGCAACTGTTTATAAACACCTCACGAAGCTTCTACCACTGTATGGCATGGCTGTGTGTATGTGTGTTCCTGCTGCTCTAAATGTTGTTCGTCACTTAGTCGCTGATGAACCGGTGCTGATGATGAAAGTACACCACGCTGCACTGCACTGATTGAGGGATATTTTCATGCAAATTTTCATCCTCATGTACGTGTGTTCGTTTGTTCAAAATAGAAGAGAAGAAAGGGGGAGAGAGAACCTGTTTTTTGCAGTCGAAACTTGGTTGAATGGTTGTAGCTGTGTGACTTAGTTGCCTCTTTCAACTCGATAAGTAGAAGATTCTTATCGCGCTAAATGATGACGTGGATTATGGAGAGTTTTGCTCTTGAATAAGATTCTATTTGAATGCATACGTTTGTAGATTGAACATTCCCTCGAAAAGGTACGATGTACTACGTATTTACAGCTACTTTGTCTCTTTTCTAAGCGTTATGCTTTGCGCCCTTTTTATTTTCTTAGTTTTATTTTGTATATCACTGTGATTTATTTACAATAACTTACAGAATTCCAGATTTAGTTAGTCTTAAGTTATATTTATGAGTTTCAAGTTGCTCAAGATTCTTAATTTGGGCATACATTTTAAACTTTATCTCTTTTTAGTGTAATAAATGTATAAATCATTCAATTTGATTCATTTTACATTCATATATAGCAATAACATATGAATTATAAATAGTTTAAACGCAAATGACACTCATATCAATCCACAACAATATTTAAAAAAATAATCTAGATCTTCACTCTTGATAACTGTTATCGACTTATGATGTCAGTTTTGTTCACTATTTCATAATAAAATCAAATTGAATCCAAAAGTAAAAAAAAGCAAGTACAATATGGCTTATTATGTAAACACTTTCACAATTAATAAAAGACTAAGGAAATAAATAACTTTTTCAATACCATTATGAATATGAATGTACTAAATATTCTGAAAAAAATATTCAATCAATGAATATCGAGCAATATATCAAAAAATGAAAAACATGAAAGCAAAAGTCCTCAGGTCGATTCGAGAATATTTCTTATCGTTTTATTCCTATCTGAACGCATCATCTTAAACTCTGTTAGGTACGCAAATTGTTTAAATAAAATTCTCCTTTGAACAAAGTTGTCTTGAAAGTAAATGTTGCTTACAACAATTCACATCCACCTGCGTTAGGTTACTTAACACATCGCTCTTCTCAACTGTCCATCGCCTTAAGGCATCGCCATAACATCGTTCCACGTTACATTTCCTTCCACCTAACTCCCCAAAACCTCATTTCAAAAACAATCTACAAACTTCCAAAACTTGTCCATTAGCCTGCCTCGACCAGAGCCACGACACGAGTGCATTTCGGCGCACAGTTTGCCCACTGCCAGTACGCCAAGCACGAGAAGCACCACACGTACGACGAAGGACAAATTTATGCATTCGAATAATTAAAATTAAATTACCCTCAAGTGTAATTTGCTTTACCTTCCCGTGCACGGTGACGTCTTCTTCTGTGACCGTGCAACTCACACATTCCTTTTCGGGATCGAATCACTGCCGAAGCAGTGTGTGTCGGTGCCAGGAAGAGAATTGTCGAGTTGGTCTATTAATCGCATTACTCTCGAATCACCAAGCAAACAGCGGTCGTTGCTACGTGGTAACGTGCTGCAGGCGAACTGTCGAGTGAGATGAGAAGATGAGCAACGGCACAGTGAGACGTGTGCTGAAGATGAAGCACGATGTGTGCAAATACCAAAACATTTTAAAAGTGATGTTTTTATTGGTTGCGAAACAGCTTTCTTTAAATAGCAACAGAAACGAGCGGGATCTCATACATACATTCCATCTCATAAGTCATCACCATACACGCCACAGTCATCCGACAAACGGCACGAGTGTAAAGGCACAACTCCTCTGCAGGAATGTATAAACACTGCGCAATTGCTTTACATTAGTATGCGCTCGCTACAATTCGGTGTAGCCGTCGGGCTCAATTTACTCCGTCTTTTCTTGTCCTACCTTTTTTCTGCTTCGTTTGTTTGCTTGAGCAAAGTTTGAGACCTCACAACATCCGTTGCAAGGGTGTAGGTGTTTTAGGAAGACAACCTCGCCCTGCCAACTGAAACAACTCTCGCTCTGTTTGTGTGGGCACAACATACCAAATACTCCTGTCTCCTGGCATTCCAAGCACCTACAGCAGGGGTGGTAAAAAGGGACAAACCGCCCAGTTTGTGTGTGTGTGGGTGGGATGCCTTGAGATATGAATACACTTTCGTAATATTTTATTTCCTGCCGCTGGGCGCTGAACGAGGACAACCAACTGCCCCTCCCAGCGCTCACCCAGTGCCAGCTGGAGCTGACGGTTCGGTCGACCACAACCTGCCTCGAGTGCTTGTGCGATGGTGGCGGCGGCGGCGGCGGCGGAAGGAAACTGTACGCGACGAGAAAGAGATCAAATTTCACACCACTCGTAGCAGGCGTAGCAACGGCACGGCATAGCATCGTGGCTGTAGCCCTTTGGCTGCGCCCGTAGCCGGTGCAGTGAGCCTGGAATGCCTAGGAACTTGAGGGGCCCGGAATGTGCACTGCGCTGGAATGCCAGACACACCGACCATCGCCATCAAGATGCTTGCAGGGTCGCGGTTTGGGATGGTTTCTGCTGCACTCAACGTGTGCAGGTCTGTGTGAGAGAGTGTAAGAGTGGAAGGTTTGGTTTGGTTCGGTGTCACAATTCTTAGTGACATTCCAATTGCCGAGTGTCGGTTATGCGAGACACTGCGCTGATGGTGCTGATGCATCCGCTCGCCGAGTAACTATTTACCTTGGTTGCGTAAATCCTTGTAGATTGTTGTTTACCGGGTGAAAAAGAGTGCAGTGGAGCAGTGCAGGAAGAAGGAGGGAAGTAGTAAGAGAGAGAGAGAGAGAGGCAAAGAAGTATTATGTTACTAGAACTGCTACCACCCATTCGGATGCTCGGTAACAGTCCGACGAAAGAAACGTTAGCCATCAAGGTGGCAATACACACGATAACGATGAGAAAATGGTACATTAAAGGTACAATGATGTTTTTGAGTGAAATGTAATAATTCAGTAGTAAAAATGTCACAATTGTGAATGAATATTTTCTATGATGGAAAAGAAAAAGAACACTATATAATAATATTAAAAATTAAAACGAAGTTTCTACTACAATAAAGATTGTCTTTCAGTATTCCAAACAATTCCAGAGATTCAGAATACAATCTGCTCTATAAAACATACAAAAATGAGAAAAAAATCCCCAAAAATTGTATGAGGAGTTGAAAAAAGTGTTAAACAAAACGAATCTCTTCACACGATTGCAACGTACTTACAGCAACTACCACCATTCTTACCAGCTATTCACACATTCGTCACATTCCCCTTGAGCATTTCTCCCCTTTCTCTTCGATGAGCAACAAAAAAGCGACATTATAATGCCATCATAATTTAGTTTGTTTCGTGCAATGATTGCACTGCAATCGAAACAGCGAACGACGTGGCTGTGCCCGAAGCGCGCTGAACTAAAACTGATTTAGGAAAACTTCCTGCTCATTGTTGTGGCTGTGCTGCTGCTGCTGCTGCTACTGTTTGCAATTCACGCTTGGGAAACTTTTGCACACTGCAAACAGTAAAGTGCATCCGATTCTGGTTGTGTGTGTACACACACACCCACACACATACTTGCAAGAACGCCTTCCGGCGCTAAGATATGTGATGTTTGTGTTTTATGCGGTTCTCATACGACACGCAGCGGAAGGATGACACTCAGCACACTCGCAGCTTTTGTTGTGCTAGCGGTAAAGGCATACGGTTAGGGGAGTAAGAGTTCGAATCCAAGACACCAGTCCGCCTCGAGGTGATGTGACTGTTTCATGAAACATTCTCTTACATCCGCCCTGCTTGGCACTCCCTTTCCCACAAACGGACCACGAACAAAGCGCTTTCCTCGTCAAACGGACAACTTTTCCTTTCCCTCAACCCAATGGGATGAACTTTTGATCATTCGACGAAATTCGCTTTCTCACAAATCAGCCACCGCCACCCGTTGAGAGTGGTTCGAGTGGGCTTATGAATTTATGATTAATTTCGTGCGCTCATCTTTGTGATAGCTATCTGCATCCAAGGGGGGAGGAAGTCATTATTTTGATTGTGGTAATTTAACGGACGGGAAGAAATATTTGTGAACAGTTTTTTTAGCATAAAGTTTTGCATGATCTACCAAAGACAAACGATTTTGCAGCACAGGTACGGAACAAAGGCATTTCAATTGGTGGAACTGTGTTATGACCCCGCAAGGGGTACAGATTGCAATGTGTTGAATTGCTTTAAATTTTTTGAGCTTTTTTTCTACAATTTTCCTTAAGCATTGAAAATAATTATTGCGGTATTTAGTTTTGAGTATCTTTTTGTGTAGTTTTAGCTCACATCGCTACAAAACTTCAGTGTAAACGTTGCTGTAAAAACCTTCAATTGTTTGCTTTCTTATTCAAAAATTAAATAAACGTCGCTCAAGTACTGGGCGTCTCCATCATCCAAAATAATTTTTTAAATAATTATTTAAAGCTCAAATTTAGAACTCAGCCAAAAAAAATAACTTTAAAGATTTTTTTTAATATTTTGCATGTTTTGATAAATTTCGTACTATTTAGTATAAAATCGAGATGTTGCTAATGCACGCTACCCCAATAGTCATGTGGCGCCATCTATTAATAAATAGCTAACCGCAAGCTGTAATTTCGCTCCAAAATAACCAGCTGTGAATACATTTTAATAAAAGTGTACATATTTTCAGAAGTAAACAATCGTGACAATCTTTAGTATTCAAAATTTTACTAAAATAGCTAAAATATTCTTAACAATTCCTAATACTCATGTTTTACGCCATGACGGTATTGGCCGTATTTTCTACTCCCCACATACGTATGAAGCAATAAAAATGCTTCACTTTAAAAATACATGTACTGGTAAAAATTTCATTTCATCGCTTGCCATTTACCCACAACCGCTCCGGATCACAAATCCTTTGGCTTACCCGCCTGGGTAGCCATTAAGTGGACCAGAGTCGCTCCCGCCTCATGGTTATGGAACCACCATTACAAGCAAAAAGGGACAGTTTCAGTGCCACACCGAAACCTAAAATCTCGTCCCAGTGTGCTTCAATAAAAACGAGCTCCACTCGCTCTCTCAATTTCAATTTGCTACTGCAAATAAAAATCCCCCCCAACTGGCTGGCGCGGCTAGCCCATCCCGTGATGGGGAGGGATTTACATTTTTTCGATGACACCAGAGAACGATTCTGTCCTATCCCGCGGGTAGAGCAAATTTCTTAAGCTCCACTTCGAGCACGACGGCTGGAATTGCTATTGAGTCCGGTCGGACGGTCGGTGGTCCCACAGTGCTTTTTGATTTCACCAACCACCAACTGCCTTCTTCGTGTGCTTTCCCTCGAAATGAAACAACCGTTCCCATGAAGCGGGGAATGTTTTAACAAAGCGGATAAAATTACTATTACTGTGTCGGACACTTTATTTCACTTCTGCTTGTTACGCTCCTTTCCATCTCCCAAGAGGAAAAGCTCTTCGGCTTTCCAATGCAAAGAAAGTTTCATTTTTCCCGCGAATATTTACGATAGAAAAAAAGGGAACAGTTGGAGCCGGATGAAGTAAGCCCGGGAGGGGCACGAAATCAAACAAACACGAGTGACAGTTTTTGTGAAAATTCGTTCATCATCCGACCGTGACAGACTCATTTGTTCTTTCAATCGTTGCCTACCTACCTTCCACCCTCATCGCTCCAATCCATCAGCAACATTTTGATTGCTTGGCAAAATTTGAAATAGCAATTTGCGCGCACGTCACAAACCATATCAATAGCCCGGGCTTCGTGTTACCGGCGCTGCGCTATTTTCCGTCTGTAAATGTGCGTTCGTTCTTCATAGAAGTCACAGCCAGGCATACCGAAGAAAATGGTAAGAATCTTCCACGAAGCACGTCAGCTTTCTAATTAACGTTTGGTTTTGTTATTTTAAGGTTTATCACTGTCCTGAGCTGAAGAATGTTTTATGATTTTTTACCATAAGAAAATAATAATAAAAGCTTGCAATATTAAATATACAACAGACTCACCACCATTTCCAAGAAGTGATTTCATATCCAAGCACAGCAACAGCTTCGTTACTTCCCATCATCAACCCCAATCGGGAAGCAGTTGTGCAGATTTCTGAAGCAATGTTGATTTGATTGCTTGTTATTCTCACCTTGTGCTGGTGGTGCCGGGATGCAGGTCCCACATATTTAAATTGCGCACATACTCAACACACACGCCTGAGGCACACACACGCAAACACCGAACCACCACGTTCTAGAATGATGTTTATTTCTCTCCCCAAGGATAATGGGCTTTCCCTCGGCGTTTCCCGTTAGCAAAGCACATAATCAAACCGCACAAAAAGACATTACGGGTGTGTGTTACGGAGAAAAGGGGAAACACCACCACCACACGCACAGAACGCATACATATAGGTATTATCGATTCATTAAAATTGTTTACATTCAGGGTGGATGGTAACCAAATACTTAGCAACGATAAACATACCTTTCATCTTAACGGGATGCTGATGGAGGCCTTTTCTGCCTTGTGGCAGTTTCCCGGAACAGGATCTTTAATTCGTTAGAGCTATTTCCAGCATTCTTGAAACATGTTTTATATCAATAACCGATATTTGATTCGATGACTTATCAATACATCAAATATATATTTAGCTCATCATAACTTAACTGTACAGTTGCCTCTCCACATAAAAAGGGTTTTCAGACTAAGAAAGTCTAAAGATGTCTTAAAAATAATGTCCATAACAGATACTGAAAGATAAACGTTCTGCAGGAAATTGGAAATTAGTTAAATAAAATGTGAAGAAATCAAAATTATACGATTTTAAAGGTCGGGGGACATTGTCCATACTCGCTAGTGTAATTTCGATTTTCACTAGTGCATCTGGCGGCGGCCAGTGCATGCTTTTTTTGGTCATCGAGGGAATGGTCCTGCAGAATCTCAAATTGAAGTAATTTTTTCACCGTTTTTTGATGCAAAAAATAACGAAATACTTGCCAATTGCTTTTCCAGTCCATGTTAAGTAAAAAACATGGAAAAATAACATATTTTCTGAAGCTGCTCCAAATTGTGTAGCAAAATGCTTCGGTCAGCCGCCGCCAGATGCGCTAGTGAAACTCTAAATTACACTAGCGAATACGCACAATGTCCCCCGGCCTTAATAATACAATCTTATATGAATCGGTTTCGAATCATATAAGGGAATAGTTCAATCACTTAGGGGAATGTTGCAAATCGGTAGGGGAATATTGCATGCAAGCTGTGGAAGTTTGCAATCATATAGGGGAGTGTTGCAATCGATTAAGGGAATTTTGCAAGCGTACTGTGGAGCTGTCGTCAGACGGTGGGTGCCGGTGTAAATACCTCAAAATATTTTTGCCAATCTTACTAACTTATCATGTTTAATTATGGCTCCGCAGCAGGATTTATTTAGTTTATCATGTGTACAGCAGAATCCCACACGAAAACAACTTCAAATGATGTTAAAAAAAAACATCATCGGTAACCATTCGAAGCTTTTTACACCGGTACCCACCGTCTGACGACAGCTCCACAGTACGCTCACAAAATTCCCCTAATCGATTGCAACACTCCCTTATATGATTGCAAACTTCCACAGCTTGCATGCAATATTCCCCTACCGATTTGCAACATTCCCATAAGTGATTGAACTATTCCCTTATATGATTCAAATCCCGGTAAACTTTGTAAAGCGGCCTTTGTCCGAAAGCCAGCAAAATCAAAACAATTAAAATGGTAGTTTTCAAGACATTATTTCAGTAAATACCGCTAAGCTTTAGATTAAATATTAACTTAAACAGAGCACATAAATAAACCATCTTACTTTTGGTGAACCAACTCAATAGCGCCTGCTGCTCAGATTATTCCTTAAAACGGCTCGTTTGGCACGCGGATTGTATACTTTCACAGAATGTGCAGCGGCGCATTATTTAGAGCCTAACTAATTAGTCCCGTTTTTAACAGTACCGCACAGTATAACCCACTTTTTTGTGTTCTGAAACACAATCAAAATCGAATTAAACCACAAAACAACTCCAAATCGCACATGTTTGCATACACAAAACCGAAACAAACATTGATAATTATTTTTCGCCTCATTTTCACATTCCGCCACAATGTAGGTCGAGCCTCGCCGTATTGTGCCGTTCGGCTTTCCATGGAGTGTGCATAGAACACAAGTTGAGCACACAGGCATAGACGAGCAAACAAGAAAAAAACCCTCTTCGATTCCTAATAAGAACAGTCTTTTGCAAAACTGAAAGCTCTCGCTGTGCTGTTGGTATCAATCGAAAAACAAAAAACAACAAACAACGATAAAGCTCATGTTTGCAATATAACGAGTTTCATTTCATTTTGCTAGCATCCCTTTTCCTGCGCTTACCTTCCCTTTCCCGACCCGATTCGGTGTATCACGCGCGGCTTATATTTGGCGCTCGGTCTGGGCGCTCGTTGCTAAGGAGACGGACACTTCTTTTGAAGTGGCTCTCGAAAGCTGTACTACTGTAGCTTCTGTATGGGTATGTGTTGTGCTTTTTTTTCCTCCCGCACACAAGCACACAAAACAGGCGCGGATGTATAATCCGCATGGAAAAATGGCTTCCCCCGGTGCGGGTGCGCTGCATTTTGCGCCATCGCGATTGAGCCCGCGTCATTGCGCTGCATTTCCACTACACCGATACACTTACCGAAATCAATTGAACGCATCGAAAGTGTAGGAGTAGTAGGAAAGGAGGCTTTTTGTTGGATATTTTTCTAGTGCCTCATTTTCAGCTTTTCAGTGCCGTAGAACGGTTCGAATCGGAGTTTGATTGAACTTCAACCAACTGAACCGAGTTGTTTATATCATTCAATTTTTTTCTTTTGCAGTTCATTTCAATCGAGTTTCATTAAGTCGCGTGTAGCAAACAATCCACTTCCAATCACGCTTTTCGAAGCTTCTCGGGGGTGAGCAGGCCCTTATTCCCCTCATCCAGAAGCAAACCAGGCGGGCGGAGCTGTTCGGCGACTTCATTAAAAGCAAGTACGAAAAGGAATAAATTAAACTCGCCAGTTGCATTCAAAGCGCTGGTGGGATGAAGGGTGAAAAGCAAAAAGTAATTTTTCCCTCCCCTGCAAAATAGTGTCACGTACGAGCAAAGTCGTTTTATTTCAGAATCAGCTTTTTTGTTTGGTTAGCAACGAAATCGAACATGATTTCAATCATTATTTTTCACAACAGAATTCTATTCAATTTCTTTAAAAAAAATAATCCTTCCTACTTTTAGCTTCATTTTTTTTACCTCAATTGCATCCCGTTAATAAACAGCAAACCATTCCATTGCAATCATTTAATGGCTCCCACGAGGAGAAGAATAAACGTAGAACATGTTGTGTTCATTACACACCAAAATTAACCCCCCCAGAAAAAGATAAATTCCACACAAATCCTACCAATAAGCCTCAAAAGATGCACGAAAGTGTGCAAACGGTTGGAGAGACGTTGAACGTGCAAAGCGAAAAATCATTACCGTGTGCATATTATCTCTAGTTTAAATAAACCCGAGGCCCGATGCCCAAGGCAACCATCTTAACCACAGCGAACCGTCGCAAGACACAACAACACGGGGAAAAGCCGTAATGGGTTTAGTAGGAGGGTTGGTGCAACCACAAGAAAGATTCCACCCGGCACACTCTTTATGGTCCAGCACTGGTCTTAATCTATTAGAAAACTTTGACCACTCTCCCCGCAGCTCTGGTCCCTTGTTGGGTTTTGGTGCGGTGACTGCCTTGCCTGCCTGCCTGCCTGTGGCAGCCTGGTAGCTTTAGATAAACACATTAAGAAGGAAAGTTTTGCCTCGTGTCTTTAGCGTTGTGAGAGTGCACTTGGCCTGAGCCGTTTTTCCACTAGCAAGCACAATTGTTGCGTCTATTTTGCTCCTATAAGCTTTATGTTAAAACGAGCATCTCTTTTTGTGTGTGTGTCGGAAAGGCAGCTTATTGGTTGTAAATCGGACGCTCTGTGCGAAGGACGCTTTTTGATGCTCGATCAAGTAGAGCTTAAGCGCATTGGAGCTTCATTTTTATTGCCAAAGTTTAGTCCCATTGATCGGATTTTAGGGGTAAAGCTTTTTGTCATCAAAAGTCTCCCAGCGTCTTTCGTGTTTCGTTATTCGTTGAGCTATGTTGATCTTAAAACTTACCAAATCATGCGACCAATTTCTTCACTTTCACCATTGCAGGGGGACACTTCACAGCTCCAACGTTCCCTTGTGACATAACCATAACCCGTGTTGCAAGCAGCGACTGATTAGTTTGCGCAAACTTGCGCAATTGCATCGTAAAAACGTTGTCGTACTTGCTCGCCTGCTACACCTTTTCCCACAAAGGAAAGGGGAATTTTCCTGGGAAGTTTTGCTGCACATGCTGGTGTTCGTCGTTCTAGGAACGCACGTTCGTTCTTCGTTCTAGGAAGTGAGAAATGAAATCGTGCCAAAATTGGTTCCATGCTTGCAAAGAATGCTAATAACGACTCTCCCGTTGCCCACTGCCATTATTGACGATGACCGAGCTGGGATTAATTTGGGAGTATGCAGTGAAAATTGAGTTCCTACTGCACGTGTGTGTATTGACTTTTGCAGTTCTAAATTTGAGGGTACTAAAAGATAACTTTTTTTTGCTTACCAAGAATTGCATTGGCAAAGATAAAATTGTATAAAAACCTTCAGCGAACCAGAGGAACAAGATACGTTTTGCAGATTTTCAGTTTCATTATTTTCAATCACTAATCATCGTCTGGGGAATCATTGAAACTTTGCAGCAAAAGTTCTTCCGCCAAATCGTTTTACAGCTCTCGTCTTGTAACACCTTTCAAGGCCCGTTGGAAAACAGATAACTATCCAAATTTCAAACACTTCAGTGGGTTAGGTCGAACCCTCTAAAAGCAACAAAGATACACTCACACACACACAACCCTAACACCTTGCGGTACTAAAACAATTGACTCCAATGGCATCAGGCTCAGTGTAGTACCCTCTACCGAGCACACCTAAACGATCCTTATCTTTACAACCGTTCCGCTCGATAATGTGTGTAATTCGTGCTAACGCCCCCTTTTTGCCGGCAGGAAACGAGGATCTAGAATGAGGGTCTTCCTTGTGCTAAATTGTTCACCTGCTTCACGGGATGGTAAAGTGATACTTAGCGTGGAGAAATAGGCAAATCCATGCGCTACGATGTCTATTACGGCTTCGTGGGTTTACCTTCGAAATAAAACAACTTTCGACAATCCTTTCCAGCAGTAATGTACAGTGATTTACAAGTTCACACAAAAAAGGAGACACATAGTTCAGTAACAAGTATTATATGATGTTTTCACAAAAAAAAATATCAAGAAGCTAAAGAATTATTGATATTAGAAAAAGATTATTAATCCTGAAGGCAGTAGCTTACTTTCAAGTCTTCTAATTGTATCTGTAGTTGATTACACGTTGGTTGGGGTATAAGTTAAATTTGTTGACATATTATATGAAGATTGCAGTTTAAAATAGATTTTATTTAGCCAACATAAGAAGAAAAAGAAGGAGAAGACATAACCTTTGAATAACTACTTTTTATCTACACCTTACCATACACTTCAATTTTTGGTACGCAATTCCTTCCAATCCTTTTGTTGAACGCCTGAAGGTATGCACGTTGACATTTTGTGATAAAATTTCAATTTGTTTAAGACATCTTAAATTCAATCAATCAAATAATTGAATGAACTTCACAATTTCTATTTTTTGTAAATAACAATCACAAGTATCAACGCACATAATTAAACGTTGGGCTAAAACAGCACATAGATAAGTTTGTTCAGCACTGTAAAATTGCATACCTTTAGGGGTATAAAACGTGGTTGAAGCGCTTTGGTTCGCTGTTGGCTAGAACGCATCTCCGATCACTTCTACCGTGAGCAATTAGCTTCCTCATCATAAAACCCCTTTGAAAAAGATTCCCATGTTAGGAATAGCTTCACAAAACCCGAGTCTTGATTTCATTGCCCAACAAACCGTACCCAATAAAGCTTCACTTTGTACGCGGCAGATGAAACTAACTTTTATGGCGCCTAGATGCTCCTAGTTAGCATAAATTTGTGCTGCGTTGGTGCTCATATACATTACTCAAGACAACCCTGGGATTTCGTTGAAATTTACCGCGATCTTTCGATTCAATAACTGTCGGAAAGTGGAATACATCTCTCCCTTGCTGTCCATATTGATGAAGGTAGCTTCGGGTGAAAAGCGGATGTTTCGTGGATGGCAGGCAGGATTCAATATCAGTTTTTGTAATTTCATTTCCATCATAACGGAGGCGCTCACGTTTCCTGAGCTTCCCCACCTGTAATGCAATTCTTATTTGACGGCAAGCGTTGAGTGAAAATAATAATGCACGTGTTAGGCAGCGGCCGCCCTTCCCTCGAGGGCAAAGCTCCAACCTCCAGCCCATCCAGATCGACCGTTCGACCCGTCCATCCGGGACGGAATTTTCGCTCAATATTTCATGTCAAACGGAAACAGGAACAAAACAACATCGCAAACGGAAGGACTACACTCGCCGTACAGTCGAACTCGAACTTTTATCCATTTTTATTGCCCGTAACAAGAAACTTTTTGCTTCTTTCAAAGTATTGGGGGAAAAAAACAGAAGTGCCGTTTGAAAAAAAAAACCGCTCTCCACTTTGCGTGTGAAGTGATCCCGGGGAAAGTTTTGCAAACGAAGACAATGCGTGTAGGAAAAATGGTTTTGAGCGTGTTGCAAAGTGTGCTTCTGCAAGATCTGGAGCATAACAGAGCGGAGGGAAAAACTGCCATCTCAACTTCCCGGAAGCGCTTCCCCGTGGAGAGACGCTCGTGCACTGTTCGAAAGAATTGAGGCACAGTAAAAGGAAACGAAAGGTCTCCATTGGCAACGAAATGGCAGCCCTTTTCAATTGGAATTGAAATAATGCGTCTCGGAAGTGAGAAGCAGGAAAATTGTATGCGAGATCGGTGCACGAATCAACCGAACCACTCCAACACCAGCCTCAGCGAAAGGGCAGGTTGAGATGAATGGGAAGAAACTTAAATTTATTACCCGTTCGCTCGTGCCACTCGATGCCAGCAAGCGTGTTCCGTGCCATTCGTGCTTCTTCGATTGGCAGTGAACTTTTATTTATTACCACTTGTTTGCAAGCATCGCGATTCCGATTAATCGACTGTACCGGCTCCTTCCCCCATCGTGTTCGCTGGGTGCCAATAAGTATCGTAAAGAATCGGTGACAATGCTTCACAAACTCACACCGTGGAAGGGATGCGAGAGGTCGTCACTGGGGTCGGAGAGAAAGGGTCGCCGGGAGTAAGGGAAGAGGGCAATGGGGGAAAAGTTCACTTCATCCTTTTATTTTGCTCGATAAAGAGCTGTCCCGGTGGGAAAAGTTTTGGCCCCTTTTGGTGGCGGGTGGGTGAGTCAGCAATCAAACTGGGAACTCTTTACCTGTGCGGGGGCGATAGAGCGGGCAGAAATGGGGAAGGGTCAGACCAGATATCAATTGACGGACGAATTGATGGCTGCTTGATATTGTCGATTTTCTGCAATAGGAGTACAACGGGAAGAAAGAGACGAGGGTGTAATGGTGGCCACTTTTTTTCGCCCTGACCTCCTTTTTTTGTTGTTTACGACTGAGACGAGTGCTTTTGTGTGAAACAACTGTCACGCTGTTGGTAATGTACGAAGTTTACTTGAGTTGATAAATCGAACTGTTTGAAGTGTGTTAGAAAATGTGGAAAAAGCTTCTGTCATTGTTATCGATAGTTTAACATTAAACAGGAATAATACATTTAACAACATTAACTGGCAATCCTGAAATAATGAACCAAAAATTAAACTGGCTAAAAAGCATCTCCAATATTTTAGACTGAATTTCAAACGATATTTTTAAAGTTGTTCAAATTTTTAAACAAGGATGCTTAATCGTTTAAAATAAGATTAGTATATTTTTTTAAATCAATATTTTTCTTCTTTGATTAACTACAGTAGGTGATCGCTAACTGAATCTTTAATTTTTTGAGAAAAATGCACATTTGCTATGAATTTCTTTTCTTAAAATTCCGATATCATGTTTTGACATTTATGTGTTTTTTAACTGAGAATCACTCCAGTTAACGAATTTCCAGTTCCAACTAGCGGTCACCTACTGTCATTGCTTTCAGTGTGGAAAATACTGTATGTAGGTATAAATATCTTGATCCAGCATTTTGTTTTGTTTTTTTTTTGTGTGGTTTTTAGCAACTACAACGAACATTCCTAAACCAAAAGCTCCTTCCCGTTGTACTGTTATCCATTCGCACGAGTTAGCAACATGTTCGCCATGGCTTAAAGATGTAGGTCGCTAAAAATACACACAAAAAAAGAAATGAGTTAAATTACTTTATGAGTCTTTTAAAACTTAAATAATAATGAAATCTATTAAATTGTCTGGAGCTATGTTTTTTTTTGGTTACAAGATTACAGAGGTTTCCACATATGTTTGAATCGTTCCCACGAATTTGTCAAAACAAAAGATTAAAGCATATGTTGGTGAACGCTCAATTAATCGTGGTTCGATTTTAACCCTATTTTGGGAAGTTTCCAAAAATCTTTGCAAAACATCCAAAATCATGACAAAACTTACAATAATGAAAAATACTGTGAGTAATCCGGAACTTATTACCTATTGTAATTAAATATCACATAATACTTTCATAAATGGAGTGGAGTATGATGATCATGCATGAAACATTCAACTTATTTGAGTTCCACCTACACCAACGCTTGTTTGATATAGCTTCGTAACCATCAAACGGCAAAGCACGCGAATGGCCTATTCACAACTGGCACGAAATAAATATATAAATAAAAGCACCGTTGAAAGTTCAATACCGGCTTACCCCTATTCCCTCAGCGTCAAGATCACCAACAAATGAAGACTGTGGGGAGGGAGGTGGAGTGTATTTATTTTTTCGGCCACCATTTTGATTATTATTTTTTTATTTTTTTGCGACCATCTTGAATCCTCAAAACCCCTCGCTCGAAACGTCGAAAACCCTCAGAACGACATACAAAAAGCATCACCAGCGAGAAAAAATCGCACCGATTTGGAGCGTTGGCGAGCTCGGGAAAACCGTTTTATGGCCTGCGGGATAATTTGAATTTGCATGCAAGCGTGCAAGCTGCTTGCAAGCAAACCTGTGTAAAATCTACGCAATTGCTTTCTCCGGATGACAGTTTCATACTACACTGGTGAAAAAGCTACATGAAATATTGGCCAAGCAGGGATTTTCTACTAGCTTGTATGTTTGATTTTTTATAAATGTTGAATATAAATTCGGCCGCATAATAAATACTGTCTGTATTAATAAACACCAATCATCAATTATTTTAATTTATTGTAATCGTACGAAAAATTAAAAAAATATTTCACTCGCTACCAGTGTGATTAATCAATCAGCAAACAACTCTGCACCACGAGCCCTGCAAAGCCTAATCACTGTACATATTTACAAACAAAACCTTTTAGGTGTGAACAAACAAAGAAATTACATGTGGCTCGTTGCGCTTATCCTTCCTGTTAGTGTTTTTGTAAGCAAATCATCCTAAATTCCTGTAAGTAATGTTTAAAAGCCTTTGTACGAATGAGGCCAGCAAACACTCATCGGTTTTGTTTCTCCCCCACCTACGATCGATCAGCTGGTTTGTTGGCGGAACAGTAACAACGACAACGAACTGCTGGTGCTGCTGCTGCTTTGTGTTGCGTGCTGATTTACCACCCCTTTCCCCTGGCCTCTTCCCAACGGTAATTGAAGCCCGCATGTACACACACACATCGTAAGAGAGTGAGGCTAACAGTATGAGGAGAAACTTCTAACATCGAAGACGATACGGGTGCGTGCCCTTCACCGTTCACCAGCGCAGCGGCACATCAACATCATCAGGGAAGTGTTGATGGTGGTGTTGTTTGTTGGTGGGTGTTTTGTTTCTTATCAGCAGTCATAATCGCAACGCTTAGAGCATCGCGACTGGCAACACCCGAGACACACTGGGCAGTAAGAACATCTGTCCCGCCACGCAGCTTCCAGTCTTTGTTGCGAATCGAACCGTTCGGGACGGACGAGCGGACGAGCGTGTAGTGTAGCGATGTATTGCGTGCTCTGCAAAGCCCCGTAAAGCCACCGCTACGACCCCCATCCGAACGAGCGATCGATGACTAATACAGGGCGCTCCAGAGAGTAGCAGCAAAGCAGTGGAGTAGCAGAGTGAAGTGAAGTGAGATGGATTTTGCAAACAACGTGCGGCCGCTACTGCAGGACACGGACGACCGGGAGACGGAGAGCGACACCTTCCTGGACGATGCGTACGCGGGCTCGATCAACGCGTCCACCAGCAACCTGCCCGATCCGGACAAGGAGACGGCAGTGGAGACGCGCATGGCAGCGGCCGGCCACCGGATCGCACCGTCCGACAAGTTCCACTACACGTACGCCGTGTTCTATCTGATGGGTATGACGACGATGGTGCCGTGGAACTTTTTCGTCACCGCCGAGGAGTACTGGCAGTACAAGTTCCGGAACGTGTCGTCGAACGATACGTCCGCGCTGACGCCCCGCCAGCTCGAGTTCCAGTCCGACCTGAGCATTGCGGCGGCCGTCCCGGGGACGGTGTTTCTCATACTGAACGCTTGCGCGGGCCACAAGGTGCCGCTGCACGTGCGCATGAACGGATCGCTCGTGCTGATGCTGCTGATCATGATCGGCACGACGGCGCTGGTGCGCGTCGACACGGACCAGTGGCAGGATGCGTTCTTTAACCTCACGATGCTATCCGTCGTCGTGATCAACAGTGAGTTTCGCTTCTCCATTCCTAAAGGAAAGCCTTGTTTTTTTTTGCATTTTCATCAATAGTTCCGCTTCTCTCTTTCTAGGTTTCTCGGCCATTCTCACCGGCGGGCTTTTTGGCATTGCGGGACAGTTCAGTGCCCACTACATGACGGCCGCCGTTAGTGGGCAGGCGCTGGGTGGCATCTTCTCCGCGGTGGCCGACATAATAGCACTCACCTTTGCCAGCAATCCGTCCACCACCGCGTTCGTGTTCTTCATCGTGGGCTGCGCAGTGTTGCTGCTGTCGCTCTTCGCCTACATCGTCATGTCGAAAACGCTCTTCTTCAAGTACTACACCAGCTCCAAGACGCTGATGAAAAGCTCGCTCGAGGCGGACCCGGCCGCCAGGGCCGTCTGTGCCCGGCTCGAGCCGCGCTTCCCCGTCGTACTGCGCAAGATATGGATTTATGGCTTTTCCGAGTGGTTAGTGTTCGTGACGACGCTATCGATCTATCCTGCCGTGACGGTGCTGGTCGGCTCGCAGCACCACGGTCGGCCGTGGAACGATGTGTACTTCCTGCCCGTCGTGAACTATCTCCTATTCAATACTGGTGACTATTTAGGGCGCGTCTTTGCCGGCATGTTCGAGTGGGTAAGTGGCAACTAGTGATGTGTGGATCATTAACAAATTTCATAACTAATACCGTCCCTTTCCTTCACAGCCATGGAACAATTCCATCCTGATCGGTGTACTTACGATCGCGCGTATCGCATTCGTGCCGGCGATGCTGCTCTGCAACATTACCCAGCATCACAACTTCCCGGTGCTGTTCCACTCGGACTACATCTTCATCGTGCTGATGGCCGCCTTCGCCCTGTCGAACGGCTACCTTGCCAACATTGCACTGATCGGTGCGCCCCGCGCTGTGGACGGGCACGAGAAGGAGATGGCGTCCTCGATGATGGCCGCCTTTCTCGGCATCGGGCTCGCGTGCGGTTCGGCCATTAGCTTAATGATCATCGAAATGATCAAGTGATACACAGACTTTCCTTAGACCAAAACGGGGGTCGGTCCTCAGCGAAAACAGAAGAAGAAAGGAGGAAACGAATTCCTATTGGGATTCGTTCGAAAGCGTGCCCCACGACATAGCCTCCAATGATGAACTGTTATACACTCACCCACTGTTATATTAGATGCGAAGGTGAATTACTTGTTTGTTAAAAGTGAACTGAGCGTAATTTAGGAAATTATTGAAAGGTGAGCAATGAGAGAAGGGGGATGATACTGGATCGTGTGAGAAGAATTTATATAGTGACAATTTTATGTTCTTTGTTTTCTGTTTCATAGTTTAACCACAGCCGAGTGGATTTGGTACGAAAATAGCCAGCCTAAGATAAAGATTGAAACGCTGCGGTGAAGGAAAGATTAGCACATTATACACATACACAAAGCATATATAAATGAAGAAGTGTAAGATATACTTATTTATACTGTCCATATATTCACCCATCGCAGGGACGTGATCGCACGGTCCATCACGGTACTGAGAAACCCCAGGTTTAGTAGCGATCAAGTGCGATCGTCAGAAGCATTTGCAACGATAGGGGGAAAAAAAACAAAGCAAGCATTATACAAACACACATAATCACAGTAGAAACGGATAATACACATAAGAGCGTGACGCAATAAATGTAACGCAAATACACGAAAACAATACAAGCCCACCCGAGGTACTGGTTTTCTGGGTGAGTGGAGCAACAACTCCAACTGACTGAGAGAGAGAATGACAGCTGCCTGTTGCCCGTGACCGAGTTTTGTTGACCTGGCCCGGTTTGCAATTACGGCACATTATAACAATAATAATTGGCACCAATCAACCATCCCCCCACCCCACCGAAACGCACTGATAAGAGAATGGTGCACGGGGCAGAAACCGAAAGTCCGTTGCACTGATCCGAACGAGCGCGGTTTAATCTTTCTTTCTTCCGGAAGCGTCCTGCTCCTTTCTACGCAATGGCAGTGCAGTGTGTGTTTTTTGCATTAGCTTTTATTCTCTTTATACTTGTTTAATGTTTCGGTGTGTATGTGTGTGTTTGTTTCTTTGTTTTTACTTTTCAATCACAACAACAACCATCTTGTTTTCCATTTGTCCTGTTTGTTTGGTGGATTTAACGCCAAAAGGGGGGGGGGGAAGATGGGAGACGTATATTTGCGCATACTTTTACAAACGTGTGCAGCGTGATTTACTTTTCCAATCTGTTTTCCTTTCTACCCCTATTCTTTGGCTCGTCCAAATTGTTAAAGCGTTTGACGTGAGCCTTTCTTCTTGTGTTGTTTTGTTTTGTCTCTTCTTTTTTTTTTTTTATTCATTTGTTTCGGTGGAAAAAGTGGGTAACTTCATGTAGCGGTTCATTCATATCAATTATTTCAAATATCTATCCGTTTACACATTAATACGATAGCTGCAGTGGATTTCCTGTTTCTTTTGCTGCTTCATCTCTCTCTTTCTCTGTTTATTTCTTTATTTCTTCATTATTTTCTTGTGTTTTACCACTTTCACTCACTTCACTTTTTTATGTTTTGATAATCGATCTCTTAGTTGCAAGAGTGTGTAGCCACTATTATACTATGAAACACCTTACACAGTTAGTATAATCAATAAGTGTATCTTTGCTTGCGCTATAGTTTTGTTTAATGTTTGTATGTATCAACTTCTTCCCCAACCAACTAACCAACCCTAAAATCCTTTCTTTTTTTTTTAATTCCGCTTCTAGCTCTTGTGTTTCTTCTTCTTTCCTCTCTCCTCCCTGGAAGAATCCAAAAGCCTACGAAGCGACCCAACCAGCACCAGAGCCACCATTCAACGTTAAATCTACAAAAAGGTGATAGGAAAGTGAAACACTAGGGCTTGCTATGGGGGAGGGGGTCGGGGTGGCACCACTGCCGCCCCTCCCTCTCCCGCCAGCTGTCCCTCGATCGCTTCAATCACATGTGTGTTGTGTCACAATAAGATACTGTCGTTTTTTTTTTTAATTCCTCCTCGGACACCCGTGGGCACCACGCTCGCTATCCAACGCTATCAAGCGCCGCGCGGACACCACATCGGATGATCCGATTCGTTAATGTACAAGAGTTTGATCACCGGCCCACCACCAGTGAGATGGTGCGCGTTGATCGGTTCGAAAACGAAAGCGAGCGGTGTATTATCAGTCGATGAGGCAAAAGGGATTTATGAAGGATGAAAGTTTTACACAGCTGAAACACGTTTCATGGTTCATACTTCATCTCTCGCCAAGGAAAACAAGGAAAAAACAACATCAACAACAACAACAATCCAATTTCATTCTAATCACTTATGGTTAGTATGGTGTTTTTAACTGTTTTTTGTTTTTGCTTCTTCTCTCTATTAAGTTACAATCCCGTTCGTCCGCTCGCTTCATTTTACAGAACTACCAAAACCTCTGTCGAGCAGTAGTTGGGGATGTTAAAAAAAACGCAACCCACACCAAACCCAAACTATGTTTCCAAACCCTGATCCTCCAAACCTGTCCTTATAACTTCAGAATGCCATGTAGACAATGCCATGCATAGAACCAGAATCATTTGCGATACATTTTGATGAAATGTGAGTTGCTTCAATAACAATAAGTGAGTGGTTGTGCGCACGCGCGTATGATAAACATACCCAATTATCAGTTTCAACCTTTTTTGTTTGTAGTTTTTCTTTTCGTATGTTGTTTTGTTCTTTTACGTTCAAGGCACATAGAGATAGAAAGTGTAGTGTGTTTGTATGTGTATGTGTGTTTTTTCGCTTCATTTTGTTATCGGTTACAGTATCAAAGTTTAAGTCCTTCCCTCAGTTAGCGCAAGCATTCCTTTTTTACAGGCAAATACATCCAAAGCCAGAACGATCGCGGATTTTCTGTCGTTTAAAAACGAGGAAAAAATAATTAAAACTTACACAGAAAAAATAAATAAATTAAACAAACAGTCTAAAAACTGAAACCAAAACAGATAAATAGAAAACTCACACACAGGAATGGTTTTTCATTCCTTTGTTTTCTTCAGTAGTAGCTCAGTAGAGTAGCTGCCTCCCATCACCGTGAGGTTTTCGTTCCGAGAGTGTACGAATCCTTCGAATGGTTCACGAAACGAAACGGCCTAACGTGTGTTTCTCATAAGATGACAGTGTCATTGATTGTCTTCGTTTGTTGTGTATGTTCTGTTTTCTTATTTATTCGGCTAAAATAGACTTAAAAAACGTATAAAAAACCGTGCATTTTGCACGCGAGATGGGCTGAAAACGAAACGAAAGCTAAAAATAAATAATTCGTATAAAATTAAGCCGCTTTTATCCCCGTTTCAGCCTGGTTAGCTCTTCTAAGAAGAACACAGATAGCTTTAAACCTGTCCTACCCACCCCGTTTATCCCGTTTTTGTTTTATGCGTAGTGATACAATTCATGGAGATATATATATGTAATTGTTCTCAACAACTAACTAGAAGACTCGCTAAAACGCACACACGTACAATCATACACATTCACACATACAGACATACGTATACAGACACAGGGCTTTCGAGTGAAGGGAAAACCCAGAGATGATGTGTGCTGCTTATCGTGCTGTGGGAAATTGAAAAATTATCCGCACAAGTATTTGCTACTATTTACAACCCGTTTACATCCGGCCAACAATGCTATCCTCCCTCCGCAAACACGATTGGAGCTTTCCTTCCCCCTAGTTCAGCTGCTGTGGTGTGTTGGTGGGTTTATCACTTGTTTTTTGTCTCTCCTTTCTAACCATTTTTTTTGTTTTTGCTTTATCAGAAACCTACTTCAAGAACGTTAACATCAACTACATACACGCACACACACATACATACATACACATACAAACTTCTTTACATTCCCACTTCGGTGGGCGAATGTTTAGCTGTCCCCGACCCGTGTTATGTCCCTTACATCAGTATAATGATAATAGTAAATAGAGTTTCTTTTGTTTAAGTTTGTTTGAATGTGTGTGTTTTTTTTTCGTTTAACTACACGTTTCTTCCAATTTCCCAGTTTTTCTCTGCGATCGCGGTTTCCGTTTGGCACCACCACTGCAAAGAGTGCAGTGCGTACAGCCGAAGGCAACACACGATCCTGCAGATAAAAACTGAGGCGTTCAATTCAAATAGTGCGTTGCTATTGGGTTTGTTTTTGCCTTCCTCGGTTAGGGTTGTCACCACTGCCCACCCAGACAACTCGGCGCGAGGAAAGGTCCGGTACCAACCATACAAAAGGTAGGGACAAAGAGCAGATTTAATAAGATATGCCGTAGGCTGCTGCAGCAAAGAACCCGGCCAAAGGTTCAAGCTGTTTCGGAGGAGCCGAACTTCCTGTATGTTTGTGTGTGGATCCTGAGCGATCCAACTCGAGAGCACAAGCTAATAACATCAATAGTCTATACATATATTAAAAAAAAATGCATTTCATTAAGCTACGGCGATTAATATGGTGTCCACTTTCCGGTGTCACTGATACAAACACGTATGCGCTATGCGGTTATCGAGTAATTATTGCATTTGAATTATTTCTGATTTTGAAACATCTTCTGCCCAACAACATTGACTGTGGGTTGTTTTTAGTACAGAGGGTTTCTTTTACACACCTTCCACAGAACGTGTTACGCAGGGTGTGTGATGATACTGTGATACTACTATACTGGGTCTGGGTGTTCAGTTACTGTTAACATGTATCTGTTTAATGCATATATGTACGGTATGTAAGTGCATTATGGCTGCGCGAAATTCCACTGCGTATGATAGTAGTGAGTAGTAGTAATAGTAGTAGTATTAGTAGTACGTGTGCATTTACAGCTTACAGTTACTGACGCTTTGCACGCTTACGTGAGTTTGCGTAACGGAATGCTTTCCAAATCTTGACGTTCCTCTATCGGTGTATGTATGCGCTTTAAAGCTGTACCATTTGTTTTTCTCTTAGTACACCGCTCATCGTTGCAGGTTGTCCGCTGTTAACTTATTCGAGCACGGGTGAGTGTGACGTGAGAGTAGTGCAAAGGTAGTGAAACCAGCAAGATAACGAACAGTTTTGTACGAAGCAGAGCGCGCACAAGCAACACATGCCCTTGAGTGTAACGAAGTAGTACAAACTATGGCTACATACAAGCATGTTCTCTGGCACGCTTTGTTTTGTTTAAGTTTCTCACCGTTGGTGAGTTCTTGCACTTAGAGTGAAAATTCATGTTGACAGTTAAGTAAAACGTGTGCTGCACAGCATTGAACAGTTCTGTTCGATCCTCCTCCTCAAAGCTTTGATTTTAAATCGAGAATCTTTCCTTATCTGTTTACCACCTTTACCCCTTAGAGATTTATCTCCTTTTTACGAAATCTTTGATTGCGTCCTTAAACGATAAGATTGCACAATCTACTGCATAAGCGCCGCTTCAATCAGCGGTCGCTGAGTGCACTTTTGAAGTGCGCCTTATGCCCCTATCGACAATTTGCCAAAAACCACCACTAAACAACCGTGTTGGTAACACATGCTACTAGTTTCGAGAATTTACTACCGCACAGCGTCGTTTTCTAATAATACCCTTTCAGATGACCCGTCAAGTTCCGGTGAGTGGTGAGTAAATGGATGAATGAGAGCTTGCTTTCACTTTTGCCACCATTCGCACCGATCTGTTAACTCCAATTCCAAAATTCTCCCATTTACCCCGAACCTGGCGCGCCCGTTCGATTGCTTGTTTTGTACCGATTTCTAGTTTTCTGTTTGCTACTCTACCCCATTCCCGCTCCACCAATTGCTACACCTGCTGATCTAATAATCTAACCTAATAATTCGAGGTTTGAATTGAAACAACACAAACACACAACATTGAAAGGCTGCTGAGCTAACGTTCAACGCTTGCTCGGCTTGCCGTCCATTAAAAAGTATTATGTGCTCCTGGAAAAATGCCTTTGCTCGCGGGGTTTTCCCCCACCTGTGAGATTCGACATTGAGTAAACGAGTACGAGTACCATTTCCCCGTGCGCGTCTAGGGATCTAAAAGAAGCTAACCTATACCTAAGCTACTAACACGGCTACTAGAGGAGTCTAGAGTCGCGGGAGGAAAAGGGGAGTGTGTGGCACAAACGATTGGGCGCCCAACGATTCGGCCGATAAGATATCGCCGACCGTCGATACGCCAGCAAATACGATAACAGTAATTAGGCCAATAAGTTGCTTGCTATAAAAGTAAGTTGTTGTGCTGCCGCTGTCTGTGACTCGACGAAATGTACCACTAGCAAACCTTTTTGCAGTTCACAAATATGCCAGCTCTTCGTGGCTGTCGGGAGGGCCGGCATGGTCCGCAGACCCTCATACCCCGATGCGATAAGCTCAGTTCGGTTTCGCTCCTGCGCCATCGCCCTTGCCGACGGGCGGTTATGCGTGAGCATTGTTAACGTTGTTCTCGTGGGTGCTGCCGGCCGTTCCACCGGCACCGCAAATGTTTCCGCTCGAGACGGACGTCGCCGGCGGATGGTTAGTGGTGGCACCGACCGACGAACAGCTCGTGGTGCTGTTGCTGGTGTTCAGGTGCGCTAGGAATGTGTCCGAAATGAAGGCATGCGATTCCGCTTCCTTTTCCAGCATCGAGCGGGCCTGCAAACGAGGATGCGAGGATGGGTTAAGAAAGGTCGGGAGATGTATGTTTCGAGCCGCCGTTGGGCGTTGCGTACCTTCAGCTTGTGGTCTTCCAGTCCTTGCTTCACGGAATCGTGTTGTCGCTGCAGCTCGTCGCGCTTCCGTTCGTAGGTGGCCGTTAGTCTGACCCGCTCTGTGACGCCCTTTTCTACGAGCGTTGAGTCAACCTCTCGTTTCATTCTACAACAAAGAAGTAAGGTATTGAAGCAATTATTAGCAAAGTGTCTAATAAGTACACTAAGTTTAAAGAGTCTTCAGAAATGGAAGATCTTTCACTCTCCAATGAATTATACTGATCTAGAAACACACAGAGCTGGTCAGTTTTTTTCAACTATGTATTCTACTTCCTAAGAATTAGCTCTAATTATTGATTTATAAAATGTGAGATGAGTTCTTTATTTGCTGTAGCGAATAAACCCAAAAACAATTTAATATTCAGTCATTAAAGTAATCATTAAATTTACCAAAAGCTTTAGAGCCTATTTTGAATACTCTAAGCTAAATCTGGAGTAATGAAAGCTAAGTTTAAAGTCAAAAACATCAACATCACATCAACAATATTCACGAATCATCTTCAGAATTGTAGTTTCCAAGTTGTACTAATTCTGTGTACTAAAATCCATACACTTACCTCTCCAGCTCATCTTTATCTTTGTGCACCATTGCCAGTTGTTTCACCTCGCTTTTGCGCGATAGTTGCAGCTGCCGCATCACCTCACTCGTTTCTCGCTCCAGTTGTGTCTGGAAAGGCGGATATTTTCACATTATTCCAACCCAATTTCGGACATCAGAACTCCTCCAAAATCCACCAAAACCTACCTTCAGCTGCTTCATCTGCGCATCCTGCGACTGGCGCAGCAGATCCTCCGCCAGCGTGTAGATGATGTCGTGATACTTCTCCAGCACCTCCCGATAGCTACCAGCATGGTCGCGACAAATCTGCCGCAACCGTTCCGCCTGCGCATCGCCCGTACCCTCCGCGTCCGACACGGACGCACACGGCGGTACCTTCACGTTCATGTCCGCCATGTTTTTGCTGCTGAAGCGCTTCACCAGCTTGTTGCCCATGCCGAACTTGGACTTCTTGACCGGTGCATCACCACCGCCGAGATCCGTACTCTTCTGAGCCGCATGTATCTTCAGCTTCTCCTTGTCGTGGCTCTTCTTCAGCGCCTTCAGCTCCTTCTCCAGCGCTTCCCGCTTCTTGCGGATCTGCTTGTCTTCGAAAATTTTCTCCAACGGATCGGCCACTATCTTGCCCCCGTTCGCGGCATTCAGCCCCTCACCGGTGGCCACGTTCGGC
Source organism: Anopheles arabiensis (assembly GCF_016920715.1). Taxonomy (NCBI): domain Eukaryota; kingdom Metazoa; phylum Arthropoda; class Insecta; order Diptera; family Culicidae; genus Anopheles; species Anopheles arabiensis. The sequence goes on from NC_053518.1 coordinate 25,733,858, forward strand.
GTGTTGGTGGTAGTGGTAATGATTGGTGCACCAGAGCCACCACCACCACCACCAGTAGTAGTCGGTTCTCGCGAGGTGGTGGAGAGTTTGGCTGCGGGAACGTTCGAATGGTCAAGCGATGATGATTGTGCAACGGGCAGGGCAACCATCTTGGTGATCGCTTCCAGCGGTGCTTCCGCATCGCTGTCCGCCGTACCACCGGCACCGCCCTGCGACGATTGCGTGCCAGCGACGGACCGTTGCCTCGCCGGGCTGCTGGTCGTGTTGTTGGTTTCGCTCGACCGGAGCGTGTCACCCTTTTTGTTCGTACCTAAGGACACAACGACAACTGACCCACGTTAGGATGACATAAAACGACGGCAACCACAAAGGGGTGGAGCAAGGGAGCGGGAGTTAAGGAATACAAAACATAAGAGAAAACAATAAATAAAAGCACCGCCACTATATCATCACGATGAATCGAAACAGAATGCTTGCCCGCACACGCGGTGCATGGGATGGATGGGATGGAGTAATGGAATAACAAAACAAACCCGGCACGGCAACACACTTACACGAGTCCTCATCCGACGGTTCCATGTCCTCCTGCAGCACGGCCAGCTGCTTGGAGCGCTTCTCCTGCTCGCTCTGATACTTGATCGGATTGGCAAGCGCTTCGGCAAAGTCGGACAGCCCGTCCGGCACGTAATCTTTCACCACGATGCACAGGAAGAGCGTGGCCAGCGGTATCGGTTGCCCCACCTCGGTACGCAGCGTCAGATGGCGGTAGCCCGGGCACAGCCCTATCACCGGCAGCACCCGATGGCCGATCAGCTTGCCACCCTCCTCGTACGCCGCTATCCGTATGCTGGCCAGCTCCGGCAGGACGACCTTCTTAAACACGAACGGTTCCTCGTCGTACACCGGATTGATGCCATTGTCGCGCACGATTTTGGTGCGAAATTTTTTGCGCACCGTATCGGCCGGCAACCCAAACATGTCCACCTCCACGTACGTGCCCACCTTCTTGTCGGTGAGGAACTGGCCCGATATCACCGTCACCATGACCGTGCCCGCAATAATACCGTCGACCTGGACGAGAGTTTTGGATGAGGAGGAAGAGGAAGAGGATACGATGAGGCAATTCCGTTCGCGACGAAACCAGACGAAGTGCGTACCGTACTCTCGGCGAACGGGTCCAACCGTCGGTCCTTGCGGCGCATAAACTCCGGCTTCAGTATGTACCCGCACCGGTGGTTGTACTCGAAGATGCCAAGATTGAGCTGCATCGCCAGGTCAAGCGTTTGGTAGTTTAAAGCCACCAGCTGACATCCAGCGTTCCAGAAAAGCTGAAAGTAGGAATTCCCAAGGCTCCAAGTTTAGTGTTTATCAACTCTGCCACATCAGAACTAGCTTTGGAGAGCTTTCGTTATTAAATCGCTATTCGACATCGCAACCACGCCGTAAATTGCCTTGTTTTATCAACAATTATCAATAACTAATCGATCCTAAACAGACAGTCTACCCCAAAGCCACATTCGATTTACATCAGTCAGCAGTAATTATGGCTGGTCAGTGATACGCTGATCATCGAACCGATGGGCAAAACCCACCCCGGTGCCAATAATCCAATTAAACCACTTCAATTTGATAGCGCTGGCTACAAATTCCACACAAATCAGATGCAGCGAGCAGGCACCCACATTGCCCACTTGTGACGAGGAGGATGGTTCTAGGCGGAGACCGCCAATATCATTAGCTGACAGGCTAAACCGGCAGCACCATTCCACCAGTCGAAATGAAAATGCAATTCCACGCTTCCGGTTGTACGCATAGTTTGCCCGCACTCCTTCCCACGTTTTAAAACTTGCCCCGCCGTTTGGGGAAGATGGGATGCACTAACACTTACCTGGGGCATAAAATTGGAACTGTCGAAGCGTGTACCGGCTGGGTAGACGCGCGAAAGCTGATGCTTGTTGTAGTTGACAAACTCGATGGGACGCTCCTTCAGCAGCGTGGTTGCCTGCTTCTCATCAAACGACGACATCTCGTAGAAGCGTGCCTTTTCTGTGAGGATAGAGCAAAACAGAAAAAAAGGAAAACCCAGATAAATGGCATACACCGTTTAGACTTTTCAAGTTCCCGCCGTTCCACCTTCTTCGGTGTCGTCGTTGCACTGGTGCAGCGGCACAAGGAGGGAAGCCCGAGTGAATTGGGGTAGAAAATTGTATGATACAGGGTTTCCCACGATTTATTGGTTGGTTCCCACGATTTATTGGTGCGTTCCCACGATTTTTTGGTCATTTCCCATAATTTTTTGGTAGCAACCCACGATTTATTGGTCGGTTCCCAAATATTATTGGTCGGTTCCCAAATATTATTGGTCGTTTCCCAAATATTATTGGTCGGTTCCCAAATATAATATAATATAATACCGACCAATAATATTTGGGAAACGACCAATAATATTTGGGAACCGACCAATAATATTTGGGAACCGACCAATAAATCGTGGGTTGCTACCAAAAAATTATGGGAAATGACCAAAAAATCGTGGGAACGCACCAATAAATCGTGGGAACCAACCAATAAATCGTGGGAAACCCTGTAATCCAAGTGAAAGCCCGAATCACCTAGCGTCTGCTATTGACAGGCTACGGTAGATGGTACGGGCACACCGTTTGATAGTTTCGCTCTGTGCGGGGTTTGGGATATGAAGGGGATACAAAACCTGATGGTGGAGTGGCAAGGCGATCTTCCCAAGATAGGGAAGATAACAACTTTCGTTGGAACGATGGTACATACTTTCCGAATTTTCGAAGCTACTGAAGTGCACCGGCTGCACGTAGTTGACGAGGGCGGATATTTCCGCGCCCGCTTCAGTCTCTTTGGTTTGGGGCACCTTGTCCGCCTCGCTCGCACCGATCGGGCCGACCACGGTGCCGGGCATGGACTCGTCATCGCTCGAGCTATCCGTATCCGACGATCCCGTGCTTTCCTTGGAGCTTTGGCGAATTTGCTGTGAATATGTACGAGATGAAGCAGACAAGCGGTCGGTTAGGTAGGGTCGCCGGCAGAGCGCAATAAAGGGAAGGGTAGAGATTAAATTTATTCACAGCAACTGAGCTAACTAATTGTCAATGGAAATGGTAAATGTATGCAGCGGAGAAGACTTTAAATATCTAAACTAATTGAAATAGAACCCTTTCCAGTAGTCGTTGGAGCATTCACCCGACTTTGCGACAATTTACAGCTCATTTTCTCGGCAGACATCATTATCTGCAATTGTAAATTGATCTACAACCCTTTTGCCAGCAGCACTACCAACCAGCAGCATCGTGTGCAGACACGCAAACGGTGCAATAAGTTCGGCCCGATAAGAAGCGGGATAAAGATACCAATCTCCCAATCGACTGCCAGACACACTGCAGCCTCAACGATTGTTGCTATAGCCCGTGCGCTTTCCGAAGATTTCCGCTATTGGAGCTTAGTGTACCACTGTGGGCAGACACACCCATGGTGGAAAGAAAGGACCACTCCCGCCCCCTTACATTCTTGAAGAAAGCTGCTGGCCGTATGCTGCTGAGCTGGGTGAACTGGATCGAAACCGATAGGGATAGGGCTGGACGAGACGTACGTACGAGTGCATGTGCAGTGGAATGGTGAGGATAGTAGTATTGGTAGCAGTACCTGCAGTGGTGGTGCATGGTGCGGTATTTCTCCGTTTCCGGTTGCTTGCAGTGGTGCTGCCGTGCCATTGTTGTTGCTGACGACGACCGTGCCATTCGGTTCGTCTTGCTGCGACGGCGGTAAGCTTGGATTTGCTGCTGTGTTTGCGTCCAATCCGCATTGGTGGTGGTGGTGTAGTGGTGATGGATGATGACGATGCAATTGTCGTGAAAGAGAAAGAAAGAGAGAGAGAGAGAGACAAAGAGAGCATAAAAGAGTGAGCTAGAAAGCGCTAGGTGCAGTTGGTGCATACGCGGTGTAAAATTCATTTAATGAAGCAAGAGCACTTTAAAGTATGTCATTTTTTATCCCTTAAATCCACGGAAAAGTAGTTTCCGTGTTTACGACGCGACTGGAATTGATGTGCTGCAAAAATTGGGGATACTTTATCCCACTCTACCAAACCAACTCTTCCCATACGAAGGGTGAAAAGTCGTACGCGGTCGTGCATTGCACATGGCACCGAACGACTCGGTACAACACAACAGCTTGGCGCGAGTGAGATTTATCGCAAAACGGGATGCTTCTTCCCCAACTCCCCACACATGGGAGCGAGAGAGAGAAAGTGCTTTCGATGCAACAGACTACAGCACAGCATTGCCCAGGGCTGGGGATTGAGCCCGGGCAACCATGGGTAATGGAACTAAATCGCTGTTCATCAATTGCTAAGTGCGCCTGCAACGGCGTATCCGCCTGAAACGTATGCAAATAGCAGTGCACATTTGTTTGCTTAGCTGTTTAGTATCGTGGAAGACACAGATTCGTGGAATGCTTCCCTCTAGCTAGAGGGATTCGCTGGAGAATGTTTGGCGAGTGATTTGAGTCGGCGGGTGTTTTGACAAGTTAAAGTTCTAAATAACTACTAGTGGTGGTGGTTTGATTGCTGTGCAGAGGAAAAAAATTGAGAAGCAAATGTCGCGAGGAGCGCGTAATTGAATTTTATATTTGCTCTAAATTTGATGTGGTACGAAGTGTATTGGTAGCATTTGTTTGTCTGTTAGGTAACCCAATCATCGCGGTATGCAGGTATTCACAATGAAATGTTATTAAACCATATGCCGATTGTATTCCGATTTGATTTATTAGTTTTAATGTTCCAAGTAAGGCCTGTCTCGTGGTACTACAGTCGTCAATGCGCATGACTTTAACAACACACACGGCACACAACACTCATTATGTAGCTACGAGTTCGTCAAATAAATCATAGATAATCAAGATCATTAGAGGCTTAGGCAGGCCTAGACTAACTAAACATGGATGCACCAAATAAGAAGAACAAGCAAACTAAGATTGTTTGGAGTATTCATCCATCTGACAATCTGACACCAGCAAACATTATTCTTCGATGGCATTCAACGCTTCAATGCAATGGAAGAATTCAATAACGTTTGCATTAAGAAAATATGGACAAAAATAGACAATTTTTCATGGGGTTACCACACTGACGAAATGAAGAATTACCCTTTAATAATAGTATCCTATGAGTCAGTAGCCAACATTTGAAAGCTCTATCAGTCTAACTCTAACCGCGATGGGCATAACAGTGAAGCAAGTCCGTTCAGAAGCGTGCGCGATCAAAGAGTCGCATCCCGCCACGACGAACACGGACATCGTGCGGCAGTTTGTAGACGTCGTATAAGCCTGTTCCGGCATCTACAAAATCTTAGCATTATTGGACAACAATCAGAGCATCGAAAGAAAGCCCAGCTTCGAATGGCCGACGTCCCTAACCAACAAGAAGCTCCAAAGAAAGCTCAAGATGAAGATCGAGCGAAGAGTTATAGTATTGCGATCGCTTGCCTAGGAGATCGATGCAGCTGGTCGAAAAATGTAAAAATACCAGAGGAACATAACCATACATGTCAGAAAGCGGAAATCGCGTCAATTGGTTTCGGAGCTGCAACCAATGACGACAAAACTAGCAGCGATCTTTTCATGAGATGCAACAGCTAAATATCGATTTGACACTCTACTCACCGAACCGGTCCATTATCCCGGAGGTGAGTCCCATCGAGAATTTCTTGACCAACAAGATTTGTAAGATCTGAACAATTTTGTCGCAAAAACTGAGGAGTAATTGATAAAAATTGAATGATAGAACTCAAAAACATGACTGCCTGCATGACTTCGTCCGCCTTGGCAAAAATTCCGGATAACTGACGGAAAGTAGCTCGCAAGTTCGTAGATTTAATTTTGACAGAAGGCTTAAATTATTACTTTACAATGTAAGTTTGTGAAAATCATTTATCTGTCTTCGTTTGTGCTATCCGAAACTAGTTCATTTTTTATTCAAACGTTGCATGTTTTAGTTGTTGGCCGTCTATGATTTATTATGAGGGTATACCTTTTTTTGGATATTTTTAAAAATATAGATGTATTCTTCTTCTTCTTCTTTGGCACAACAACCGCTGTCGGCCAAGGCCTGCCTGTACCCACTAGTGAAGTGAGCTTGGCTTTCAGTGACTTATTGTTACCATAGCAGGATAGTCATTCCTACGTATGGGGGCACGGTATATTCGGGGCTTGAACCCATGACGGGCGTGTTGTTAAGTCGTACGATTTGACGACTGTACCACCAGACCGGTCCAAGATGTATAATAGAAGAAAAAATGAAGTAAAACTGTTGAAACAACGAGATACTTTTATCATAACCAGTGATGATGAACAGTCGATGATCCCGAAGATATTTTTACTTGAAGAATGATCGTTATAATCACTAATGCATGCTGAGTGTTCCCGTTTCATCTCAACTCAGAATATTGAAATAAAAATACAGCAAATTCAGATCACAGATCCTATCATTCAGCATTTTAAGACATAGGAGAATGGCAATCAACAGATATTTCCTGTCTCAATCAGAAGTACATTCAAATTGTTTCTAAAAACAAATCCCTCGTGCTCTATATTCAAAGTAATTACTGCACTTCTCCATCAACTCGAACCCCTGTATATGCAGCTCCTATAGCACCCAGTGTAATTATTTGTCATGAACAAATGCATGGTGGCCCATACTGTCACAGACGCTTTCCAACAATCCCGGTTCAATTGAACCAGCTTTGAACTCTTACTATCCTATTTCAGTACGCCTGCAATTGGACGCACACAAAAAAAAACCATTAGGAACATTCACCAAGGATTCGTACCCAACATTCGAACCGCGTGCTAGCCTTTGATCATCGGCCAGCGCTGTGTGCAATTTCGCATCTGTGAAACATTGTTGCATTAAACATTCATCTGTACGCTCCCCGTCCATGTACCCCTCTGAAACTATCACATCGACACAATGAGCATTCTGAATGCGTTTGACAGTGGGGGAAATCAAAAAGTTTACTGCACCCGTAACTTTTTCCTCCCCTAGCTTCGACAGACAGAAAAATCGATTTGCAAACATCGCAGCGCTCTGGCCGCCCTGTCGACTTCCAACTCCCCACAATCGACTAATGGAAACTCCACTCTTCCCGCCCGTTTGGTTCGCACTGCTCCACCGTTTTTACATCCCGCATTATCTCACCCACAGAGTCACTGGGGGTGGTGGTGTCATTATTCGGTCATTTAAAACGAGCAAAAGCGACAGCAAAATCGAGCAAAAAATAAACAAGAGACTAAAGTGGGTCGAAAATGAGTCCCTCCATCCCCTTGGTGCTGCATTACCTGCATTTGTACTGTTGCTGTTAACGGCCGGTGTGACCCCGGGCGTGTTGCTGGCAGCGTTGGTACTGTTGGCACTGCTGTTGTTAACTGTTGTGGCATGTGCATTAGCTGCGGTACTGTTACTATTGCTCACATTGTTCGCAACAACCGTGGTGCCGGCGGGTGGCGGCGGCTGCTGCGGGCTCGATACAACGGTGGCCGCCTTTTTATGGTGATGATGGTGATGGTGGTGATGTTTTTTCTTGTTTTTAATTATAATCTTGCGCTTCAGCAGGGCGGGCGGCGGCAGCTCGACGTTCGATTCGAGCGGGTGGGAGTCGAGCGGCCGGTCCAGCAGCATGTCGCCGAATATTTCCCGACAGTAGTTTGCTATCTTCGCCTGTTGAATATGACGTGCACAAGCAGAGGCAGAGAGAGAGAAAGAGAGTGAGAGTTTGTGTGTGTAAGCAGATAAGTCGGTGATTATCAGATTAAAAGCAATCAATGTCGAGATTTGATCCTTTGGCCTTTGACCACCTACCTGTTGCCTCGGGTTGCAGTGATTCTCGAAGCTTAGTATCACAGGAAATTCGGACGTCTTGAAGGCGGTCTCGGCAATCGCTTCCAGCACGTCCTTGGCGCAGATCTCCGGCACGAAGGTGTAGCCGTGCACGATCACCGGCTCCTCAGTGCGTCCGTTCCAGAAATCGAGCTCCACACAGCTAGGGGCGCGTGGAAGTGAAACGATTAGCTTTTTGTCGTAACTGCACGATCTGCTCTACTTACCGGCAACCGGCCAACAAACTTTGACGATAGATTTCGACCGAACTTTTGCCCGTCAGCTGATGCCCGGTCAGGTAGGTGTTGTGGGACGAGTTGATGAAGTAGTGCGCCATTGGTTGATCCATATCGTCCGACAGGTCCAGCTTACTCGCCGCCATGATGGGATTATCCTCGGACATCAGATACCTAAAGGCAGCAGGCAGCAACCGGTCAGTACCTTGCAGCTCCTCCCCCGGCGCCCCTAGGGGTCGCCTTCCACTCCTTTCTTACCTCAGGAAACCGTCGAAGCTGAGCTGTCCCTTCTGGGCGTTAAACTTGTTCGGCTCGTACTCCTGGATGAGATCGCGGGCCCGGGCCGTGTTGGCGTACGGGTGCAGGATCTCGTTCAGCCTCGGATCCCGCTGGGTTTTGTTGAGAAAATCGACTAGCTGCGACGTTGACATCAGCCGTCGCTTAGAAGTACCGACACTGGAACGAAAATAGCACGAGCACGAAGCTACCATTTACACGAATGACCCTAAATTGAACCGCTATGTGAATTCACATCGTGCAAGATGATTTGCCGGACGATCTACGAATCAAGCGCACTCCAATCTCCAATCGTAATTCATCAATCTTCGTTCGAGTGGGCACAAGATACCGGCACAAGATACTGTTTGCACAAGAGTGGCGGCGGGGGCTGTAACTATTCTCTGCAGAACAGGGGGCGAAATCGCTTGAAACGGATAACTTACGACCCTTACCTTACCTAGCGCTCGGTCCACATTCACGGGAGCGGGTGGGACTTTTTATCGAAAACCTACTTCAACAAAAAAACATACTCTCATCTTCTCAAATGGTCACCTCGTCTACACTAGACCCCGTAGCGCTTTTGTTAAGCAAGCGACACCGGGAGAGGACGCCAGAACGGCAAAAGTAAACCAACCAGAAGCGGTTCGTTACATCCATCGAATGTTTAACGACTCGAAAGGCGCGCTCCGGGTGCTCGAGGCGTATCAATCACTGTCTTGCCCGAGTCGGTTCCGGTGTGATTCGGTGAAGTGTATAAGCTGCATTCGATCGGTTCTGATTACCATCCCAAGCCAGCCCTCCCCGTTGGATGCTTCCCGGCACAATAATCAATATTTGTGGTACTTCAGGAAGAAGGGCTCTTTTTTCTTTGGGAGAGCTAGAAAGTGGTGTGTGTGTTTTTTTTTGTCATTCTTACCCACTTCTTGATATTGCACAGATAATCCAACAAACACTGAAGTATGCACACGCTGTGCAGACATTTCATCTCATCCCCCGCCTGGCGCCCAGGGCACCCACTTAAACTGCCAGCAAGCCCAACCCCGCCATCCTAGCCATCCATACTTACAGCTCATCGTACACCTTCTCCACCTCGGTGCGCTGGGAAAGGTTTTTGTACAGATTAAAAAAGTCCTCAAACTGGAACTTGGTCAGCGCGAGGGTATCGCCTTTCCCGGACGGCAGCCCCGACACGTCCAGCGCTTTCTCCACCCGCCGCCGGTCGTCCTTGTTCGTGGCGAACGTTTTGATGATGCTGTAGGAATAGAGAAGAGAGAGAGAGACAGTGAGTGAAAAAATGAAGCGAATCAGAAGAATTAAATCCGAATAAGTATGCAAACTGTTGATGGTAGACGATAAGAAGCGGGAGATGCGGAGCGTCCGTCCTGAGAGGACACAAGCACAATCGGGAACTTGATGCGAAACAACGTCGGTAATCCGATCAACCGCATTTAAGTTGTCTGTGTGTGTGATGGAGAGTTTATTTTGCTTCTTTTCGTTATCGCAGGGAAATATTTTTTTCCTTTTGTTGGTGCTCACTATAGACATTCTTTTCTAATGCGCTTTTGGCATTATTGTTTTGGGTTTAGCTAAACGACATCCCACTGCAAAAAGGTGTTATAAGAGTTTTGGTAGGAATGAATGGAAATTGACACGTGTTTCAATTCCCTCGCTTCCAAGAACTCTAAAGAATAAAGGAGCGTTTGAGTGTGTTTTGAATGTGTTTCCGAAAATTCTCGTTGTTGGAGATCGTTTTTCCAGCAAAAAAAAAAAATGAAAAAGAAAATAAGTGCGTGCGTTCTATGGAATTGGTAAATGATCTCGCTAGCCCTCCTATCCTGCTGTAATCATTCATCATGGTTAAGGCTCGAAATTACACTTTTTTAGTCAATTTCTTTATACCCGTGAGCTTCCCTTCCAGACCAGAGCAATCAACTCTGTTCGATGACTTATGGTGAAACGTTTACGAGTTGTTCTTTACTCACCCCGCCCGGGAATGCGAGCACTCCGCTCAGCATAATGAAAGCCATATATTATCCTAGTCTTTTCCAATTTTGTCCAACAACCGGCGACGTTTCGCCACACATAAACACACGCTTTCACAATCGATTTCGACCGACCGCAATTTCACAATTCTTCTGGGAATTGTGAAGACCGGCGGAGAGGAGCTATCGAACGCAGAAGAAAAGAAAACTTTTGGCCTTTCCATCGTGTGTCTTTCCCCCACGTGTTGACAAGCGTACGCCCAAGTCATTTCCAAAGTTACCCCAACAGCAACGATAACGACAGGGAAACATAGGGAAGAACCACAGCAACAAAAACACCATACTGGTGTGCGTTTTCGTCGGCCTCGCGGGTGCAATAACGAGTCTAATGTTGGATTGTCCGCACTGCTGCTTAGCACGTAATAAACGCCACCATTACTTCCCGCAGACACCTGAACCAACGGTGAGTGGGATCTAGGCATCGGACGCCTTAATGTTTCAGCGGGGGACGGCAGGATGAGGAGACCTTCCCCGACTGACCAGAGCATTAAAGTGCTAAGCGTGTGAAGCGTCGGAAGCGAAACTGTCATAATCCTCCCAGGTGGGCCCAGAGCTCGTCGTTTGGCTGGTGGTTTCTTTTCGGAGCTCGTTTATTTGGCATTAGCCGTGTTAGCAGCACATCTGCCCGCTTCCGGTGTACAACAACATGGCCTAGGCTGCTGCTGGAGACGCCGGTGCATGTTTATAGCCATAAATCCACCGGATAATATTGCATGTTAGCTGTGTCAATAAGAAGCTTTTTTTATATTAATCTTTACTCTATTTTTTGCACTCTCTATCTCTCTGTCCGTCTCTGTATAGCTGCAAAGCTACTTTCGACTAACTAGCTTGAGAACGGGCACGTTCTGGACATATTAGATTTCTATCTTTAGCATACCGAGCAACGGTCAACACTGCTTTTGCGGTGGGTGTGCGGTCAACAGTGAAATAGCAATACAAATGAAATGCTAAAGATAGTCCACCCCGACGCGGCAGAAAGGCAAGACTGCACCGGGAGTATGGCGACGTACTCGATGCCTGGGACAACATAAAAAGGGCTGTCCATCATCACCGTATATGCCTGATATGGTAGCCGGAAGGAAGGGGCTTGTTTTTTGTTCGTTCTTTGAAAATATGGTTTGATGTGTTGATTAGAATTTATATGCAATGCATGAAAGCATGTTGTCCGACAAGGAGTAATATTGAATGTTGAAATCTGAAAAATAGTACTTCAAAGCAAGCAATAGTCCCTGTACTGGTGTCTTGTACTGAAATAATGAGTGGGCAGAAGTCGTTTAGGGAAGTGTAGAGTTTAATATTAATTTCCCTACCAAAGGTCAACACTTCTGTCTGTGCCTTAACCTTGACGAACTTGTTCAACAATAATATATAGATTTTGATATGTGTCTCTAGACGCTTCAACTGAAAGTTCACATACCAATTGCTCAAGATGGGATAATTTATGTCCTTAAATATATACTTTCAAACAATAGTTCTAGACAGCATATAAATTACACTTCACCGCAGAAATATTGCTTGAGTTATAGGTTCTACGAAATTTCACAAAATTCCAATTCAAATTCCACGAAAATAACATAAAAATTGCTCCAGAAAAATGTTCCTATCTATATCTATATCGATCTATATTCATCAAATACTCAACCATACCAAACGATTTCTACTGAGCTTGGCATTTAACGGTCAAGAAAAAGCGAAAAAGTTATTTAAAAAAACAACAACTCCCTCCACTTAACTTTCCACCATTGTGTGAAGAAGACCCAGGCGAATAACCACCACCAGACCGACCAGCCATCAATTAAGCTCAACTCCAAGCTCACACAGTTCCAATCGACTTAAGATGTTTGCCAGTTTGCCTTTGCTCGCGCACCAACGTTACACCACCGCTAGGTAAGTACTACCGACGACCATCAAATTGATTCTTACACTTGTTATACATTCCACAACTCGTAATAGCAATTTACGGTCCACTGGGAATCCGCTTACCGGCGGTGGCGGCGAAAGCAGAAAGCACACTTAAAAACATACCGTACCGGGCTGTGCCGATTCTCTCCATGTCGACCTAGACAGGCGATATACCATTTCAATTTACATTAATACGATTACAAACCACCATGCGTCTCCATCTACGGACAGCGGGGCACACTGTAAAATGGAACCAAAAAGAACAATCATCTAAAATGATGTTTGCGCTCGCTGGCTGGTACAAATATTGGCCTTGCCTTTCTTCGTTTGCATACCGAAAAGAAATGGATACTTGCGTGTTTTTTTTTACTTTCCAAGGTGGAAAAACACATGACACATCAGCAGGTCTTTCTTGTGCTGCTACAAATTGACTTACTATTACAGGGTTTCCCACGATTTATTGGTCAGTTCCCATGATTTTTTGGTGCGTTCCCACGATTTTTTGGTCGTATCCCATAGATTTTTGGTTCGTTCCCATAATTTATTGGTATTTTCCGATTGGATATCAATACAATTGCACCAACAAATTCTGGGAAACGACCAAAAAACCGTGGAAACGCACCAAACAAACATGGGAACCCACCAAAAATTGATGGGAACCAACCAATAAATCGTGGGAAACCCTGTAAACGGTTTCACGTGTCTGTTTTGCTGTGGGCATAATTGACACGATATTACTAAAGACAGCAAAGAAGCTGCTCTCTTTTTTTACTGCGCAACACATTCAAACACAAAAAAGCATACCATCATATGGCTTTCATCATCAAAAAGATGATAAACTAATAAAAGTACAGAAAAATAAGTAGGTCGCCGCAACCAGCTCAAAAAAAAAACAAGACAAAACTCCTACACGGAAGGGACCATTTCAACAAAATGTGCGCGTAAAGCAAAATTTAAAATCCTTTCACCAGGAGGAAGCCCCACAACATTGCCCAACAGGCGCTTGCGGAGCGGATCCGTACGACCAGAGCGAGCTTTCCTGTGTCGTGTGCTAAAAATACAGCGATTGTCATTTCATCATCCACACTACGTGCCATTGTAGAACATTCGTCCGTGTACGGGAACTGCCGCGTTTCGGTCCCCCGTATCTCTCCCATCACCACGCTTCTTAGCTTAATTTCCTTACCTTCCTGCCTCGGTGGGCGAAGCATTATTTCAACCCATCCATTAAAAACTCCTCAATTTTCGCCTCGACCAAAGTGGCGCACGGTGGTGGTGTAAGCCAGACACGGTGGCCTGATGGCCAGACAATGATGGAGAGCAAAATCTTATCACCATTTATGCAACAACACTCCGCTAACAAACCGAGCGTAGCAATCGGTGTCAAAGCTGCCCGTCACGGTACCAGTACACCCCGTCATCCGGTCCGGCCACCGTCCAAGCGGGCAATGTGAGAAGGAAAAAGTGCTGCTGCTGCTGGTGCTACGACAGCAAAACACCCAATCTGCCAACCTATTTTCTCATTTCGGCGCGATAGTACACGCTCGTTGCTGGTGCATTAAAACTGGACGTCAAAAGAGGGAGAGAGAGAGAGTGTGTGCGACACGAGGAAACGTTCACTTGCGTCAGCGAAAAAGGTTTTTGCAGCCTGGTTCATATTTTTTTGTACTGAAGCATCAGTTGAGGTACCGGTAGGATTCCCGTCATTTCCCAGTTTCCCACGACAATGTGAACCGATGATGAACGCGCGCGAGCCACCCATTGAAGCATATCCCTGGGATACACAACCTTGGAACCTCTTTTTCATGGTTTCCCTCAATTTGCGTGACTTTGCATAACTTGTTGTGTCGCATCGCCCAGCGCCCTTGTGCTCGGTAGCAATGCGTGCCTCCCGAAGCAAAAAAAAACACAGTTTCCTAAAGAAGTGTCCTGTCAGGTTTCCGCGCGTTGAGTGATTTTGTCTCTCCTTAGTTTTTTTTTCGCCAATATCGAAAATCACAAACCATCTGGTTGGTAGAATGTATGTTAAAGGGAGCAAAAAGATGACGCTATTGAAGCTTGTCCTTGAGCATTACTATATTTTGTTAGTGGTTGTATTCATCAAGATACTGCGTTTATATTTTTACCACAGAAGGTAAATAGCAAAAGGTAGACCTTCAATAAACAATATTATCAAAAAAAGTTTAAAGTGTACCCAACAATAAAGCACAGATTTTAACATCATGTAGTATTGTGTAGCATCTAGATTCTAGTTAGAAATCATTGCAATGTGTACATGACAAAGCCTGTTGATAGCATGACTTAATTGTTTTAGAATCCATTTTAGATTTTGATCTTATTCATTTAAAATTTCATAAAATACCAAATATTTAAAATCATAGTAGGAAAAATAAACATCAAATAGAACAACGGAAACATCTTATATATTGTTTATTTGTCGTTAGGCAAATAGGTCAGTCCTGACCAGACATGATTTCAAGATGTTCGATGAAAAAATATAAACAAACGCCGAATCGAGGTAGGCTCGATCTTACCTCTTTGAATCAGGAGATAGTATTGAATTTTTTAAGCTGAAGTATAAATATTGTTTCAGAAAAAGTTAAAAATTTATTGAATCGATATTTCAATCCAAATACGCAAAGCGTTATAACCATCAGGTTATTCAGTAGAGGTCAATCGATCGGAACCAATGTATAATTCGTGGAATATTGTTACAAAAGAAATCAATAAATTACTTACTTACTTACTTACTTACTATTGAATCGATATTTCAAAACTAATTTAAAGTACTATAACCCATTCAAGAAAAAAAGTAAAAAGACATTAAGACAATTTTAAAATGCATCCTTCTTTTTACACATGTGGTGGAACGTATTTGTCAAATGGAAACGATCCGGATGATAAATATTGTTCCACTGACAGGCTGACATTTCAGCTTGTTGACTAGAAATAGAAAACAGATAAATGTTTAAAAAAATCCAAAGCAAAAGTTTTCTTAAAACATCTAGAACCATCCATAAAACATTTGGAACCTTCCATTAAATAATCATAAAAACCTCCGTGTGGTAAAATCATAACAACTTCCAAAGATAAAGCTTACACATTTACTTTAAGCTAATATGAAACATAGATGAGTAAATAAAAGATGGATCTTAAATTGTACCCAATTGTACACTAAGCCACACTAACGAAGCTCAACTGTAGGCAATCAATACATATTTCAACGTCCAAAACAGCTCTGTTAACGAAGGTACAAAACAAAACACACAAACACACAATGTCATCAGCTGTCACCTGATGTTTATTTACGTAGCAAGCACAACAAACGCGACCACCGTCCGTGACTTCCATTGGCATTGATATGGACCGACCCGAGGAAACCACGGAAACTACCGACTCATCGATTGAATTAGAACCAGGAAGTGACACTACCGGAAAGCCATGGCCAAACCGACGGCGGTGAACCCAGCGAATCGAAAGGACTTCCCGGGCTATCATAGCTTCGACCTTCCGGCTGCCGATCGATCACCTGCGCTAATGTAATTCTCGTGTTCCGGTTGACCGAACCCATTTATTAACCCGCACACACACACATACACGTACACACACCCGGCAAGTATTTGCCTGTTGAGAAAGTCTTTTCGCTAAAGCCATTCGGATGAAGGAAACCCCCACAGCCAATAGGGCTTTTCCCTTTTCCGATCCATCCGGGCGTGCAGTAGCTGTGTGTGCGTGTGCGTGTGTGTATGTGTGTGTGTGGGCACGACCTTATGACTGGCCTGAAAGACACACGTACACCGCACGCGGACTGGTTTTATGTGTCCATATATCATCCCTATCGGCAGCCCGTTAGATAGATTATCTAGCCACCCTTTTTGTGCCCAGTTTCTATATTTGTTCTGTGTGCATGTGCGTGTGTGTGCGGGCGCGTTATTTGCGAATTTGCTACCCAAAAACGCTCGTCGAAAAAGGTCCCGATCGTATGTTTTTCGCTGACCTTTCCCTTTCACCACTGATCTCATTGCAATGCATTTCATTTTGGGTGGCTTTCAGCCATACATCTACGATTTTTTTAGTTTTGGTATTGGAAGGTCGCACACTGCATTGCCACGCCTCAGCGCCAATCGTAATGAATGGTCGTTGAAGTGGCGAACGTTCGGTTACTTCGAATTGGACGTGAAATCGATTTCCGAACTCGATTTTTGCTCTTTGGAAAGCTATTGGAATTTGAATAAGGTTCCGGGATGGCGAGCCTGTTCTTAACCGAGCGCTGTAGCAATACTTGAAGCCGCGTAAAGTGCGTTCTTCCAGTGAATCGGTTCAGAAATAGGAGAAAGTAAATAAAGGAACAGATAGTGTGCTTGCCGTTTGTGTGGAAAGCTTTTCCACAGCTGTTTAGGCCGTTGTTTTATTCGTAGCAGCATAAATACGCCATTCCAAGTGAATTCATCCTAGCTTGTTTTATTATAAGCTTCATTGAGGGGTTTTCACATTATCTCCACATGTTGCAACGCCAGCCCATCCAATGTGATTAAATTTTAGTTTCAGTCCCTAGATTAAGCCCAAAAAGTTAAGCAATCTAACTGAATCCTTTCATCTAATTAATTGTATCATGTTTACAAGCTTCTTCTACAATTTAAGCCCTTCTTGCAATTATTGTTTTTTTTCATTCCCAGTAATGCCTAGACTGCAAAGCATTTCTTTTAAGTACTGATATGACTTTTAAGTACTTTTAAGTTTGAATTTGGTTAATTCTAATGGCTATAACGATAATTAAACTTTACATCTCATTAATTCCAAGAAACAAGTTCAGAAATATATGATTGATATTATACATGAATTAATGTTTGCCTTCCTAATCACATCATAATCTTATTGAATGTATTTTTTCTCTAGCGAATATTCTTACGAAGCAAATTAGAATTTAATTTATATAAAATTCCCTCCTTCTCCAACTTTTCCGCTCTTTCAAAATCGCTATCTTTCAAAAATTAACCTAATATTCCACTCCAATTCCACCAAACATTGCATCACGCTTCAAAGTCTGTGCCAGTGTCCCAGTGGCGTCCCTGCAGGGATGCAGGGCTTGGGAAAGCATTAATTTTTATATCCAGCCACACTCCAACTTCACCCAAGCCCGAGTGTTCCAGATTGTGCCACGGGGCGGAAATTATGTAAATTTCCCCTTTTCAACCAACCGCAAACGTCACTAATGCCAGCAGCATTCAAAGGCAGCATTTCCCAGTGGCAGAAGCAACCATGCCCCACCAACTCTCATAAGGACACGGACCTTTCATCGAAGCGTTCGAGATGAAAGTGTGGGGAAAGTGGAGCAACACAAAAAAAAAACAAACAGATATGGTAACACAACCACATCGTCATTTCCTAAGCGACCTAATTTGATACGATAAATTAATATGCACGGGTCCGCGAGATGGTGAGTGAGAAAATTGTTCCACATCGCGTTTCCGGTCGTATTAGCAATTGCGCGCCGCTTCCTACCCCTGCCGAGGCGGGGGCAAAAGGGAAGAAACGATATTGAAATGGTAATAAAAATAGGACAAATTTTATATTTTTACATCTGTGCACTTTCCACTGCTCCACCGTGTCGGGAAACAGAGCGTGAGAGTTAAAAAAAATATGTCGGAAAGTCAAATCAAACAGTCAACGTTTTGCCACTCACCGGTGGGAAAGAAGTAGCTCTGGAGGGGGCAGAAAAAAGGGAGAGAGAGAGAGAGAGAGAGAGAGAGAGAGAGAGAGAGAGAGAGAGAGAGAGCAAAGTGCAAATCACAACTGCAAACATCCATCGGACACGAGTCAAAAGTGTCCTCCGCTGTCGAGTGGGGTACAAGTTGAAAATTAAAATAACATCGCGCGTGTTCCGGACGATACCGGCTGTGGATGTAAGAAAAAATAAAATCAAAACCACTCCCGGGAACCCATTTCCGGTCACTTTACTCAAGCAAATGCAACAGCAAAAGCCAGCAAGTGGAAATGAAAAGCGGAGAGAGAGAGAGAGAGAAAGGGAAAGAAAGCGCGAGAAAAGGAACACCCCGAAGGCAACCAAAAAAGGAAAACAGAAAAAGGGCCATCCGTCCATTCCACCCGCTGCCATCGCATTTTTTACAAAATGAAGTCGTACAGTCAGGAAAACTGCCCCGCTCCGAAAAAAAAAAAACGGAGGGGAAATGCAAATATTTCTTTACGTCCACTGCGGGGTTGTCTTAATCATCTCTTCAGCAATTTTGCTTTCGTACTTTGCTTCCACCGTCCGCGTCCGCGAGTCCGATCCCAAAGTGCCAAAGATGATTGGCTCTGTGGCAAGCGCCGGCAGCCTCCCAAAGGGCCCAACGGGAAGATGGGGCCAACTTTCGAGTAAATGGTGCGGAGTGTAAAAAGGTGCAAGAAGAAGAAAAAAAGGGTCCTACTTACTTCTTTACCGGAATCTTGCCACTCTTGTCGACCTGCAGGCAAAGTTTGGTGTACGCCTTCTGGAGAAACATGATCGCCGGACCGTTCAGCTGGGTCAAGTTGTACGCCATCCGGATCAGCTCGTCGCACCACAGCTGCGGTAACGGGGAGATATAGAGAATGTGTGTAAAGGTAAGAGGGTGTGTGCGCGTTAGATATAATTAATGTCTGTTCGGTACCCCGCCGGGTAGATGGAGAAGTATAAACGGACGAGATAAAAACATTAGAGTTGAGCGTTAAATAAATAGTACAACAACCGTGACACACGTTTCCTTCTCCCCGCTCTCGGTGTTTGATTAGGTGTTTCATTAAGTGCTGCTAGTTGCGGTACGATATTTGCAGTGCAAATAGGGATGTGAGGCGTTTTTCATTTCAGCTTTCCAACTCGAATAAAAAATAAATAATATTTAAAGCTAAATAGAGCACCCTCAATACGTCAAAGTTTGTATCATAGTTCAAAAATTGGTTGTAATTACACGCTTCAAAACAGGCTCAAGTTAGATACATTTTTTTTCTAAATTCTGCAAAAATGTTGCTACCCAAACACTTTTTCTGCAACCGAAGCTTTCCACACAAAAACCGCGTCAGATGAACCTTGATGGCCGCTCAAAGCGGCCTCACTCTCTAGCAGTTTAGTATATTTATTTCCAAAAGAAAAACAAACTACCGGAACAGCAGCAGCAATAGCGAAAACAAAACAACAAAAAAGCTCACCCAACCCCTCCGCCCAACCGAGCCACACGACCGCGAAATGAAACTTTTAATTAGTGCCATTTTTTAGCTGGCCTGGGTTCTGTCGGTGTGGTTTGCGCGCACGATTATGCTCGGCAGTGTGATGAAAAGGAGCAAAAGGAAGGGGGCGGCTGCAGAGAACAGGGAGGACTGGCAGATAAGAACGTTCCGCGTAATGGCGTGCACTGGCGAGAGTTTCACTGACGTCATTGGGTACGGCTGGACCTAAGGGCCGCAACTGCTGCCGCCGCCGCCGCCGCACACATAATAAGCCACAGGGATGCGTTGCTGCCTTATTTAACCAGGATACACAGACCCACACATACACACACAGCTCCGAACTGTTCTGACGCGTGAAAAGCTGGTCGGTTAAATATGGATCCGGCTACGGGGTTGCATGTGGCCACATACATCACTGCGGCCTTCCTGCGGCTCGTTGCTACCGCGAGGAAATAATCGAATTCCCGGCGGTGTGAGTGTGTGTGTGTGTGTGTGTGCGTTAGCAAAGGGGCAAAGTGTATTGAAGTGTAGTGAATCGAACCCCGCGCGGTGGTGCCCGGTGTTATTGATTTTTCCTCACAATTTCCACGTCAAACCCGCGGGCCTGCACAATTTCGCAGCTCATCAGTTAAATTGAGCGGGTGGAGAAATATTGCAGCAGTGTAGAAAATATAAGCAAAAAAAACAACTACAAGCCCACTGGGAGCAGTATCTACCCTTTCTGACGAGCGTTTGATTCGTTAGTTATGCTTGTGCGTGTGTTGCACATTACCGTGTGAGCATCATAAGGATGGGGTTGAAAAATTGTAGCCCGTAGTGATGAGTTCCATGGAACGAAAGGTTCGATAGGTTGAGCCCGCATGCATTATTGATTCGTTTTTTATTGGAGAGAGAGAGAGAGAATGGGTTAATGCTGCTGTAAAAACGAAGAACCTTCGAGTTTAAATGTGTAACAGTCTTAAAAAGATACTTGGAGACTTTAAAATACTAAAAATGTAAAAGCTATTGCCAAGCAAAGGCTACCGTATAATGTTCTAATATGTCAAACCCATGCAAGCTACTCTACGACATTTTCTATATTTAAGTATCCTTAGAAGAGTTGACAGCTACGGTCAAACTAACTTCAAGAGAATTCCATACCCTAACCATTTATAGGGCTACTTCTTGACTAGCCATTGCATGCGACCAGCTAACTTGCTTTCATTGACAGTTGTGTCCACAGGTAAGGACAGAGTTCCTGCAGCTGCTGGAAGATAAATATTTCACCAGACAGACACGCGAGTGCAGGGAACAAAAATAACACAGTTCGACTCAATGATTGCAGGTCACAAAACTAAAACGCTGTCATCGACTCCGCTACTATCTGGCGGTGAAACGGAAAATGCTTAGCATGTGCTAAATGAAATATCGTTAGAAGAGTTCCCCGCGTCACCTGTGTGTGTGTGTGGCCACTGTGTGAAGTTTCGTGGAAATAAAAAGTGCCCGTCCTCCTACCTAAACACAGACACACACACACACCCCTGCCCAGCCCGCACGTCGGAAGTAAAGTCAAACGAATGGACTAGCGAATGAGGTCCACACCCACTGAAAAGAGCAACGAAAAAGTAGTACAGAAAACAGTGCCGGACTCGGAAGGTAGCAACCGGACAGTAATGGACAATGGGACACGTTTTCCCTTTTGCATCCTAGCATTGCCATCCCCCCACCTTCCACCACCAATACCTGACCTACATCAATGTTTATCTAGCCGTCCGCCGGATGTCCCATTCTGCAAAGGCACTGCAAGTTGGCAATATCTATCCACGCTCTGCATGTGCCCCTTTGCCGTCGTGCTTTGTGTGTGTGTGTGTGTGCAATGTAAATTGAACTACCATTCCCGGGATGGTTGGCAAAGGTTGGAAACTGACTTCAGGCAGTGCGGGAGGTACGACGGTATCAGCGAGGAAAGAAAAACTTTCGACGTGCACACAGACAGAAAAGTTGGTCAGTTTTGGTTTCACATTTTTGCGGAAAGTCATCCCACCACCCGGGGCGGATGGTGCTGAAGCCATGGGTTGTGCGGTTTAGTGGAGCGATTGTAGAGGCATGCCAGCAAGAAAAACATTACACAGAACCTTCTACCTCCATCCGGGCGTAATTGCTAGCGGAGAAGTGTGTGAGTACATGCACGTACCATCGGTACCATACAGTGCAATGTAGTTTTGTAGCATAGTGCAACAACTTCAACGCATTCGCTTTAGATTCACAGTGTTTTAACTGCCTTATAAATGCAGCACATTCTTCTAATTGCATTTTGATTAACTTGAAACAGGAAGTCGCTTAAGTTATTCACAATTTTCGGTTAAACATTTTATTCGTACGTTGGTTGATTGCATTTTAATAGCTCAACACGATACGTTTTTCGCTACAAAATGAACTCAACATTCTACAACGATCATCTCGTTTTTACAACACATATACTTAGGTAATCGACTGTATACTATAATACCCGCAGTTTGTAACAAGCCAAGCAGTAGTTGAAAAAGTTTTCCTTTCCCTTTAACCATTTTAACCACTGCAGCGTGCCCACAACTGTAACTGCAATCAGCCCAGAAGAACCAACGCCACCCGCGATCCACGAGGTTCTTCGTAGCACACTTTTTCTGCCCAGGTTCCCGGGACTCTGCGCGCAACATGTTTGTTCCTGCAACCCCGGGAACGGACTGAAAGGTTTCAAAACCGAGGGAGTATAGTGGTAGTGATTAGCGGTCAGTAGAGGAGCCCGGAAAGACCAAAGCGACCATTTTTGTGGAGAGAGGGACAGAGAGAGAGAAAGAAAAAGCGTTCCGGCGAAAGCGTTTTATCTGCAAAGGAAGTAGCAGCAACTTTCCAATCGAATTAAAATACCGAAGTACACGGCGAAAGTTTTGCAAGCGCTCTGTTTTCCACTTGACTAATAGTGCCCCAGGGCCAAGGAACGGGAATGATGGTGAGACAGGAAGGAAGCTACGTTATGTAAACCGGTGCAGACCAGTTGCCGGAGGGTTTACACTTTGCAGCAACAAAATTTAAAGAGAGAGGGAGAAAGAATCGGTATTAAGGGGTAAAAAGAGCTTTAACATTCATTTAATAGCTGATCTACTTGGAACGAAAATAACGTTTCCATGGTAGCTCGAACGCGCATTTGCTCAATTACTAGAACAAATGTGAACGACGCCTGGCACCCGCAAGGGTTGGCACACGCTATTCCATCGCAACAACGCCGACTCATCACTTCCACTGCCATTTAAATAATTGCCCTTCCCAGTTTTAAAAGGATCCATAATCCTATTACCCTCAAACGCTTGCCAGTTCTGCGCCCGGTAAAGGTGTTCTGCGCTCCACCTCTATTACCGCTCCAACACTCACTTGCATCTCCCCTACCACCACGGGAAAGTTGTTGATTGAAGTGATTCTAAATTAATCCGATACTCATCAACCTCTTTATCCCGGTTTGACCCTACTCACGCAAAGCGGCAAGAAACAAGGGTACCGTCCTGCCCACCGGATACACCTTCCTGGCTCCAGTTGTCTCCAGTGCATTGTCATGGGCCACCAGCACTAACAGCGGGCTAACTAGCAGGAATTCATTGCCACCCAGCACACCTACATACAACGCAAGCTGCAACTCACGGTTGTGTTTATGCGCGACCGTTTTTTCCGTGCCTTTCACAGCACTGCGTATGATCGCCCCCGGGTTAGATGTATGAAATTGGAAATCCTTTAGGGCACAGTTTACTCGCCGTTCATGCAGGTGACGGCTGTATGTACGCGTCAGAAGCCAACGTCGCACAGGCCGGGCATCTAGCAGCTTGTTATGCGTTTCTGAACGGTACCATCATACCTTCCGCGCGCTTTCAAGCTTTTAATCATGCTTCCAATGAAGTAGTTTCACCTTACGCCAGGGGACGGCAACCTTAAACAAGTTAATGGAGTATCACTAGTCTTTCAACTGATATTGAAATGAAAAGCCTCAAATATTATTGTAGTTTTTGACCAGAGAGATTGCTAGGTCTAGGTTGTCTACCATTAGACTATCCTATTGGCAGATTTATACATAGAAATATCTATTGAATTTTATTAGGCTTGTGCTTATTTATTATGGTATCATATTCAATTGCCATAAATTGCAATTATTTGCCATAAACCGGGGGAAAATTTGAGGTTTTATACAATTTACAATACATCATATTCTAATTATTTTATCTTCTTATTCAGAGGCACTTGGTCCTTTTTCTTGTATTTATTCGTCATTAAGTCTTCTGATGTTCTGCTATTACAGCAACCAGATGAGTAATAATGTGTGCAAACAATTTGATATAACGCTAAAATTAGCTTATTTGAATTGTCTTTTACCCTAATAATGAAATGCTTTTGAAGTTGAGAGCATGATCACAGAAAAGTAAAATGATTGTTTTTTAGTACAACAATGATACTAATTATTACATGACCCATGAAAATAAAAAAATCAATAATGATTCACGTAAAGTTATGTGAATCGATTTCTCGTCCATCCTTTCCGAACACTGACCCGAGGCCGCATCCCTTGGCCCATATGCCGAGGCGACAACACTGCTAGCAGTTTTGTGCGTATGAAGACGCATATTTCCGGTTCCGACAGTGGGCCTCTCACGGCATCAAGCAACGCTTCCGTCCCAGAAGCTTGTCTATGGCACTGTTTGGACACGGCATGTCTCGTCGTTCTGCTGGTGCCTGCTCTGCTACTGACAGCCTGCCAGATACCAGTAGACTAGATTCCTATTTAAGGTTGGCAGGCGAACACACGCCATCTTCAATCCTCCTACCCCGTTAATTTCCCCGCGCTCGGTGCGTGCTGGCAGCGTGGGCCGGTGTCGTCAGACGTCGGTACGGTTGAGAGCACACATTTTCCACCGGAACGACCCAAACAAGCAACTCCCTTTTCCCGGCCCGTTTAGCTTTTGCGCGAAATGCGTGTGTTTTCGCAGGTGATGATGGCTTTGTTAGAGCCGGGCTAAATTGAACCCCCGTTTTAAATGCACCCGCTGTTCCCGTGCGCGAGCCCCGTCATCACCTGTCTGTGTCGCATCCGGTACAGCTCTACGCTCTGGCCAGCAAGGACGGCCCGGCTGGCTGAGAAATTATGCTCGGCAGCAGTGTCACGATGAATTTTGGACGATGGTTGGTCAGGTTTGCTTTGCACGCTGCCGCCTAGCCGGTGCGTTGGAAAGCATTTAGCGGAATTGTTTCCGTTCTACCTGCACTCAGTCGACGGCGCCGAACGGTGGGGCAACATTTTGCGCGTGAATTTAGCCGCGCTTTTTCCCAATAAGTAGTGCAAATGTAATTAAAATTCTCTACCCCACAAGGGGCAGTGCGTGAATTTTTCGCACCATGATAATTGGATTTTCTCCTCAAGCCAGAGGGGAGCCGTTCAAACTATCGCACGAAAAAGGAACGCCATCGCTGTCGCAATATATTCCACGCGCAACTTTCTCACCCAAGCAACAAACAAAGACTCATTAGCCTAACGCAACAATGTACCAAAAATTATCCCCCAGCCTATCGTTTCGCCGTGGTTTTGCAGAAGGCTTAGCAAAGACAATCACTTTGCCGGCAGCAAAATCCATCCAAATTTTCAAATGTGGTTGCTTCTTTCGGTCGCCCGCCCCAAAATTGCGTCCACGAAAAGGTCCTTCTCCCTTGGCCCATCGTTTAGTTTCTCGGATCAGCACAGGCCGCAGCCGAAATGAGAAGGGGAGAGAAACTTCCCAAGGGCAGATAAACATTAAATTAATTATTTAACTTTCTTCATTAATCAACTTTCGAGATGATTCCTTTCCGCAGGCACCAAAACAACCGGAAAGGGCAAAGGTAGCCATAGGTGGTGGTAAAAACATGGGCCGGATAGTGTTCAAGTCGCAACACTCTACACTTTGCCCGACCTGCCACGCTATAACACTAATGCTGTGGTAATGCTTCCCTGCCGGTGACATTAAGACATTAAGGTGGAAAGTTTCGGGCGTTTAAAGTTTGCCTAAATAGGCAAACCAAAAGCGATGGCGAACTGCTTAGACGTTGTAAGCGAACTTACCAATTTATTAGTAACATTATTAACTATAGCAGCAGCAATTATTCAAAACCTTGTTAACATGGTGCTAATAATGTAAATCATTTTGACACGTGTTACGCTTACGTGTGTAAGTGGTTTATACTCCAAATTCGTTAGAATAAAATGATTTCTAACAATTGAAATTGAGCTCAAATTTTAAAACACTTCTTAAGCAAATTGTTATGAATTATGTTTAGCTAAATATTCTCAAATCTGTACCGCAGAATGGCGTTACAAATTATTGATTGCTCTGTTTCCTTCATTTAAAATGCCTTCCAGCATCATTTCCGGAGCTCAAATACTTTCACACTTTTCATTTCCCGAACTCATTTATTATGAATCGGCTTAAAATGTAGATGGGAGCTAAGCATAATAAAACAATTCAATGTAGCACTGTGCTTTGATTCTGTTTCAATATTTGATGTAATATTTGATCAAAATGTTTCACTTGAACAAGTCCACGAAACAAACCATTGAATGTATCAGATGCAGTGGCTTAGCAAATGATGGATGTGAAATAAATTACAGTAAGCAGCTCAAGTCATTACAGCAACTTTACCTATTATTCAAGTACAAGGGTATGGAAACTCATCACCGAAAAGAGACATTATTTCCATCCGCCATTCTCATTAACAAGACCTGAGGGAATACAACAGCGACCGGCGTTGTGTAATTGAAAATAAAATCGGTCATAATTAGAACGTTTTTTTTGCCTGGTAGAGCGGTTTCTACATTAAATTTCTTAAACAAAAGAAGCTCTCCCAGCCGCTTTGCAGAATACGAAATTCTTATTAAGCAGTTTTTTTATCTATTTCATTACAACGTTGTAAGACGGTTTTGATTTTTTTTGTTTTGCTTGATTACAAGCACGCCCTAGCTTATGTCTATTTACCCATAGCTTCTGGATACTTCTTCCTGCACACATCGAAGAAAAAGACACGTCCCAAGTCTCGAACAGCACACGGACGACACTAATTCGTTCGACAAGTGGCTCTCCATGCGCTCGTTGCTGGTTAAGAAACGCAACAAACAAATCGGTCCTGTTTCGTGACTGAATGTCATCAAAACGAGTAGCAACAGCACGGATAGTAGTTGGAAATGATTGTTTACGTGCTACAATCGGACGTAAACACTCTGATGCAAAACGAGCGTTATAAAACCGACGGGTACGATGACGTGCGGTCAACGGACAGATGATGATGATCGAAAGCAAGCTTTCGGTTTGTTCCATTTACCCTTCATTTCCACAACGGGTCCCAGGGATTCTAACATACCTTGTGGCTGCAAGGCTCTAATGGTGTGCATTTTAATTACATCATGCAAGTGGAAACAGTATCATTGCGGCACTACTTGAATTGAGCTCTTTGAGGAAGGCATAAAATGAAGCATTCCCAAGTCTCCTCGAGTACGGTGAGTTTAAGCTGGTGCTTATACCGCCCGGAACTGGAGTTATGATTATGTAGCGACCAAAAGCTGTCAAGGGAAAAACGCATAACATCGCACTGCACTGCTGCATACGGTCGGTTCCACGGCGGAGAGAAACAATCGTCAAAATTCGTATAAAAAGCGAAAAGGATAATAAGTTCCGTCGTTTCATTACTCTTCGTCATCGTGCATCATTTTTTACTCGTAATCATCATTTTCCGACAACAGGGAATGCTACAAACATCCCTCTCCAACGTTCATTTTGATAACATGGTGCGGCAAGGAAGTAGAGCAAGCATGAAAAAAATGAGCTTTTCCATTTGCCAGAGGGACAACCATTTCGTACGCCGTACGTATAATGACGTTTATGGGGCACATCACGGTTGCGTAGCTCCACAAAACCAACAAACGATGCTTGTTGTCGTGACAGCAGGAAAAGTACAATAACATAGCATTGCTTTGCGCATGAAACGTGAATCCTTTTTTATTTTATCTTCGTTTGTCTTTTCTTTTTCTTTTATATTTTTGAGACGAAAGAGAAAGAAAACGAACATCGCTACAAAGCACAAACAAAGCCAGATATCACAACGACAGACGAAAAACAAACCTCCCCCAAAAGGGATAAGCCATTCTATCGCTGTTTTTTGTTTTACAAGCATTGTTTTTTCTCTCTTCAAGATTAAGATTATACATGTAATTTTGTTGCGTTTTTGTTGTTTTGTTTTCTCGTCTGTTGTTTACAATATATCATCAATCATATTGTTACTAGTTGTTAGAATATTCCGCTAAAAACATGATTTTTGAGTTGACAACTAAAATACTAATAGGCTATAAATCTGCGAGTTGTTTTGCAATTGCTCTACTCCAATACTTTACTTCATGTTCATTCATTTCATGTCTAAATGACAAACAAAATATCACCTTTCCAACATCCAAGAAAAGAAAAAAAATCTTATTCCACGTATTTGTGATGAATGAATGACATGCTTACCTCAGGGTATTGTTTTAAAAATACAGGAAAATCGCAACATAATACGCACTCGCGTATTTATGATTTAAATTGGCAATATAAACAGATTTTAGTATTAATTTTTTCTAAAAGAAAACACATTCGTAAGAATTCATTTTAGCTCTCGCTGCGAAGTATTCCATTTTGGTACGAATTGCACTAACTATTTCGATACGAGATGAGAGCAATCCCATAATAAAATAAAGGCATTTAACTCGCTCTATGTTGTGCAAGTGGCCAAACAACCTTCCCAACCACAGTCAATTTTCGTCTTTGAATAATTGACCGCTTTTCATCGACCAGCTTTGGTTTCTCCATCCAAAATCCCATAATGCCGCTCCTACCATACCATTACACGTCTAACGCCCCAGTCCTTGTGCTCCATACAACTTTGCTGTTGTAACGGCAACGATAACGATAGCCCTCGTAAAAGATACACACGGCGATACACAGCCCATCCATCATGGTCAAATGCCACATAAATATGGATTCCCCTGGAGGACAGTTTGCTGGAAAATCTCAACTTTATCACCATGTCAAAGGCATATTGTCAATCGTGTCGGGGGTAGCACTGCGTGTCAGGATGATCTAAGACTGTTTTATAGATATAATAGACTGTTCCTTTGCTTCCCCCTTTCTGCCTTTGCCCGCACTTCGTTGCCTTTCCGCTGGTCAAGATGGTTATGCAAAGGAACGATAAAATGGACAATAAACACACACACACACACACACACACACACACACAGTACTGCTGCCGGCCGCCTCGTTACGAATGCATCCATTTCAAGCCCACCAACCCGACTATTAGCCCACATTTTCCTGCGGGTTTATTAGTCATATGTGTTGTTGTTGATGTTGTTGTTGTTTTTGTTGCTACTGTTGCCCACTCGACGCCTCATGGTGTTGCTGCTCTCAAAAATAACCGAGGATGGCAACCCATCATCATCATCATCATCGTCGTAGTCGTCGTCTTCGTGCCCCGGAGCTCAACCTTCCATCGATCATGGCCGTTGCTCTTCCGGGCGTCTGAAGCGGTTGCCGGATTTAAGTAAAATATATCATGCACACACACACACTGCCGTAAACCATAACGAGCTTACTGCAGCAAGGACACAGAGAAAGGGAATGATAACGTGAACTACTGATCAACGACAACCACTTCGGCTGGCGAGCTTTATGAAACGTTTGTCCTTTACTGTTTTCTGTCCGACGTGATGGTTGGAAAAGTTGGCCACTGCAGCCAAGCGCGCAAAAGGGTTCCGCCGGAAATGTTTTTTTTTCTCTTGTGTGTGTGTATGTGTTTGTGTAAGTGGGTTTTGTTTCTATCCCACTGCTGAGCACTAAGGGGAAATTATCCTCCTTCGCTCTTCGGACGGCGGAAAGAAGGCCACACACACACACGCAGTACCCAAACGCTCCCACTTCTGGCCAGGGTCAGCAGGAAAACGTTTGCTTGCCCTGGCACAGAGTCAATCGATTCAATCTCGTCCACTGCCTGCTGGGTGGCCGCACTCGGTCGGTCGGTGTCGTCGCGGAATTGCCCGCGGCCATCGGGAGGAAAACTGACCCCGCTGCGACACCGTGATTGAATCGTAAAAAGAAGCTTATATTGTTTATTGTCCTCGTTCTCTCGGCCGTGCCTAGAAGCTTCCCATTGGTCGGGTACGACGATTGTACGCCGATGATGGTTCTCAAACTGTCTCAATGTGTTTCTCCCCTGTTTCTCTTCTTTGTGGAAGGTATTCTTGGCGCTGGTGAAGATATCTCCAGCGCTTGTTTCGTTTCGTTCCCTTGTCCTTTCTCGCTTCCGTGCAATACAAACAAGCTTCAACCCGGGCCCGTACAGCGAGCCACATAAATGATGGGTTGCTTATTTTCCTTGTTGCCCGAGGCTACCAAACGGAAAGCGCTACCCACCGCCGGAATGGAAAGGTTAGCCAAAGGTCAGCGTGCAGGGAAGTGTGAATTATCCCTGTCGGGGCAAATCAACACAGCAATGATCGATTTCCAGGACTTGCCCATCGTTGTAGCGCACAGCGCTGGTTTCCCGAACTAACCATGTGCCTCGCCGTGGTGGATAAAACAGAACCATCTTTTTACGGACAAATCGTCTGGGGCTGTCGTTGACGACTAGTCATCAGTCATTATTTTTCACGGTCCTTGTCTTACCATTTGTAATATAATGGAGTAATCTGTTATGGAACTTTTAATGTAATTTACCCTGGTTTAGAATCCAAATAGTTAAGATGATTAACACTGTGTGGTTCAGAAATCACAATTCATAAATGATAAAAATCCTATATCAAGGAATATAAAATACTTTACAGACTCTAAGTGTTTAACTTGTCGTTTAAAAAAAACAATATATAGAATACGTAAAAATACATCGCTTGGAAGCTTCCTGGAAAATGTAGTACACGCAATTCTACAAGAAAAAAAATGTTCCAATGACGGTGAAACAGAATGGAATAATATCCACCTTGTCAAATGCTTTCAAGGAAAACAACTAACACACTTTGCAAAAAAGGCTACTGCTGTTGACACTAAGTCAAGCTTCTGACTAGCAATAACATGACAAAATGGCATAGTATAAATTCCTCAGAAGTGTGGCTCTTGAAACAAATACACCATACTATAAAACATAACTCACTATAGTCTAGACACGCTCCAATCAAATAGATCTCAACAAGTAGCAAAATTCCACCTAATAAAAAAGTTCAACATAAAAGGATTGAAATGGAAATGCAATTTGGCATTGTTTATCGCTGAAATGATGGTCATTTCAGTAAAAAGTCTTCTTTTCAAGTTGGATTAGATGGCTAACTTAACTAGGGTCTTGTGTTTCGGCTGCTATATTTCAACCTTTTTTCCATGAACCTCTATAAAAGCGTTGAAAATTCCTTCAAACCACTTTGCTATTGCAAACCCAATAAATCAAGAAAGTTTGTAAGGCCAATGCGGAGTCAAAATTAATAAATTAACATTTCGCTGTACTTCAACAAACACACACACACACAACCTCACTTCAATCAAAACAGGGATATAAGCTTTAATTGCTTCCATTTTACAAGCGATTACTCCTCCGGTCTTGAGTTGGGCGGCAAAAAAATTACTTAATTCACTGAAAACGTACAGCACACACCACCCGTCGTGTTACGGGAAAATTCTCGTGAGTGTTAACGTTCGCTAAAGCAATGCACCGCCGGTACCATCTTCTTTACCATGCAACCCCGAAAGGATTTATGAGCAAAAATCAACAACAGCAACACAAAACTTTTTTCCTAACGGGCCCGGGCATGATTTGAATAAGACAACGAAAAAAAAGCTCACCCAGTTGAGGGTGATTATAAGTTTTCCGTCTGTGGAATGCGACACCATCGAGCCGGGTGCGTGAAGGGCGCGGCATCTTGATAAAAACATGACGCGCGTTAAGCAACGCCGACCAAGGGACCGTCTTCCCCGATCGAAACCGCCCTTTAACATACGGTGTGCCGGGTGGTGTTGGGCTGCCTTTCAAGCGCGACTGTACTGTGGTGTGTAGCGGAGAAGGGAAAGCAAACTAGATTGAAAGCAAAACAAAACAAAAATGGTACGATAAGGTTTCTATTTTCATTCTTAATCCTTCTCTCCCACCACCCCGGTGCGCTTAATTCGAATGCGAATCGAGCAGGATGGGGTGGTAAAAGGGAAAGCTTTGGTTTTCACATGGCGAAGGATGGGTGCCCCCCCCCCGGGGCATGGTTTTGTCGACGTTCTTTGATCCGAAAGTTCCAAGTGCTAACCGTTTGCCATTAAGTGTAGATTTTGTTTATTATTACTATGGCTTACGCTTTCGCTGTCGATTCGGCTGCGCGCTTACCCTCAGCACATTCAGCGGCACATTCCGCAGCGAGCTGCTCGCGGTGTACGCGTAAACGCGCCTAATCCTACAACAAAGCGTGGTGCCGCTTTCGCTTGCTACGCGAGCTTGGTTTCGTGCGTACGGGAAAGTTTCCACCCGAACATCAAAGTCATTTGCTTTGTGTGAAACAAGCGCTAGGATTGCTAATTTTAAGCACGTGTCACACTTCAAATATGAACTACAAGCATCTCGAACAAACTTAAACCCTACCAACCGTCCAATTAATGTCCAATTGAGACATCTCGCGCTAAGCCCCTTTGCGGAGAACATTTACATTCTCTGCAATCACTCACTCACTTTACCCAGCCTTTTGTGTTAGCTTTCTCCAAAAAAAAAAAAGGGAGGAAAGGATTTAGCTAGGGAAAAAGTTGTGTCACCTTCCACGTCAATTGTTCTCGGAAGCATTCCTTTCAATTGCTGGCTGTGATGGCGTTATTGCGAGCCATCCATCTCCACCAACACCTGAATGGTTGTAAAAATGCCCCATCGGGTAACAGAGTAGCGTGGGCCGAAAGGCAGAGAAAGGGAAGGAGGGGTGGGAGGGAGGAGGGGATGACTGAAAAGTTTACATCGACGCGGCCACACGCTGCCAGCTGGGTGGTTTCTTCTTTTCTTTTCACAATTTCGCGTTGCCATTTTGTTTGTCTCCCGGGTCTCTAGGGTTCGGAACAAACTTTGTGCCACACAAACTTGGAAAGCAATACGCGCCCGACGCGCGCGCAAAGCCGTCGCC
The DNA here is from genome assembly GCF_016920715.1 of Anopheles arabiensis. Taxonomy (NCBI): domain Eukaryota; kingdom Metazoa; phylum Arthropoda; class Insecta; order Diptera; family Culicidae; genus Anopheles; species Anopheles arabiensis. The sequence goes on from NC_053518.1 coordinate 25,766,594, forward strand.
TAAAGGTCCATCAAAATTTCATCACCTTTTTTTTTTTTTTTGTTCACCAAACTCCGTGCGGTGATCGCATAGGGCTGGGAACGTAAAGGGGCCCGATATTTCAATTAACCAATGGTCCCCGGGGAAGGGGGCAGAGTTGCTCGAGCTGGGCCCTTCATTTAAAGGACAAGTTTTGAAGTATTGTGGAGAATGGTTGAGGGGAGAGGGATGAAGTGAAGAAAGACAAGTGGTCGTTGTGCGGTGTGACATTAAGCCCGCAAGCAGTGACAGCTCTTAAAGAGCCCTTTTAAATAGGTGCAAAAAATTGTATTACCTTCACGTGTCAAGAAATGAATTATTTTCTTTTTATTGAACGTTGAAGCCAATGTTTCTTCTAGCTACTATGTTGTAACTACAACTACTAAAACAGTTGTTCACAACCATATCATTTGGCAAGCTTTGCTGTTTAGTATTTTACAACTATACGAAAAAGCGCCAGCAAACGCCAAGAAAAGAGCAGCAGGTGGAAATAACCTTTTATTCCATTTTATTTCCTCCCACTAGCCGGAGCAGAAGAAAAACACCCACAAACCATTCAAGCTATCAGCACAACCTATACCTTCGAGACGGGTAGGGAAAACATCGGTAGTAAATGAACACGTCCCCAGCGGCCGATGAAACAAACGAGCATTGCACGAGGATGTCCCCCAACTATACTATCGTGCCTGTCCCCGACACACTCGGCACTACTTCCTGCTCCCGAAAGGCACTTTGAAATGACAACTCGAAACGATACCGACCGGCAAACCCACCCTTCAACACCTTCTTCTGCGAAACCACGGGCGCTGTTCATTTTCCTTTTCGCCCGGGCACAAGTAGAACGAACTTCCGCTTCCGGTGGTATACGCGCGCGCGATAGGCGCGTCAGCCACTTGCTGTAGGTTCGATGGCCAGCATATGCTCGCTGCTCAGTGGCAAGCGGTGCCGAGGGTTGAATCGTATAATAAAAACAACAAAAAAAAGCTCTCCTTCTACGGGATGGGAGTGGGGTAAATGAAAACTTTCATGAATATTGAATCCCAGGCACGAATGCTAGCAATTTAATTCGAAAGCATCTAGCGCTCACCGTGCGCTGCCGTTCCGTTCAGTGTAACGCGGAGGCAAACGCACTGAAAAAAACGACATCATCATCGCCATCATCTAGTGATGATGATGGTAGTAGAAGTGCGTCTGTTTTGTTTTACTTTAGAACGTGTAGTATGAAAACAAAACAAAACCAAAAAAACGCGCCCTCCAGTTCAGTGGGAAATCTTCTCTAAAACTGCGTGCGAAAACGGGAGTGTTTTTATTTTGGGGCGGAAAGAAAATTGTTGAATTTCAATGGACCTCTTCGAGCTCTCTTTACGATTGCTTTGCTCAAGAGACCTTTTGCCTTTTTTCTGTTGTTGTTGCTGCTGCTGCTATCCCTGCACCCACTTACTCAGTCGTACACTTCTTCGATGGGTGATGATGAGTTTTCTCAATCAAGGCGTTCGACGGTTTCTACTCACTTTTAAGCCGCACACTTTGTGCGCCAACTTAACACCGCTCGGCGTACCGTATGGCTTTGGCGGTGTAAAAGCCCTTAATCGGCTTCGACAGCAGGAAGGCGAAAGCCGAAACCAGGAAACGCGATTCGAAATTCGTTTTCCCTTCGCAAAAACCCCCTGGAACGCGGACGGCAAATTGATTTGGTTTCGGTCCAGCCTAATAAGGATTCTGCCAACACTCGACTATACTTACCCGAGCAATTTCCTTGCGCGTACAGCAAAAGTTGATAAAGTTGACGTTGACAAAGTCGGCCCCGTAGCACACGGTGACGGTTTTCTCCTCGAGCGTGTCCTGCGAGCCCATCGTCACGATCTGGCGCAGCTTCATGTCCTGTTCGGGAGAGGTTTTGTGGAGTAAAGAATTGATAAAATAAAATCAGTAATCATTGTTTTTTTTAAACATTACTATTTCGAACGCGACTTATTCATAAATTTGATAAAATTTATTTAACTCAATTTCTCTTTACGAGCGATCGCTTTAATGATCACATTTTCAAACTTAACGCTCAGATACAAATTTAAGGTAAAGGAAATGTCGGAAAAAGATAAGGCAGGATTGTGTAATAACAACATACCAGGATAAGACGTTTTTAATCTGTACCCAAAGTAATAAAGTCTACACAGGAAACGCAGTACGATGACCCGTACCATAATTAAGGATCAGATTTAAAGATTTCTATGTACAACCTAGCGAACTTTGCAACAGGAAAGGCACAAGTTAATCAAACGATTTAGTATAGCTTAAACATCACATCGTTAGGAATCATTATCACTTTCATAAATATTTGATAGCGGTTTAAAGGATTGGTATACAAAATAAACATAACATAACATCCATACGTGCACAACTTGGTGCATTCAAGGTACGAGCGCTTTAAACCTCTCGTAATTTACAAGGTGTTAAAATTGCAAAAAAGGAAGAGAAAAAACAAAGATTGAGAGACTAGTGTTAAGGGCAAAGATAGTTGAGGTAAAAAAAGAAAAAAACAACTGAAAAAAAAGAAAAAAATACAAGAATTCTTATTGCTATGATAATAAAGGGTAAAAAAATGAATTCTTGTGCTTTTCCATTTAAATTATGTTTTTATAAATATATATTTACTCATATACATCCTAAATTTGTTTGTGGAAATTAGTGTCATTTAAAAATTTCAAAAGCTTTTCAATTTCATTTTAATGGTTTGAAAGTACAATGTCCAAATGCTCTCCAAGCATGTGCTTTATTCAATCCAATTATCAGTCTTGTTACAACTGTTTGATCGTTGTGATCCAGTGGATCGTTCCAGTGGATCGCTGCCGTAGCTTGTTTTATTTCTTTTAGGTAGGTTATGGGTGATTTGTTCGATATGTTTTGCCAGCTCTGATTCATTAATTCTTTCAATAACAAGAATGCATCACTTCTGGAGTCACGTCAGAGTGTTCTTCGAGAAGCTGACAAATATCTTCGAACCTTCGCTCAAATATATTAAAGCTTTATTTCTTGCAGCTTAAAACAACTATTACAGATAGCTACTTGAAGCATATTCACAACTGTTATATATAGTTTTGGAAGCATCCTCTATGTCTATGCAACATTTTAGATCGACAAAAAGCATATTCAAACCTCAAGCCGAGTAAAGTAATATGTGTTTGATGAGTTAGCTTATGTACTGTTTATTAAACACTATTGGCCACAGTCATATTGTGCTTCGACGCACATTTCATCGATCCTTTTAAAAGTTACTCTTGTACAGACGTAATGCAATTTGTTCCTATTGAAACTGCACCACAATATTCATAAAATCTTCAGAACGTGGAAAAAGCTTACGTTCAAAATTCATCTCTTGTCTACGTTGGATGCGGTGTAAAATGCAATTTCAAAGGAATGCGATATCAAACAACCTAGTTTGCGAATGTCTGTCCAACTCTGCTGACCCTGACAGTTGATGAAATACTGGTCCACATTCTACAAAGTTATACCTTCCCCGCTTCTCATCCCTACTCTCCGAATTAATCACCCATCGAAACTGTCCCTGGTATGCCATAAAAACATACATACACCCATTCTCCACTAGTGTTCCTAGAACCGGCTTTCGGCCTGTAACGTACCTTTACCATTACATGAAACCCGTTCAAACAACTCACTTCAAACACCCAGAAACCCACCGCTCCCTGCTCCAGCGCTCCAACGAAACCCCATTTCGCTTACACATGCAACGAACGAGCAAATGTAAACAACCTTACCTTGGGACCTCTTCTTAAACACAAGTCGTAAACTTTCGTAAAAAGCGACAGCACGCCAGTGCTTCATCAGCACTGGAACGGCTTCATTACAGCACAGCCAAAGAAACGGAACGGGGTACAAACGGAACCAACCAGGACCGGGAAAACCTTTTCCATGCAAATAGTTCCACCCCTTCCCGTCACAAAAGTTCGAGCGCCAGAGTCAACAGCACTGGAAAGACGTCGAACCCTTGCCGTGCCGTCCCATTTTCATACGGAGCCTGCTCGTTTTGTCGTCTCCCAAAATGCTCATCACCCTCGCTCGCTGTGCCAAGCGCAAATACTGTTCAATATTATATCGGTAACTTGATTTAAGCAACTCAATAAAGCAAACACAAACTCTACCATGTATGCGCACGGTGAACAATCTTTATGGAGTTGGCAACCCTCCTCCTTCCACGGAGACAAACCGTGTATGAACGTTTGGAGCTTTGCTTTCTTGAAGCCTTTTTTTTTTGGCGAAGGTGCTAGCTTTTTCCCACGGTTCGTGTATGGCATGATGTTTGTAAATTCTTCAAAGAGTCGACTACCCTCCTGATGAAGACATCTAGAACGCTGCCCTCCACAAGGCGTGTATCGTTCCCCCAGGCAGCCGGGAAATATTGACAATCACATCAACAACTCGCAGCCCAGCTCACCCAGACGCGCTGCTACATCCCTCCAAGACTTTGATCGATCATGTTTACGGGAAGGTAAGGTTCACATTGCATTACCATTGCTGACGCCCTTCGGGTGTGATGGGGGGTAAAGAACGGTTCTCTTATTACCGTCACCCGATCGGAAGGTGCTACCTGGTGGCGCCGTTTTCTGTTTTGTTTCGTGCCCGTTTCTTACCTTAACAACCGTACAGCGAAAATGGATACAGATAGCGAGTTTGTGTGTTCGGTTGAAAACATCCGAATATTTCGAATCAAGCCCACACTCACACTCCTCTGTGTTCTTCCCCTCCGCGCGCTGCTGCTTCCAGTGTCTATTGACAGTAAATGAAACATGATACAGTAAGAAACGGAGAAGCACTTGGTCGCTTCACTGGCTTTTGCAAGCAAAACGCACGAAGAAGAACATACATGATGAACAAGCGATACAATGTATTGCCTGAAGGGAACAACCAGAGCAAAAAAAACACACACGCTACACACTGTTTTGTGCTGAAACAGGAACCAAGCGAAGAAGATCCGAGAACACAACGAGAAAACAAATTGAATATATGAAAATGGAAAGTGTGTTCCTTCCAATAGTAGGACTTTACCATTTTTTTACACACATGCATGCACAGCCAGCCACAGGGCTACACTGGTTAGCGGAAAACGCGATGAAAACACCAAACGACAGCCGAAGGGAAATCAATTTCCACCGAAAAAAGGGGCATGGCAAATTTCTCCGCCCTACTTGGAAGGTGTCTGCAAGCGAAGTTGCTTTGAAAATTACGCTAGTGTTCCCCACCTGGAGGCGTGCATTGCTTGCCTTCGACTCCGAAATTGAAAACATCATCAACCTTCACGTACGCGCGTGTGTGTGTTGCCGGAAGCTAACGCTTCCCCTAGCAAATGGTAAACGGTTCCTTTTTCGCTGTCCCGCTGTCCCGAAGGAACAGCTTCTGCGCTCGAATGTTGTTTGATGATTTACGAAACATTTTGTGCTGCTTACTCTTTTGTGAGTCGGTTTTTTTTTTTTGCTTTCATTCTTTTGCTAGATACATTTTGTACCTCAGGGTATCATAAATCAACCGGAGGAAACAATCGAATGTGTCAACCAAGCTTTTACGCTCTTTTTCTCTTGGCAGTATCTTTCAACGCATGTTCAATTCAAAAGAGACGCTGTCGATAAAGGCTTCCATGAGCATGATTAATTTGTACATTTTCTCATTAATATGCCATTAGGAAGGGTTTATTTTGTACGGCAAGAGCGTAATTTTAACCAATGTCACTCAAGCGATGATCAGATCAGGTACAAATTGATATAAAAATAACTTTCGAAAAGATGGAAATAATTGTAGCTGAAATGCGACCAAAAATGCCATTGCAATGCTAAAATTGAAAGCATTTCTTAGCTGTATAAGTTTAATGTATTTTTTTTTAATTTAATCAAATATTACAACTGATACAAATCGATTTTTGGAAGAATAAATGCATTTCTAGACCGTCGGATCCGGTTCGAAGGACCAAAATAATCTTTACGGTTTCTCAACACAATAGTTGTTCCTTAAGTATCCAAATTCATCAGCCTCATCCATAATTAAAACATCTTACCCTAACCCATTGTAATATTTGATTAAATTCTCATCTCTTTATTCAATACCCGTCTCCAGTAAACTGCCTCTCCTTAAATCCTGTTATCTCCATAAATAACAGTTTACATTAGCTTGGAGAGGTGATAAAATGGAACATCTTCATTGTTCTTTTTTCTTTACTAGGTCCCTTTACCCGAGCTCTTGAGCAGAAGGGTTATTGGGGACATTGTCCAACGTACACCCCATTTCACAAAGGACCCTGATATCACGAATCCAAATTGAGACGCAAAAGCACGTGAAATAATGTAACCTTCTTTACGCACTTCGACACCGGACCAACGGAACACGCACTGCGGCAACCCAACACACCAACTAGCACCGGTCACCTTAAGCCCTTAACGCAAGCTCACCACAAACCTTATCCCTTTGCATAATCCCCCACATCATCGTTAATAGATGTGGAGGTATCAGGAGAGCGAGTGAGAGGTAAAGGATGTAAAAGTAGCAAATAAAAAAACAAAGATAACGCTGCCACAAGAGAGCACACGCAAAAACGAAATAGCGCCCCACTCTCGCTCTCGCATACACCGATATCTTATCTTCAATCCGACGCCTATCTTTAAGCTAATCAAAGCTCGAAGAACGAGTATACTGCCCTGCTCCTACTACCCCACCCCCCGGGCTACACCTGGATTAAGGCCGGTGAAAGTGCGACACAAATGAAAGGATTTTCGACGCATACGGCCGGCTTTCCGAGGGTGCTAACGAAACCGCCTCAAAACACACGTGACTTTTACGATGGTCCATTCTGGAGGTGTAAGGCGAAAAAAGAAGATGAAGCCGATGTCACGATTATGGAACATTCGTTTGTTACGGCACGGTACGGGACATCATCCCCATCATATTACATTCGTTTCGTTCCGAGTGTCGGTTGGTGGTACTTGCAGGGGAAAATCTCACCATAGGTGTTTGTCCAGTGTGACCAATGCAGAGGGACAAACAGACGCTCTCCGACACATACACACGGAGGAAAAAATGGAAAGGTTATCAAACAAATTTTCATCCTCATCAGGATCGTCAGAAAAAGAGGGTCTTCTCACCCAGCCAGCCGAACCAACGACAACGTTCGCATCGTTTAGAAAGGTGGCATTGGAAGGACGAGACAAAAAATGAAAAATTACCCCCTACTCACTTTCTCTCCCCATCAGCAACGCATGATGAAAATGGTGTGAAAAAGGTGAGCTTTCCATTTGGTACTTTATTCATCCATTTTGCAGCAGTCGCGTTGAGATGATTGCCGGCACTGTTGCTGCTAGTGAAAGCTCGAGTAAAAGGAGAGTTAGTGGGGGAAACATGGCACCAAAGCACCGTTCAACACTTCACACAACATATAAAACGGACTGGAGAGAGCATACTGCCTCAAACGCGCCCTCTCCTTCAACGGAACTGAAAGCCCTGAAAGCTTAAGGTGCGGTTGTAAAAATGGAATATAAAGTACGGTAGTTAAATTTAATTGGATCAGCACGATGATGTGCCCCTGCACTGTCCATGTACACAATGGGTCACCAGAGAGTACGGAGGATAATGAAGGACAGTTCGGAGGCTACTGAGCTGGAATGGAGGCACAAACGCACAAGAAACAAGAATGAAAAAAAACAACCAGTGCCAATCCCAACACAGGACTCTTCTCGTCTCGGCTCGTCTAAGCGCGATGACGGGATAAGCGGTGAATGATCGCATAATTAATTCGAGCCCATTTAGACCGACCATTCTAGCGAAAAATGGTGTGGTACACTGCCTTTCGCCTAAATGCGCCGCTGAGTGGTGGTACACTACACTCTCGAGGCCTATTAAGGCGGGGTGCCAGGAGGGGCGAAGTGAAGTGGAAGCCCAAGTATCCGTGTAGCGACGAAAAAAGTGCAAAAATTCAACCCACCTTAAGGACTTTGGAGCTATCCAGAACTTTTTGGAGCTATCCAGACAGGGACAAAGATTCACACCGGGGTCGACCGTTCGCGTCGTCCGTAAATGTCAGCTGACGACCAAATTCGATTCTGTTAATTAGTTTCCATTGCCATCTCCAACGCTTTGGCTTTTCGGAGCGTTGGCTTTTCGATAAAGTCGCACAGCGCATTCGACTCGTTTTCACTTTCCCTGTGCGAAGAGAGGCGGCAGTGTGTCGCTTTCGCTAAAGGTTACACACTTGTCTTGTCTTGTTCGAGGAATTTTAAAGGGTGAGTGAAATTTATGACCATCGTGTGAGCAACAATTTAACTCCTTGCTGCAAAGCAGCGAGCCAAAAATAAAGCCAGTCAGATGGGACGAACGCAGGGAGTCGCTGGGTGTAATTTGTCATTTTCCTTAAATTAATGCCAGAGGAGCCGTGTATAGGAGGAGTTTCTTGTTGTTTTTTTCGTCGTTCCGTACCATTCGATGAGCATTGAACCTTATCACCAACTGAAACACAACTATTTCACGCTCTTTCCTGCTGCTGGAACTGCTGCTCTCTTTCACTAGCAAAGTGGTGCCGATTTATGATGAAAATGTCAACTTACACCACAAACAGTGGGATTTAATAATGCGGTCAGATATAATTCATTGTTTGTGACTGTGTAACTAATCCTTTCACATAATTGATGCTAAGCTTTAGCGGTTAATTGAATTGGATTGAACTATTTCACATTAGCTTTTTATATTTTGAGTGTTATAAATGATAAAAAGGTTACCTGCAGGATAGTTTTAATTTAAAATGGAATAAATAAATCAACAAACAGAGTCTCTTGAGCTTTAAGCTTTATCAATATTAGCATTAGTTTAGTTTATTTTAGTGTTTATAAATCGATAGACTATAAAGCCCTCTCGAGTCAAATTTTGTTTACAATAGACAATAGATAACGAACAGAACATTTATATATAGCTATTTTTGGACGCATTCCGAACACTTAACAGTGAAATCAGTCTCGTTATCGTCATTCCAGGCTCATAGATATCGTCAGCTGAATTTAGTAGACGGCACATACAAAGAAGGGGGTTGCGAGAGCCAAAGGTTGTTCGGGTTTCAGCGACTGCCAGCATTGGCCGGCGACGGAGTATTCTGGCAGGAACATAGAGGTGAATCCTTGAAAGCAGCTCGGGACAGTCGATGGTTCCATTAAAGATTCCCGTGATAAATGCCAGCCTGGCGTGCTCAACATGTTCGTCGAGAGGCGAGACGACGCGGCCAATCACGAAGGGCGAAGCGCGTTGCCTTTCGTTGGATGGACTCTAGCCGCGCAAGTGCCCGAGTAGATACTGGCCACCAAACAATGCTAGCATATTCCAGCAGTGGTGCGCAGTACAATATCTTGAAACACATAGGATTAGTGATGGGCAAAACGGCTCCGAAGCCGGAGCCGGCTCCGACCGGCTCCAGGCAATTTCGGAGCCGGCTCCGGAGCCGGCTCCGCTCCGACGGCTCCGGAGCCGGCTCCGCTCCGACGGCTCCGGAGCCGGCTCCGCTCCGACGGCTCCGGAGCCGGCTCCGCTCCGACGGCTCCGGAGCCGGCTCCGCTCCGACGGCTCCGGAGCCGGCTCCGCTCCGACGGCTCCGGAGCCGGCTCCGCTCCGACGGCTCCGGAGCCGGCTCCGCGACGGCTCCGGAGCCGGCTCCGCTCCGACGGCTCCGGAGCCGGCTCCGCACCAACGGCTCCGGAGCCGGCTCCGCAACGGCTCCGGAGCCGGCTCCGCACCAACGGCTCCGCTCCAACGGCTCCGGAACCGGTTTTAACACAAAGGACCAAAAGAACTTTTTCAATGAAGTTTCAATCGAGGTAATCCGTAAATTGCGGAGTAGGTCATGTTTAAAAGAATTTATCAAAAAAAAAAAACATCGATTAGTTTTGAATATTGTTAAGAAAGACGAGACTAACGAATGCTACACAACGTCATGCATGCCAATACTGCAATCATATCGTGTGTTAGCTTCCACACGTGCGAGAATATATATTCATTTATGGAACGGAGGCGTGAGTGTAGAGCCGTTAGTCCGGAGCCGGCAACGGAGCCGAAGGTGGGTGTGGGTGCGGAGTCGGCTCCGGAGCCGTCGGAGCAGAGCCGGCCCGGAGCCGTTGGTGCGGAGCCGGCTCCGGAGCCGTTGGTGCGGAGCCGGCTCCGGAGCCGTCGGTGCGGAGCCGGCTCCGGAGCCGTCGGTGCGGAGCCGGCTCCGGAGCCGTCGGAGCTGAGCCGGCTCCGGAGCCGTCGGAGCGGAGCCGGCTCCGGGAAAAAGCCGGAGCCGGCTCCGGAGCCGTTAGTCCGGAGCCGGCTCCGGAGCCGTTGGTGCGCTCCGAAACGCCCATCACTACATAGGATCACGAAGCTCGCACGTCATAATTATGACCAAGCCAAGTAGCCAATTGCCACTAGCGACTACTTGGTCTATCTGTTCTTCGAAGGAGAGTTTAGCAACTAGGAGGACTCGTAGATCCTTTACACAGTTCACTCTTTGGAGGTTCTGACCATCAAGCGTATAATTAAACAGCGCTGGAGCTCTTGTACGGCTGAATGAGATTATGGCACATTTATCAATACAGACGCTTAGTGCGTTACGCTTGTACCACGAGACAAATTCAGTCAGGGTGGCTTGAAGTTGAAGATGGTCTTCTGGCTCACGGATTTCACGATAGATTTTAGCATCATCTGCGTAGAGTAGGCAACTATTATCCGGGAGTGCCGTGAACAAGTCGTTTATGTAGAGCAGGAACAACAGAGGCCACAGGTTGCTGCCCTGGGGTACGCCGGAAGAGGCACAGTTAGATCTAGATTGGTGGGAGCCCATTCTAACTGCATATGAACGACTAAATAAATACGATTTCATCCACTTTACCAAGGGTGGTGATAATCCAAGTCTATCAAGTTTTGCCAGAAGAATGTTGTGGGACACACTATCAAAAGCCGCCTTAATGTCCGTGTAAATGGCATCAACTTGCACACCATCATCAACGGACTTATAACAGCCGTTAACGAATTGCATCAGATTTGTCGTAGTTGATCTCCTGAAATACTCATAAGATCACATACAAAAATGATCAACACTTAAATTCAGGTACAAAACATGTATATTAAGACGCAACAAACCAAAAATAGCACAAGTCAATTTGAAAGAACCATAAAAAAGTGACGACAATGATACAGAAACTACTACAAAAATAGCCCGAAGTCTTAATTTAACCACTACCTCTTTCGCTACATCCAACCTGTAAAAAAAGAGAGAAAGAAAACCACAGCAGCAACCTAAATGGAAGCGAAAGAAAGCTAAATCGAACCTAAATGCGCTTCCGCCAATCAATCTATCAAAAGGGGCAAAGTAAAAATAAGCTACCATCAACCCCGACCCCAGCAGGCGGTCTTCTGAAAGGGTCAGGGCAGCAAAAGCCCTTCTACGCAACTGTCCCATAAATAGCCCGACTGGGTCCCGCCCAGCCCCCCCAATATCGGAAATCGGAACTTACCCTCGGCTTCTTGGCGTACTGTCCGGTGCGAACGTCGCGAATGGTGGCAATGTCCAGCATGTCCATCTCGTGGTTCTGATCCACCCAGTACAGAAAGAAGCCCTTGACATCGACCCGCAGCGTCACCGGCGTACCGTTGCACGAGTCCTGAAAATAGAAGCGAGCGAAGAAGCGCGCAAAGAGAAGAAAACGAAACCACATCAGTGAAATTCAGTGCCTGCTTGTTTTTTTTCGTCCCCCTCAGAGCGCACTGCTCAGTTGCGCGTGTCGATTTGTCGAGCGGTGCGGGAAATTTATGTTCCGAGAGAGCTTTTTTTTGTTTTGGGTGCGTCCATTTCTTTCGTTCGTTTCCCGCTTTTTTTTTTTTGTTCGTTCGCATATCGAAACGTCTTGAGGTGGTGGGTGCGCGCATTCGGGTGCAAAAATTACGACTAAAAGCTTTTCGCAATAACCTCACATTTTAACCTTTGGTCTCGGCTTTTCTCGCTCTGCTTGCAGTTGAGCTTTGGTGGGCCAATCCAATTAGGCTACACTTTGGCCTGCCGCGAGAATATGTGCAGTGGGCCATTCCGTTTCTGGTGGAGTGATTCTGATTTCACCCATTTGCATGCACGGCACGAAATGATCGTGTGCTGATAGCGAAGGTGAGCGTGGCGATGGTTTTGGGAATCGATTAACTTAATGCTATACTTGGGAAGGCATAAGTTCTTCGCATTCTGTGTAAGTGAAAGGAAATGAGCTCACTAGCTTAGCGTAAGACACATTTGATGACTTATGTTTCCCTAAAAGTGGGCTGACCAGACGTTTCGTATTTATCGGAACAATCTCGTTCTTTAAACCAAAAGTTGACGTCCTGTCGTATATGTGAAAATTCCAAGTTTGTCCCTTGTTTTTATGTGCTAGTCTAATGGACGTTGATTGTTTAAATTATTGTTTCGGATATAAGGATAAAAGGGGTGATATAAATAATAAGATTCAGTTACGATCGTTGGGTGCGCGTGTGTAAGAAAAATAAAAACATGTCGCTGGTGTACTATGCTTATTACACAAAACATGGCGAAAATCTGCTCGAAATCCCGCGCGCCCCTGCAAAATGCTCGCAAAAACTTCTTGGTTGCCAATGTTGTTCATCGCAACATTCTTAGTCACCATCTTCTTGGTCGCAAACTTCTTGGTTTCAAAATTCATGGTCGCAAAATTTTTGGTCGCAAATTTCTTGGTCACAAAAATCAACGTGAATTGTACAAACCATCATCGTAGAAAAGAATTAGGTTTCAGCATTTCATCATTCGCTCTCCAGAACAATAGACACGCTGATCAAGATATGCGCCATGTTATCAACCCATCAGCACCAATACCGTCTCAAGGACGCGTTAGGAAAGGTTTTGGGTTCATTAGGAAGGTTTGGGTGGATCTTACCCAAAATCCATCCGGTAACCATATTTGGCCCCAACTTCCGGCTTCAGGAAATGACCAGCAGCAAGCAGCGGCAGCGAGATTACAAGACGATATTAATGTATCGATGAAACCAACGGTCCCCGAGTAGCCTGACGATGGTTACGCTTTGCGTAATCATCGTGCCAGCTTCATGATCGCTAATGGGTGGTTGAGCTTTTCGGCTACCGACGACGACCGCCCCAAGGGCGACACAACCGTGCGGTTGGTGATTATGTTCGCTTCCGGTGCAGCAAACGCGATCTAGATACCAGCAGGAAGGCATCGCTGGAACAACATGAGTACGCCACGCACAAACAAAGCCACTGATTGATGAGGGGGATATACCGCGTCTTTAGCTCGATACATTATGCACGAGCAGAAAAGGGCTTGCGCTAATGGTTCGGTACAGATTGGACGTGACCAATAAAAATGAATTCCTCCGACGGAGCGAACACGCTTGCGATAAGAAATGGACTCGGAAATTTTGTGCAAGTTTGTTACCAGTAAGTTCCGGCTAAATCTCGAGATTGTGTCAAAGGTTCAGAAAACCCATTTACTCCAGTGTGTGTGTGTACGTGTGTATGTATATGTATGTAATTCCTGTACAATCATCCCCTAACGTCGTGTACAAAGCACAACCATCACAATGTTGCGACCCCTTTTGTTACGGCTGCGATACACCTTTACCCTTTTTTCTGTGCTGATCGTTTTATTTTCATTCAGGATAAAAGGTGTTCTGCCACCGCGACGACGGCCCGACGACGATAGCTGTTTGTTTTCACAGCACCAAAACGGCCATCGACGCGGAAAATGAAACCCATTTCCGGACGAGGTGGGGACGAACGCCAGGACCCTGGCAAAGCTGGACAACTTCCACCCCGTTAGCAAACAGTGCAGTAAAATACAGTGTTACGCCACGTTCAAAAAGGAAGCAAATTCACCTGATGCCGCAGCCCAGTAGTGTAGGAGGTAAACCTATTCCCAGGTGAGACCGTTTCCATTCTTCGGCATTGCCCGCATTGCCGCCCACCTTTCACTCTGGCCGGGTGCGAGTGCGATTGTGTTCTACATTGTTGTTTCTTATTTGACCCTGTTGATTCCCTTCATCCACCCTGTATCCTTCATCCCATCAGCAAATTCCTTTTACGATTGAGAAGGTTGTAAAAATGCACACATGTTGATTTACGATGCCAGCGGTTGCGCGGTTTGCCAAACCATCCAACAGCCACAGTTTTGTTGGAAGCATTGCGGTGATCCCAGCACGATTCTTCGAAACGAAGCACGGTAGCAGATACTATGTCACGCACACACACACACTCTCAAACACATACACATCCACACACGCTCACAGCATGGCAGAAATATTGATGGACTTTGGTGGCGGAGGAGGAAAGCAGCTTTAGAGCTTTAGGGAAGGAAAAAGCTACGAAGGATTATATATCATACCGGGTGATGTTGCATCGTAGAACAAAGTGCAACACACATCTCGCATTGGTAGCAGGTGAACTGAAAGGTTTGCAAATTAAATCGCATTACCGTCAGGTGCAGGCTACATTGTGTGCAGCACAAAAAGGATTCAAAATTTGATATTGCAAAGTTATTGGTTTGTTCATGCGATGTTTTTCTAGCGTTTTTTAAAAGGTCGGTTCATGTATGCAAGAAAAAAAAGAAAAAAATCTTTGAATATTTTAAAATATACTAAATTAACATACGTTAGAAATATAAGATTAATAAAGCCCAAGAAAATTTGCCATTTGTTTACTTTTAACGCATATTATAATCATAAATTTCTTATTTTGATGCAATTTGAAGATGTAGATTTCTAAATGAAACGAGCCGGTTTTTTTTCTTTTCAATAAGTAATAAGATTAAGGTATACGTCAAAAAAAAACTTTTCTTAACAAAAACGGACCTTTTGTTTAGTTGCACAACCTAAACTTGAGAAAAATGATGTATTATATTTAAAATAATTGCCTTTACTATCACTAAATTCAACGAAAATCAATATATTTTATGTTGCCGTTCTTGCCTCATTTGAAGTATTGTTTTGTAATGTACTGCAAACACAGGCCCTTCTGAAATTCTGTTCGAAAGCCAACAAAAAAGGAAGAGCACTTTAAATTATGTTCTTTTGTGGATTGTTCTTTGCTATTTACCAATACATATCGACATTCTCTCTCGGGCAGACACAATGTGGGGCCACTTCATGCTTCAACTTGTTGGTGAAAAAGCAAACCGAACCTTTTCTCTGCCAGGTTTTCCAACGACCCCGGTAAACAATGGCCACCGCTGTCGAACTCGAAAGCTATGCAATAATACCTTTCATAAACCGAAAGCATTCTTGCCGGCTCATGATAAGATATTGCTTTTCAGGTCGTACGGAATGGGCCTTCATTTAACTTTGCTAGAAAGCTGCTCATCCTTCCCACAAAACACACGGCCCAGTGGTGTGTGTGTGTGTGTGTGAGTTTTACTAACTGTGTGCGGAAATGTGTGGAGCGGACCTATTCTCGCCTTGTTACTGCACTTCCTTCGGTCTAGAAGAGAAAATTGGTCTGGTCTGGGGCGAAGAAAGCATCATTGCCAGGCAGAACAAAGCTTGCAGTCACGTTTACCTCTGGCACATATTTCCATGCCTGGCTGGCCCAGCCCGGTGGCGAATAGCTCCACTACAAATCCTTCGTAACTGATTTCAAAGTAATTGCACCCTTCTCGTTAGTATCTTCACGTTCGGCAGATGTTTGCAAAGAGATAAATTAAGTGTCTCTTTCTTCCTAGCAGCAGAAGCAGCAGCAGCAGCCGCAGTACGAAGCACAACCGAGCTACAGCCGGCTGCTAAATAAATGGAACCTCCTTCTGGATTGCTCTGGAAGTGGTTTTGTTCGAGGATTGCTGTTGCCTTCGAGGAAAAGAGCTGCAAAAGTATCGGCTTATGAAACAACAAACGTTTTGCAAAATCTAGCCCCAAAACCTACGCCAACTGCTAGTGCCGATCCGATGGGCGGTATTGATTGAGCCAGCTGAGTTTATGATCGATTTTTCCTAGGATGTATGTACGCCTCTTTACTAAACCTGAGTGGCTGTGACTAAATGAATGCAATTTATGAGGATTAATGACTGGCGAAAAGAGCGCTCGCCCGAGAACGTCGAACGCACGCACATGAACAAGCACTTCGTTCGGAGTGGATGGGAACAATTGATTACAAATTATGAACACCGAAGCGTAACATGATTGGATCAATCGCTTGCCATTACTCAAACGGCCCGCGCCTGCTTTACCGTCCATTCATTACGCAATGTGCCTTTTTGGGTGGGAAGGGAGAAATTAACAGACAAATTTCTCGCTTTTAGCTACTGCCACATCACACAAAAAAAACACACACACACACAAAGTCGTGTCATTTCTCATCAACCGGCACTGCTCATTTCTCACGGTAAGCACTCCCGACAGAGCTCCGATTGTCATCAATCAATCATCGTGCATTAAACATCGATCCATGGTCACTGCCACTCAAACGCTCAAGCATTTACAGGTGTACCAAAGTCGATGGGCGATGACAGAGAGCTTCCGAATGCTTATTGAACCGTCCCAGATCCAAGGGGAAAATGAGCAGACCCACCGCCGCTTACCATTGATAGATAAACACACAGAAGTCACGCTAAAACAATTGACCACTATTTGCTTTTTGCCAAAAATAACGAACAAACCCCAGCCAGCCTTCACTCCTCAATGGCTTTTTCGCATGAAATGACAAATAGCAAACGGGAAAAGAACCTGCAGGTGGATTAAGCTTTCGGAGAGTATAAGCCCTGGTGAACCAGTCTGCCCAGTCCTGTGGCGTTGTTTGCCTGCGACCTTGCAAACATGCCAGAGATCCAGACCGGAGAGCCTCCATTGCTTCCGGGGAATGAGCGTTTTTGAAACTTGTTTAAAATAAACAGACACAGGACAGGCAGAGCTCGCACAGGAGAAGACCAGCAGCAACAAAAAACACCCCTGATGGAAAGTAATTGCCTGGGCGCGGCACACGCCGTGTAGCCGCTGTCGTTTTATTTTGAGACGAGATTCTACGGCAAATATTTCGACCAAGTAGTTTGTCCGGTGATGCTGCGCCGTGACTAGCCCATTTGGCCTGCTTGGAGTTGCGTTCGGGGTATGCACGGGGATGAGTAAACAAACAGGAAGTGTCGGGGAAGGAGAGAGAGGGGATGGAAGATGTTTCTTCTTTGCAAACAATTACCATGAGAACCGTGTCGTGCATTGTCCGGAAGCGAGAAGACATAACGCGAGCACGCAAAAACGGAAGAGCGAGAGTGACAGATGCAAAGGTACAAAGCTCTGTTCTGCTTTCGCCAAAGCCAACTTATCTGCCGTTTAGAAAACTCATTTGAAATTCCATTGACAAATTCATTGTAAACGGCCGGTCAGTAATTTTAAGAAACGCGTGCAATTTATTCTCCACCGTACTAAGTGCTGGTCAGCTCCGCGTATCTTCAATCTTAGAATCCATTATTTATTCTTCATTCCATTGTTCTCTTTCTTCCCCAACCAGCAACAATAAATTGACGACAAAAACTGGTACGTCAGAGGGCAGCAGGGCAAGGTCATTGCTGCTTAAAATGTTTGAAAAAATCTATTTATAATCGTCCTTCGATGCCAAAACATGCATATAAAGATAAACGATTTAGCCTCGCATAAGTCATCAAATGATGCAAAAAAAAGGATTGTTACAAAAATGTTTGAAGGAGAAGCGATGAAAAAAAAAACTTTAGCAAATGAAAAATCACTAACTAAATATTTTTGAACGGAATATTTTTTTTGAGTTTAAACATCAAAGTTACATTCAAAATGTACTAAAACGATCATTGCTAGAAGTCTATATCGTCATGAAAATAATATTTTTTACGATACAAAATCTGAAACTGTCATCAATCTTAAATATCATCATCTAGAAGAAATTAAACATTTATGGTTCTTTCCAGACTTCTCTCAAGAGGATCAAATCAAGTAAGGTAACGATAATTATGCTGTTTGATGTTTCACATTAAAAGTGAAAGTGACGATTGATGATGTAAATAAATATTTAATGAACTGCTTTCAGTTCAAACCACCATCTGCTAGCTCAGCCAGCACAGGAGTACCATTTTCTGAGCCAGATGTAGCATGAATAGTGCTTTGTTTCATTAGCTTCGAAACTAAATCATCAATATTTAAAACAGTATAAGGACATCAGCAAAACAAATTATGTATTAAATCCTTTTTTAATGAGTTTTACTTTAAAGTTTTCATGCCATTATAAACCGAGTATTCTTTAATTTCCAGGTTCTACTTCGTTCTTCCAGGTAAAAGAGTGTTTATG
Source organism: Anopheles arabiensis (assembly GCF_016920715.1). NCBI lineage: Eukaryota > Metazoa > Arthropoda > Insecta > Diptera > Culicidae > Anopheles > Anopheles arabiensis. Next base: position 25,784,937 of record NC_053518.1, read on the forward strand.
TCTCTTCAATCGGATTAGCATTGTTTTTCAGATACAATTGCCAACATGATAACTCAGTCGAAACAGAAGTGAGTGAGTGTGGGTCATGGGTTAGGAAAAGTCGGATCACCTATCTAATCAACAGATAATCTGCTGTTGTGCACGGGTTTTGTAGCTGACATGGACCCGGTCCCATCTATCACTTGAACTATTGCCTGTTGAAGTACCAATGAAACTTTTACCGCTTACCATCCCGTTGGCAGCTACCAGCAGATTATCCTTTACGGATTGGAGCCCATTTTGTAACCCTTCCCTTGGAAAATCAACTTATTCGCCACCAGAAGGATGTCTGCAGTGACAGGATGCTTATTATGTTTTGCTGTCGACACATCATGGTTTGAGCTAACGATCCGGAAAGTAGGTGTTGCGATCAGGCATAGCGTAATTTTTAAATCCACTCAATCGAAACGTACGCATGCCGTTCCACACAAAAAACAGTTCATTAGTCAATTTTGTTACGGTCCATTTACTCCATCAATAGGGGCTGGCGTGTTTTATGAACATGTGCCGTTGCCAAGGTAAGCATTTTACGTTCCATTTCATGCGATATTTTATTCAAATCGGCTTAAAAAATACGACAACGGAAAAATCTCATTTGCACAATCGCACAACAGCAGCAGCAGCAGCACTATTTCCGCACGAGTGACACATCAATCACATTTATGGCACGAATAAAACAAACAATCTCTTGGTGCAAGTGTGACAAGCGCTGGCAAGATATCATTCAATTTATCAATCTGACTTCTCGCACTTCTTCCCCATGACTGCTGCTGCTGACCCGGTTGAACCGGGGGATGAAACAACACTGGAGAGCTCCTGCCTAGGGAAAACCCGAACCCTCCCCCAAGTGGCAGCTACTAGGAACAGGGGGCAGAAAAATTGTTAATTAACCAAAGATTCGATCACGCTTCATCTGCCACACTGTGTGCGCACACATTTCAGCCTTCTCCCGCTGCACATTGCACCACAGCATTGCCGGACACATTCGTTCGCTTATTGCCAATTGATTGATTTTATCGGGCCCACTCTTCAATCAGCACATCAACCCCGGAACCGGGGAAAGAGCAGCAACACTCACTCAACTCTCGAATCGGCTCACAGCCGTTTCTGAAGAATGGTGTTCATAGAAGATGCTGATGGATGAACTTGCTCCCTTCCTGTTCTTTTCCACACAGCCACACACACACACAGCGCACATCAGAACAACATGATCGAGTGCCGTTTGCGATCGGGGTCGGGAGGAAAATATCTCCACGCCCGCTCACACGCAAGGAGCGAGACCGATGTGCGGCTATAATTGATTCAATTATCTCCATGGTGAAAGGATTTCGGAATTGCTCGTTAGAGGGCTTCCCTCCCCGACTCTGTGCGTTTCACTGCCGAGAGGGTCATGGCATGGCAAAAGCTAATTGTTAGAAATGGACACCGGGCGGCATGATGCGGCGGCACTGGCAACACGTTTGCCGTTGACACATTGCGTGCGTTTCGGTTTCTGCAATATGTCGACAAATTAATTGGAAATTCCGGGCAGAAAACAAACAAAGTTCCCCGTGACACCAGTGTCACACTGGCCACTGGAGGGGTTTTATTGGTGCAGTGACTCTCCCTTCACCATGCCAATCAAACGTCATCCCTTGCGAAAACATATATGCATGGGACAAGCGCGACTGCTCAATAAAAAGTCCTTTTTTGCGTCCAATAAAAACTCTCTCTAAGTACAATGTCCCTAAAAGATGAGCAAAAGAAAGTCGTTAAATGCTGTCCGATTTATTGGCGAAAGCTTTTGGGCGTATTAACGTGCAAAGCATCGTAAACAAACAATGGCAAACACCCGCAACACTTCGGACGTAACTACTTGGCTGCGTTAAAAACTCATAAAAAGATGTTTTTGCTCTTTTTTTTGTAAAATTCCATAATCCAAAACCTTGAGGTAAGTTTTTTAAGCATAATGGATGCGGTATTTACGACGAAATCCGGCAAGAATCTGTACCCATTTTTTGGTAGGTTATGAGTTTCGTGAAGCTTTTACGCTTCTCGCTTGTAGCTTAAAATCAACATTTCAACGCCACCGGACGAACGCAGAGCGAAATGGACATCATGAAACGGCGATCCACACTAATGGGATACCCCTTAACCGCTCAACATAACTCACGGTTCACGTTCGCCACCACTCTGTGGGCACTTTTCTGGAGCGTTCGGTTACGATTACCCAGGGCAAGCATTCAACAAAAAAAAACCTATACGAAGCGTATCTTTTAAAAGCCCTTTCCGAGTGCTGCCCATCCACGCCCATCTTGAGGATCGGTTTGCATCCGAGCGTGGAAAACGAAACACCCAACCATGTCACATGCACGTGACATAAAGCGCCCACTCACTGCTACGTAGAGCGCACACCGAGCGAACCAAAAGGAATTTAAAATTTATGAAATTTCACCACCGTAACCAGCAACAAGCGCTTTCGGGCCCCGGCATCATCTTTACGCCCCCCATGCAATGGGGGTGAAGTGTTACTTCGGGTTGGCACCGGTCCACACATCACCACACCAGCGACGGGAAAGGGTACGTGTCACATACGTGTCGGGCACACAGGATGTAACGGTGCGCCGGTTCAAGCACGGTGAGAAAGTAAACCGCTTGCGCCCCCGCCGACGATTGATGCCTTCGACAAGGCAGCGCGGCAGGAGGGCCGGGACGGTGGCGCAGTATCGCTTGAACGCCAAAGTAAAAGCGCTTAATTGAATCCCCGAGCCCGAGCTGCCCGTAGGGTTCTTGGAAGAACTTCATTCCACTGCCTGGGCCATGGTTGCCAGCCAAGTGGGTCCGGGCCCCGGGGCGCAGAGATATGCCGAAACAAATTAATTATCCCTTTAATTGGAGGATTGGCTCGGGGCCGCCCGAAGGGGGAATCTGTGTCTGACGTGCCATGTTTTTTTCTTTCTTTGCCTCTTTTTCTTCCACTGCTTGCTATGGAAGCGCTCGGGTAAGCTTTTGGGAGCCTTGATTCGTTTTGCAACTTTCCGGCGCTATGCGCAAAGAAGTTGGTATGTAATATTTATCAGCACCAATCATGGCCATATCAAAGCGCAGCGTTCTGGTTGTGAAAGATGCTTTCAGAAGCCTTTAGGAGAAACTTTTTAGGATTAACGGGAGATAAACGCCTGCAGATAGGCAATCCGTACCGCCAGGAGCTAGCTGATTGGAGCTTAACATTCACGCAAGATCGTGATATTTTCGATTTAACTCGCCAAATATGCTCACATAAACACATACGAAACAACATTCGCCATCGCTTTTATGGGCGTATCATAAACATTTTGCTTCGAGTAACTTTTTATGAAAAGAAAAATATGGTCCCCAACAAACCCTTGACACAAACATACACCCAACACACACACACACACACACACACACATACAGACAAACACCGGTAGCTCGAAACGGAGCTGGCAACATGAACATGACACTTTTTCTCATTAACATCGCTCCAAGTAACATTCCTGTGCTACATCTTTCGACCACCCAGAGTAAACATGCCGAATATCGAGCAGTAGAGATGGCTAGCAGGAAAAAAAAGTGCCTCACTCCGCACTCTCTCCCCTCCCCCAAGAGATACAGAACCACAAAAACCCAGCCACTGGTGTTTCGGAGCGAGGCAGCCAACTTTATCGTATGTATGTCTTTCATTTCCAGCGACTTAACGATCTGTTTCGGGCAGCAAACAAACCATCTTCAAGACACCCAGTCCCTCCCGTCCTAGGGGCCCGTCCTTCACTTACACACACACATAGCGGTGGGAATGCTTCCGAGGCAACGAAAATAATTAGCAGTCATCAAACTGGGCTTCGTCAAATATTGACCAAGCCCGAGACGCCGTCGCGCTGATCGCTTCCCGGTAAAGGTGGCCCCTAAAACGCCTCGAGCGGACTCCCAAACGGGTGGCAAATATGATAAAGAGAGGAACACAGAGAGAGAGACAGAGAGAGACAGAGAGAGTAGAGGCAGAAGAAAAAATCAAACAAAATCCCTATTTTAGAAAAGGGTGTACTACGTTCCGTTGCGGTGTAGCTTCCTTGACCGATCCGTGAAAAAGAGCGTACCATTTCCGTATCGAAAAAGTCGAAACACTAGCAAGGAGTCGAGGAGTGAATAAAGCAGAACCACGTGAGTAAACAGCAAGCGGGTGTGCTTGGCCACCATCTGACAGCTCGTACGTTCGGCACCGTACCGGGAAAAACGCCGTTCGGGAAATTTGTGGCTGTTGTTTACGATACGAGCGATCGGAAAGGGGCAGCGGTCTCCACTCCACCACCGCACTGGATGCAATAACTTTCTACAAGCGCAGCGCCCAACGATAAAGCTATTTATTTTACACCGCGCAACTTACGTGCTTACTTGTGGATAAATTCGCCTGCCAAAACCATGCGTCTCAACAGTGCCCAGTAATTCCCATTGCCCTGCAAATTCAACAATCGAGATATTGAACAGATAAAACAGTGTTCCTTCTCAGCTCCCTCTCTCAGTACTTGGTGGATTTGTTTTTTGCTACATTATTAACACGATTGAAAGATGGCCAGAACACTTTATTCTCAAACCTAATTGAAGTGCTGTAAACTGCAGCATTTATACAAGGCGATACACGGAATCACTTAGAATGGATGCTCAACCTGCAGGAACGTTCCGGCCCATATGCTATACCTTCAATCTACACGAATGTCTTATGTTTACCACTGAGAAAACTTGCTGCAATCTAACGCTTCATTCACGTGCTGTAGCACCATGTATTCCGCTAAACAACGCATAAAGTGGAAAATATTAACATACTTCCGCGTCTTCAAAGGCGTGGAGCGTGCGGAACGATGCATACCCTTTCCAACACCTTCACACCACCTTCAAACGGGCTTCAAATGAAATTTGATATTCATACATACTTTTATAAACAATTTCATAGTTGTGTAATAGAGAGCCAAAAAAAGAATCTCATTTCCTCGTTAGATGGATGGGTTTTTTTTAAAGCCCTCACCGGCCCCATTACGTTTGTCCGAAACACGTTTCGAACGAAGTTTAAAGCAATCGCGCGAAACGAACATCATATGCTATCCCGTACACAGATGTTCGTCTGCCGGATACATTAAAAGAATAGAAAGATTGGTCGTTTCGGTGTATGCCTGCCTGCCAGCTCCAACCTGGGGGGGGGGGGCAAAGGATACAAGTGTGTAAAAGGAGAAACGCAACAATAAAAATCTCCACACTACTGTGTGCCAGGTTTTACGCGCACCGTGTAGACAAATGGAGCGTGTCAGAATAGATTAATTAGATGCTCCATAAACAGCATCCCCGCAGCAAGATCACTTTCGTTTTTTTTTGTGTGAAATTTGTTTTATTTTTTGCTCGCTCTGCTCAAAACCTCATCAACAAGGGTTACTTTACGATTCCCGAAGCGGCAGGTATCTAAACACGCGGAATGGAGCTGAAAACTGGAGCTCAGCGTCGGCAATGGCGATGGTCTGTGTTCACAGAAATAATGTGCCTTTTCGAGGAACAGGGTACGGACGAGTGGGCAAGCAATTTTACAGATTGACATGAGGCCATTTAGCCGAAAGGCGAGCCTCCCGGATTCATACTCTCTACTAACTCTCGGCATGCGCGCTATTCATTTATCAAATTCAATCATCTCACTGCCCAAATTAGCTCGTGTGTCCCGTGTCTACAAACGAATCCAAACACGTATCAACCCGCATCAACCCACATCTAATTAACTCATTTAACAGCGTTACATACAAACACGCACCAGCACTGTTCTATTGAAGCGTCGCTTCCCCGAACATGCGCTGCTCATTGGATGCCAAACTATTAAACAGCCGTTTAGCGCTGCATGCGAGGTGCCTCCCGGGATGGCGCTTCATCGTTTAACCGGTGTCTTCAGCATTTGGTGCCATATTAATCACCGTCATACTTTGCACCCACCCACCCACCCGGCATTGCTCATCATTCGTACCACCACACCCACACGCACGGCACCGGCCATGATCACACGAAGGATCGTACAAATGGCCGCACGTACACACAATGGTGGCTGCGCTTTTCAAGCGCGCCCATGTTAAACGCCTACGCGCGACCACACCCGGACATTATGCCTGCCACACTGCCCCTGCCCTTGCCACTGGCATCAATAATTCGTCATTTGATGTAATCTTAATGGGTGTTTCCTGTTGACTTCCTGCCGACAGGAGCGGACGGAAACACACGCGCACACACACACAGTTAGCTGCTGTCGCCTACCCAGTGATTTTGTAAGGCTGACCTCTTTGGGCCCTGTAATTAAAATCGTATTAATAAAACATTTTATCACCTCAGTACAATAGTGTTGCCGGTGTGTTGCGAGAGAGAAAAAGAGAGCGGCAAAGTCGATTCGAAAAAGGGCAGAAAACTGAACTGAATACTAAACCACACGGACGGCACACGCAACGCGTGAGAAAATGCTCTAAAAATGTACTCCCGTTTTGGTGTCCGGCACCGTTCACTTGACACCGTCGCCTTTTCCACAGCAGTGTTGAAATGTAAACTCGGCTCGGCTTCAATCAATTATGCATCGTGGCATTTTCTTAGCCCACAACTTCCAACGCCCAGATCGGCAAGGTGTTCATGGCAAGCATCAAATGGAATGCTTGATTTTTTTGTTCTGCCACCACCGTCTCAACCGTCTCGACGCGTCTGGCAGCGTTAAGTATGTGTGAACCGTACGGTGGCTGACAGTGGATGCTTAATCATTCTTGGCTTTGCTTGCAGGTGGTACAGGTGGCAAACGTGCTAAACTGCTATTAAGCAAAGCTTTAAGCGAACGGCTGGAAGTATGAAAAGAAAAAGGCAATGATATTGCTTAATTTTTCTCGTTTCTTTTGTAAGAAACCCATCTCGGGTTTGGTAATTTATTTTCATTATATTCGAACAATTAGTCGGAAAGCTATACAACAATAGGATGTCACAATAATAAAAAAAACCTTCCGATAACAATTTAAGTGCATTAAATCTAAAGCAAAGTTTTGCTCATTTGCCTCATAGAAGTCAGCTTTTTTATGTTGAGATTAATTATGAGATTTTGAAATGGAAACATTCTATTATATAAAACTTATTACAACGATTCCACACATTTTAAACAATTTTTCTACATTGTGTTTTAAAAATACATCCATTTTTATACATTAACCCGCAACAAAATCACCTATTAAATAAAAAAACAATAATATTTTTCTTTAGTTAGCATTTGTGCGATACCTGGCGCCTCCATCAGTCCATCATACATTTCCATCGGCAGCTTCTTTAGAGTAGCTACACTAAAAACACGGCAACATCAGAGCCCAGCAGAGTATAACCATCTCAAAAAAATTGTCCAATCTTCGCTTTGATGCTAATGTATGTGTTGATTGTTGAAGGCATTTGCCTTTTTAACCCTGCTAACAAGCGAAACTGCTTTTCAAACACAGCTCAAGTGCTAACCAATCGCATTGAATCGATTACCGCTTAAGCATCGAAACTCGAAACTCTGCAGCCAGTGCCTCCCAGTTATGTGGCTCACGATTTGCCAATTATGACAACGAGCACCACACCGTACGAGCTGACTGACAGTTTTGCAAAGGCAAATTGTCATACCAAAGAGTACACCGCTGGTACCCTTCTTCGCTCTTTTGCTTTGTCCGCACGGTCATCGCTGCTCCCTCAGACCCACGCTGAAAGGCATGCAAATAGGCAAGCGAATCGTCCCAACCACACAACGGTGAAGCAAATCTGCATACGACCCATCGAACCGCATGGAAGATAAACGAATTGTTCACGGGATCGTTTTGACAAAAGGCGCACCACCGTATTGCGCTCTGACATATGCATTGACTAAGGCAATGGGAAAGGGGCGAGCGGAAAAGGTGAAATATGAATTTTAAACACACATACACACACACACACACACGCTCACACATTCATATGTCGTTCTTATCGCTTGGCAAGCGTCTTTCATTGTAAAGCAGAGATGGGATTTAAATATGACAGTCATCTAGTTTCGTTTTGTATGCAAATCAATCCCATTGCCAACGCCCAGAGATCCTCCGACCGGAAGGGCGAGATAAAGCGGGAAGCTGCGTTTAAGAACTACCGTTTACGAATGTAACGCATGCGAAGTACTATAAATAGCAACCGCTCTTGAAATATTGCAAGTTTTGAGCGACAACTTCAACTCATCTGCATGCGCGGGAAGTTAATCAGCATTTCGTCAGGTCCTGGCAAAATTGTTGTAAATTAAATTTGCTAATGAGTTCAAGCTAATCCATCAATCTTCCAGCCCTCCTGAGAGACCTTCCAGGAAACAGCTTCAATCAGCGTACGCGGACGACGAGCTACCCTGCTTTGGCTGACTTTGTAACAAATCACGCCAAACAGCGCCCACTTCACCAGTGCGCTCTTGTTTGGTAAATAAACGCACTTATCGAAAAGCAATCGCACATAAACAATACCAATTACGAAGAATCATAACAAGCATAAGCACCAGCTTCATAAAACACTCCAACCAAAAACGCACACCGTCGTTGCACTGGAGAGATTAGGCAAAGTTCGGCACCGTCAGTGCTGTCGGTGTCAAGTGATTGCGTCCGGGGTGCGGGAAAGAATGCGGCTAGCGCTTATTAGAATTCCGCTGGTGAAGTAAACAACCTCGCCAAGCACCACAGTAGCAATTATTCCGTAAGCTGAACTATCAAAATACCAACGGCCCAACCACCCCCAGAATGACCCAGTTCCCTCCAACAAAAAAAAAAACGGGCGCCGAGCGACGAGACAGCACCGAAGGGCCCACGGATCCAGAATTCCTTCATGTACCTCCCGCCACAGTGAAACGGCGCCGAAAACAGGAATCATAAAATTAAACACGAAATTTGTTTATCGACCCGGGAGGCGTAATGGATCCGATTACAGCGAGGTACACCATTACCATCTCGGGAGCCGATCACTTTTGTCGGTCTTTATAGAGTGGTACATGCTTGCCCTTTCTGTGTGTCTGCAAATAGTTTACAGCACAACGAGAACGGGGCTGCTCGCAAAAACAATCAAAAATTCCGAACTTGGCACATGGCACATGTGTTTTCATTCTGTGCCAGCTACTGCAACACAGCTCTGCACGTTTTCGGCAAACAACTGGCCCGCCATGTTTGGCGTCTTCGGCGCTGTGACCCTGACACGCTCACACATACACACACACGCATTGGGCCAGATGGACGGCAGGCCACTTTTCGGAAAGACGGAGCTAGTCAAAACAGTGGCACATTCCAACGGGAACTAATATCATCCATCGTCGTTTACTACCCTATCAATGTGTTGTAATTGAATTCATTTCTTGTGCGTGCTCTTTTGAATGAACGATCGTGTCATTTGTTATTCGGAAATTAAAAACATTTGCCCAACTTGCCGCTGGTGCACTGTTCACGATCTCGTTCAATATTGTTGAACCTAATGTTTCTTTCGTCAATGTATTCTTTTTCATTACCTGTTACTTACGTTTTGGCGGGGATTTGCGAGGCGAACTGTATGAACTTTCTTTTCAGACTTGACGTGAAATAAAATTATGCATTTGATATTATTTTACGATTAAGTGGAATATGTATTCAATTAAGTTAATTGTAAGATCATAGAGCGAGTATCGAGAGAATCAAGTTCGAGAGAGAATCAATAAATATCACACAATTATCCATTAACCCATCACCAATCCAATAACATTACAATGAGTTTTAGCAGGGTAGGTTTTGAAAAAAAATGGAAAAAAATGCTAATGGTTACTGCTATAATTTCAGGTAGAAAGCTGAAATGTCAGCCGATCAGCGGAAAAATAATCATCACAAAGGTTGTATCCATTTGACAGTTACGTACCGCCATATTAACCATTTGTTTACAAACAAAGGTGCAATTTAAATTTGAATTGAATTTAATTGAAATGGGTTATAGTGTTTTAAATAAATTTAAAACAATTTGTATGCTTCAGCACATATATTTAAACATTGATGGATCAGCTGAAAAAATCAAGACTTATGGTCTATTATCTTAATTTGACAGCTAGGGAGTCCAAAGCTACTTAGCATCTCATACAAATTCCTTAGCAACCATAACTCCCTATCCGACAAACGCCATAAAAATCTCCATCCATCATAGGGCATCCAAAATCAGAGCTAAGAACTCACTTGTAGTCTATCTTACCACCTTGTCTTGGCTGAAAAACTAAGGCTAGTTTGACGTGTTTGAGTTTTGTAGCGAATGTTAATATGTTTTCAGCCGGCAAGTGCTAAACTCCAGGTAAAAAATGCTGACGACCCAATATTGAATTTCAAGAATTCAACTTCAAAAATGAAGATCAACAAAGATATAAAACCGTCCCACTTATTTAAACAAACCTATCGCTCTGTTACTTCACTGGAACACAATAATTAAATAATTACTGAAAAAACGACCCATTTCCTTCTATACCTCCTCTGCACCCACACATACCTACAATCGCTTCACGCGCTCATCGCCGGAACCAGTTCGCAAAGTGAGTGTGGTCTTAATTTTCTTTTTAACCATTTCATTTATAACCCTCCCGCGAACGTAACAGGTGTTACGGGGATTTTATTAATAAATAATTTATGTCAGCGGTGCACGAGTTTCGAGCAGAAACCGAAGCGAAACGTGTTAGAAAATGGTGAACCAGAAGCATGTGCTGAAGTGTAGGGAAAGTGTTGACAGAAAGACAGGGCATTATGAGAAGGAGAAAAAAATCAAACAAACTTCTGCCCGCCCATAACGTTTTGCGGTTATGTTGTGGAATTTTGCTTAAACGCAGCGCTCTCCACGAGCGGGGGAAAGAGTGAGAGTTCTTACGTTCTTTGCCATGCTTAATGTTATTTTGACTGCACCAAGAAACGCTGCTTGCGGGAGCGTTTGCAGTTGAATCGTTGGTGGGTCGGTGGGAATTAATTAAACAATTGTTCACGCCTTCCCCTAGGGACCGGATTTTATGATTTTATGGCGACGAAAGCAATCTTCCACCAGAGGATGACGCGCTTTTTGTTTTGGTTTTTCTTGCTCCTACTGCAACTGGAACGAATGCGATGAAGGGATGGATAATGCCAAAACAACTACTTGTTGACAAGGCATATGGCAGCACAGGGCCAGTGCGCGTGTACCAAAACTTCAACACGGCGAGGACAACACGAAAGCACGCACAAAAACAACGTACAGCAATTACGAAGTTTTGCTCGTATAAAATTTATATATATATTCCACAACTTTCTGCCAACATGCCGGTGTGGCAGTGATTTGACGGATTGAGCCAAGTACCATAAAAAATAATAACCCACAGCACCCGCTTCCGTCTCGTTTCCCTGGTCGTCGAGCGGCAATGTCAAGGCGAGCTGAAGTACAAGTTTGTTTCTTCGCCACTCTTGGGAGAAAGAGATGAAAAAAGGTATGTCTTCCATTAGCAAGTGAAGAACACGAAAATCGGGCACAGAAGAACACGACCCGTCAGCGAGCGAACGATGCACACAAATAAAACGCGCCCAAATAAAATAAACTAACGCTATAAATCAATTCAGCACATGGTGTCTGTGTCTGTGGAAAATTTCGTGCACGCTTTTCCGAACGCGCCCATCCATTCTTAGGTGCTGTGTAGCATTGGGAACTGGTATCCACCCATTCATCACCGGTATTGTTGCCGATGGGATCCATATTGTTTGAAGTGGAGGAGAAAGAGAGAATGTGAGGGATCGGGAGACGCCGGATTTTAATCTAATTTGAATATTGGACACCTACGCAATCGACATGAGAGAGTGCAATAAATCATACATGCGTTACCTTCAATACAGAGAAACAATACCTTGAATAAAAAAATTAAATTGCCCGGAAGGATGTTGCACAATCTCGGTCTGTCGGTGTAGCAGCCAAAGGCAAATTGAAAATTTATGAATCTGAAGAAGATGCCGATAGACATATGCATTTCTCACTTCAGCGACACCCAAACCCCGTTATGTTTCATGGTTACAATATTTACAAACCCCTTTCATCAAGCACTGCATCATCTTCTGCGCGAAATGTTACCAAAATATTAATGATCCTCTGCCGGGTCGCATCACTGCGGTCGTAATTTCTGATAAACCATCACCGGCACCGGCGGTAGCGCTGGTACTGCGTCATGGCGTTGAAAAACAGGTGAAGATTTATAAATATAAGCGAACTTTTTTTTGGTCTCTCTCTCTCTCTCTCTCTCTCTCTCTCTCTCTCTCTCTCTCTCTCTCTCTCTCTCTCTCTCTCTCTCTTGCTCTCAGTTTTACTCGCTCTCAGTTTTACTCGCTACAAACAACACTGCCCTCACTCAAAAGCCAAACACTGCCTAAAAGCAGTGCGGGCGGGATAACCATCCCGCCCAGCTGGTGGAACAGAACCAGGCTGTAAATATATCCGACTGTACGCAACACGGAATCCCTCACGAGGCGCACACCACACAACTTTCGTATATCGTTTCCAGCTGTTTTTTTTTTCGTTGCATGCGATGTTTACATGTTTTACCCTGATCGTATCTCTCCCGGTGTGTCATTTATTCTTGGTTACATTCGTTCTTTTCCTGGCCGAATAGAGGAAAGAAAAAGTCTTGGCACAGTTGTTTCTAGTTTTGCTAAAAGCGATATTCCCTTGACGCATTTTCCCTCCCCATTTGTGTTCATTTCCTCTGCTTCTGTTTGCATTTTTTAATACTAAAAAAACCCTTATCCCTAACAGCATCGAATACAACATTCGAAAGACGCGGAAAACTCGCGACAGGGACAACTTTTCTAATGGGGTTGACAGTAGCAAGTGCTGCCCCGAACGCAGGAAAGCAAGAGAACGTGGCAAACCAATGCATGATGATATCGTCATCGTTTCCGCTTCCGCTCGCCCAAAATTATGCATCCAGCTTTATTATAGCTTTTATGAATCTTCTTAACCGAGAAGCGGACAATAAAATTTAATCCCATCCACCGGTGGCCGAAGGGACCGCACGGACCGAAGAGCAGCAGTAGGAAAACAAAGGAAAAACTAAAACATCGCAACAGAGCGAATGCGGCGCATCGCAGCTGTGGAGCGAACGGAATGAGTTGGAACTGCGGGTTCGCCATTCCCGCTAATCCTTCTTTGGCTGATGATGTAAAATAAGAATGCGACGGAAAAAGCGGAGACATTGCTTCCGGGAACGATCCCGCGTTCCGAGAGCGGAAAGCGATTGTTCTGAAGTCATAAATTACAGCTGTCAGATTGCATCGGACATCCGCGTCTTATCGCAGCGCTGTTGTGAACCTGTGGCGGAAGGTGGCTGATGTTTAAAGTCAACAGCCGATACAGCTGCGGCTGGGAAGAGCAGCGCGCAGAAAGAGTTTAAAACCGTAAATAATTGCTGCAGAACAGTTGGAACTGTTCATAGAAACTTATGGTGGAGTAAAATGAACTATTAAACGTAAAATAAACTGAAGGTCGAATTGACGAATTGTAGAATTGTAGAAAATAAAATAAAATAAATAAGAATAATAATATTGAAAAAAAAAATATAGCGCATTACAAAAAAAATCCATTGTTATTTATCAAAACCAACCAAATATTTTACCTCTCCATCAAATGTCAACAGTCTAAATAACCGGTCATCAAAGCCAGCCCAAACGTGGTTAGATGAACGTTTGCCACATTTATAAGGTTTTGTGCGCTCACGCCGTTTATCTCTTTCACGCACACACGCACCGTCTATTGGCGAATGTCAATCGGCTAAGCGTGCTGGGCGACCGCATGGTTTGAGCGACCACGTGCTGCGGGTTATGTTTTGATGCGCTGCCTCGGACGGGCCTGACCGTTTATTCACACCAAATGGTATTATCTCTCTCCCCCAGGCTGATGATGAGTAGCAGGGGATGCATTTTATGCAACTAATGACCATTAAACGTACAAGCTGTTTATAATCTGTACATGTGCTTGGCTAATGAACGGCAGCACAAGCGCGTGCAACGTTTTCAAGCGGCTTTTGTTAGCGATGAGAGATGAGGGGTCTTGTCTCACTCGCTCTTTGTCTCTCTCTTTCTCGTTCGTTCTCATAAACATACGGATGACGCACGCACCGGCCGCAGACTGACCTTCATGGGTAAAGGGAGACGACGTTACACGTTAGATGATGTGCTGCTAACAATCGCTAGCGCAGTATGTTTCTGTTTGATGGCGTGAGCGGCCGAAACGGTTGTTAGACTAAGACTGTGCTTCATAGGATCATTTCTATAGGCAAGTTTTCAACTCACTTTCACTCGAAAGTCGAGCTATTCCAACCCACGATGATGAGGTGTAGTGGCTGTCCTGGAGCGTGAAACTGTCGGATCTCGGCTGCGTCTCTGACGCGTCGATCTGTGCTTGATGATCGTATCCATTTGCAAAGGGCAGACACATTCTGAGTGGTCTTTTTGAAACTTCTATTATATCAACAAAAATCGAATACTTAATAAAGCATCGGCATTAACAATTGTACAGAACTTACTTTCTCACGTCAACAAAATCTAAATTACCAATCTCAGTTAGGCATTATATAAGATAAAAGATTATCTCCATTATAGGAGATAATGAAAAGAGCAGTTTTGTCTGATCGGACTTGTAATACAGTAGACATCTAATACGACGCATTTTACATGCCCGTAACATAACCAATCCTCGTTTTAACCACCGAATGAATTCAAACTTCCCCGTCATGTGTAAGCAAATAAGTTTCTGTAAGCTAAGCCCACTATTGGAACAGGCAGGCCTTGAACGAGAACAGTTGTTGTGTCAAAGAAGAAGAAGAAGATTACCGTTTTAAATTGAGGGAATAGATTACACTTGCAATCATTGCTCAAAATGTGTGGTTCTATAATGCTGAATTCTTACAAGAGAGCTGCTACTATTGATAGTAGGTTCCAACACATGATTGTTGACGAGGTATAAATCCAAGTCAAGGTCACGTCAGTTTTGAATTAATATTGTCAAGTAGAACGTATTAATATGCCATTTTTTCATGGATTGTGTAGCTGCAAATATTATTGGAACATTTTTATGGTAAATATACTTTCGTTGAACAGTTAAGGTAAGAAAAGCAATCGAGTGTTGTGACGTAATGATAATCAAGTGTCCTCTTGCTTGGATGCTTTAATAATTACGCTATTAATAATCTCTGCCTAAAAGGTATATATAGCAGACCCATTTTTCTGATCACATTCCATCGGCTTGTTTCTTAAATCATTTATTTAATCTGTTTGTTTTGCCATTTCCGAAAACTAATCAAATAAAGCTACCACCACTTCGACAATAAGACATAAACACATATTTCCATTATTTTCGCCCAAAAAGCAGTACCACCATTTCGTGGGCACTTAAGCAAGTAAAGAGACTGTTAAGCACGGACTACAATGTAGCGATATAACATCTACCCAGCTTTCGGGGACGACGAGCAATCGTAACGAGGAGTTTTAACAGCAACCGGCTCCCGAGTGTACGAGAGAGAGCTCCCTTTTGCACCCAGGCCCATTTTTACACACGTCCGTTCCCAACCATATAGGCCAAACAGTGCAGAACAATTCATTTTCTTTGAACCTCTCCAAACAGCTGCTCCCCGTTTGGCGTGCAAGAAGAACGTGCTCAAAGAGAAAAGTCCTCTTATCGACCCTCTTATCCCAGGCCGACCAAAAAAAAAGGGATCCCTGAAAAGAAAATCCCGACATTACTTGCACAACACTATAGAGAGCTTACAGCACATGAGCAGCGGCGGCAACCACACGGAAGCGCCGGTGTGTGTTCTTGCTCAAGTGTTGGTCGGCTTTTTCACTGCCGAACGTGCCCGACGAAAGGATGTCTGGCGCACGCCAGCCGTAAAAGAATTCTCATCGCTCAACCGTTACCGTGCCCCGCGTGCCACCACCCTTCCCCTTCCGATGTCCCTGGTTCCAGGTCCGCATCGGTGCCGTTTTAGGCTACACCCAGAACGAATATCTTTTCCCAGCCTGATTGTGCCTTAGGTTTGGTTAGTACTTTTATTTTTAGTCCAAAAGTTTGGGCACGTGTATCCGTAAACACTTTCACTACAGAGCGTTGTTGCTGTCTCTGCCGTTCCATTCGCTGTTTGCTCGAGTATCACAAAGAACGCAAGGCGAACGAGCCTTACTCTTCGGCATCTTGCAGTGGGCAACTGCTCACAACGAATACTCAAACTATAATCAGTTCGTGTAAAGAAAGAGCGTCTGGGGATGATTTTTATCGAAGGCGCGGCCCACGGTACCCATCACCATCATCATCGTCATCAGCAGAAACATTCATTTTCAAAGACGCTCATGAAAGGCGAATGCAATCGAAGGCAGGACACGCACCGCCCGAGCGGCTCGAACGTAACTTATCTGTTAGGGCAGTCGAATATATTCCTTCCGAGAATTTGCTACAACCCGTAAGGGCACTGCTGTCGGAAATGATCGACCAAATCGGTAATGAATGCTAAGGGACATGCGGGCGGCCAGCAGCAGAACGACCACAATCCCAGACACATCCTTTCCATCGACAACTTTCTACCGGCGTTTGGGGAGGAACGGGTCAAGATGGCGATTGTTAGAAGAAACCAGCCAGACATGGGGTTGGTTGTGCTGTCGAAAATCAAGAGAATAGATACCACCCGAGAGAGAAATATGTATCATTTGTATGGGAAATTGCCAAGCAAAAGTAGGGAAAAAACCAAAATGCCAAAAGTTGGCATTTTTTCTAAGGGACAGTAAGGAATTTTTGACATATTTTTATGGTCACTTCGAGCACGGAATAATAAATCACCAACAGTTTTTTTTAATGCTGTTTCGTATGGCCCGTCTTTAAACAAACTGCTGTGAGTCAGATTTTACGATCAACTCGATGCTCCGATTGCGAATGGATTAAATTTAAACTCAACCGTTAATAAATACCTCCTTCCGGATTTCCCCCAAGTCCGTGCTTATACCTATAATGCAGCGCCATAAACCCACCACACGGTTAGAGTTGGATGAATATTCAGCAAATATAAATATTAATCACCATTTGCCAAAGCCCACGCCTAGGCTCAATCAGCTCAATGGAGCTGTTTATTGAAGCGTCCGACAAATTTGATGTCCGCAAAATTGCAAACAAACAACCAATCGGCCCAAACACGCACCTTTTGTTGACTTTACTGGAACTATATCTAACTCCGTCGTCGTCAAACAACATTTGAACATTTCAATTGGGGAAGTTTTCTATGTATCTATTTACCAGGTATGTTGCTTGTTGCTTTTATGACTCACACTTCAATTTCGGTTCATTAATCCAGACTGTTGCACATTGCGCTTGTTCTCGCGAATTCAATTAGGCAACCGTTTGCCGCGCAATGTCGTCCGACTACAAGCTGACACTTTAATTACTTTAATGTTGGTGTTGCATCGATCGATCGGATGTTAACCATGAACTTTCATGTCCGGTTGCTAAGCTGAGATTATGGTGCAGTGAATAAAAAGGACACTCTCCACAACCCGGCCACAAGCTCAAAATCACAATGACACGCTGGACACTTTTTGGTGGCGGAAAAGCTTATGGTCTGTGTCCGCAGCAGCATGATTGACACCGTAAAACTGGCCATTATCGGGAAAGTGTGGCGAAACCGCACAGCAGACCCCAAACGACTCCAACACCTTCCCCGTTTGTGTGTGTTTGTTGGTGGCATTATAGACAATAACAGAACACTGGGAAAGGCTGGAAGCGCTCCATTATGGTGGAAAATGCGACAGTTCTGGGAAAGATTGAAATGACACCGAAACCGGCTCCTGTCAAGCTCATGTTGTCACCCGTTGATTACGCAATTGTCGGGCCAATCGATTTGGTTTTTGCTCCCAGGGGTGATTAATAGTTTGTTTGGAGCAATATGAGCGGAAGGGATGGACTCTAAAGGATGCGGTGTGAACTTTGAGCCCTAAAAAAACAAGAGCTTCCAGTAATTATTGCACCAGCCGAGGAGATACCCCACACGTGAGATTTTCATTAAATTTAGCATTATTAATGCATTGATTATTTTCACTTCCTATAGGCAGAACATTAACATGCAGTCGATACATGCATTGTTAGTTTTTCCGAGTACGTAGGGATATGTTATTTATATTATTGCCCTAACTTATGATTCCATTTTTCACACTCTTAATTGGATTCATTGTTTACCAATAAATTCTGACAAATTACGTATATAATTACTTTATAATTAAAAGTAAAGCTATTCAACATATGGGAAATGAGCTAGTTTTCATATTAGACACACTCTACAACAACGCTCCATCCGCCACAGAGTACACCAACGATAGGTAATTTGTGAAACTAATTGCAAACCTCTGAGACGCAAAATAGAGACCTAAAACCAACGACATCTCACACTAATGTAGTTCACATTTCCATTACATTACTTCAACCTCCAACTATCCAACAGCACACCACAGCGCGCAAACGAAGAGATGAAATGTTTCCTGCGCGAAACGGTCGTAACACATTACCCAAACCACACACACACACACACACCAGGGTAAAAAGTTTCCCAAGCAGCCTCACCTTGAATTTCCCTTTTCACCAAACATGCCCATTACGCTTCCACGTAATTGTACCTATCAAACATTAGCATATGCTTTAGACACTTGCATTACACCAATTCCCGTCTCATCTGCTCATCTATTCACCAGATGCTTCAGTTTTCTTTCTCCTCATTTCTCCGCCCAGCACTGCGCCTACGTCGCTCTCGATCCGTTTTTTTGTCGGTCTGGTTGGTCGGGCTGTCAAAGTTACCTCCTTCCGTTGCCAGTTCGGTTGGCAGACACGGCCGAGATAGGGACGTCAAAATGGTGCCGCTTTGCTACCGTGCACCAAAACTCGTACATCTACCTCTACACGTTACGACACAGGTAAACAGGCCCAAAGGAAACCGCTCCTGACACACAGAACATCCGAAACAATGCCAGCCAAGCAAAGGGAAACGAATCAGACCAATCTCTGGGGAGTGAAAAGGGGTGGCAAAAAACAGAGCACAAACAACAAGAGGGAGGAAATGCAGGCTGTAAAAAAAAACAAACAACAGCTGATCCCAGCACCCAAACCTGGTATGCTGGTTTGAGATTATGATGCAAATGAAAAAGGACGCATCCACCCAAGCAGCACATTTGCTCCACTTTGCTCCCTTTGCCGGGGCGCAGCACCGGCTCATACAACCGATTCGTGTCACTTTTCCTCCTCAACATCGCAAAACTTTATCATTCTTCCACTCAAGGGAGAAAAAGTGTAAGTGTGTGTGTGTGTGTGTGTGTGTGTGTGTGTGTGTGTGTGTTACAGAGAGAGAGAGAGAGAGATAGAGAGAGAGAAAGAGAGATAGATACAAAAAGACGGAATTAGTCCCGTTCCCTTCACACCCACCCACCCAATCCACCGCTGCGACGAGCGATGCGTTGAAAAAAAAAACCGAGAGATACCGCTTAGTTGTGCAACATAACCTCACTTCATCTAGCACTTTCGAGAGGCGGCAACAACCTGCAGATGAGGTAGCGATGCTGTTGTCGGCTGTGACAGTGACACCATCCTCTCTCCCACAACCCACTCTACAGATAAAAGAAAGCAACCGACACATTATGCTCCCGAGGTTGCAGGGGGAAGGGATGAATGCTTTCAGGCCATCGGGGGGATTTGTTGTATCAACAAGAATATGTAAACACCCTTCCCCATCTTCATAAGCAAGGACGCAAAAAGGAAATAGAATGTGTGTGGGAGAGAGAGAGAGAGAGCAAGAGAGAGAATAAGTGAATATGCTCGGGATGCTGTTTTAGCTCAGGATGGTGAAGCGATGGGGGTTGGATTATTCCTTCTTCTGCTTTGAAGGCTTCCCCGAGTTGCATGTATGATGAACATAGAAGCAAACGCATCGAAGCTAGGTGCTATGCAGCACAAGTGAAGGATGCTTTTGAATGAACCAATGTCCTTCCTTTCAAAATCACAGTCAGTCTCGAAATAGCATCGCTGGAACAGCAGAGCTGGAAAAGAATTACAGGGTGTTCCGAGTCAATTTCCAATGTCTACAATAGTTTTCATTGATTGCGATATGTTTTTCAACAGCTGTCAAATGTTGTATTTGCATCACAATAATGTTTCAGTTCTTCCGCATGATTTTCAACACGTCTCAAGCTGGATTGAGTTTGACCGTTCTACGTGTTAAAAAGTATGTGTAAGAACTGAAAATTTATTATGATGCAAGTACACCATTTGACAGCTGTTTAAAAACATTTTTGGAGGTGGTGATGAATGATGTCCACATTCGAAAGTGACTTGGAAAACCCCTGTAAGAGAGATTAAGATATGCAACAAGAGGAAGAATAGCCTTGGGTTACAAACAGAGACAAGGATTAGATAGAAAATGCCTAAAAGGGACAACGAATTAACATGTTTTAGACAGATAAGATTAACGGCTTTTACGTGATTTCTTTGTCTATCAAACTGTCAATTATATGATATCATATGTTTGTCTATGTTATCAATACGATAGTACAATTAAACAGTTTCAATATGAACTGAGCTTCGTTAAATTGTTATCGTTATTGCACAAAAAAAAACACAAAAAAGGCATTATACTAAAACAGTAAATGCTCAAAATATTCTATGGGTGCTATTCGTCCGAAAACAAGAAAAATCCTTTCTTTACAGGGTTCTCTAAGTCAGTTTCGAATGTAAACATTGTTATTTGTCGCATCCAAGATGTTTTTTTAACAGCTGTCAATTTTTTTTATTTTATTTGTTTCAAAATGAAATTTCAGTATCAACACATGATTTTCAACACACTACAAAGAACTGTCAAACTCAATCCAGCTTGAGTCGTGTTGAAAATCATACTGTAGAAATTAAAAATTATTATAATGGATATGAAATGTCAGATCCATGTGGAACGGCATTTTGCATGCGGTGAGTAACAATGTTAACATTAGAAACTGACTTGCAAAATATGATATTATTATATCATATTTCACGACCAGCACTGTAATAGAAGGATGGAAACACAAAACAACCCGGATAAAGCAGCGAAGAAAGCGCGCAAATATAGTACGAGAGCCATATTTTGTGAGGTTCGTTTGAAGTGGCTCGTTTTGCTGCCAACAGACTAAGGACTTCTAAGGATGGCGCTTCAACCCTACTGCCGCTCCCGCAGTGAAAGGCGATTGCATAGGGAAGTGCGAAAGTCCACCGACATCCAGGACACATATCAGTTGCAACACAAGAACAACGGCAAAATGCCGTGATTTATGCAGCATGTATGAAAGCGAGCAGCGAGTGCATGGGAGATTTACAGTGGCCTTCTTGAGTCACACCCATCCGGGGCTACGAAATTCCCGGCGCACGGACCAGCCGCAGTAAGTTCCCATGTACGCTAAATAAAGCTGCATTTAATTTCGTTTCCCATTTTTTGTCCCATAACGTTACGCTGCTATCCTTTCACCGAGTAAAACGATTTATGGACATAACTGAGAAGAAAAATGCATCCCATCATGCACCGGATTACGATGCAATTTCGCATCACTCTCGATGGGAATAGCGCCACACCACAGGGCTGTGTGAAATAGTTTGCATCAAAACCAGCAAAGCATTATTACTGCAGACAAGACCGCACACATTCTTTGAGCGCGCGCGGTCGAGCTGATGAAACCATGATTGAAATAAATCAGCTTCCCGTGGGTGGCATTCGTGTGGAAAATCGACGAAACAATTACTCCATCGCAAACCCTTTCCCAAGCGTAACCCGATCAAGTGCGGCTGGCCACGCGGACCAAAAACACGCAAATTGGAAACGCAATCTGCGCACGACGTCAAGTAATGCGCGCGCGCTTGTTACGTGATACAGCAGCACCTGCAGCACTGCGTCGGTTGCGGTTGCGGAAAGAGGATCCATCAAAAACGTGCCCCAGCGTCCTTAGGATGCGAGATCATCCCACAGAGCGGTGGAGGATTAGTTAGAGCGAAGGAAGAGCTTTTATACGGATCGATTAGCACACTGCGGTTAGCAGCAGCAGCATCATCATCATTGCACAAGGTGGTTCACTCTTCCGGTACCCTCACGGAACCCACGGAAAGTAATTACACAATTTCCACAACTCGCCATTAAAGTTTAATATCTTTGCCGCTCACTGTGGCGTAGTTGTTGACCTCTTTTTTCCACAAGCATCAATCGTTGCAAAAGTGTTCTATACACAAAACCTGGCATCAACAAAAATATATAAAGGAAACTGTCACTAATTTACGTTCCCATCCAGGCCCGGAAGCAGCGTATCGAATCCACTGAAGCAGAAAAGCGCTTAAAGAGAGCTAAAATCAATATCCTTCGTAGGTAATCCACTACGCCAAGCCACAGATACACATACATTCACAGCCTTTAGAGTGATCCGAGCTTTCCGTTTCCCCCAAAGGGGAAAAAACCCCAATATCCCGGTCCGGATCGTCCGTCCATAATTATTATACGCTTCCGTCGTCCCGCATGCTGGGGGATGCTTTCCGCCCGATTTCATTCGCATACTCAAGCAAAACATGAATTCAAACAGGAAAAGCTTTCAAAATCCATTTCTCCTTTTTGCTGGGATTGCTGTAGCTGCTGCTGCTGCTGCTGCTCCCCGATAGGTCGATTTCCCGTTCCGTTCGGGTGGAAAATGGCTCCCGCAAGCAGTCTCTCCGCGAATCGTTCTTCGGACACTGCTGAGATTGCATTGCGCTCCCCAAATCCAAAAAAAAATCTGGCTCCGTCGACAAGTTGCCGAGACGAGCAGAACGGACGACACTCGAATGGCCATATTAAAATCACAACACAACCACGGCCGTAGTACAAGCGAATGCTTTTTGGCGAATAAAAATGCTGCCCGGTGATTCCAGGAAATCGGCAGCTGTAAATTACCATCGCCATCATCAACAACCGTCGCACCCGGCATCTGCTGCTGCTTGTTGATCCTTTTGCGTGAACGTTTCGCTCTCGACGTGCGGTGGGTGTGTGTCTCGATCGATACTGGTTATTAGTCTGTCAGTTTTCTTGGACGCTATCAAACACTACCGAACATCAACGGAGCCATTGCATCCGAGAGCAATTTCCAAGACGAGAGAGACCCCAATGCGTAGAGGGGGTCTCCAACGCCCAGAGCCTTGAATCCATTCAAACATTCCTTCACATCACACTTGGTAATCGGCGTGCATGAAGCTGACAGCTGCTGTCAACTCGAATTATCTTCCGCAATCAGCGCACCACGCCAGGACAGTAGGGTGTCCCATCGCCCCGCAAAAGAAAGGCACCAATTAGATGCAAATAGAGCGAGCAACAACAACTCACGAGAACCCCCCCCCCCCCTTCATCCTAACTGAAATATTGCTTCTCGATCGCCAAACTTACCTCGTCCCACTTGATGAACTTCTCGCCGTCCTGCAGGGCCTTCGGGACGTCCATAACGCCCAGCTTGACGGCGGTCGGATTATTCAGGGCCACCGCCGTATTACCACCACCCCCGCCGTTGGTTGACCGCCAGCGGTCGTGGCGGCAACGGCGGCGGTGGCATTCGGCGACGCTGCATTTCTCGGCGAGCACGAGCCGGACAGTGATTGCGGTGACTGCGTGGTGCTGTTCTGCCTGTCCGCCGCCGTCAGTAGCGAGGCCATCCTTGCGCGTTGCGGGGAAATCACGGCCCGGTGGTGTGCGGTTTGCAAACCCTCCAGAAGAAGCGAGGGGACAGCTGTGTAGCAAAAAAAAAAACGAACCAGCGCCACAACAATCTAGACCACAGACGTATCTCGCGCGCGGGCCCTCTTGCCCGGGGGGGATCGATTGCCGATAATTCAATCAATCTGCCGTTCCGGTTACCATCCGGTATGCACTGGCACACTCACTAACACACATACACACACACACATACACTTAGAGAAAAAGGATCTTTTCCTTTGGCGCTTTGGAAGGGAAAACTCGCTTGTGATTCACAGGAAAATGGCGCCGATATTGGAAAGGACGAACAAGAACCGTCGCGGAACACTGACACACACACACAAACACACACACACACACGACGATAAATATAGACGCACTTCTCAGGCACCGCACACGTGCCTTCGTGACATACGAGCCATTGTTGCCATTTTAATTAATATTTACACCCGGCTGGATACATTTTCCATTAATCACCGATCGATCCAACCGACGAACGGAAAGCTCGTTCTCGCTCGCTCGCTCCCTCTTTCTAGGATTAAATCCTTTTGGTGGGGGAAGAAAAGCACATTCACACACACACACAGATACGCTGACACACTCGTCCTTCACTTTCTGTTTATAGGTTCATACCGCCAGCCCGTTATCCCGAAGCGCAAAGGGGGCAATGGCAGCTTTTAATTCAACTGCCCCTGCTACCCTCGGTTAATGGAAAACTGACCTGTGAAAAAACAAAAAAAAAGTGTGCCAAACATAAGTAAATGACAGGCAGGAAGATGAATGGAAATAGCTGTATAATAGCAACACAATACTTTAATCCCGAACGTGGCTGAAACAAGCGATCTCCGGCTTGCCGCCACCCGCCATCAAATCACGCTCAACCAGCAGCAGCTCGAACGGCAATCAACGGCAACGCGTAGAACGATCAACGTTTGATTGGTCCGTACCAATGGTCCGAGAGTGCGCCCCTCAATTGAAACACCACAACGGGACACACCATTTAATTTATGCAAACACCGCGCAGCCACGATTCGATTCGATACGCCGTCCGCAACGAGGGGCAAGACAAACGGGATGGATTTTTTTTTTTAACCACAACATACAGATTCGCTCGGTACGCTCGGAGATGGGGCCCATCCAGGAGAAGGAAAACACCGTTATCGTTGTCCTTTCACCGCCGATACCGCATGCTAGCCGACGCGATATGCTACTGATTTATGGTGCAGTGTATAGAGTGTAGTCGCTGCTGTGGCGGGCAAGCAAGCAGGCAAGTATAAATAATCTTACCAACGGCGGAGCGCACGTTGAAATCGAAATAAAAGCGAAGAAATAAGTTGTGGTTTGATGCAAAAGCAGGAAGAGAGGAAGGGAACGGAAGGCGCAACGGAAAACGGAGACGGAACACTCCCACGGAAGCCTTGCCGCGGGATCCTTTCTGGAGTAGCAGAAGATTCCAGCAGTCGAGCTTGTTGCACGAACCACGCTCTCCTGTCCGGGTGAGTGGGGTGGTGAAAATGAACCACAAAAAAAACACACACACCCACACACACAGTCTCCTAACACGAGCGTTGTCTGCCGGTTGGATGGTTTCGTTTCTCCAGCTGATGGGCATTAGATGGGAAGAGAGGCGTCCGCGCCCGAGACGAGCTGCCCGCTAAGTGATTGATGATGAATGGACGTCAGTCGTCGTCGTCGGGAGGTGTCTCGTCTGTACCAACAGGGTGGTGGGGAGTGATTTGATTTTCGACATATAACTGTTTTGCGGATTTATTTCTCATTCGTCTTCGGATGATGTATGTTGCGTGTGCGTTTTTGTGATTTTCTTTTCTATTTTTTTGCAGGCGAGTTTTTCTTGCATTGCTTTTGCGTGTCTTCTTTTCCTGTGTACCTCTGCACGAAGGAAGTCGAGAAAATTATGGAAAGGACATAGACACGGCACTACACACACACATACTCACTGCCTGTACGTGAATCAATCTATTTTGGTCATGAATAATATCAAACAACTCTCTGTCGAGCGGGGTTTGGTGCATTGACAACCCGCCGACCGATGGTATAAATAAAACATTTAATATCGCACTCTAGCGTGATTAGGTAGCCATGGGGGTATGGGTAATTGCTTTGTTTATGGTATGGAAATGCGCCGCAATTGGGCGTTCCGATTGGGCTGGCGGGGGGGGGGAGAAATCATTCGTTTGTCATAGAACTTGAACGAACCAGTTCGATACATACATTATGCTGCACTAGGTTCGTGTTATTTCGTTTGTTTTTTCGGCGCAAAGCTCGAAAACACTGTCAAGGTTTGGTTGCAAAACAACCCTGATCGACCAATTATGCATCATAAAGCGTCCAGTTCTACAAAAATAAACGTAGACTTCCAGGGAAAAAGCCAACTTGAGAAACAAAGTATCAAAATGTATGCTGCCCAGATGACTCTTAGAACTGTCTAAGTACCTACATGCGGCTAGCCAAAACGTGACCAGGCAGTTCATTATTTGTTCCTTCGTCTAATCGACTTACAATTCGCAAAAACTTACCTAGGCAGTGCATTATTTGTCCGTACATTCATTCTCTCTCTTATCAACGGGTAGTTGACAAAAAAGCAATCTGAGAAGTTCATCGTTGAAGCGTTCTTTTTTTCTGTTCGCTCGAACATTTCGTAAAAACCTGTCTGGGTAGTTAATCTTTCATTCGTTCGTTCGTTCGACAAGCCTTCTCCAGTACTGACACATAAAAAGACGATCGTCTCCAAAAACAACTTTGGTAAACGCAGTTAGTACTTTGACTTAAAAAACTGTACGTACTGACCAATTATTGATCATTTTTAACGTCTTTAATTCCGTTTGTTGAGGACATTATTGAGATGACAAAGGCTTGTTACGTTAAATCCAGTTGAAATATTCATTCCTGAACCTCGAACCTACTCAACATACTGACCAGTTCTTGTTCATGCTTTCCCAATTCTACTCTTGTTTAGATTCAGTAAAAATTGAAGTAAGCAAGACTGTATTAAATTAATAAAGTTTATAATTTTAACTAATCTTTTCATCTTAACCCAGAGAGAATCTAGACCCAATGTCTATCCAGATCCCGGCATACGCTGATGATATAGACAACATTGGGCTGCGGCTCTCCTATGTAGCAGAAGCCTACCAAGGGATCGAGCAGGCGGCACAGAACCTCGGATTGAACGAGGCAAAGACCAAACTGATGGTGGCAACATCAGCGGCCCTACCAAAAAATAATTCAAACCTACGTAGGCGTGACGTACAGATAGGTGAATGTACGTTTGAAGTCATCCCAGAATTCACCTATCTTGGATCAAATGTCAACAACGACAAAAGCATGGTAGCTGAGTTGTGCACAAGGATGCTGGCTGCCAACCAGTCATGCTACTGCCTGAAAAATCAGTTCACCTCAAAGAACCTGTCGCGACGGACGAAGCTTGGACTATATAGTACCTATATAGTACCGGTCCTTACATACGCCTCTGAGACATGGACACTGTCCAAATCTGACGAAACCCTCTTAGCCGAGTTCGAGAGGCAGATGCACAGAAGGATACTTGGCCCCGTGTGTGTGGAAGGACAATAGAGGAGCCGTCATAATGACGAGCTATACGCAATGTACGGCGACCGCACTATCATGCAGCGTATCAAGCTCGCCAGGCTGGAGACGTTCGCCATTTAGGCCGTGACTGGCAGACGAAAGCGCGAGACCGTGAGCGGTTTGAGACACTCCTAAGGCAAGCCAAGACCGCAAAGCGCTTGTAGCGCCGGATAAGTAAGTAAGTAGTAATCGTTTCATCTCTTCTTCTATTTGGCATAATGTCCTACGTGGACGTACCGGCCTATACAAGCTTTCGAGACTTAATTCATTACCACGTAGCCGGATAGTCAAATCCTTGCTACGAGGGGACGGTCCATTCTGGGTTTGAACCCATGACGGGCATGTTATTGAGTCGTTCGAGTTGATGACTGTACCACGAGACCGCCCGTTTCTTCATGTCTTTATTGTTCATAATAAAAAGGTATTGCCAAAAATAATAATAATAACCCAAAACTCTACTTGATTAAAACAATTTAAATACAGATTTTGATGCAAAAATGATTTTGCAAAAAGCGAAAAAAGAATTACCTTTTTTAATTGACCTTTTTGTGTAATTTATGTAAGGATATTTCATCTTTCTTGGATATTATCGTGAGTATGCCGTAGTATATCTATGTCTTTAATAATAATCAATATCTTCGTTGTATTTTTTTTTAAAGAACCTTGCAATACAATATTAAACATAACATAACCTTGCAATGAACTAAAAACAAATTAAAATGTCACACTTAAAAGCAATAACTTTTGCAAACAACCACAGATTTTCCATTGCACCACGCATCTGACAACAGCCGACAAATTGGCCACTGAAGGCAAAGGTGGCGGAAATTATCCTCCCAAGACCCGCCCCTAGTCTCAGCCAAAAAACGAAAAACAAATTTCCTGCCATCGATACACGCTTAGCACCGTTTTACAGCATCCTCCTTCTCTGCTGAAGTGGGTGCTGAACCACACATCCCACCCTTGCTCTCTAAGCCGCTCCATCACTAAATTATCCTGCTCACTTTCGGCAAGGGCATGGGCACGCGGGGCAGGGAGAATTGCATGTCGGATGCCGTGCCCTGGAGATTGCGCTCATCCGGTCACCTGTTGTCGGTTGACGACCGCGTATCCGGTTACCGCACAAGCAGCTTCGGGGCCGTCTTCGTCGACGGCGAAAGACGGTGTGAAAAGAAAGTAAAACCATGCAGCAGCAACAGCAGCAGCACGGCGAACTCTTATACGACACTAATAAACCGATCAAACTTTGTCACCTTGCGAGTGCCGGTCGAAGGGCATCTATCGGAGGGGGGGAATCTGTGCATGGTGGTATCTGTTCACCAACACACATGGTCTCAGCCACTTGGCGCCTTTCCGGTTGTGTGGAATTGATTTTGCGCTTCGCTGAGCGGAGTTTTGTGCTTCGCCGAAAGGAGGAAAAACAACTTTTGGTCCGAGGTGTGTTGATGATGTGTTGTTTTTCGATAACAGTTTACAGATGTTCCATTTTTGCTTCTGCTACCTGCACCTACCAAGCGCATAAAAACTATGCCACCAGCAGCAAAGAAGCATATGTGTAGCTTGGTTTCCCAAAAAAGGTATGTATGTATAATCATTTTCGAAGCACATTTTTTTCGTTGTTGCCTCGTTGCAGATCGAAAAATCGAAGAAAAACGAACCGTTTTTGGGTACGTGCATCGATGATTACGGGCACCGTTGGGCACGGGGCAGATCGAATCACATTTCGGTTCGGTTGGACGCGTTTCAAGCGTCACAGCTATACTATTTCGCAATGCGCCTCGATTTCGCAATACGCGTGTGGCGTGCGTTTCGAATTTTCCCACGAAAATCGCTCGACCGCAAGTAACGAGCCGATCATGCTGATGCTGCTGATGTGAGGGTGAAGGGTGGAGAGACCAGGCAAGGGGGCTTGCACTTGTGTGATATGAAACACTATGAAGCTTGCGAAGGAAAAGCCTTACATTTTTCCAATCCCCAACCACCAACCACCACACCCTCCCCTTTTGCCCACCCTTTGCTGACCTAGGTGCAAAATGGGTGTGTTCGTCTCTGTGCCGTACGTCGTCGTGGTACCATAAATTGACTCTCTCTCCCACCCACTCTCTGCCAGTTTTGGTGGCCTTCCACCACCCCGTCACCTTGTTGGCTGGGTACGACGATTGGCAAGTTTGACAGATTTGAAATGGATCCATCATCCAATAGAAGCGAGAGAGAGAGGGAGAGAGAGAGAGGCGCACAATCAGCCCAACAGCAGAGCTTGAAGCCTTCGGCAGTAAGCAGCTACTTGTAGCCGGAGCCATTTATAGACACCCAGCCCTTCTCCGGACTTGTTCGGCAAGGGCTGACACTGTCGCACACTCGTGTAAATGCCGTTTTTGTACCGTTTTGTGCCAGTCGCCCCTCCCTAAACTACCCCTGCCGCCCCGTGAAACAAACGTACGATCGAAAAAGCTTTGCAGCTAATTGAAAACCGAGGCTCGTCGTCGCCGTCGTCAGGCCTCGACGACTTCTTTTCCACCATCAGTGTAACGGTGGTGGTGGTGGTTTTTCGGGATAACTGTTTGCGGAAATGTGTACCCTTCACAGGACCAATGGGTTGGAAATTAGTGAAATGAAACTATTCACGGCACTGTGTGGGAACACATCAAAGCGGTTCGGAATGAGCCGGTAAGCACCGCTGCCCCCGAAAAACCCCACTTTCCCCGTATGAGTGAGGTAAAGGATTTTCATCTCATCGTTCCGGGAAAAGTGATGATGGAAACGATGATTGGAGCTGAAAGTGGTGGATGGATATTTAGCCGCTAACATCTATCGTCAAAATGTAGATCATCTACAGTCAAAAACTAGCAGAAGCTTATGTGTGGGTGGAGCAGTTGCCAATTAGAAAATTCTAGCACAACCAAAGGCACAACATTTCGAGAAGTTTGCCGGTGTGTTGGAATATTTTGTCCTAAAAAGATTGTTCAAATTTTCGTTCCAAGCCCAACTACACTCCTCCAGAATGAAAATGTGCATAAAGGAAGGAATTGCATACTAATCAATAACCGATGCGCAAAGTTTTGTTACGCAAAAGTTTTGCAGCCCAGCGAAAGCCACCGGAAAGTGCACGCGCACAACAACTGCACCAAACACAGCTAAACTAGCTGCAAGCCAACCAACGCAACCACAAGCTGCAAGAAAGGCAAATAAAAAATAAAAATTTGTTTCTTCCTTTTTTCCTTATCAAAAACAAAAGTGTACAAAAAAACAACTACACATAAAAATCATGACGTCGGCTGCTGATATAGAGCCAGCAATTGGTTGTTGGACAAACTTTGCGTACTTTTCGTTTATTTTCCATTTCCATTTTTCGTTACGTGCAAAGAACGGTAGGAAAAGTTAAAAGCATGTGTACTTGATTGAATTAAATATTCTCTCCTTTGCCAGCCACAGGCATCACCATCGAAATAGAGCGAATATAAAGAAGTCAGCATCAAAATTCAACCAAAAATTAAATTACATACAAAAAACACGAAGTGAAAAACTCATCCACAGCGGGTTGCAGGCATGGCCAGCAGATGGAAGCACCCGCGCCTTTACACAAATTAAGATAATTTACCGTGCAAAACCATTCCCCCCTTTTTGCTCCCGTTACCTTTTTGCGAGCCAATTTTTCCGCCCCATAAATATCGTTTCAAAAAATATTTACCCAAAACTAAATTTAGTCGCTCCGTGGTTCGTTCAGGTTAGGTCCAAAAATTAGCCGTCCAGCAAGATACGCACAATAAAAAGGCACACTTTATCGCCGTCCCTTTGGAACGCGGGGGGGGGAGGAGTCCTCGGATACCAGAAAGCAGATGAAAGATACCAACCCACCCACCCACACACATACAAACCGGGTCTCGAGACCCTTCAGATAACTTGTTTGAACAACTTTCAGCCATCCAAGTGTGTTTGTGAGTTGTGTGACAAAATGGCAATCATTAATAATGCGTAATTTTTAGCCCCCCCACGTAACTTAGTAAAGTTTTGAAACGAAGTGCACGAAAATAAAGAATGATTAGGAAATTTCCTAATTTATCGCCTCGCTGGCCTTGAATTACTTCAGCGAGCAGAGGGCGTATGGCGTGAAAAATGAATCATTTCCGACTCATGCCACTAGCAATAGTGTTATCCTCCCAGGCATATGCATTTTCCGGTCGTGTTGGCCGGTAGCGCCGGATGAGCATCCCCCCCCCCCCCTTTCCACGGATTTGCGCGACAGGGATGCAAATTGAAATAATTTATGGCCACATTTTGCTAATTGCAATTGCGAGCGTGCAACGAAAGCGTCACAGCGACGCCACTTTCGCATGAAACCTTTTCATGCTTTCTAATCAAAAACAGGGCCACACACACACACACACGGGAAGACGGGGGGATGCAATTTTTCATGCCAAATCCGGTAAAGATATCAATTTGCTAGAGGAAAAGCAAAGAAAAATTGCCCCCGCTTAGAGTAAGATGAGTAATCGCACCACCGTTGTCGGATCGGCGTGACGTCATTCGTGCACAGATTTTGTGCATTTGGTGCCGCCTCGTGCCGCCAAACCACAAACGACCACCACCACTGCCTCGTGCATTAAAATGCGATAGTAAAACAAACTGTGTAAAAAAAAATGCATATACAACCCACCCAGTCAACCGCACAAACCACCAACACTCACCCACCCACGGGATGCATTTAGCACCTGCGCTTGCGTTTAAATGCGACGCGCGCGCGCCAAAAAGCTGCAGGTGCATTCAATATATTGTGTTCGTGCTCGAAGGGAGGAAACGAGATTTTTTTTATATATTCTTTACGCTGAGCAAAAAGTAGAATTGAAGAAAAATGTGCATGAAACTGATATTTTTTAATTAATCAATGTTAACCGCTAGCTGCTGCAACAGTGTGTTGATGCTCATTCCAGTCGCAGAAAACGAAAACCACACCAGTGTAAGGTGCGGTTCTGTACCCCTCAGCGCAATTTAATGTATAATGCATTCAGATTTCAGTCCGATTTGGTAGTCTTATAACGTGATGATTGTGGTTGATGCTGCTCAACTGCTATTGGAATGCATCTAATAGTATGCAGCAGTGTTTAACTTGTTCAAGATTGAAATACATTGAAATAGAAGATCTTAACAGCCGATAGCTGTATGATCACTTCATCGTGAGCTCCTGATTTTGTACATTATAGAGAAAATTCTTATCTATAATTATTGAGAGCTTTTTAAATCACTCAATAAGTCACGTCAAGAAGCAGTTCACGGGAGATATGTTTTATTTGAATCTCTTTACCCAAAACATCTTGAAGCTGTTCAGAACTACGCCCCAAACCCCTGCCTAACCTTTTCCAAGCGTACAATACAGCCAGCGCCAAACGCTGACGCTAGCCAGAAATGGGTGATCAACCCGATCAAGATCAGGTTAGTTTTAAAATAAAATTCCTTTCCCTTTGCAAACAAAAATAAAACTAAAAAAAAACCCTCACACCACGTCACTCGCGGCGTCGGCTTAAACGGCTTTAAATACAGCAAAACGGTTTATATTAATAAACGATTTCTGGGCGGCCAGGTAGCGGCCAGGCATGGTGTGTGGCAGTCGAAGTACGAAGCGCGATGCGTATCCCAGCAAAATGCAATTGAGGTGGCCGTGAGTTGGTAATGCAAATTTAGCCAATACACATCACATCACCGCCGCAACAACACCTGCCCGAGAGCGTGTTTGTGTGTGCGGTTTCGGTGCGGCGTTTAACCACTTTGGGAAACCGATGTTTGTTTGTTGATTTTAACTGGACGTTTCCAACACTTCGATGCACTCTGGTTTTTTACACCGAAGGATAATAAGTGTAGTTTACGCAAATAAATCGTTGCTACCTAATGGAGAGAGAGAAGGAGAGAGCGTGCTATCAACGTGCAATGTTCGTCGTGTCCAAGTTTTGCGTAACCGAAGTAAGCAACACCTCCTTCTTGCTGCGGTGAGCGCATCAGGAACGCTTGACGCGATATTAAATACGCAAAAGCGTTGTTATTTCAGAACGGTGAAGCGCGCCCTCTGGAACTCTAAGCAACACTTGTCTTAATCTGCCCGGCTAACTGGGCACATGAATAATTAAGCTCGATCAAACACGCAAGCGGGCTTCGTCCTGCTGTTTTGGGGTTGTTCTTTTGCGGCGTGGATTGCTTGGATCCTTACCATTTAAAGTTTGGTTCTTTGCGGTATGAATATTGCATTAGGATTATATGGCCTTAGAGCCTGGGAGAGCAGAGCGAGGTCTTTATTTCCTTACTCCGAATGCTAATGCCTATTGGTTTAAGGTTCCCGAAAGGTTGGGCATGGGAAGCAAAAAAAAGTACAAAAGAACAACACACTTTTGGAAGGATGTCATGAAGTAGAGTTCGTCTTGGAAGGGCCTCTTTTGTGGAAATGTGTTTGGATGAAGATGTAACTACGTTTTATTCTATTGTCCTTTTCGTGGGAAGAACTTGATCCGCTTTAAGGATAGTTTGAGGTAGTTTTTAGACGATCCATATTAACACTAGAAATACCCACGCTATCCTGTTTTCTAATGTCCAGGCTTGAAACTTGCCACTTCTGAAGAACTTCTGAACTCACGCACTAGACTTCTCGCACGTAGTGACTTCAAGTGACCATTCTTGGCGCGTGTTCTCGATTGTCGACTTGACCATGTTGCTGGCCACTCTAGAAGACACACAAACTGTCACACACACACATTGACACCAGTGCACAAACAAACGAACGAACTCTACAACAACAAAAACAACAACGATCGTCACGTTTCTTCACGCACGCGACTGTCCCACTTTGGCGTGGCACACAAGACACTTGGACAGCGAGATCTTGGTAGACCGAGTCGAAGCGAAAGGAAAAACTGACCTACACACACACGCACACACAGTCACACACAGCTGTTTGCTTGGATGATCGATGATGTACGGCGGACGTTCCACTCGTCGTCTAGCGCGCGCGTAAAACCTACTACGGCCTACTACGTCCAAGGTGGCCCCCGAATGGAGCAGATGGACCGAAAATACATCTACACAGCACCAAGGATGTAGTGTTACCGGTGTATGTTGTGACCGGACCTAGTGTTGCTGACGCTGCTGCTGCTGCTGCTGCTCCTGCTGCCAGACGAGTGTTGAATGCGAATGAACCAGAATGTGTGCGTCCGAACCAACGGTGCTGCTGATGTTGAATGGATGAACCCACCCGCTGATTCGCTCTTGGTGAACGTTGAAGGGCCCTACCCCAAAAACCCCCGCGCTTGACAGTGTCAAAGAGACCCCCTTTTCAACCCCTAACAGAGATGCATGTGTGGGTCTCTTTCGCTCAATCTCGCACCTTGTCTATATAGGTTACGCGAAGGTTCTGAGAAGACAACCTTGAGAGCGGGAACATGCCAGAGATTGCTCTCTCGCTCTCTCGCAGCAATAGGGCACCGTTGAGAGCATAGGGAGAGAGAGAGAGATCAACTCTGAGCATACCAGCAAGATAGGGAGAGAGTATACGCACAAACGCGGCTCGGCATCGTCGCGTATCGCATGATTAATCCCCAAAGCCAACCCCGACAACCACACTAGACCATTTTAGCCATCGCATCGTACACACACCCCTGTGTGAAGGAGAAGACGAAGGTACATCGACGATGCCCGTCCCAGAGGAATCTAAGGGAAAAAACCGGAGGGCTCGCCATTTCTATGAAAAAGGTAGCACCATCATCACCGTTAATGGTCACTCCCAAGTGGAAATGGTAATCCGGCCAGCTCTCGAGCCTTTATACCCGAAAGCAAAGAGAACTAAAATTAATCCACCAGCAGCTCCAAAAAAGCGCGGGCTCACATGGATTTTTGGAGTGTAAGTTCCACTTTTTCGAAAGGATGGCTTTGCTTTGGATTACACTGTACCACTCTCCCAGACGACATCCGGCCCAGATCCTTCACAAATGGTTACTGTTTACACAGAAAACATTCCCTTTACTCGCTATTTTGCATCTGTTGGAGAGATAGAGAGAAGAAAAAAAACAACCCAAGTCTCCAGCTTCAACTGACTGTTGCAAGGTAAACACAGTAGGCCGTGGAGCTTTTATTTATCTTTGCTTCGACATCTCGCACCAAGCTCGCGGTGGCGTCTGTATATGTCTGTGCGTTCCTACATCTCCACGTATACCATGATTTGGGTGCGCTCCTTCACGTACGGCAACCTTCGACAAAATCGCCCCTGAGGATGACGGTGCGCACAGACATTTGCCGAGATCTCGGCATCGAATCTCACAACGAGCTCAAGATCCTTCACAAGATAGACGTTTCAAAACGCACACACACACAAACACACGTGAGCTGCTACCACTTCCACCAGCACATCAACACACTAATCTGCATCGAGGATCGCGTCCCCATATGCCTCGTGCAAAACTACTTTTTACAACATCAACATCCCTTGTCGGTCCACTGATAAGCCCTGGGGGAGTCGGATCTCGCGCCGAAGCAAACTCTTGGAATGTAAACTGTACTCTCGCGTATCATCAAACGCCCTAAAACAATAATAACACACAAAGAGGGTTACACAGGCTGTGTCGCATCAAGGCATAAGTGTGAATCAGACCGGACACGCATCTTTTTAATCTTCAACAACACCCTCCTGGAAGGGTGACGCAGTGTAATTTGTGAACTGTAAAAGTACAGGACACACAAACACACAGAATTTACGACCGCCCGGCTTGTTGGGCCGGTGTTCGTCTGTTTGCCTCGACCGCCTACTGCTCTCTGCAGTCTTTGCTACATGTAATGTGAGTTCGCTGTTTTGCTTCTCTTCGGTGTCTCTTCTTCGTCATTGCTAGCACTTGTTTACACTTCTCGCGCACGTCACAACCAAACCAGAGTCTCTGCCGTCAAGAGATGCTGTCTCTGCTAGAACTGTCGCGCGATCACAGTTTCGTAACCACCTGTTTTTTGTGTGTCTTCTATTTGTGCTCAGAAAAAGATCTTAGAAGGGGTTGTAGTCGACATGCACGCACCATGCATCACCACAGCAGCAGTAGTCACTGCATCTAGCAAAAAAAACCGTTCCCTTGATACAAGTTCAAACAAGAAGCACTCAGTTACCATGACAACGAGCGCACTTGCTGCACCGCACCACTGCTCGGTAAACTCTCGGTTGGTCGTCTGGCAGCCTCTGACAGCCCTCCCATGGCTTCCAAACCGATAGCGGCCGATTGATAAGGAGGTCACATACCACCACACACACTCAAACATATCTTGCTGCTTCCTATAGTGACCTTTTGGGGGGAGAAGGAGAGTACGGAGAAGAAGAGCGGAGCTCAGCTACAACAACAAAACTAGGTCTTTCCTGCCAATTGCCTGCGAATCTTCGTATCGAATCTTCTTCAAAGAAGAATATTGCTGGCAAGATAAACAAAATTTAACTCAAACTGTCACAAGTTGTTTGCAGTCCCCGAGCGAACCGCCCGTCTCTTGCCTATCTTCTTCAACAATAGACACGCAAATGATGCGGCAAGCAAATCCTTCCAAAACAACCCCACAGCTACGTGGAGATCACGGCAGGCGGCGCCTAGGGCGAGAGAGGTCGCTTCGGTTGCTAGGTCGCGGGCCTGATTGCGCGGGAGCAAACATCAGCACGTACATACACATCCACAGCAAACAGCAGCAGCAGCAGCCCAGCTCTTGACCTGAGATTTGGATAAGCCATTCCTTATACTTCCTCCTCCCCCCAAAAACCACCCCCTATCCTAAACAGAAACAACAAAAGCTACAAAACGTATCACAATTCCCGGGGATGATGATTGTGCTCCATTGCTCGCGCGAAACGCGGACAGCACACACAAACAGCACAGTTTGACTTTGTTGTTGCTGCTGCTTTCTTTACCGTTCTCCTCGCCTTGCCAATATTATTGTTTGCATTCTTTTCCTACACTTCGGCCGCGCTGGGTCGGTTTCGGGGTACGGTCGTCCAGAAGGGAACAAGCAGAGGAGAGGGTTGGTGCTAAGATGGCAATGGTGGGGTGTGTTCCACTGACGCTTGTTCACTGACCTCCACCAAAGTCTCTCTGCCCCAACCAACCGACCAACCCCCGTTTTGGGGCCCCTGCACACACGCACACACACGACTACACATACACACACACACACGACTTGTACGTGCGCTCTCGCGGTTCGCTCTCGCACCGGAGCCGTGGAATGATCCGTTAGCGCCCAGCACACCTGAGCAAAGGTGCACAACAAAACTCACTTTTTTTTTTGCTTCCACAAACACACACAAACACACACGCGCGCGCGAGATGCAGCTTCCTTCGAGTTTTGGAGTAGCTTCGGGGGTGAGGAATGTACGAAGAAAAGGCAGCGCCTGCCTTGGTTGCAAGATGATCTGAAGCTGATGAGCCAACGACACCACTGTGCAGCACACACACACGCACACGCACGCACACACAGGAGAGATCCCAGGATGCGCGTCGTCGCCTTCGCGGATGCTAAACGTTTCTGGCGAGCCTTGGCGCTACACCACGTACGCGTTGCTGCTGCTGCTGCTGCTGCTGGAGCGCACGGCTGCCCTTGCGTTTGGTTTGTGTGATGCGCGAGAAGACACACACAGCGTACGTCAACGGGGCCGAGCGAGCTGCGGGAGAGCAAGATGATAACCGGATCTCCCGCCCAAGAGTATGAAGGAACCGAACACGAAAGAAACAACCAACCGGAGCTAGAAGAGCGAACTACGCGCACGCACTACAGTAGGTAGTGCAATTGTGGAGTTAGCTTGGTTTGCCGCACGCGCAAGCTGTTGCGTTAGATCGGCTTTGGGATATTAAAAGTCGTCCGTATCTGCTAAAACTCGCTAGACAGGCATGAGCTATTTTATGTGCAAAAAATAGTACTAATTTTAATAAATATTGCAAAACAATAACAACATTTACACACATTTACCACACTGTCACGTCCAGCCCACATGACCGCACAGTTTTTATGCAACTTTTTTGAAGGAGTTGTTGTTGTTGCTCACCTGCCCCCAAAAAGAGAGTGCGCGAGAAAACGGCGAGACGGTTGAATGTGTGCAGCCGGCCATTTTAAATGGTAAACTGCTCCCCGCCCGGGAGACTGGGGGAGAATTCGCGGGAAAGCAAAATCCACCCTGTGTTCGCGAGAGATTGAAAACAACCCCCCATTGGTGCCTTGCATCCACCCCACCAAAGACTCTCACAAGGTTGGCACACTCTTTCTCTCTCTTGGGAGCGCGCGCACGGTTTCTCTCTCTCGATATTTTAATATTGTTGTTATTTTTTGTTTTCTTCAAAATAAACACAGTGCGTCTCGTTTGACGGCGCTACATCGGGGTGGGTGAAGTGGGAAAATTATTTTACTATCGAATATTCAGAAAAAATATAAAAAAAGTATTCAAAAGTGCATGTTATTTAGCATTTTCACAAGAATTCCATGGAATAAAATTAATACAAAAGGCACTTTTTTGTGAATTTTTGCAACTCAAAGAAATGCCCTAAATGCCCGACCCCCCTCCATCCCTTTCTACCTTCAAACGCGTTGTCAAGGAAACCGCAATAAATAGCGCAATAATTCGATAATTGATTTCACCCCCGTAAGCTTTCGAATGAATATTTTCAAAACAATAATGCAACCGCTCATATTCGTCTTCTTATTCGTCCCACAATGAGTTTATTTTAATGCAAACAACTTACACTTCGAGAGTATTCTTTGGCTAGAGGAAGTAGACTGGTTTCGAGAAATCATAATACACTAATCTTGACTAATTTCACATTGGCAACGGCTTTCCCAAAGAGTGCCTACAGATGGAGCAAATATTCGTAAAAAGGTGACGTACAGCGATAATAGAATAATTTAAGAGTGCGACA
The DNA here is from genome assembly GCF_016920715.1 of Anopheles arabiensis. Lineage (NCBI taxonomy): Eukaryota > Metazoa > Arthropoda > Insecta > Diptera > Culicidae > Anopheles > Anopheles arabiensis. Next base: position 25,824,255 of record NC_053518.1, read on the forward strand.
ATCGCCGAACTCGTCCGGGCGTACTGCCATTCCCCGTTGGAGTTGAGTATTTTAGAATTCGGTTACGATTTCCTCCTCTTCGTGCCGCCTAATCGGATCTCCCTTCAGTAAGGCGATTATCATGCTGAAAAAGAAAAGTTTATAAAAGCACATTAGAAAGGCGAACCTCAAAAGGATTCTGGATGCGTTCTCCTGCACCACTCACCAGTACAGATAGACGAAGAAGATAATCAAATAAAAGCCCAATCCGATCATCGTGTCCCGCAGGTGCTTCTTCACCATGCCACGGTTGTGGATTTCGGCCGGATCGTAAATGCCAATGTTGCCGGCCGGCACCCGGTACTGCTCGTACACCAGCCACCCTACCATCGGCAGATTCACCAGACAGAGCATCCAGTGCCCGTGGATGAGCAGCACGAATGTAAGAAAGGCGTGTGCGGCCAGCTTCGGGATGGACCAAAAGTTCAGCTTCGAGCAGCATTCCTGTGCGTTCAGATAATCACATTCCAGATCGGACAGTATAATCAGCTAATAAAGAAAAGGCAGTGTTAAGGAAATCGGCACCGGCGTAGGTGTAGTTTGCACAATAAAGTAAATCCGTCGGTTTTTGTTGTTGAAAAGGATACGTAGTAGATCAGCAGGAAAAGGATAGCGCCCGTGATGAACAGCGCTAGCGCAAAGACCAACGTTTCGGGGAACATGTTTTCTGCGGCACCGTGTGGTCGTATTTACAGTCACTTGCTGGCACTTCCCGCACTGTCACTGGCGCTAAACAACGCAACTTTCATACATCTTTCCCGCAGGGAGGAAATACTTAATATGGAAGCAATTTGCTTTTTGCAGCAGAGCGAGAGTTTTGTTTGCTCCCTGTCGGCTGGTTTGTTGTGACAGTTCGGGCTTGTGAAGGGATGGGATGCACAAGGTAAAGAGAGAGAGTAACATGTGATGGCAGGAATAACATCGTCTGTAAACACCGTGGGAATACAGAGTTTGCGATGTTCGTTTTTGCAGCGCGATGAATTGTTTTGCGTTGAAGCTAGTGGTGGGAGCTCGGAATTGGACATACCCGATTCCGATTCCGTATTCGGTATCAGTTCCGGGGCCGATTCTGGAGCTATTTCTGGAGCCGATTTCGGAGTTGAATCCGAAATCGATTCCGCAAACAACATAGGTTCCGGAAACGAAATCGACCTGGGAATCGCAATTAGTTCCGGTTACAGAATCAGAACTCTAGAATGAGAATCAATTCTTGAATTGAAATAAGAAGTTTCAATAGCAAAATTAGTCCGGGCTTCTTCATGAGAATGGATCGTTACCAGTAAATTTGGATATTGCGGATTTGGAGTGAATAAATAGCGCAATAATTCGATAATTGATTTCACCCCCGTAAGCTTTCGAATGAATATTTTCAAAACAATAATGCAACCGCTCATATTCGTCTTCTTATTCGTCCCACAATCAGAGTTACAGAATCAGAACTCTAGAATGAGAATCAATTCTTGAATTGAAATAAGAAGATTCAATAGCAAAATTAGTCCGGGCTTCTTCATGAGAATGGATCGTTACCAGTAAATTTGGATTCTTTGAGGCTATCAATACGTATCATCATTGGATCCAAACGTCTCTTCTTATGGAGATGCCGATACCGACTCCGATTTCGGAGCCGATTATGATTTCCGTGTAAATTCCGATTCCAGAGCCGATTTCGATTCCGGAACCGATTCCGATTCTGGAACCGATAATTATTCGGTCCGATCCGGCTTGATCCGTTTCCGTAATCGTTCCGGACTTAATTTTTCCCATCACTAGTTGAAACGAAATGTTTAGGTAAAATAATAATTAATAATTTAACACTTTGACCGCCAGCCTGACGTCACAGTTTTTGAGTGAGCACGTAGCGCATGGCAAGAGAGCGATGAGAGCGATAGTCTCTCGTGCGATTGTTATCACTCTTTTGTTTCATTGCGATAAGCGGCGTAGCGCATGTCGTTCTCGTTCTCTCTTTAATACCTCATTCGTTCTCAAGAGAATCACTGAGCGTCAGATGCAAAGCTGAACGGTGAGCAAAACCGTCATGCGAATGTATATGACACGGCGCTTAAAGTGTTAAATTACATAGGAAACTGACATAGTTTCATTCTTTCAAATTGTGATAAAGCAGCTAGCTCAATACATATTTCATTTGTAACAAGATTCAAAAGTATGACAATTTTATTCGAAATAGAATAACGAAGGAAGAGAGCATGGCTATGGACACAGTAAAACACACGAGAATAGCTAAGCGTCACGTTGTTCAGCGTGTGCAACGCATGCCCATCATGCCCATCCCTTTTTGTTTCCTTTCAGACAGGTCAAGTCGAAATACGTCGAAGATTCTTTATAGCTAACGGGAAAGGGAGTAGTATGCGTAGGTAATGACTTTCCTCAAAGGACTTTACGCAAAAGGCATGAGAAACTTAACGGATGGGAAAAGGTAACACAAGTATGCGCGCTCCTTTTGTTGCTTCAACTAGCAGCCGCACGAGTTACGTTTTTAAAAACAAAACACATATTGAAACAGTAGCCTACACTCTAATACACAAACGTATGCGCGCGCACTTTCGCCATTTGCGCGATGTTTGCAATGAACCGTTTTTGCTGTGCTGGCGTTAACAAGCAATAAGTTTCAAGCACGACTCGAAACACACACACACACACACACAGCTCAGCGGAGAAGCTACGCTTTTACAGGTCGAGCAGCACGGGTTTCGTATCCTTGGCACACTTTAGTATCGAATGCATTAGCTTGACGAACCCGGTGTCTTTCGGCTTTTCGAGCCCGCGCAGCAGTCGGTTCTTCATGACCGCCACAAACTCACGGTTGCTTAGCTGGCCGTCCACTAGAAGGGAGAAAAATTAAAAGAATATTAATTTCAATGCTTCACATAAGGTAAACGACCCCAAACAACGTACTGTTTTCATCGAAAATCGTAAACACAACATCGATCACGTGGCTTGAAAGCTCCACCAGCGCCACCGTCCTGGCCACGTGCTTCAGCGTCTCCTGGTCAATCGAAGCGCCCGCAATGTGGTAAAACGTTAGCGCCGTGTCCACGTCGTTGATGTTGTTGAGAAAGTGGAAAAAGTTCAGATAATCTTCCTTCGAAATGCCCGAACCATGATCACGGAACCTGCAAAAAGGACGATTTGTTAAATTAATTCCAATCCTGCGTTATTTATACAGAAACAAGGCTCCACATACCGCTTCTTCACGCGCTTAATCTTCTTCACCTTCTTCTTCTGTGGGTAGCCGGCGTACGCAAGCAGCAGCTCCGCAAAGTCTGCCTCGCTGATGTTACCATTCTCGTCCGGATTTTTGCGCAGAAACTCGAGCGTCAGTATTTCACGCTGCAGCTGCTGCTGGAAGTCGAGAAACTTCTCGATCGTCAGCTTCTCGTCGTTCTTCGGTCCGAAAAAGTACGTCGTCAGGGCTGAATTAACACCCTACATTTTGTGTACATCAAACAGAAGACAAAAAACAACAACAAAAACCGGCACCGAAAAGGAGGGAAAAAACAAAAGAAAAACAAAGAAAAAAACCGTTAATTCAGCATCAATCTTTACGATAGTAAAATTACTTTTTTTACTTTAAACGTGTTGCCCGTGTTCGCGTGATCTCTGTGTCTATTACCGATACTCGTTTGCTGGCGGATCAGATTTGCCACCTTTTCGAACTCCTCGCTGTCTACGTCACCGTCCCCGTTCAGGTCGAACATCCGGAACGCGATCTCAAAGTGGCGCCGGGATGCTGTGGATGGGAGGAAGACACAAAAAGAGAGAAAGAAAGAAAGAAAGAGAAACAGAAAATGGGAAGAGAGAACACGTTTAGTGATGTTTGCAAAACTAACTCTAAAGATAAGAAATTGAATGTAAAGTGAATAACATAGACCATATAAAGATAAACAACACAAAATAGAGAACGTTGAAGTAGAAGAAGTAATGTGAGATAAATATTTGTACTTTACATTAATACGAAAAAAACAACATTTAAATCTTCTATTTAGAGAGTAAAGGAGGAATAAAAGAAAGAGTAAAAACCTATTATCTACAATATTGCCTCAACAAGTAGGACAGGTATAAAAGAACAGTTTATCAAATATCGCACACACACACCCGAGCGCAACCATACACATATAAACACAACCTAATGCTGCTCTCCCCATTCATCCTGATCGATACCTGATTTTAGAACGTTTCCTGTGTGCTAGGTGATGCTTTAAAAAGTATCCTTAATGAAAGAGAGAGAATGATATACAAGACAAGCAGCCACAGCGCAACCTACAGCCCTTGGAAGGAGCATGGAGGGCAGCACACACACAGAGCGCAACAGCTTTGGCAATAATAACTCTTTCTACACACTACACGCTACGCGGCTACAACACAAACCCACAGCAGCAACAGCAAAGCGCCGGCACGGCCAAAAGCTTTCTATAACCTGGTCCTTCTCTGTCTCTCTATCTCTACGCGAAACATGGCAGCAGGTGGTAGCAGCGAAAATGGTTCAAAAATTGCTATATTTCCGCCTTTCCGATGTCCGAGCGAGGTCACCGAGCGAGCGTAAGCACGTTTCGCAACCGTGGAAGAGGAACGTTTTTGAACGAGGAACCGGAAATTGCCTCATCTGCTACAACCGACCAGTTTCCGTTGGCCGAGAATCGAAGAACACGGACCGGAGCGGCAACTACCACAACTACTACTACTACGGCTCGTTTCGGTCAGTTTCTTTGCATGTTACGCGAGAAGTTCGCTGCCAGAGCGTTGAATTTAATACACACCCCCAAGAACGACCTCCTGTTGGGTTTGGGTATAAATTTGCTACAAGCATAAAATTACACATCCTTGTAGCCTTCCAGCCGAGTCGTTTTATGCACACACACAAAAAAACCTTGACTTGCAGCAAGAACACACGATGAAAAACGACTCCGTCCTCCTCCATCGGTCAAAAAAAGGAAAGCATCCGGCGAGCGCGCCCCATTTTTTGTCCTTGTTGATGCTACCCCAGCGGGAAAGCATTTTCTATTTTTAGGCTTCCTTTTAAGGACACACTCCCGACCGATACATTTGCCCGAGCGCACCCAAGCCCGCAACCCTGCGCTTGCCAGCAGCGGGTAAAGAGTGCAGCAGTGTAGTGTTTCCTGTTTCCCGTGCTACTACAAACGCGCTACAAACAGCAGGAAGGATGGATGGATGTGTGGCTAAATGGACGAGGCTCAAAGCCTCAAAGCCTTGTGCTATTGCAAAGAATTCCGTCTTCCAATCCCAACTCCTCGTCACAGAAGTAGGACAACAACAACAACAAAAACACAGCAAAATGCAACAGAATGCAACGGGTTTAAACAAAGAGGAAAGCGTACCAACACAAAGAAGTAGAGCACGTTGGTGGATGGGGATGGGGACTGACATTCAAACGGGTGGTTCCGGTGGTATTGCCATCCGGTAAGGGGCAAGGCAGTACCTCGTCGCACCGAACTGGTACACCGCGGGCCAACAAAAACAAGCGGAAGCATGGCACACGCGGAGAGCCATGGTGCGCTTGTGTTGGTTTTCCGTTTCCTTAACAGCCGTTTGCCTTGTTTCGAACGTTGTCGACGGATGGTGTGCCCGTGTGTGTGTGTGTGTGTGTGTGTGGTTGGGATGCATGATAAGAGAAGTGCACTCGTTAGTAAATATACACTCACACACACAGGAGCGCGCGCGCGTGGTGGCGCGCATGACGTTCCTTTGAAAGCGTGTCGAATGATGGAAAAGAGCACCTTCATACACTACAGAGCCAAAAACAAATACCAAAACGGATGTGCTACATCCTCCACTACAAAAACGGAGGACATACGTCATTCGAATGGCATCGGTTCGACGATCCTTTTTGCATCGACGAGTAGAGGAGGGCGCAAAGCAAAACAAAACTCCCCTCTTCACACAGTAGTGGGACCCATTTTTTAAAAGCTTAAACCCTTTGATGACATCAAGCTAGGGGTCTGGGGGAACATCAGTCTTCCGACCCCACAGGGGGGGGATTGAGGCAAAAGCATTCCAGGAATTTCGCGCGCGCAGGTCACAATCGATACACGATGGAGACGCCCGGTGGCTTGTTCGCGCGAAAGCTGGCTGGTGCGCTTGGCGGAGGAAAGGAAAACATACGCCGGAAACCGAGCGCAACGAGTGCAAATGGTGTGCGCAAAAAAAGAAAAAAAGGCAAGCATGATCAAGAGAGAGAGAGAGAGAGAGAGAGAGAGAGAGAGAGAGAGCAAGTGAGGGAGTGGTAAGAGAGAAGCAAACTACTAGAATGTTCTGGTAAAGCATTCTGGTTGCCGGTTTATTTTCGGAACTGATTAACCGACACACATCATAGTTGTGTGTGTGTTTTTTTTGCCCCATGCCTGGAATGTGGAAAAGGATAATGGTAAAAACGTGTCTCACTTATAATGGTGATAATGGCACAGAAAGCATGCCGATACAATCCCAAACTAGCAACTGTGTGACAGGGTTAATCACGTTATTTAATAGACACAAACAGACACATTATTGCGATTTTTGTGCCACGCTGTTCGCATGGACGCAGAATAGTAATATCTCTAACGCAATGGTGCCAAATTAGCGAGGAATCATTTTCGAGATCGACGTTTCCACCGGCCTTGAAATGAAATGAACTTTAAAACACACTGCGCACAACAGTGCGAACCAAAAACATCATCAATATTGTGAACCCCCGTGCGGGAAAATATTGCCCCACGTGTATAAGCGAGCGCAGCCACAGTGGTTCCACCTCAGAGTAATGGGCGGACATTGATGATTTGAATTTTGATTGTTTGTCATTAATCGTTTCCCTATTTTTATTCTTTGGATGTGCTCTTTCAGTGTGCTTTGCTATGCTTGATCATCCAGATGGCGCCACTGTATCAAAGCTTGAAAATGGAAGTGGAGTAACACATTTGTTGATATTTAACACACACAGTGGTGTAATTCCTGGGGAAAAAATACAGTTTCATCAATTGCAATGCGATGCAAAACGAGGATAAGTTATCCTTATTCAAATGCTTAAAAGTTCAACAAGGGCAGCTAAGGGCAGCTGAAATTTTGAGGAATAATTAACACCATGACTTGCCATGATTCAATGACTTCATAAGTTTAAACTGTATGAGATTGTAGGAAAAGAAAGGCGAAATCATTTAACATTCAATAAGCTATTTTCACTTATTGCCAAATTTTTCATAAACATTCAATTAACAGTCAATAAAGCTAAACTTCGGAAAAGAGACCGTGAAAGAAGAGAGAGAAAAAACTAGTCCAAATAGCTGGTTTGCCGACCATAAATGTTCGTAATGGTACAAATAAAATCCAAATACCAAAAAATAAAACCCGCAATCGGCATGTCTCACAAACTCCTGGATAAAATAGATAGAAATTTTGAATTTATGCTAAATATAGTCGTTGCCGCTAAATGTTATCTCTAACTCACCTATTTTTGTCTCTAAAAGGTACGTCAAACGAGGCGTATACTTTGGCGTAAACTGAATGTCAGCCAAACAATCCCACAACATTTGGACGGGAAGTTTACGCTCTCCCATACAAATCAAGCGTAAAGTTTTTGAATTTACGCTTCGTGTGACGTAGGTATAAGGCACCAATTTTTGACAATCTATCACCATTTCTGCCCCTAAAGCATCAAGTTTTGACAGAGAGCATCAATTTTGTGTCTCTAAGCCATCAATTTTGGACTGCAAGTGTTTGCAAAGTTTAACGTAATGTCTGAAACTGTGTGTTGCAATTTTATTGAATTAAAGTTAAGTAGTTAATAGTTTTATTTATTGATTCATTTATTGAACCATTTTTATGCCATTTTGGCAGTTTTAAAGGAGTGGAAAAAGTCGGTATGTATTTGCAAGTGGCAATGGCTTGAGAATTAAATGAAAAATTCTTTTTTTTTTCAGAAAAAAAAACAATTAATTTACACGATTTTGTAGTGTCTTGTGATGTCAAATAACAGTTGGCATAAATCTGCTCAACTGCCTAGTAAAGGTACAAGAGTCGTACTCCTACAAGAGTCGAACATTGTTGAAGTAGATACTAAAACAGATTAGATAGAGTCAAAAAATGATGCCTGAGAAGCAAAAATAGGAGGTAACGACTATAACTATCCTACTCATGCTCGTCACGGGTTCAATCCCCGAATGGACCGTACCCCCATACATACGACAGACTATCCTGCTATTGTTAAACCAATAAGTCACTGAAAGCGAAAATTCACTCGTGGTATAGACAGGCCTCGACCGAAAACGGTTGTTGTGGCAAAGAAGAAGAAAAGGAAGAAGAAGAAGTAGAAGAAGAAGAAGAAGAAGAAGAAGAAGAAGAATTATCCTACATTTAATAAATCCACCGACATTTTAAATATTGCAATAAAACATTTTTAGGCTAATGTCCACACAGGGACCATCGTGCTCAGGTCGCCGCACGCAAAAACAAACCGCCACGTTTATGATACGACGGACGGGCCCCGCGAACGAGGGCGGATGGTCCCGCGCACATAATTAGAGAATCGAGCCCACAAACATCAACAACACGAACAAACAACACCCATGTTTTGATGACATGAAGGGGCTGGGGCCGTCTCTGCTGGGATTTGTGTATGCCCCGTCATCAAACTAATCATCATCGGTACAACGAATAGCACACAAAAGTGGGATCCCGTCGTGATTCCCAGCGCTGTCGCGATACACACTCCCTCGTGGGAGAAACTACAAACACTCCCTCGTTGCGGACGAGGAGAGAAGCGTCCTTCAAGGGGCAGAGCATGACAGGCAACGATAGCAGGATACATGCAAATCCTTCCCTTAATTAGTTCCAATCGTTTGCTGCACGCACGGCCAGAAGAGCGTACCTTTGCTTGGTATCTCTCTTCGCCCCCCAAAGGAGAGTGTCAATTGGTTTAAGCGACCGGACGACAGACAGACACAAGCACACACACTTCATTGACGAGCGAGCAACGATTTGGGCCAAAAAGTCACAAAATCGTTTCACAACGTCACAACGTCAATGCTTGCACCCAATTCCTACTATTGAATGGGGTTCGGCAAACAATGGGACACTCTCCACACTGCATTCTTCTCTTTCCTCTCCGCCCAGAACCTATCGCTGAGCTGATAATTTATGATTCGTGTCCATGCGCTGGATTTGTGCCAACTTCAAGTGGCAAGTAGTAGTACAAGCGGACCCAATCCGGCTCCAGGCACCATCCCCCTCCCCGAAAATTCCCCCGAAAGTAGAAAAAAGAACAGACACTGATCGAAAGTGAACGTTTTGACCAGCGCCAGCACCCATTCTTCCCCGTGCCTTGGCGGATGCCAACACACAAACGAGCCGCGCGTTCTCATTTTTGGCTGCCAGCCCATCGAAAAGTGGCGCCAAAGTGTTGTCTTCGCTTTGCAAGTGTAGAATGAGGAGGGGGTGAGAGAGGGAGAGAGAGAGAGAGAGAGAGCTTTTTTGGGCTTTTTTGCGCCTCTTCCTTTGTCCCAAATGCCTGCTAGCCAGCGAGTGCCATCCTGTGAAGTTGGCCCGATGGTACCGCTGGTGCCAAAAAACGTGACAAGGACAAGATACTCCAAACGCAAATGCCCCGTGCGTGTGTGTGCGTGTTTGATAGAGGGGGACACATCAGCCGGATGGTGGTCTCAGCTGAAAGGAGGAATATGAAGCTGTTTCGCGTGAAGAGAGAAAGTGAATGCGCTAGAGCTTTCATGCGCTTTTGGGTCGGCTTGCTTCCACAAAAACACGCACACACAGAGAGACGCTTCTACACTTTCACACACAAACGGACGTTTTGCGCTGTTGAAATCGTGTCCTTTCCTGCTACGGGGGGGAAACCGTTCCTTTCTACAGCACAAAAGGAAACACATCGAGTGTGTAGTATTGGTGAGTTCGCGTCCTCTTTTCTGTTCGTGTGTGTCGGTGTATTGGTGACGCTCTGGGGGTAAAAAGGAACTCAGGATATCATTGTGTGCGTGCTCGTAGCAGGATACATACACAAAAGAGCGCACCAAAAGGCTGGGTGCTGGTATATACGCAAATAGTGCAAAACTGGAAGGCACAAACACACGAACGGACGGAACGGAACGCCGGAGCAGGCTACTGACGCGTTTGAACTTCGGTCCCTGGTGCTGCATTCAACAAGGTGGTGGCATTGGCTGCACAACACGCTCGAAGAGTGGGCAAACACGCTCTCCCGGTCCAAGGTAGCTGGCCAGTGGAACAGTACAGAACAGGCAGACGAACCACACAGGTGTGTTTGGTGCGTTTCTGTGCAGCACCGTTACTGTGCGTGCGTGTGTGACGGGTAAGCTGTGCCGTGCGGAAGCTTCCAGCGAGTTGTGGGTTGTGTATGCGTTATCATGTGTGGTAATGCTTTGGATTGCAATCGATAAAGGCACACACCACATCTTGGGTTCATTTTGCTTCTTCTGTGAGGGAGGGTCTCGGACGATTAAAGTGCAAGCAGCGATGACTCACGACGGCGCTCTGGTGGTGGTGTGGTAGCAGTAAGGTGCCAGTGCACAAAAATGGAAAAGCTTTTCCGCTCTTGAAGCGTGTACTGGATGTGATGTTCTTCACAGTTCGACGCTTATTAGCTACGTTTTTCCTCCCAATTGATAGTGTCTATCAGTATGTGTGTGTGTGTTGATGAATGTGCAAGTGTGTGCAAGCTTTGCGATACGACCAATCTCTACTGCTTTAGGACGAAGACGAATCGATTTGTGCGATGATTGTGTGTTGTGATTTCATTACACCCGTACAAGCGCAAGTGAATGTTGGTGCAGACGAAGGAAAAATTATAACGTTCACCCCTCTCCGAGGAAGGTTGTAAAGGCTGATGAAATATATGTACAATATTTGCCTCCCCGCATCATCGTTCTCTACAATCTCCTAGCTCACTCTAAAATCTACTCAAAACGACAGTATTAGCGAGCGCGTTTTTTTCTACTTATCACTCCATTTTGCTTTCCAATTAAAACACGGCAGGCACGGTGGTGTTTGCAAACAATTTAACCAAAACACGACAACCACCCCCAACCCGATACCGATTCACTTTTGCATCTTTCCCATTCTCTCTCGCGCGCAGTATTTCTACCGCATGACACAAGTACAACGAGAAACATCCGGACGGAACACGGACACTACAAACCCTACGTTTGAAGGGTTGGGTTTTAGTTTGTTGTGTGACGGACGGTGTGGATGGAGACACCACCACCACCATCATCACCGTTTCCGCAAGCATAACAAAAGGGACAGCCAGCGCTCGAGCAGTTCGCGCAACGACGAAGGACGCGCGCTGAATAAAAACAAACAAACGGTCCCTCCTTTCCTCTCTTATCTTTCGTTGCCGTTGGTTTGTTTTGCCCGTCCTCCTCGACCAAAAAAAAAAGGAAGCAATTCCCTCTGGTGCCACACACACACACGCGCCTACCTATTCCTACCTAGTGTACATTCCCTCCCCGAGGGGATGGGACGGTACGTTTTTAATGACTCAATTAGTATGAAAACCTTTCATCACCGACCAGGAATGGCGGTGGAAGTTGTAGTCCCTGCTGGAAAACTAAATTAAGCTCAGCTCGCGGTGGTTGTTTGCTTCGTGGTCGGAGTCGGAGTTCTCTCGCTAGACAAGCCTCCGTGTGTTATTTTTCTAATTTCGTAAAGTGAATACTGCTTAACATTTGCTGGTGCTTCATGTAACGCTTCCTTCAACAGTAATGCATCGGTGAATGGTTGTTCTAAAACGAGAAAAATCAGTGTAAAACAAAAGTATAATTCCAGCGTGATGTAAAACCAAAAAGTGTCAGTGAAAACAACCACACAGCACACATCTTCCGTGCGTAATTTCCAAATGGTGCCACTGGTGTGCCACGGCTGGTAAAAGCCCCAGCACCGCAGTGCAATGTTTAGCAAATCCACCTTTCTGAAGGGAGCGGCTGGTGCGGCTGCAACCGTCCTGTGCCCCGGTGGGACCGCTAGCGGCAGTGGAACAGCAACGGTCTGTGGAACCAGCAGCGGTAGCAGCAGCAGCATCGCTGAAAAGCATCGATTCCGCAAGATGGGCACGCTGCTACCGAGCCCGGTGAAGCTGTTCAGCAAACGGCGCTGCTACCTGTGCCTCAAGATAGCGATACTGGTCGTCGTGTTCGGGCTGTACTTTATGCTGCTGCTGCGCGAATCGATGAGCGCCCTGACCGGGTCGTCCTCCTCGTCGTCCGGCTCTTCCTCGCCGTTCGCGTCGATGGCTTCGTTTGCCGCGCTGACGTCGCGCGGTGCAAAAAAGGCAGGCGGCGCCGGCAGCAGCGGAAAGCTGGATGCGGTGAGTATCTCATGCGGTGTGCGGAAAGCTCAATCATCTCCGCACTGATCGGGTCCATCATTATCATCGACATTCTGAATATCCCCATACATAAATTACACTGCCACAGTCACACCAGTAAACGTTCCCAGCGTGCCAATCGCTCTCTGCGTACCTTCATCGATCAAGCCCCAACCCGGCAGCAGCAGCAGCAGGTGGGGTACACGACCCGAAAGGAAGATTTTAAGACTTTTCTTGGACGGCGAGCGTTACTGGAAGCGTCCTCCTCGCCCTTCCATTTCTAGTCGTATTTTATGCCCGCATACACTCTACTCCCTCATGTATAAACTAGCATCGTAATGTCCGTTAGTGTCCATCAAAAAGGATCAGGCACACACACACACGCAGGCACAAACACAAAGGCATCACAGGGAAGAGAGTATCGAAAAACACGACTCCACAGCACATAAAGCTTTCCTTTGCCATTTGCCCGGTTCTTTGTAAAAACGATACACCGGGAAAGCCACAGCAGTTGGGCTGAACCGGGCGAAACTGGGAAACGGACACACGCTAAAGCTCGTTAAATATTCAAATGCGAATTTCTGTCCCAAGCCGCTAAGGGAGGGGATGATCTTGCCACAGCAGGGACGCGGACGAGGCGCTCTCTTTGACTATGAGTTAGTTTGAATTGTGCAGCGAAATAGCGAGACGACCGCTCTTCTCGACGCAGACAGTTGATTGCAAACTGCCTAGCTCGGATAATGAATAATAGAATGAAACACTCACACACACACACACACACACACAGCTCTGTGGTTGGTTTGCAGACCTGATGGGCTTTTCCCCCGGCAGACGAAAGCCTCCATTCGCGCGCGCAATGAAAATGCAAAACTACTACACTTTCTTGCAATAGCCAAACCCCTTGTCTCGGCTGGCTGGCCCAACGGAGACGCTCTGTCGCGAGTATGAAAAGTTGATGGATATTTGCTCATTTCCTTCTTTCTTTCTCTCTTTTTTTGCAGTGGCAGGACAAGCGGCACCATCACGGCGGCGGCCGTGCCAAGCAGCAGGGTGGTTCCGGCCTGAAGGGACCACCGCCCGGGGGTGGCAGTAAACAGCGGCATCAATTTCCACCGCTGCAGCAGCATTCGCCGGCCGCCGATGGGAATGGCGGTGCGGGGTCGAACCACTCCACCCTGAATCCGGTGTACGAGTACTCGGACGAGATGAATGCCGCAGCCGAGACGGACTTTAACGAGCGGCGCATGGTGCTGTGGAACGTTTGTGCCGAGCACCGGATCGTAGGGAAGTATCCGCCGAATGCGTGGGAATTTTTCATCTCGCCCGGGCACGGCATTGCCTGGTGCAACATCTTCAAGGCGGCAAGCAGCACCTGGATGTACTATTTCAACATACTCGGTGAGTTGTGAGGGAATTGGAATTGGGACCAAAAGGAGGTCATAAAACACAACAAATGGCTTACCCCCAACAGGAGGATACAGTGTGCAGTACCTGCAGCGGACGAAAGCGTCACCGATCGATCTCGCCCGGAAACGGTTTCCCCGACCCACCGCGAACGAGCTGAACGACTACATCTCCAACACGATCTCGTTCCTGATCGTGCGCGAACCGTTCGAGCGGTTGCTGTCCGCCTACCGCAACAAGCTGGAGGGTTGCCGCAACAAGTACTACAAGCTGCTCGGCGAACAGATTGTGAAAAAGTTCCGCAAAGCTCACCCACCGAAGGGTGTGGTAAGTGTTTTTAAATCCTTGCTTTTGAATCTCCACTCAAAGTTGGAGAGACTAATGCTGTGCTGTGCCATTTACAGAAACCACCCCACGGGCCGACGTTCCGCGAGTTTCTCGAGTTTCTCGTCAGCCACTACCGGTCGGGCGGCCGGTTCGACGAGCACTGGAGCCCGGTGTACTCGTTCTGTACGCCCTGCAGCATCAACTTTACGCTGATCGCCAAAATGGAAACGTTCCAGCGGGACAGCGAGTACATCATACGGCAGGCCGGGCTGGAGACGCTGCTACTGAACAAGATGCCGCGATACAAGGCGCGCTGGATCACGAACCGGTCGACGAGCGACACCCGGAACCTTATACCGAGGTGAGTGTTTCGGAGTTCCAGGAAGCAGCAATTAGGGGAAGGATATTAATGGATTGTTTTGTCCTTCCCGTTTTGGCAGATACTTTGCACAAATCGACGAGAAGCTGCTCACGGACGTGCTGGAGATCTATCAGCTAGACTTTGAGCTGTTCGGGTACAACAGCACCAAGTACTACGGCTACGTCCAGTCGCCCGATTACGGATAGCGTGCGTCGACGACCCGGGGCAGGGGCAAAGTACTTTAAAAGACTAAAAACTGAACAAATGGGCTGAACAGTTGCAAAGAAAGGCCACAGTTGGTAGTGTGTTGCCGGTCCCTTTGAGGACCAGGGCGAGCGGTGCGAGGATTACGGTGCGTGTGTGCGTGCTTAAGTGTGTATCTATTAGGCACCGACAGCCGACAACCCGATGTGAGCGATGTTTAGATGTTTAGATAATTGTTTTAGAAATTCACCAAAGAAGATGAATGTTTTTTCCTTATACAACCAAAACAAAACAACCAAACCAAAGTATACACCGATATTTATACATTATACTTCATTCAAACCTGTGCGCGAGTGAGCGATCTCTCACCGCCATCTCATAGCCCTCCAAGTGTTTGATATTTCTAGTTTTTTTCATATACAAATTGCTGCACTGCAAATCGTGATAAATAGGTTCAACCACAGCCGTGAGTTTTTTGCGTTACACGCCACCCAACTTAGGAAGTTAGTTATAGCTCCAAAATTCCAATCCCTGCACCGCTACTACTGCAGCTCCCTTGTTTAAGGAGCGAGTTGAGTTGTTTCAACTGTTAAAGACGGTATATTTATGCTCTTATAAAAAGCATGCTCTTATTTAGCACAAATAATCCTTCAAACCAACCGAACAGAGAGCACAGCGTTGAGGCGACGGGAACGATTCGTGTGAGAGCTTATGGATTTTTAATCGTTAACTTTTTACCACCGGGCAAAAACCACGCAAAAACCTGAGACAGAGTACAGATAATGCAACATTCTTTAGTGTCAGAATAGTCAATAGATAGTAGCCAGAATTAGCCAGAATAGACAGGATGAGAATATGTGTTTTTTAGTCAGCATCTTTTTAGTAATGCTTGTTCTCCCCGGTTCGCTGCGATCACCTGATTGCTTTTCCAAAACGCTTCCCGTTCCAGCCGAACCAGCAGCACCACCGGGTAACGAGTGGATGTAACGAAATGAGATGTGGTAGCGATGCACACAACGCAAACAAACCTTTTGGGAGGTTCAAAGTGCCAAACAGTAAGCAACAACAACAAAAAACAACATACGGAAAGCAGCTTAAACCTGCTTCACCCTTGAGGCGTGATGATAAACGTGTAGAAAAATAGGACGACTTTGAAGAGAACGAATGTGCGCTTTCACGAAATGGACTGGCTGGTGTAGGGTAGAGAGA
This sequence comes from Anopheles arabiensis, assembly GCF_016920715.1. Lineage (NCBI taxonomy): Eukaryota > Metazoa > Arthropoda > Insecta > Diptera > Culicidae > Anopheles > Anopheles arabiensis. The sequence continues at coordinate 25,840,139 of NC_053518.1, forward strand.
CCACACACTGTGTACACTTCTGTAGTTTGCAAATCGAGCGAGAGATATTCGCACGGAGAACTTCTTGTTCCCCTCCCTCCCCCGCCCGGTAATGTCTACGTCCTAGAATAGGTGGCGAACTATTTACAACCCCAAAACAAAGCAAAAAACGATTAATGAAGAACGGTGAGATGGTAGTGGCACGGAGCGGTACAGTAGCTGTTCGATATACCCTGTTGTACACGTGGTGGAAATAATAATTATAATAAAGAAACACATTTACACGCTCGAATGGAAAACAGCGGCACGAAACGAGAACAGACGCGACAAACGAGACTAATAGCGGTGAAGGTAGAACAAGGGAACTAGAGAACTAGAGCGAATGAAAGAGCGCGAAACAAAGATATAGATAGAGAGAGAAAAAGAGAGAGAGAGAGAGAGTCACATGAGCAAGGGATGGTTTTGATAAACATATTTAACAAACAACAAAGTTCGGAAAACTAAACAAATCAAAATTCTAAATTTTGACCCATTGTACTTGATTTTACGTCTTTCTTTTCCAAAAATGCAAAAAAAAACGTGTCGTAAAAACCACTGTCGTGTATTCTCATCGTAAAATTGTAGCTAGAACGAGTTCAAGTGTGTGTGCGTGTGATCGAAAAGAAAAGCCAAAACAAACGTGTGTTGCGAAAAAGAAACTAAACCCACGACGATGTTAATATGTAGGATTGAAACGTTTCAATGACAGGAGGAGACGGAAAGGCAAAAGAAAATACTATCGGCAAAACTCGAAATGTAATCGTAAAACAACCTTGATGCTAGTGACTATATAAAAACACTACACCTATATATATATAAATTTACATTAACACACATATATGAACCTATGCGATGATGAACAAAACAAACAAACAAACAAACAAAACCATTTACAACCCTCTATCTTCATCTGTAAATCAATTTAACACTGTTTATGATATGAAACAACATGACAAACAAACAAAAAACCTACAGAATTATAGTCCCCAGTTTAGAGAGTATATTTAACGCGCTCAAACATACACATACACACACACAAAATATACAAAACAAATCATAAAACAAACGTTACAACTTTAACTAACCGAAAAACGGTATGAAATGAATAAACAGGTTTATCTAAACAAACACAGTAAGTGGAAAAGTAAGTGGAAGTAACATTAGCAGCAAAAGAAATGGAAAACAACATGAGAAAACGTTGAAGTAAAATCTACACACAGAAAATACAGACGGAAAACGGAGGAAGAAAGAGAGAGAGAGAGAGAGAGAGAAAACAAAGCAACATTGGAAAGCAACAGAGAGTTTGCTAACCTGCTAAAACCCCCACACATTAATTACACAACACGGTTCGTACATATATATAGGATAAAAATACATAAAAAAATATTTTCATTTCGTCGTTTGTCAAACTATGTACCTTTGAGATATTTTTAAACAATCCCCCAAACCCAAAGAACAAATACAAACGATAACATTTACAGAGATACAAACATTACACACTGTAGCTGTTGGATGAAACGATGACGAAAGAACGTAAGAAGAGAAGATAATTACACAATAAAGCACAACAGAAGTATAAAAGTAGAACAGAGGACATTTACAACGAGAGTACATCTACACTTTCCAGAAAGTCCACAGTAAGGCGAAGAACCATAAAACCATAAACTCCATCATTAACACCACATGGACACACGAACGCACACCAAGAAATAGCAAACGGAAACAGTAGTAAAGCGGCAAAAGATATACCCACGGGGTTTCGTGAGAGCAAAAGTCAGTGGGCTACACTAAGTACACAACACATCACTGAACATACTCTACTGAACGAATCGTCTATCGATCGAATGCCGAGCACCGGGGCAGCGGGTCGATAGTGTGCGTACAGACACACACACACACCCACACACACAGCATGATACATTTGGATAGACTGATTCAATAAAAGTTATAAAGTATATAGAAACCATTTGCAACCAGCTGTCGTCTACTTGTTTTTGGTACAACAATTGTGGTTTCTTTCGAAATTTTTCGACATTTGTTTATGCAAAACTGGTTCAAAACTGTCCGATTACCGGTTTGAAAGGATGAAATTATAAGCACAACAATCATCATTAATATTTTCCTACTTACTCGACAGAACGGTCAGCAGAAAGATGTAGTCGGAGAACGAGATCAGCCCGTACGCACCGAGCTTGTAGAAGATGCTGTCACTGTCCAGATGCAGATCCAGCCGGGTCGAGACGCTCTAGAAGAAGGGAAAGACGCGCCCGTGCGCACATTAGTTTGCCGTTTTGGGGGATGGGACGTTCGGTCTCTGCTGGCTACGTTTGTTTTCACTATGTATATAAATATATTTATAAAATCCAAACCAAAACGGCAAAAAGGCTGAGCGAGACAGGCTTAAAGGCAGGGGGGAGCAACAGGGTGAGGTAAGGGGTGGAAAGGGAGCCTTTTTTAACTGGCATGGGAAAGGATACGAGGAATTTGTTCGACAGAAAAGCAAAGCAGAATACGAGAAAATGGAATTAAAATCAACGTTTTATTAAATTATAATTGGAGAGGGAAAACATCACCAAACGCGAAGTGGAAAAGTAAATTAGGTAAAAAAAAAGTTGAGGACTGGGGGAAGGAAGGGAGTGTAAAACCGAGAGGATTTAAGGAGTGGGAAAAACAGGAAAACGCAAACCATTTCACCCATAAATACATCACATTAATAATAATTACGAAACGAAAATCTATATCGGGGCCGCTCGGACGTGCTCTGCTTGAACGAAGGAAATGTTGGTACGATTTTTGAGAGTAGTAGCTAATTTTGCTATTTTCTTTTGCATTCTCTGGTCTTTTTCCTTTCTAATTTAATTATATGATTTTTTCCATTTCTTTCCCACAGAACCAAGCAGAACCACGAGATTTTGGTTTTGTTTTCGTTAGTATGTAGAAACAATCTTGGCACTAACAGCTAAAGAATCGTTGAATGTACTATTGCAAAACATCACTAACGAGAACACCAACAACAGTGTGCAGTAGTTTTACTCCTTTGTTAATATCACACCTGGTTATTCTTAAGCAAAATATCTTAAGTGTAAGTTTAACTGTACTGCCCATCTAAACAGGGCAACACGCACAAACACAGCACACCAAAAAGGACGAAGGAAAGAAACATCAATTCATTGATCAGTGCCGAAAACCGTGGTCCGATTAGAGAAATGGTAAAAATTAAAGAGCGAGCGGTAAGATCAGATAAAGGAAATGGAAAAAATGGAGCAGAACATAGAAAAGCAAGACTAAAATGCCCCAAAGACCCGAAGGGAGGCGATTGAGCGGTGAAAAATATCATATGAATTCAATGGAGTCGATTAATTAGAATTAGAAGGAAAGAAAAACTGTAAGGAATAAACTAATAAAAGGATTTATGATACAATATTCAACTCGAATTTGATAATGATTATTGCAGTAAATGTTGCACAGAGTAAAAATGGCCTATGGTATGTATATAGCCTATGAGAAAGATGAGTCGGATTTAGCATGGTTATTAATTGTTCACATTTCGAGTAGAAAAAATAGCTCACGCACATGCAAGCAAGGTGTCAATTTAGTTCGTGCATTTTTTAGTAAGCTTTTTTATCATTGCAACAGCTAGTAAAACATTATGTGCAGGCAATAGCGCAAACAGTTTGATTTTATTATTTTCATAAAGTGAGGTGCATAAACCAATACTTTTATTTCATTTGCTGGTTTGATTCGCAAACCCTTCTGTCTGTGTTTATCTTTTCCGTTGAAGAGCTAATAACATTCGGCTTGTTAGTAGTGGTAGCAAAATAGCACATTAACTAAAGAAATACTAAATGCTATTCAGGTGCCACCTAAGAGACTGTTATTGTTTATAATAGCGCCAAGTAAAACTAAACAAAAACGATAGCATTCAAGTAACAACCACCAAGAGAGAGAAGAGCAAATGTTAGAGAATGGTAAGTAGGTAAAACGAACGAGAGCCAGCAAGAAAAACAAAACACAACCGCTCTAACAGCATTCAACAATAGACAGTAAAAGTTAGATGTAAAATAGAGCACAATAAGAAAGAAACAAATAGACAAAGATAGTTAGTTAGAAATAGAAAGAGAGAGAGAGATAGTTGGAATAAAATAGTTTCGTAGTCAGCGAGATAAACAAGGGGATACTGGCTTTGCTTTTTTTAGTTCATTCGTTCGGGTTCGCGTCTGAGCGATCTTGAGCGAAGAGTGTGTGTTTATGCTTTCGTTTCGTTTGATTTTTAGCTCTAAATTCATCCCCAACTTTTTATGCAATACCTCTTCAATGCTCTGAAAGTACACGAAATTAAAAGTTTGATTGAGCATCAAAAGCAATAGATTAGTTAACATAGTGGTTCAGGCATGAAGTAGTGAAAGGGGAATAAGAATTTTTGGACGAATGCGCTAGAGCGAGATTACTATTGAAATGTTTCCGTGAGCGTATAAACAAAAATGACACGAAAAGTAGTACCTAGAAAAAATGTATGATAGCTTTAACGTTGCTTTATCGTTTGTTTTCCTATAAAACGATCGTTATTTATAGCTTTTGTCATATTTTTTACTCATGTTTTGGCCAATTGGTTGAATAATACGTTAAGTGTCGTGAAAATGGCCAGATGAAGATGATAAGTATGACGCATCATATTGCGGAACTTACTCGATAGTGAAAGAATCAAATAAAAACTTCAAATTAGAAAAAAGAACATAGCATAATTATTTAGAAAACAATACAATATTACAAAACAATGTTACATCAACACAGAGAGAGAAAACAGTTGTGTCCATTCTCAATGCGCACAGCAAAGATTGGCTTAAAACAAAGAAATAAAGCAATCAGATATAATGACAAAAAGCAATAAAACACATCTAAAATCTAAAATGTACGAAACGAAATGGCAAAACGAAGAAATAAAAATCAAATAACAACACTGGCTTGTAGAGAAAACACACGTTAGAGGTGGTGAGAAACAAAAAAAACAGGAAAACACAATAAGGCACATAGAATAGATTTAGTTTATAAAACCAAAAGTAAAGAACAAATACATTGACTTTCTCAACTCATCTCATAAAACTCGAAAACGGAAAGCGAACAATTATCATAAAACAAGGAAAAGGAGATTAAAAGAAAGATAGAGAAGAGACAGAGTATGTGACCGGGTGAGGAAGAAAAGAGAAGAAACTACAAGAGCAAATTGACAATGTGGACAAACTGTCTCAAGAACAAAACAAGAAAAACCGGGAAACAGTAGATGTACAGGTAGTGTACAGTGTCATGAGGCGAATGTGGCGAAAAAATATTCGACTCATGCCGATAAGTCGAAAGTGAATTGTAAAGTGATTGTACGTTCTAAAACTTGTGACACATTCTTGCATTATAGAGAGATAGGGAGAGAGAGAGAGAGTGAGTGAGACATAAATCGAGTATTGTTTTTCTTTGTATTATTAGCAAAAGTGTAGAGCACAGAGGTAAGAAGTGTGTCCAAAAAATGTAGATTTATTCGTAAAAAATTGAGTCCAAAATAACTTAGAATAATCCAAGAAACATGATAATTGTATTGTATAGAGGTGAGATGTGTATATGTGTGTAAGTGTAAAAGTGTGTGATTTGTGAATTCTAAGTACATCTAATGGAGTGGATTAAGTGGGACAGAGTAAGGGCAGAGATAACAAAACGGTAAGACTTACCTTCGCATCATATCGCTTGTACTGATCGAGTCCAAGTCCTGGCGAACGTGAGGGCAGGATACGGGCGCCACGGGTGTCATGGAGAAGAGTATAAACAAATAAGTTAGTATAACTATGAACAATTGAACACACTGCTGCCACGTGTTAACAAAGGTGTGTTTAAGTGAAGAGAAAAAAGTGCTTAAATACTTTGCATTTCGTGGTGAAATTAAAACGTTACAGAAAGCAGTTAAGCGGTTAAATCACCTTTCCCATTTGTCACTTACAATAGGAAAAACATAGTTAGAGCGTGCAATTTAAATATAACTCTCTTATACAGTGCTTGCGGGTTACTCAAAATCAAAATCTTACACAGTAGCAAAAAAAAAACAAAAAAGGGAAAAATTAAATTGTTAACAAATAAAACCGCACATTGAGCTACGGCTACTACTACAACGAGTAAGTCCAAATACCCTCTGGTTGTTTCATTCCCGGTGTCATGCTAGTAAGGAAATCGATCGGCGTCATGAACACCTCGACGCCATCGTGAATGGTGGCAAAATAGCGGAACACCTTGTCGGGCGTGCTGTACTGACGGATCCGGTTCTCATATTCGATAATCTGCCAGGGGGAAATTTTTGGAGAGAGTAGTTTGACAACATAAGCGCAAGTTATGATTCACTGTTCAATGTTCAATATTAACATGGGAAGGGATGATCAATGGCCGGATGATGATCATGCAACAACTAAAAACAATACTCATTGACATGGAGTAGGAACATTTTTGAACAGTTGGGAAATAAATTACAAAATTATATGAAACAATACTCAAAAATAATAATCTTAATTGGTATTTGAAAGAAAAAGGATCCCTTTAACAAGAATCGGGTTAAACCGTTTAATTTTAGGGAACAATATTTGATCCATCATTTAGTTTGTATTGTACGTATTACGTCCCTAAATTACGACGATTATCAGTTACCCCAGAACCAACCGCTACATAATCGTATTCCTCCTTTTTGGACCCTTTAGATGCCATTAATTATCAACTTAAACATTTATACAACATTCAACTCTCTTTGCTAGCCTATTACTACTACTTTTTAGCGTTTACACACACGAATACACAAATGGCTATGTGTTTGTTAGTCGACATAATACACGTATAGTAATCTATCAGTCCTCGAAGCCTTCTGACCAGTCTTGTATGTTAAGACCCTCTTAAGACTTGCACTCTACTCTACATGGTGGAAAATGTTAGTATCCATTGAGCCTAAACACACACACACACATCTGTTAACGTACGTATACAAACGGATGAAAAATACAAATGAAAATGCAAAATTGCTGCCAACATTACCCTCCGGCTGTTTCATGCCCGGTGTGATCGCGCGCAGAAAGTCGTACGGTGTCATATAGACCGTGGACGTTTCGCCGTGTATCAGCTTGATGGTGGAAAAGTATCGAAACACTTTGTCCGCCGTAGCGAACGTGCGCAACCGGTTCTCATACTCGATGATCTTTGGTTTGTACACGGCGGCAGCAGTTGAGCAAACACAGCAAACAGTACACAGCAAAAGGCATTTTTACATCAAGGGCGGTGATGATGATCGTGGAGAGCAATAGAGAGAAAGAGCATGTGTCGGTTGACATTTACAGGCGGGCCCGTGGGCAGGAAGTGGACCACCACGCGTTGGGTGATTGTTTCGAAAGCGTGCGCGGTTGTGTGTATATGTGTGCAATTCGGGTATCGGAGAAGCAGAATTGGGTTGCGGTATCGACATCGACGGGAAAATCCAAACACGGATTTAAAGGTGTTCGTACGATTGGATGCGACAAACAGAACAGATCGAAAACCGCGAGACGTTCGCGTGCGCATCGAAGGATCACATAAAACGTAAGTGGGGTGAAAAAGAAAAATGGTACAATAATCACAATTATTTTATAGATAACAAAAACAAAATATGATAAAGAGTAACATCGAAACGATAGCAAAAGATAAAGGAGCGTTCGGAGGTTGTAATATCCGAATTTGAAAAAAAGAAAAAGATAAGCAAACGAAATTATAACTTTACGTTATATGCATGTATCGATGATATCTATTTTTGGGACTAGATAAACAAAGGGTGATCTTTCCAAGGGAATCATTTGGCATCGTCCGATTCCTTCCCATCCTTCCATCACATTACCTTGCGATCGCGGAAACCGATCTTTTCCTTACGACTCTTCTTTCTGCCCTGAGCATCGACATCGCTTTCCGCGTCGGCATCTTCCTCCTCCTGCTCCAGCTCCTGGGTGCCGTTTTGCTTGCCCATCTCCACACCGGCGTCAGCGTCCACCTTCGGCCAATTAATTGCAGCCCCGAGCCTGTCGCGGAAACGGAAAGAATACAAATCGGTCAGCTGAATGGCATAACACAGCACACTGGGCTGGCTCATTTGCTTACTTCTTCCAATCCAGACACGAGCCCACCATCACGCTGCACAGGAACACGTAGAACAGCTTCGTGTACAGGGGTTCCTTTTCATGCTGATGGCCGAAATTTTTGTATCCTCGCTGGCGCTGCCGATTGGAATCCTGCCAAGCAGTCCCGGGCACCACCCGCAGGGTGTGTTCGCCCGCCGCTCCAAGCCGTGCGGCCTGCGACGGTCCGCCCGAGAGCGTGGAAAGGAGCCTCCAGTGCGCTGGATGAATTCCATATCTTCCGGACAGCAGCACCGGATGAACTGGGCCTTTCGACAATCCACCGACACCACGGTTCAGCACTCCGGAAATTTGCCGCAGCAAGGCCATAGTCTCTCGCCTGTGTGTGTTTCACTGGTACGGCCGGATCGTTTGGGCTGTGTAGTAATAGTTACACCACATCACACGGTTAAACATACGAAAATTTCACATACAACACACGAAAAAGGGTTTTACCTTCACTGCCCCCCTAGAACGTATGGTTTAGATTTTGGCCCAATTTCAGATTTTCCTTGTGGAGAATACACACACACACACACACACGGAATAAAAGAAAAAACACCTGGAAGTGATTGCCCTATCGAAAATAATCAATTTTTTGCACGTTAAAAATAGAACACCAACGAAAACATTCCCAATGACACTGTTGACAGCTGCGCAAGGGCGCACAAGGTTGCTATAGGCACGGTGTTTGCAATCGTTCCGTTATTTTAAATCAATTTGTACAATTTATGGTACTGATTTAATATTCGTTTTCTAATTTCAAGTATTCTATTTAGATTTTCCTTTCTTTATGCAACTGTGACATGAATCAAACAGCCTCTTTTACAATACACTTGCCGCAAATAAACAATATGCGCACTAAAGACAGCTCACCGCTCCTGCAGCCATCTCGGGCCCCTGAGCGAACACACTCACATTCACCCAGAACTTTCTCGCTTTTCTGACAGAAGCTGAAGCTGAAACCGGCTACCGCGTAAATTTTCGACCAGACAAACAAATTGTTATCCGCCTCGTACCCAAGCAACGTTAGTCGTCCGTAAGGAAAACTTTTAAAGGTAATTGAAAGTTTCCACAGTTCACAATTTGCCAGGACAGCACTCACTCACAGTCACTTTTCTCTTCTTCTTCTTCTCCACAGCACAGGGCGTGTTTCCGTACAGCAACAACATGGAGTGCCCGATCAATCCGGCCGAGCTGCAGAAGCTCAAGGTGTTCATTAACCTTTGCCAGATGACCCCGCAACTGCTTAACCTTCCACAGCTCGAGTTTCTCAAGTCGTTCATCGAAAGTCTGGGCGGCAAGGTGCCGGAAGGTCAGCCCGACCTGGCCGGCATGATGGGCGGACAGAAGGCACCGACCGGTGATGGTGGTGCTGCTTCCGGCAAACCGGCTTCCGCCGAACCGGAACCAAAGCCCACCACAGCGGCCGCACCCGAATCGGACCCGGAGTCGGATCTCGAGCTAGACAACGAGGGCTGCGTCGAGCCGGACACGGAACCCGACCAGCCGATGGGCGTCGCGGACAAGGAACCGACGGAGGAGGAGTTCGACCAGGCGAACGATCTGCGTGCGCAGGCGGCCGCCGCGTACAGTGAGCAAAAGTACGACGAAGCGGTCAAGCTGTTCACCGAAGCGATACAGCTCAATCCGAAGAGTGCCCTGTACTATGCGAAGCGCGGCCAGGCCTACCTGAAGCTGCAGAAACCGAACGCGTGCATCCGGGACTGCAACCGGGCGCTGGAAATTAACCCCGACTCGGCCACGGCGTACAAGTTCCGGGGGCGCGCGAACCGTCTGCTGGGCCGGTGGGAGGAGGCGGCCAAAGACCTGCGGCAGGCCTGCAAGCTCGACTTCGACGAGGAGGCGGACGAGTGGCTGAAGGAGGTCACGCCGAACGCGAAGAAAATTGAACAGCACAAGCAGAAGCAGGAGCGCCGGCGGCAGGAGCGCGAGTTCCGCGAGCGCCAGGAGCGCGTCCGCATGGCACAGGAAGCGAACCGGAAGGCGGCGGAAGAGGGGGCCGGTGCGGACGGTGCACCGAATGCCGGTGGAATGCCGTTCGGCGGTGGTGGTGGGTTCGGTACGGAGGAGCTGCTGAACGCGTTCCGCGATCCGGAAATGTCGGCGGCCATGTCGGACATCTTTTCGAACCCGGCCAACATTTCCAAGTACCAGAACAACCCGAAAATCATGTCGGTGCTGATGAAGCTGTACTCGCAAGGGCAGGGCGGCGGGTTCCCGGGCTTCCCTGGGTTCGCGGGCGGTGCCGGTGGGTTCCCGGGCGGTGCTGGTGGGTTCCCGAACTTTGGCGGCTCGGATGGTGGTGCGGGAGCTGGGCCCGGGGCAGGTGCTGGTGCTGGTGCGGGGGCTGGTGCTGGTGCTGGCAGTGGCGGTGCACGCGTGGATGATTTAGATTAGAAACGTTTAGTGGTTTGAGTGAGAGTGTTTTCTTTATATATGAACTATCAAAGGCCAGTTGCATTTCGTTCTTTTGAGTGTTCGTTTTTTGTTTAAAGCCATGCCAGTTCAACTATGAGATTCTTCCTCAAATACAACACCCCGCAGCAAACTGAACAAAGGGAAGCGAAACCACTTCTGCTGTGAGGGATTTTAGTAGCTCAGCAACTTGTAATAACACCAGCATTTCCAGAGCATTAATCGTTAAACGTTAAATATACAAGCAATTTAAACACCAGCCAAGGGGAGAACGCATAATAATCTCGCGATGTAGGCTGTAGTTCAGTAAAATGCAAGGTTATAGAGTACAGAATAGGGAAGAACATTGCATCCAACAACACACATTACCGGCAAAACTGTCTTCTGAAGGAAGTTTCCAATTGGAAGAACTACAAGATGATTAAATAAACCTTATCAGAATAGCTTAAAATCGCCTTAACTTAACCTTCTTCTCGTGGGATCTTCTAAAAAGGACAAGATTGTCGTTTTTAGGTTTAAAAATCTCTTAATTCAACTCTTATCCATAAAACTAATAAACTTTATTGCGCGGAAGGATGCCCTCCCTTCACTGGTCAAAGATGTACGTCGGTTGCGGATTCATCACGCTCGGATTCAGCACGGTCGAGGCCGGCATACTGTAGCACATGTCGTACCCACCGAGGTCGTAGTGCGGCTGGTGCGTACTCGGCAGCGCAGCCGAATGATGGTACGTTGGCAGATAGTCGGTCGGGTAGAGGTTCGTCGCAGGTTGGCTGCTAACCGCCATCGGCTGGTGCATGATCGGCGGCTGCTGCTGGTGATGGTTGTGCCGATGGTGCGATGGATGCGCATAGCTATGCGTAGCGTGCAGATGGTGATGTTGATGCGACACGTGGCTGAAATGTTGCGCCGCCGCAGTAGGCTGTGGTGGTGGTGGTGCTGGCTGCGGAACGAACGTTTGCGCGTACGGCATACCACCGTACGAGAACGACTGGCTGTCCATGAGCGACGTCGCCACGGAAAGCTCCGAGCTGGCCGCACTGTCCAGGGACCGGTTTTCATCCACCTCGATCGAAAGCTCCTCCGGTTCCTCGCTTTCGCGGCCGACCGGTTGCTCCGGCGCCGGCGGTTCGGGGCTTGGCTCCTTCGGCCGATGCTGCTGCCGTATGTGGCGCGTCAGGGCGGACGATTGGTTAAACTTCCCGTCACACTCGCCGCACTGGTACGGCTTCTCGCCGGTGTGCACCCGCCGGTGCGCGATCAGGTTGGAGCTGTTGGAAAACTGTTTGCCACACTCCTGGCACCGGTAGCGCTTCAGCCCGACGTGCACCGTGTTCATGTGCGTGTTCAGGTACGATTGTTTCACGAACCCTTTGCTGCACACGCGACACACGTACCCTTTGACGTCGCTGTGCGTTTTGCCGTGGCTCACCAGCTCCCGGGCCGTCCGGAACGCTCGCTCACACACGGTGCAAGGGAAGTTGCGCTCGTCCGTGTGCGTTTTCCGGTGCGCGTGCAGATTGCTCGAGGTGCGAAACAGTTTGCTGCAGATTTCGCACTGAAACTGTCGCTCGTTGCTGTGTACTCGCATGTGCAGCCGGAGATTGCCGGCACGGTTGAACCGTCGCTGGCAAACGGTACACTGGAAGGGATTCTCTGCGTCGCCGGGTTGCGTTTCCTGCTGCTGCTGCTGCTGCTGCGCTTGATTTTCCTTTGCAGTCGCTCGCTTCCGGCCCAGCATTGGTTGCTTCCGGGCGGCCCTTTTCTGGCGAATGATTTTCACCTTCGTACTCTCGAGCCAAAGCTTCTCCTTGTGCTTGACGAGCAGCTCGTCCAGCTGGGATTTGCGCTTGATTTGTCGCTTCATTTTCACCTTCAACGGTGCCGCGGGAGTGTTTTCGAGCTGTTGCTCGATCGAACCACCGTCCAGCAGGCTTTCCGCCGCCGGTGGGATTATTATCGAGGCGGGATCAACATCCGGTCCGAATATTTCCTTCATAGCGTGATAGATGGCATCTTCCTTGTTGCTGGCCGTTGTTTCGTCCATCGAAAGAAGTCTAGAAAAAAAAACAAATAATCATAATGTTAGTTCTTAAAAATTACAAAATACTAGATCCACTTACTGCGCACTTTTGTCATTGCCAGTCGGAATGTTTAACATTTCGCGTAGCTTCTGGTCGGACGCTTCACACCGATTGCGGAACTCGTACGCCATCTCCAGCTTACAGAAGCAATCGTTGCATATCGTCGTCGGAAAACCATCCTTTTCGTAAATCTGAAGATGAAAGAGAAAATTACTGCACCACATCCTCGGTTTCATTCCAACTGTCCGTCCGCTTACCTGTATCGAAGCACAGCGGGTAATCATGGCCAGTGGGCTGACTGAGAGATGGTTTATTGCAAACAGGTCGACACAGGTACCGTCCTGCAGCCCCTGCAGGCACAGGCGACATATTTTGTGCAGATCGAACGGAACACAGTTAGCTTCCTGCGGTGAAGATTCAGGATATTTCAGGAAGTAGTTCGGTGAGTTTGGCTTTTGCATCACTTTGGCTTTGGTTGATATCTTAGCAACTTGTTAGAATAAAACTTAAAATCTGTTTTTCTAGCCAATTTCATAGTCTTTTAACGAAATAACTGCACATTTTATAATCGGTAAATCATTTCTTTTCATTAATTCGTTTCGTTCGAAAGTTTTGTTTATTTTGATTTGCAAGATTGGCTGTCAGCAGAGTGACCAGAAATATCGATTTATCTGTATTCCTACCGATTTTTTATATGCCTACCGATTCACAGATGACCGTCCTAAAACTACCGATTTTCCATTTATCCTACCGAAAATCACAGATTTTTTATTTTTCAGTCGTTTAAGCCAGGGGTCTCCAAACTACGGCCCGCGGGCCGCATGCGGCCCTCATGAGCTTATAATGCGGCCCACGATGACTTTGCCAGAGTTAATATAAATATTACGTTATTATGACTTATTCAAATAAAAATGTATTTTTTACTTTTCTTATACATAAATCAAGCTTTAGTAACACGAAACTGTATTAGTATCGTTAGTATTTTGTTGTAAAAACGAGATTTAATCGCTCACTCATCATTTAAAGGTAGCGTCAAATGGCCCTCAATATGGTTATTTTTGAAGCAATGCGGCCCGCGAGCTGAAAAGTTTGGAGGCCCCTGGTTTAAGCTTAATCTGTAGCACTTGAGATGCTGTTTCAAGGATTGCTAACCTCATTTGTTACTTATCGCGCTGATGCACGTTTGTTTGCCTGTCACTTTTTATTTTTATCCGTTATAATTTAATGTTCATAATAAATAGAAAATGTCAGTTGCGTGGATTCCGAGAATTGCTCGTCAAAGAAAATTATTTAAATTTGTATTTGAATCTCGCTGTCGGTGGTTAAAGCTTACCCGACAGACTAAGATAATGACATTTTCAGGCGAGGGGTAAGTAGAAACACACGGTGGGGGTCCGGCCCAAGATCGGATCCGAAGTCCGTTGTTTTGGGCTAAAAATTAAAAATGGCGGATGGAGCGCTACCACGGAAAGAATGCGCACTATTGCATGCCTTTAAAATGCAAGAGGCGCTCTCACTGAAAAGAACGCTCGCTCGCACTGTTTCATTGTATTTTCCTCATACCACTTTCTTTCCGTTTCTTTCGGCGTGCACTGCGCTAAATTGGTACCCCACTTGATTCCAGCGAGTAGCGCTGCGCTGGACTGAAACCCCCTCTCGCTCGTTTCTTTCTTAGCGTGCTGTGCGCTTCCCTTTACACGGACTTGGTGCACCCGAATCAAAAGAAAAACTTTAACACATCAAACTTGGTTTATAAATATTTTATCACTTTTATTGCAAATAACAGCACATTTCAACTCATACACACTTAAAAATATTTCACGACCTCGGTTAAAAAAACTGCCGAAATCCGTCGGCTCTTTCGATTCTTGCTGATATGTCAGTTGAAAAAACCCAGTAGCCGAAAATCAGTACCATTTAAAACTGAAATATCAGTTAAATAAATATTTGAACCGAAACTCGGCAACACAACATGCCGAGCACATACGTTAACACTGCTGTCATTGAGATAATCCGTCAAAATAACCGAGATTTCAGCTTTACTACTTGGATTAGCCGAGGCTCGGTATTCTATCTGTCATTCGCCATTCTGTTAATCTCGTGCTAATGAAACGAAAACCTTTCGGAGTGATGTTGTGATGTAAAATAAAAAATGTAAAAAAAAGTGAAAATGAGTCTCTCAGCGTGAAAAAAACGAGAATCAGTAGCGTGCGATCGAGCACAGGTATGGAGCGGGGTTGAGGCTAGGAAACTCCATCAGCGCACGCAACCGGTGCTCTTCAGAGCGTCGCTCGGAGCAGTCCCTATTCAAGGATCAGATGTGGAAGCTAATCCTTTTGGTTCAACCTTTGCCAGACCGTTCAAACTTCCAGGATTCATTTCCGGTCACCTACACGAGGTAAGTATCAACACTCGATCACATGAAATTTAAAAAGTGTTCACTCAGACTTCCACGCAAACAATGAGACCCCAAATTTTGAGTGATTCAGGCCGAGGGGTATGAGGAAGCTTGAGGAAGCACGGAGAACGCGCTGCGATGAGAGTTCGCATTCTGTTTTACACGCGCGCTTCACTAACACCAATACAAATACCGTGCTTTGACGAGCCGTCTGTGAATGTGTGTGTGTGTCTTCTTTCAGCGAGCTCAACTTGGAGCTGCTCGTCACATCGTGTTGTCTCGCTTACACTACAGCATCGAACCATCGCTCCGTATGTCCCCCCCTCCTACGCGTACAACACCACCAGTACAGCGCGACGCTTTGCCGGAGTTGGTTGTGCGCGTTTCGTTCTAAGTCCCGCGCGCAGTGTTTGTGCGTTGATGCGCATTTCGTTATAAGTCTCGTGCGCCGGTGTGTTTTGGTGAAGTGTGCAGTGAATAAACAGTGTGCACAGATGCACATGCAGTGCAGGTAAGAATTTGATGAACAGAGGCAACGCAGATTGTCGACAAGTTTCCCGCAGCCTGGCTCGACCCGGTATGACGTCATTCGTGAGTATGAAGGATTCTGAATGTGTACTTTAGTGTGTACTTTATGTTTCAATAAAGTGTTTAATGTAATAAAAAATGACAGTGTTTGTGTTTAGTTTTAGAATAAGTGCATGAAAGAAAACGAAAAACGAAAGAAACAACTATCTTTACATGTGTTGGTAGCATGGCTCGAAAGAACACAAACACATTGAGAAATGCAGAGCGCACCGTGCGTTACGGGTGGGGAGGGGGAGGGCTCGCGCGAGGGTGTAACTCATTCGTCGAAGGGGCACTGTATTTCGACAGCGTCACTCAAATCACTCAAAAAATACACTCATTTTGCCGGACGGGTTGTTTCACTCTGCCCGCTTTACAGAACCGTGCCTGTACCAGTGCCCGCTCCTTGTCCGGCTCATTTTCCTGTACCGGTATCACATCCAAACGCTGTACCCCATCCGGCGGTTGAATCGGCGCCTGTCCCAACGCTTTCCATCACATCAAAAAAACCCATTTGATATGCAAATAAAATCACTAAAATAAAAATAAAATGTTTTTATATTTAGCCGAAATCTCGATTTGCTCCAACCGAAAATCTCGGTTAAACGTAAATGTCAAAACAAAATGACATTAACCGAGATGTCGGCAACAGAAATTTAACCGAGATCTTTGCCGAGATCTCAGTTGTGCAGATCTCGGCAAAAATTAACCGAGATTCGGCAAAAAATTTTAAGAGTGTAGCTTCACACAATCTTGCTTCAAACCACACACATTATTTATAAAAGACGCACACTTTTTCATTCTCTATGTTAGTTGGGTAAAAATAAATTGATCGTTAAAATAATTGATTAAATTTAAATGGTTGCATTCTCAACAGTGCTCCTGCCGAAATCTGCCAATATAATCCAAATGGCCACAATGGCCTGCAGGGCAAAAGCTCGCTCGAAAGGTCAACAACCGTCGCAAAACGTCAAAAAACGACCGTCGCCAGCGCCTCGAAATCGTTGCGAGTTTCGCTCGCTGGCGACGTCGGTCTCAATTTTTTAATCATTGAACTACAAAACTCAGCCAAACAATTAAATCAATCTAAATAATCCAGCGAAAATCAAATGACAGCACGTACGATAAAATCGTATCCAAGGAGCACTGCTGCGGTCCTAAGCGGTCGCGTGGAGCCCCGAGAAAAAGAACTTGTCACCACTGAGAAAAAAATGTGCAGCTTAGTCCTTCTTTGGCTTAGAATTCCAATTTTCGGATCGACACTTCAGAAAAATCTTCATTTGTATAACCGCTGAACCAAATCTACACCATATCCTAAATAAAGGATGCATATTCTCGTAAAATAGAACTTTCATTTTGCGCATTAGCAACCCCCCCCCCCCCAATCCCGCTTAACACTTCTTTCGCTTCTACTTCTTTTAAGTTTCGAGTTTTAACCTACCGAAAACTACCGATAAAATTTTGATGCGCCTACCGAAAACCGCCAAAATAATCTGGCCACACTGGCTGTCTGCGCGCTCTCGACAAGGTGTATCTATAACAACAACGAGCTATACCGCCCTTTGATTTTTACACCAAGACACCTACATCTCACGTCTCTATTTTTATGGCAATATTTAAATTTATGGCAAAATATATTCCGTTACGAAATCTTCTGAATTTGCCGCGTGCTCTTTTATTGTGTTCGATTAAATTTTTTTTGGAAAAAAGTCAGAAAAGGGATTGTAACAGCATTCATTTTGCTTCTTGAAAGGGTATTTTTACTCTGTATTTTTCAAACAACTGCTGTCGGGAACGGGTAATGTATCAGGATAGTAGCAGAATCAGTAAAAGAAGGAATCGTTATAGATACTGTATAGTATCGGAATAGATTTATGATTCAACTCAGCAGTTACACAGGTCCAAGTACAGTTTACAGTACAGCGGCATGGATTCAGTATAAGTTCTAGGATGGAGGTAGGTGGGGGATCTGATGCAGGATCTGAATAGGTTCGGGATCATTTGCAGCATCGATTGGATTTCCAGGACTAATATGGATTACTAATATGGAAAACTGATCAGTGGCAGTTCCATGATCAGTTTTGGATGAGTATTTGAGTTCCAGGACTGGGATGAATTCTGTACAACATCCAGAACCGGTATAGTTCAGGAGATCTGATCTAGACCTGTTTAGATGGGCTATGGTTCCAAGAACCGTCATCGATTCATGATCTGTTTTAAGGTCTATGTGACTCTGAGCTCAGTTCCAGGACCGGTACGGACCCTATAAAAGTTCGAAGATCACCGTGGATTCTAGTTCAGTTCCAACACCGGTAGAAGTTCTAAATCTAGGTATGTTTGATATTTGAACCTAACACGTGAACACTATTCTTGCATTCCTACATTTTTTAATCCAAATTTCTTCAAATTGTTTTCAACTTTATCTCCCAGATGGTGAACATTTTTTTTCTAGTTGATTCGATACTAAATCCTGGCCCAATAAAGCAGTCAAAACATAGTCTTTGATTTACTTATCGTATTGTCTTATCGGACGATCAGCTCCAAAATGGTCCGAGTCTGAACGTTCCAAAAATTCAACCATCACCGTTGCGACCTTCCGTGGAAATAACGGATGGCCGATAATCTGCTGCTAGCTTGCAGCAGTGACGTAGTGCCTGGGGTTTTCACTGGGTAAGTCCAATCCCAACAGCACGATAAGTCCTGATAAGTTTCGCGGCTATCGATTGCAACCGTTATAAAAGCCTTCGGCCGGACCAGTGACCAGCTCTGTAGTTGCTGTTTTACTGTAGCGAAAATGAAATTGGCTGTTGCTCTGCTGTGCCTGGTGGCGGTGGCCGCTGCTGCCCCTCGTAAGTAAAACGATGTTGAGTTCGCTTTTTTTTTTAATTCAAAATGGTCGCTAATCGCACTCTCTTTCTCCAATGTTAAAGGTTCCCTCCAAGCGAAGTATGGCTTCCCGAGTGGACGCGTCGTCGGTGGTATCGACGCTCTGCCGGGTGAGTTCCCGTCCATTGTGTCGATCCAGCGCGTGATCCTCGTCGTCTCGACGCACATCTGCGGTGGTAGCATCCTGAGCAACTTCTGGGTCCTGACCGCTGCCCACTGCATCACGGAGAACCCGGCCACTGCCAACTTTGCGATCTGGGCCGGTACGCACAATACCGCTATCACCGAGGACACCCGCCAGGTGATCAGCGTCGCGAGCAGCACGGTCCATCCGGACTACCAGGGTGGTGTGAACCCGACCGATATCGCGGTGATGCGGCTATCCGCACCGCTTACCTTCACCCCGCGTATCCAGCCGGTGGTCCTGCCGGCTCCGGGCAGCACCCCGTCCGGTCCGGCGACTCTTGCCGGCTGGGGCTCGACCGGTGGCACCCTGCCGACCCTGCCCAACATCCTGCAGAAGGTGACCAAGCCGATCATCCCGTTCGAGGAGTGCCGATCGGCGGCCGGCGTCGATGCCCCGCTCGGACCGACCAACGTCTGCACCGGCCCGCTGACTGGCGGAGTGTCCGCCTGCTCCGGTGACTCCGGCGGCCCGCTCTACACGGTGCAGAACGGCCAGCAGGTGCAGGTGGGTATCGTGTCGTGGGGCTGGGTGCCGTGCGGCACGATCGGTTTCCCGTCCGTCTACGTCGGTGTGTCGCACTACATCGACTGGATCCAGAACAACACGAACTAGAACGGAGCAATGCGCGTAGGAATGATAATAAATGGTACACGAATGAAAATCTAACCACAGCAGTGGAAACTATTCAATGAATGTTTGAGTGTTTGTTTGATAAGAAAACTTGGCGTGAAATGTTGTTTGTTGATATCGTTCCAAGGGTAGCTCCTGAGGTCCTCGCAACTGTCGTGCAAGGGCTCTGACGTACTTTGGGTGGGTGCTTACATAAATAGGAAGATATCGGAACGGTAGCGTGTTAGTTACACGCGCCTGCTCCCTAACGCACGCAAGCATGAAGTTCAAATTTTGCTACGCAATACTGTTACTGCTTATCGGTGCGTTTGCGCTGGCCGAGGCGCAACCGGCGGGTGGAAGAGTTCGGCGTCAAAACATGGAGCAGATGAAGCCGTGGATGGAGTGGGGCTCGAAGTACGGACAAATCAGTAAGTAGCCGTTTAATCAGAGGGTGGTGTAGCTGATATTCGATTAAAGTCTATCTTTACAATTGGTTAATGTCTTCCAGTGGCAACGACGGTTATAATGCCAGCTGCTCAGGAAGCGGCCAGTATTGCATCCGCTGGAAGAGAAGGAGGTGGCGAAGGTGGCGGTGAGGGTGGACAACGCTAAGGGATCCTAGTAAACCCCGAAAGTCTGATGATCTCGAATCGATGCGATACTATGTGATTTTTTTTTATTGTAATGCCTTGTGAATGTAAAAATATATAAATATTCCGGATTGATTCTCCGGGGTTTGAATCTAAAGCTGTGAGTTTTGGTTGATCCACTCCACGAACGCCGACACGCGCGTTGTGATCGTCGGGTTGCCCGCCTGACCGCACGGGGACAGCTGCCACGACACGATACCGACGATCGTGTCCGTTCCATTGATCTGCTGTATCGCAGCACCGCCCGCATCACCTCCACAAGCCCCTATGCCACCGGTGGCCGGACCAAGACAGACGTTCCGCTCCGTCACAGGCCCAGTGCCGATCGCACCGCCCACCATCACCTGACATTGTTCGTTCGGCATGATCGCAACGTAGAACATCTGCAGCTGATCGGGCATGCTGGGCAGCAGGCCGCTCGAGGTCGATCCCCAGCCGGCAAACTTAACGATCCCGTCCGGGATGGTATCGATCGCCGGGAGCACGATCGGCGTGATGTACCGATTGTAGCCGAACGGCGACGCTAACCGTACGGTCGCAATATTGAACGGGCTGGCCGACCCATCGTACTGCGGGTGCATCGTGTACCGGAGCACGTTGATCGTCTGTTCGCTGGGTTCGAAGTTGTTGAGCAGCACCTTGCCCGCCTGCACCCGATAGCGGCTGTTCGGGTTGGAGAAGAAACATTCGGCCGCGGTCAGGACGTGGAATTGGTTCAGCACACTGCCACCGCAGACATGGCTGGCTCGGATCAGCACCAGCCGCTGGATCGATACCATCGATGGGAACTCGCCTGGGAGGGCACGAACGCCACCAATGAGCCGTTGCTGGGGCCGGTTGCCATCAGCGCTGGAAGAGGCTACAGGGAGGAAAGGTTAAACGATGTCACTTGGAGAACTTTTTGGAACTGTAACTGAATGTAACTTACCCGCAGCACAACCCAACAGGGCTACCAAGGCGAGTGTCAATATCCACTGCCGATACGCCATCGCTACGAGGGTTCGTGTTCTAGACAGTTCAAAGATAGAGGGCCTAATCCTGGTGCAACGGCATGGTGGATTGGGTTTTATAACTCGCCCCAGGATTATCTTATCTTCTGCGGCTTGCAGCTACAGTGCAGGCACAATTGGCGGAAGAAGATCGTCGATCAGTCTTTTGGTTGAGGTTGGGCGATAAGATATTGCGATGATTAATCGATGCTCGGTAGCGTTGGATTCGGATATGTCTCGCTTTGATGTGCGTTGCTGTGTATATGTGTCATCAGAATCACTCGTCCAAACGCTGGGAATTTAGGGAGACTGCTTTTGGATTGCTTTTATTAATGTCAAAATACCGGTATTGGGTGATTAAAATTCCCACCCCCCCGTTATCATTTTCAGCACCGTTATCTTCCCAATATCAGACGTCCGATTCTCTATTTTCCCCTCCGCATATTCAGCTCTACACAGCCGAATTTGCCTGTATCCAATCGACGAAGGCGGACACGCGCGTATAGATGGACGGTGTGTTAATGCCACCGCACGGCAACACATTCCACGTAATGATGCCGACCTGCAGGAACGTCCCATCCGGAAGATGCTGCACCGCACCACCGCCCGCATCACCCGTACAGGTCGAGATGCCACCGCTCAACGGTCCGGTACAGATGTTCCGCTCATCAAACGGTCCACCCGGCCCACCCAGCACACTCAGACACTCGTTCCACGGTACGAGCAGTACGTTGATTTTCTGCAACACATTGGAGAAGTTGTTCCCGGGCAGGATGCTATTGGTGGTCGAGCCCCAGCCGCCGACACGCACCAGCCCGGTTGGGATTTCATCGAACGCCGGCAATGCTACCGGACGAATCAGATTCGTGAAGAAGAAGGCGGACGAGGTGCGGACCTGCCGGTAAGCGAAGCACAATGTTAGGCCTTTCTCAAACTCCTGACCGGCCAACGGGCGCTGCCCGCACTTACCACAGCGACATCGAACGAGCTAGTACCGCCGGTATATCCCGGATGCATTCGGATCCAGAACACACCGAGCACCTGCTGCGTGTCAGCCGGCCGGTCAATGCGTAAATTGCCGGCCACGATTTCAAACCTCGAGCTCTGGTCGGTCCAGAAGCAGGAGGCCGCCGTCAGTACGTGCAGCGGGTTCAGGATCGTACCGCCGCACACGTGCGTCCGGGAGGTTAGGAACGCGCGCTGGATGGACACCTGGTATGGTAGTTCGCCCTCGAACGCATCCGTACCGCCAAAAATTCTGCGCTCTACCGGGTTGTGTTGTGGTTTCAAACGTAAGCACGAGGCGAGTGTGGTGACAAATCAACCGTGCCATGTTACTTACCGGGAGCAGCATCAACGACAACGGCAACGATGCCCGCAATCGCCCACAGCACCAACGTAATTGACTTCATTACTGCAAATGATCCGTTGCATCTTACCGCCCGCCGGCTTTATCAAGGTTGAAACTCATGGAGATTGTTGGTTTATCGTGTTGCAAAAATGGTTTTATTTTTGCTATCCAGAAAAAAGGGAAGATTTATCTTATCGCGTATTTTAAACGGGGGACCTTAATCGTGTGCGTTAATTGACCCCGATAATGGACAGAATCCCGTCGAGATGCGGCGCAACACGAACGTGCACCGATGGGCCCGTACCGTAAGGGGCGACCGTCCAGCCCGTTACCGCCAGCAGGGTGTAGGGTTGCAGCTCGGAAGCAGCAAACATTACCGGTGCTCCCGAATCACCGACACAGCGCGACGACGGACCACCTGTTGCGGTTAGCAGCATAGTCGTCACAAATCCGTTATCGGTACAGATGTTACGTGGTTCGAGATAGGGGGCCAGAGCAGGCCCCAGACGGTACTGACATTCGCAGGCTGATAATATCGACACCTCAGCCAGCTGTGGTCAAATGAGAGGTTTTGTTTAGGAGGGATTAGTGCTTATCGCCGCCGAACAAACACGCTGGAGGATTCACATTCAGAAGCTTTCAAAAGCCCAATCAACTCGGGAAAGGAATCGCTCAATCAAATCCCCCTATATCTTTCAACGTTTTATCCCTAGCGAGTGTCTATTCCCTGGATCAATAAGAAGCCACTTTACTGTGTAAAAACGTTCCATTTCAAATGAGCTGCACTCCAATCCAAATCAATATCCGTACCTGAAGCTTTGAATTCCACCAACTCCACCGTTCGTCCATTGGTCCGTAGCGGACGAGGGTTGCGGTCCCTGTGGAAACTTCCACCCCGTCGTATAATGGAATGGGCTGCACGTTGCTCGTAAAGCTGAGTGCTCTTCCCACTCGGAGCTAAGTATGGACAAAATGAAAGCAACTCCCTGGTGAGAGGCAACCCATTTCCCTTCGAACAAGACTTCCTTACCAGTGCAAGATCGTTTGCCGTCGGTTTGGATGCAGCCGGTTGGTAGTAAGGAAGGAGTGCAATCTCCACCACCGTTCGATACATACGGATACCGCAAACGATTGAAATTGCATCCGGCGCAAGGTCGGCCGTACACTGTCCGGATGTTAGCAGCCAGTTCGGATTCAAGATGGAGGCACAGCATCGGTGGACGCTTTGGAGACGAACGGAGCACACGAACGGCATTTCGGATGGAGGAATTTCGGGAGGCACGTCAGTACCTACGATACGATCTTCTGGAGAAGCTTTTTTTTCGTTGAAGCGTGTGCCATTACCAGCAAACAAAGAGTTCAAGGTCAATTGGAGTGTTTGTAAGTGTTCCTCCCCAAAAACACGTCTCGTTAGCTTACCCGCACAATGATGGACGAAGTGAAGAATTGTTACTAGAACCCAAGAGCACCGACCTGCGTGGGGCATGTTTATTCGTAAGCTGTACTTGTACTGAACCGTACTCCAACAGTATCCCCCCGGGAATGGGATGCTGTTCGGCGTTAGCGGTTGACAAGCGGAACAATAACCTGAACAATTCGCAAATTGCACTCACGCAATGGGGGTTTGGGGGCTTTGTTGCAGCGCTGCATTCGATCCCAATTCGCACGACAGAAGCCCATCAACCGCAGTAGTCTTTGTTGTGTACACCATAGGGTGAACGTGATGGTAATAGGCGCCAATCTCACCTACCCATAGTAGATCCGGCCCAGTTCCTCGCTGCTGCCGGCGCTTGGTTTGCTCTCGTCGGAAGAATTATCACCGATGGCACGCTGTACAATGGAGGGGGCATTACGTGGAACATTAGTACAAATTAGCACTAAAGCTGCTACAGCTTCCGGTACTTCAGCTATGACTAGTGGTATTGTGGCATAGTGAATGTTGGGTCTTATGGTTATTTTTATTAAGTAAAAAGCTGGAAGTTTGATTTATCTGCTTGTTTTGTTAATAGTAATAACCAGAAAACTCAAAATTCCACTTTAACACTACCTGTATACGCTTCATTACCTGTAGAATATTCTTCAATGCCTGACCAGCCGTGGCCGGTCGCCCAGTTGGTTGTAAATCGTTGAACGGAGAGGATTCTAGGTTTTAGAAATGTGATGTAAATTCATTTTCCTTCCATTCTGTTTCCAAAATACACCCATGCACTTACCAGCAGTGTCGAACTGCACAAAGAGAAATACGGCCACTGCAACAAATAGAAACACTTTCCAATTCAACATGATCGCTTTCGGTAGAAGATATTCAACGGGATGTAATGAACAACTGTACTCGACAAGAACTGTTTAATAACTGACTACCGTGAGCAGATGTAAACTCCAAACATCAAATTTCCGCTGCGTGATAAGGTGATAAGCAATTCAAAAAGACAACAAACAGAATTTGGAATGGACCATCTATTGGAACGCAAATTTCATGGGCGAAAGGTTATCGCATTTAGCACACTTTTGAGTATTTGCGGAGTTGTGTTGTGGTATTATGGTGGCGAGACGAGGAACAAACGTCTAATTCCAAAATAGAATGCATTCGAAGCAAAGATAGAGAGTTGCCGTTTTCTTTCCATTATTGACGTAACTACATGATAAGTACGTCATCAGGTGGTCAGTAGAAGTAAAGTAGGATCGTTTTATTCTTCTGTAAATAAATGGAATAGCAAATAATTGCTTTTTCGTTGCCCTCTTAACCCATTGCGGCAGTGTTGTTTTTACAGTTTGAGTATCTTCGTTGAGTCTAAAGTATGTCGTTGGGATATAAAATTTCATTTCTATTCTAATGGCAGCTTGTTGCGTTTGTTTTTCTCCTCCATCTAAGCTTTCTTAGTCTTCGCTGCAGCAGCCGCTTTGCTGATCTTGTTCATCTGCTTCAGCAGCTCCTTGATCGCCTCCTTTGCTTCCTTTTCGTTCGAGATGGATTCGTTCGAGTTTGAGTTACTTTCGCTGCTGATCGAGTCCACCTTGACTGCCTTGGGCTTGGCGGTGATGTCATTGTGCAGTTCCTCGTCACTGCTCGACTCGGAGGAGAAGCGTACCGGACGGTTCAGTTCCTGAGTTGAAATTGAAGGATAAAGTAGGTGTAAATCATTTATTTCTTGATATTTGAGTCTCTATTATAGTCACTGTTCTAGTTCTCCGAGGTAAATTCTTCATGTCAAATCCAAATGTACATTCTATTTATTTTTCCATTTGTCTATTTGCCCGGCGTTCAGGTAATATTCAGTTATTTTGGTGATGTTACGATAAGAATGGACCTGTGACGGGTTTGAATCTAAACCTGGACTAAACCTTTGCATTCTTTTGGATTCCAATCATGTTCACAGTCACTGTCATTATCCGCAATACAATGCTGTTTCAAATTTTCATTTAAATTTAAGTTGCGGTATTTATTCTGTCTTTGGTACCAGTCCCTGTCTCTGTATCTGGCAATAGTCTATCATTGTCTGGATCTTGTTTTTAAACTGAATAAATCCTTTAAACTTTAATATACTTTAAACAAAATCAGTATCCTTGCCTATTACAGTCCATACCTGAATAAGCTTTCCCCTGGAGCTACGTCCCGAGCTTTCCTGAAAGGCAGCCGCCAACTCCGGACTGATCGCACCGAGCTTTTGGTTGGGATAGCGCACATAGACCGGCACGTAGCCACCCTTTTTCGGGTAATCCTTGTACTTATCTGGCCGAGCGTCTGCGTTCGGAAAAGGGAATTAACTGGATTAATTAAAAAGCTCTCAAACTAAAACAAACAATTTCTTCAACAACACAACAGTACAAAAAACGCTTTTGTAGATTTGTTTATATATTTTTTTATTTTGGTCAGTTAGCTCCTCCATTCAACCATCCATTTTTGCTTTATTGGTATATGCTCGAACGATCGTTCCGATGCCGACACGGCATTTGAGGGGAAGGGTTAAAAAAGAGAGTGTGGTCATGCGTTTATAACGAAATAAATAACATTGGACGTTTGTGCATCGTTCGCACACAGAGGTAACTGTGCCGGGTTAGTTTCACTAAAAGCTGGAATATGGGTGGATTTCGTCTGCTGCCTCCATCTGCCTTTGTAAATGGCATTTTCCGTTTCTCAAACGGTAGGTTTGGGTGCTGGTGCCGCATGAGGCTTTACCGCTGAACCTGCCAGCAAGACCTTTTTGTGCTCATCCGAGGCCGAGTGTGAGTCAACCAGGCTGGAGGAGTGGGCGACTCCTTGATCTGCCTGCAGTGCCTATTTAATTGAAGGATATAGTAAAAGAAGTGCACCGTTTTCTTATGGTTTATTGATATTTGCTCGAAGATACAATACCTGCGCTAGCTCAGCACGACTGATCCGTGCGACGGGCTCACGGAACGCGGCTGCCAGCTCCGGATTGATGTCGGCCAGCGGTTGATCACCGAGCCGGATGTAGACCGGGACGTAACCATCGCGCGGTTCCAGCACCTGATAGCGGGGTGCAGCATCTGCAGAAGTGTTTGGCATGGTTTGTTTTGTTGTAATAATGTTGTTGGTGTTGTGATCGCGATATTCAAGCTTGAAGATCACGCCCTCGCGAGTAACTTTGTACAGTGTATAATGCTAGTGAGTCATGCAGTGAGTGCTAGTGAGTGTGTGCTGATTTGTTAGTGGAAGTTGGATGGTGTTGGGTGAGTAATGTGCTGTACAGAATGCTGCAAAGAACAGGTGAAGACAACTTTTTCCACACACAAGAAACCTGACCAGTCATCGCACCGAAAACCCAAACCCCCAAGATTGATTGATCGCTAGATGATGGATTGACGCAGCAGAATGCGAAAAACGGCGCGCAAGATTCCATTCCATTCCAGCAGCGATGAGATCCGAACTCTAGCCTTTTTTCTTTCGCTCAGAATCAGAATCTTCCTACAAAGAATGTTGAGCGCAGGAATGAAACTGCTGTAGCCAAGTCACCGACCGCCCGATCGTTCGCGGAGGCTCGCGGGCACTTTATTTGCACTAATGACGATAATGACGGCCACGGATAATGATGATGAAGAGCATGATTTCATAAACGTTAATGGCGGCCGTGCCGGTTCTTTCGGACACTTTTAACTAGTACCGCGACAGCTTTCGTCGATGACGGTGACGACGGTTTATTGTGCGCAAAGTCCGAACTCAGGCGCTGGTGGAATCGGAATTCTTCCCCAAGTAGTTGGACATGGTCGTAAAGAGGTTGGACTTTTTCCTCTCGCTTTGCTCTTTCCAAAGTCTCCAGCTCTTCCACGCTCTTCACTGATCCGAGCGCGCGTAACGGTGGTTAAATTGTTGCAATTCTATTTAGCAGAGTCTCAATTTAATAACCATTGTTGCGGATCACTCAATTGCCGCTAAATGCTTTCGAGCGATCGTTTTGTTGCACCGTTAGCTTGCGCGAGCTCGTTGCCTTTGTTGGTTGCCGTTTTGCTGCCTCGTTTGGCCCAGAAGGTTCAAAGGCGATGGTGCTCCGGCAGCATACCGGTCACGAGTTTCGTGCTTTGCGGTGAAGAATTTAATAACCGTGAGGCATTTTTACGACTTGTGCTGGGCGCGATCGTGCCGTTCAGTATGACTAAGTGCCTTGTCTGTTTATTGACGTTCAAATAGCTCTTTTAGCATAATTTAATTAAAAACGAGTTGCACTGCTTTGGGAATATGTTCATTTCCTCACTCAAAACCGGACCTGATAGTAGGCATTAGCACTCCACTTCGGTTGATAAGTAGCGAAACTCGCTTCGCAATCAATCAATAGCCAAAGGGCGCAACACACGCAGTGCATGGAAATTATTGTCATTTGCAAAGCAAAAACCTACGCCCTTCCCGGACGGGTGTGTGCACCCTTTTCGTAAGGGTGGCCTTCGGCGGGTGGAGTCAACCACGAGCTGCCACGAAACTCGTTTAGCTCCCACCACCAAAGCTCCCAGCAGGTTCAGAACGTTCTAGCCACCGTTGCTGTAAGTTTGATCTCGTTTCCCTTTACCCAAACCAGCACCGATATATAGGCGGTCGTGTGTGATAAAGCGAACTAAAAATAATACGCAGCAGCAGCAGCTGCGGAAAACTAGTTTCTGTTTTGTGCGGGTGCCGTTCCTGCTGCGCAAAAGTGCAGCGTATTTGCATTAGATCTCCCCCCACGCCGTGTGGGCGGGTGACATTGACCAGGCTGGGAGGGAAAATTCCCACCAGCACGATAAAGCTCACATTACTTCCGAGCCGGTGTGTGCTGGGCAGGAAGTGTCGCTGCGTTTGCGAAGCAAACTGAATCACAAGTGTAAGTTATTCGTTGTGTTCGGGTGGGTAGTGAGGTGTCTTGCCGCCAACCCGCTCGATGCACCCATTTGATGAGAAAGGGGAAGTGGGAGGGGGGTGAAACAATAAAAATTGCCCATCCAACTGGTAATGGGTTGGAAATAAAAGCGGCCGAATGCACCGGTGGAATGCAACGGTGAGGCCATACAAACGGCACCGGTCAGCTGGAACCGGTTTACGCGCGCCCGTGTGTGTGTGTGTGCATCTGGTTGATCGAATTAACGAGCTGCGGCGCTGGTAGGTGGTCACAGATTTGTATGCCGGCAATCGTGCGCCTTCTGCCCGAAACTGCTTCGAAACACGCACGGCGGATGCGGCTGAGGGAGGTTTTTAATTTTTTAAAATCTGTGGGGAAAAACTTGCAGGAAGTTTAAACATTCTGCACCGTTCGGTGGGAAGAGGAGACGAACGACATTTTGATGTGGTTAAGAATGGGTGCCAATCGGAGCCGGCAAATCAGCGGCATTGCATATGTACAGCGTGCTGCATTAGACTTGGTACACGGAGCAAAAATTAAATAAAAAAAACGCAAAATACATCTAAACGGTTAGCATTATCACCTGCCATTGGGTGTCATTGGGAAATGAAATTCTACGAATAAGAAATGAAACAAATGATATTGGTTGTGATACAAAACTGCAATATTGTTTGCAAATTGCAGTAAAAAAACAAAATCGCAAAATATTCGTATTGATTTTTGAAGAGTAGCTGGTTTTGTTGCACAAATTTAAAGTGTGATAAATGAAATTTGATTTCTTCTCAGATTCTATGTTATGCAGGAGTAATAAAAGTATAGTCAATTTGTTTCAATTTTACACTACTTTAATGTTGTGCATTGATAGATTGAACGAGAATATTATGTATTTTTGGTATAACAAAAAGTCAATGCATTGGGATACTATGCATGCTTAATACGTGCAAATAACCAGCATAACCTTTAAAATAACAGTTAAACTCTTTTCTCATTCGGATTAAAAATGATCCTAAAAATCATTCTTGTAATATATCCAAAGCTATGATTTTTTTTCAATCATGCGATAAGCGATTTAGATGCATAAATAGCATCATATTGTTGGCAGCTCGCTTTAGTTCCCACATTGGTACGATGGGTTGCCCTCAGATCCCATCTGCAGTCGGTTTCGTTTAGCCTGGTTGTCGCTAGTCTAAAGCTGAGCGCTTCCAAACCAAAGCGCTTCTACCAAAGCTTCAGCTGATTGCCTTACGAAGGATAGCGTAATTGTCCGTCCCTTAGCGATGTGCCAGTCGGGGCCAAATTAGGGTGCAAAATTTATTGCCATTTTCTCCTCATTAGAGCGCAAAAACCAGACTGCCACGCAACATGCTGAGGCAGCGCTGTGCAGCGGGACCAAGCCGAAATGATAATCAAATCGACGACCTTAAGTGCTGATTGTATTAGAGGTGATTTTGCACAATTTGTGGTATAAAACAATTCGTTTCTAAAAGAGAATACCCTTTCAAGGAGTTTTTTTCTTCCTCAAGTGCATTTGTGCCGCTTCTTACAGCGGATAGCGAATGTCTCTGGTAAGAATTCGCATTGAAGTTATCATCGTTCCGACCATCGCCTGTAGAAGGCTAAGCCATTGACCGGCCGTAGAACTTTCCCGGCAGAGTTTTGCGAAAGAGAGCTCTTGCTCGCCCGTTCGCTGATGCAGTCCACCCAACCCTTTAGCAAAGCCAACCCAAAAGGAAGACACGAAATGAAAGGAAAACAAGAAGCCACACTGGCCATCGGGGCCGGTTGCTAATTATTCCGTGCAGAAGTGTTCTACCGCGGCTCGAGTGCGGTCCCGCGAATGCACGGCCAATGTTTAGGTTTGCGTTTATTTTGCGTTTCGTTCTTTTTTTATTGAGCTTTCCGTTCCCCGTTTCCACCTTTCCGTCCAACTTCTTACCGCTTTGCTGGATGCTGGGCAGAACCAAAAAGGAAGGAAGAGCTAAAGCAGAGGATGCCAACAATAAAATAAAAGGTGGCCAACAGCGCAGCAAAAAAAAAAAAGCAGATACTGCTGCTCCGAAACGGATGCGCGTGATGCAGAGAGCGAAACATCTTGGCAGCGTTCGTTGTTTTTATTATCATTTTGGCCCCCTGCTTCGTGAAGCTTTCGTGACCATGGCAACTGTGGCAACTTTTTTTTTGAGAAGGGAGGATGCTCTCCGGCGAGAATTGATGCGAAAAATAAGGTGAACGCCAACCCGCACGACGCAGATGATGGTGGTCAGTGTTGGGAAGAAAATGAGCCTCCATCGCTTCTGGCCAGACCGGGATGGTTAATTATGGCTGAACCCGCACGATGTGAGGATGTGAGGGTTAAAGGGGTTGAAGCGTTCTGTATGTCGTCTACACAAAGAGTCAGCTTTGAAGCGCTGAACATTCAGAGAGGGGAAAAGAAGTTCACGCAAAACAAAACAATATTTTTGGTCTTTAACGATTCATTCAGGACAGGATGGGAATTTGAGGAGCTAGCAGCAAAACGAAGAAACAAAAATTAGCTAATAAATGGCTGCGCCAAATTGGCCATCAAATAAATCGGCAATGGTTTGCTTTCTAACTGTAACGTGTTTCGCGATAACCCGCGGAAGATAAGCCGTTCTTTACGAGTTATGAAAATAAGAGGCTTTAATTGACCGTTCAATATTTTTTATTTAAAAATTATGAGCAATAATTTTCAAAGGTAATACATTGCTCTCATCGAGCTTCTCACGACTAAAGGTGATCTCAATGGTAGAGCAAAGATCTACCGTGATCGATATCGTGCCTGGAGCTATAAACGGACGTCCTTGAAACGGCACAAGGCAGCTCCGGCTGGACCGACAGGGACTGCCATATCGAAGCACAAATAAAAAAAAGAGCAAACTATCCAACGCCTCAACTGATTAGTGAGCGTATTAACTAGCTTGTATGACAGGAAATAAGGTGGACCTAGCCCTCAGCATTATTAAAGTGGTACGTGTGGTCGGTTTGTTGTTCCAGCTCCGCGTTCCAGCTCCGTTAAGGGTCACGTCACGAACTATGTTAGGGTTAAAGATTCATCAAAGATTCGATGTGGTACTGGTGGCTGGTAGTTTTTATTCTCCTCCGCCACCATAGCGTAGGACATTGACATGAATCATCGGCGGATCTTCTGCCATTCATTCCGTTACTGTGAGATGACCTTGCCGGTGTCGATCGCGAGTACCCTCACCAGGTCGGGCCTGGTTAATGGCATCATTTCTGCAGTAAATATACACGCATACGGGTAGCCCCAAAACCGGTGCTATTTGATCGAAACGATGCTTTGGGTGGTAAGTAAACATCAAGCACAAAAAAATGAAGAATACTCACAACAAGTCTCTCCGCGCGAATCAAACCGTGTAATGATGCAGTTACGTTGCAGAATTTAGACTTTACATTTCAAAGTGGTATTTAGAGCGTAATTACATTGATTTGAATGGGAAACTACCAATACAAAAAGACACAATTCTAATTCCTCACTCAATAAGAAACACAAAATAAGAAATACGGACTTGTGAGGAACGTGTAGATACAATATCTATTACCCAAACAAGCTGCCAGTAAATCAAGCCAAAAGACTCAGATTAGAAGCTCAGTCTTCTTTGTTCGCAGTGATCTGCCAAAAAATAAAACATAAACCACCACAAGCTCCCTCCAAAAACCCCTCATAACACATGTTTTACGGCCATTGCGTATGAGTTATTACCGTAACCTTCCGGTTGGCATCTCATCTATCATCATAACGTGTCTTATGCCGGTGCCCCCGGTGTACCATACCCGGGGCGTTCGGTTATAGTTCAATAAATTTTAACTTCCTTGTTTGCGTTTTTTTTTTTTGGCTCGCTAACATCATTATAGAACTTGGTGAATTGATATCTTCCCTCCTCTGGTGTTCGTTTCATGCACCTCTTTTGATCGCCAAAAAAAAAAAACACACACACAGGCGTATACTAAACACAGAGGGGTTCCGTTAGCTTATTTCCATAAACATCATAAAAATAAAAGTCAATGACGGTGAATGAAGAAGGTGTGAACGATGGGTTGAAGAGAAGAATGAGAGAGAAATTTGCCCAGAATTTTGTAAACGCTTCTAAGTTAATAGAGCCCACAGCTGGTGCACATCCCTTGACGTCTCTGTGCGAAAGGGAGAAGAAGTCGTAACTTTTGCACAGCTCGTGGAACACGGAAAGCTTGAGGTGAAAATGTATGTACACATGCAAAATGTTGGGAAAGAAGAAAGAATTGACAGGCTTTAAGAGACATGCAGAATTAAAGACAGAGGATCGGATAGGATGGCTAGAGACTGTATATATGTTTGTGAAGTAATAGAAGAACGGAAATCTTTTGCAGATGATGAAGATATGTACACGGAACGAATTACACGATATGAGATGTCACTATTTACAAACACACTTTACACTAGAGTACACTCACGGTAATGTATTTACAGATGAAAATGGAATAGAAGGACATGCGCATGCAAAACCAACGCTATCTAAGAGTAGCGTTCTACCGCGTCCTACAGACAGCTACCCGAGAACACTTGATCTGATTCTCAACACTTACCACCGGCGTGCATCATCAGCGCGGCGATCACCAAACAGCTCAGAATCATCCACTTCATCGTATTGGCGTGGTAGGGGATTATGATTTTAGGCACCAAAACACACTGCCAGCTGTTGCTCACTCTTCCGCGATTCTGGGACTCACTCTTTGCGTTGAACTTGATCACTGCACCACACGTGAACTGCAAGCAAGGTGAGAAAAAAATGGGACAATGCAGCAGGAACTAACCAGATTCAAATAGGCACAAGCACACACAAACACACCCTCAAAAACACACAATACACTCGCACAACAGTCCGTTCGGTAGGCAGGTTCGCGTGTAAATGATTGATCGCGACCAGATCGTACCAGTCTTTAAGCTTTCCAGACACACGAGAGTGAGATCAAGTGACTGAGAGCAAGAGAAGGAGAGAGAGAGAGAGAGAGATCACACAAGTACGAGGGAGAGATCACGACGAGCACACACAGCAATCCGGAATCTTATGGGGTCGGATCGATCGATCAAGTTGATCGCGATTCGATGCTGACTCAGCGAATCAGCAGCACCACCGGCGCACCGTTGTCGCCTCAGGCGAGATCACCAGCCAGATCTTTGAAGGTGGAGGCGAATTAGTTCTCCTCGCCAAAACCGCCTTCCCACTTGCTGACGGAAAGTGTTCTCCGACTCTTTCCCCTCTTGTTGAAGATCTCACACACTGAGGGGATGATTGCAATTTGGACCTTCTTTTATAAGATGTTCCCCCCGGAGGGATATTGTTTTGGAGAGCTGCTAACCTCCCCGGAGAGAATGGCGACCGCGTGTAGACGTGGCCCCTTGGCGGACCGTATGCGAATAGTTTTTTGGCGTTGTTTGCTTTCCCTTGTGTTGCAGATGTGTTCTTGCTCTCGCTGGTAGAGTTACCGAGCTGCCTCTCGCCGTTTGGGGTGTGTTGCAAGAGCAACAGTGAAAGGGTTTGATTCAGAAGGTGTGTTTGTTGGGACCGGAGCGTAGCATCACGATGCGTAACTGTGGTTATTCTGTGGGCTATTAAGACTGACAACAAACTGCTACTGCTGCTGCTGCTAACTGCGTGTCTTGCTTGGTTTCCACGCCGTTCTTAGCTCATTAGCGAATTCTGGCGTGTCGAGCATTTCGGGCTCAACCTAATCAGTGCGCTTTGAGCCAGAGCAAGAAAGTCCAGTTAACCTAGATTTATGGGATAGTGGTGCTGTGTGTGTATGTTTTTTTTTTTGTTTTTGGCGAACACGCGTTCTATACCTCCTGGAGCGTTAAGTTACACGCGCACACAATTTGTCCGTATCTTCTCTTCCCCCCACAAAGGGGCTTGTACGATGGACCCCGGGATGCCACTTGACAACCTGCTCGACCTGCTGACCAGTGAAAACAAACGAGCAACAGAAAAAAAGAGCCAATCCAAGAGAGTTTACAGTTAAACGACAGCCGAATGGAAATGGATCAAAAGTGAAACACAACGCCGAAGCAACGGAGGTGGAAGAAATTGGATCGCTGCAGCAGGCCTGAGCGTGCCTGTTCCCCGTTCCGGTGGAAGAGGGCGAGCTTTCACGGGCAGGAGCAGCGGGGAAAGAAAGATTTGACACTCAGCTCTCATAACACTGGCCAGCAACGGGTAACGGGGCGGTCGCGTAAAACGGTGTGAAGAATTCATCCACCGAAGAAGGTACGCTCGCGCGCAGTACTGACCTACCAGAGACCTTTCGTTGGAGCTGCACTGGCTAAGCCGGGGCTTTGCAGCGGTTCTTTCTCCCGAGCGGTTCGCCATCCGCTCGGACCGGCATTCCGATGCAGCCGAGCAAGGGAAGCGACGGCTCACGGGGAAGCGATTATTAAAATTGTTTGCATCGCCGTGCCGTGGCAGTACCGCGGGACTAATCGGTTTGGACATGCCTTTTTTGACTGGCTTCAGTCTACCGTCTGGCAATGTGGGAAATGCGACGTTGCTCTCTTGCAGCGCTGTAAGAGATCCGGGTAAGTGATCTAGTGTAATTGGCACCCCCTATTACGGGCGATTTAGCAGCCAGAAGTCAGATAACGGTTGGTCCATCCTCCGTAAGTTCCTTCTCTGGGGCGCAATGGGCACATGGGGTCGTTTGATTTTATGTTTGTACACAACTTCACGCAATGACAGCTGCGGACCTGTCAACTCAGAAGCGGTACGGTAGCGAGCTGCAATAAAAGTAAGCAAATGTTAGCAAATAAATTCAATTTGCTAGAGTGGGCCTCGAACAGACAAGCCATTGCTTCTGTACGGTGGTACGATAAGAGGCACCGGTTAATTGTTGTCTTTCCATTAGCTAGAAAGTCCTTTCTGCAGCACCTGATGCCCACTGTGATGCGAGCAGAGACTGTTACATGGTAAAACATTCCCTACAAGCTGCGGGAACACTCTCATCAACACATGGAGTGACGAATCGAGAAAGATTTGCAAGAATGCTTATCCATTTCGTCGCTGCTTGGCATGTTACTTGCCGTTTCGAGCCGGCATCGTGTGGTGCTCCATCAGCGTGGATAGATGAATTGCCATTACTTCCAATTATAGCTACATTTCATCTTCCGGGAGCGATGCCTAAGCCTAAAAAGTGGCTCGATGTGAGGCACCTTTTTTATTCTTCAGCATTCTTGCTTGTCGCCCGTCACCCAACAAACGCCGGCACGTCGTCGGTCCTTTGCTCAAATAACAAATTAATAAATTACTCATATCGCACACGGTACGCTTCGCTCGGTGCGGAGCTGTTGGCGGTTGTGTAATGCACATTACCGTCACTGGCGTCGCTGCCAGCATCACCTCCCCCGTGCAAGATGTGTCCCTTTCGGTACGATCCACGCCACGGCCTCACTTTATGTAGGCCATCTCCATGCGTACGGAAACAATTTGATAAACGGTGACATGTGGAATCATCTTCGAACCGTCGTCGCGTATCATCGCGGTGAAAGGGGAACCGAAAGGTCACAGGGAAGAACCGGTGTACATATCACCCACGAGGAAACAAATAGCAACAGCATGCACGGGAAACACCGAGGCAAGTGAACAGAACGAACGAAACGAAACAAAAAAAAAGGGAAAGAAGCCATTCTTCTAATGGACTTCGCACACCGCTCGAATATGAATATGAATATGAAGGCGAGAAGCGGTCTCGATGGCGGGCGATGATGGGAATGCTGTACATAATGATGCTGTTGGTGACGGTGATGATAATGATTTGCATAATGGAAGGAAATCCACGCCTGTGACACGCTTGTTTCGCCTGGGGTACTGATACGCGGGACGGGAGTGGAGGGAAGAAGGGAAGAATATCAGTAGATTCGCTCTCGTTTCTCTAGCAAACTCCCCAACACCCAGCGTCGGACGGATTATCCAACGTCACGTAGCTGCGTCCGGATTGGGTTTGGAATTTCATTTTGAAGTCATTTTTTCACTGTTGTGTGTGTCTCTGTGGCACTATATTTCTTTCAAGGAAAAAAAGACACCCGTTGAACTTGAGGTGGAAGTTTTTGCTTCCTTTTTTCACGTCTCGACTTTGTGATTTGCAGTGTTGAAGTGAACATCGTTAGCGATACTTTACGGAAATGACTGTACGGAGAGGTAAAGTGTCCTCGTCTAAAATAATCAAAAGTTGTATTGGGTAAAGAACAACAAAAACACGAAATTACAGAGCACTAAACTTAAACTAAGACCATAGAAGTAAGGACTAAGTTATGATATTAACGATGTGAAAGCGTGGATAGTAAATCAAAAACCACAGAATAAACCACAATTGAGTGAGTCTATATGAAATAAAATAAAAATAAATTGAATATTAAGGTTAAGGTCAGTGCTTCTATTCAATAAAAAAATTATTAGAAATAACATATTTTTTGGTTTTCTGCGAATTTATGAAAAAAGTGTTTTAATAATTATTTATGTAATTTTCTTCCTCATCCGGGGCATTTTACCCCGCTTTCCTTTTAAATTTTGTTGCTGTATGAAACGCATTTAACAATGGCATGAATCTTTCAGTGATGAAAAAATTCCATTTCTGCTACATTATTTCATTTACAATACAAAAATATTGCTGCGTTATCCCGGTCACGGCACCAATAAGGTACGACACCGAAAAATAGGTCAACCGAGCGGTTGTCATCTTTATTAACTGTTCCCCGTCTTTTAATAATCACATAGCAACATTCTATTTGATATCAAAAGACCTTCAGCTTTCCGAAACTTCCTACCACATAAACATAACCGACCACCAGGACATCTGCCAAAATCCATGCCTTCCAGTTTCAATTTGCTCCGGGGTTGGAAACTTCCTAATCTTACCCATGAACTTACGAGCATTATTGTGCTTCCCTATCGTACGACTTAGAACTTGCCCGCTTGTAATGCTGCCACTACTGTAGTGGAATCATCCAGCTCACTAACATGGCCTTCCAACCCACGGTGGCGTGCAGGGTGCAAGGACCGTGCCTCAGCTACTCGCGTCATACGCGAAAGGATCAAAGTGTGGATTGGTATTAAACTTTGCTCGCTTTACATGACATTATTGCACTCGGCTGCATCCGCGCAAACCACCACCTCGTGCTCGAGTTTCACGACACTGACGCCCAGGCCCAGGCGGTGATAGCATTCTTTACCGAAAGCCACCAAGCGACCGAACGTGTTACGTAGGGGATTAGGAATGCAATTTAGTACCGTGCGGCACGGGCTCACTGGGGTAAACAGTTGCGTTTTATGTTCGATTCTCGGTTCGATCATTTGCTGTATAACGCGATGTTTGTTGGATCGCGACCGGTATCATGGCAGGCCGGTTGCAAACGCGAAAGCGTTGCTGTATGCGGCATGTTTGTGCGCTGAACGGGTTAGATCTAATGCAGGCCTAGTGGTAGTGTAGTAGAGCCATTCAAGAGCATCCAGTTTCAGCTGCCCAGAGTTGGAGCAATCAGGAAGTGGGTGGGTAGGGCGTTTTGGGAACGCTTTGAAGTCCGTGCTGCGGGGCTTGGATGAGAAAATACGAGGTAACGTTATGGTAATGCGATTAGCTTCCTTCGTTTCCTGCACGACGACGGTGGACTTAAGTTGTGAATTTATTCTCCCGAACAAAACGGCGCGATATTGGTGTGGTGGAGGAGCAATGCACATGGTAAACGTTTAGCATTGGTGTTAACAGTTCATTTTGGGTGTATTGTGGCTTGTTTTGAAGCACCAGTGAAAAAAGGATTGTCTATTATTATTGCTTCTGTTTACATATGTTTTGTTGTTTATTTTGGTCTGCGTAGTTTATATAGAACAGTTTGTAGAAAATGCCTGGTTGAAGTAAATTTTAGATCCATTTAAAATTATTTTATTCATATTTTCTCTTCAGTATTCCTATCTAAATTTTAGTATTTATGTCGATATATTTTTAAACTGTTTATAACCTTCCTGCGATTCATTTATCGATTAATAAACATGCTTTTGAGAGAAATACAAGTATTGGTGACAATTGTTAGAATGTATGCTATAAATAATAAACATTATTTGCAGAGAAATATGGCATAAATGAATATTTTACGCTTTTGTACTTCGATGAACGCCTGAGTACATGCTTTTCTACAATATAGTGTTTTAAATCTTTTTAATAATAGTTAATAATAATAGCTTAATAGTTTAAACCTTATTGCAGTAACCTTATCCTCGATGTTTCTCCAAACATTAAAATTTAAAACTATAGACAACAATCTAGTTTCAGACATTCACATGGATAAAAATGGGACAAATTTTAACGGAAAATAGAACAAAAGTTTTACTCAATCTAAGGGTATAGCATATAGCATACGCAGCGTAATCTTAAGAATGTAAATGAAACAACAATCGAGCCGAAAAGCATTTAATGCGCACTTTGAAAGCATCATCCATTCCGGTGTACTACTTACATCTTCACATACTTCGCAAAGCTGTTCTCACTCGGTTTTAGAACTTTTATCGCGTGCTTTTATGGCCTCGCACACATTCCGGCCGTACGTTAATATTAATGATGACGGAGTATAGGCACACGCTACTACTGCGAAGCCGGCTAATCACGATGATAACTTCTTGCCGGCTCATGTCATGTCCCGTGCAACCTGATGAACAATAATAAAATATCCTTCCTCTCGCTCTCCCTGCTAGTATGTTTGCCCCGCCACGACAGATAACA
This sequence comes from Anopheles arabiensis, assembly GCF_016920715.1. Taxonomy (NCBI): domain Eukaryota; kingdom Metazoa; phylum Arthropoda; class Insecta; order Diptera; family Culicidae; genus Anopheles; species Anopheles arabiensis. Next base: position 25,879,578 of record NC_053518.1, read on the forward strand.
AGCGCTGATAATAATAGCAGAAGCGCTGCCACTGTTCCGTATGTGTATGCCAACGCGCGGTTGCTTTTGAAGGACAAAATAAATACACCACACAGTACACAGCCAGTAAGGCGACCGACATTCTCCCGGAGGCATTTGGTAAATGGAGCAGCATGGATAATACGCGATATTCTTGCCGGAATTACTGCAGCGCCGTTCCGTTTGGGCCCGCCCAACGCACACCAGGATCAAAAGGAATGGCTGGCTCAAGTTTGCGCCTTTAATCTTCCGATGGTACAACAGCACGTGGAACAACAATGCGTTGATGTGACATCCGGTTGAATCGTTTCCTCATCGTTAAGAAGCCTCTAGTTGAATGCAGTCGTGGCAGCTTCTTCCGATTGATCAGTGTGTATGTGTGTGTGTGGTTTTGCGTTTGGTGAATAAGGTTGTTTGTACTGGAGGGCCAACTCCAGTTGCTAACCAGAGATGTTTGACAGTATACCCGTACTGGGTTGCCCGGATCGATCCTTGATGTCAGTGCGTAGAGCTACCAAAGGTACCGTACGGTTTGTGTATTTAATACGACAAACCGAAAACCACGAGCAAATGTAATCGAATTCAAAATGGTTTCGATGCCGACGGGGACGATGGCTCTGCAGCCAAACACCAAACAACAACAACGGGACATCACACCGTTAGGATATAATGGAATTTGGGGGTAGAATTTCCATCCCAAGCAATAAGGGTTTGGAGCATTGATCGTCGTACCAAACGATACTGAACCGGGTCGGATTGGGGGCATGGAATCAATTTGCACTCTGCACTGGTGTGGTTGAATCCGATGATTGGCTTTTGTGCGGGAAGCCGATTGGTTGATGTAGAATAAATTACACATCATTGATAATCTTGAACGCTTGGTAGCGGAATCAGCCCCGGAGGCTGCTATTGTTTGCTCATAACCGACCTCTTGCAGGCCGCTCAATTGCTTGAACATGGTTGTGTGTAGTTGACAGTTTTTGTGAAAAGTGACCAACATTCATCTGCGAGAAAGCGAGCTTTTTGTCCACGTTTCAGCCACGCATTCTTGGCCGTTGAAATATTTCAATGTCCAGCGTGGCAGATTAGAGGGTGTGCATGTGTGTGTGCCCGCCTGATCCCAGGTGGAAGGATTTTCCTGAGAATTTCACCTCCAACCATGTCAAATGGTCTTACGGTTGATGAATGAGAATGTCAGGAAGCATCTTCCCCGGGAGACCCGGCTGACGAGGGGTTGAATCCTTCAACAAGCTCAATATCCATCACCCAGCAAAGCTTTGGTGTGTCTCGCGTATGTCCAATTTCGTAAGCCGCAGGTCAAATGGAATAGTGTATCCAGAGCACGATACACCATCTAAGGGGCGTTGGGGGCATTATGACCTGAATAAAGGTTTTCTTTTATCAACGTGACGCTTTGGGGTTGAACTTTGTTATATGTTTTTATTAGTTTTCATTCTTGTTTTGCAACAGTTTCAGAAAAAATACCACAAATTCATCAACTTCATCAAATAGTTTCCTATTGTACGCACTTTTGCCTCGTTTTCTCCTAATTTTGCTGCTAGCATGTGTATGTGAGTGTTTTTGTTACGTTTGCACCTCAACTGTTTGTCCAATTCTTGCCACCGGAAAGACGATCGAAAGCAATGCTTCCGTTAGTTTGTTGTGCCGAAGGGCTTCTCCAACCCTGCCTGTAATCTAATTTCCAAACCCATCGCGTTAAAACGACCACAGATAGCACACAGACTTTACGGACGGGAGCAGCAGCATAACAGCGAAACGAAAAGATACGCGAGGTCAAATGTAATTAAGAGAAGCTTTCCAAGGATATTAGGATTGGTTTCCGGCCGCCCCGGACTGGTGATAGTAAATGAGAGATAAATTTAATTTACCACTTCGCCCAACAAATTAATCTCCAGCTAAATTTTCACCGGAATCATTACAGATGGGGCAGACGGCCACAAATCATTCATCGAAAGCAGCTGTTTGCTTACAAGCCAATCGTGAAGATTGTGATTTTTTGTTGTTGCTTTCGAGTAAGTTCCTCCACTCGACTTGGGATTGAAAGTGGGTTGTTTGTGCTCTGTGACTGTTGGAAATAAAACCGTGCAATAGAAATTTTTACTTTTCCAAGTATTAAAATTTCTATTAATCTCCTTGGACTGTTACTTGCACTGAACTTTGATTGAGTTTTACAACGCCAACGCGCTTTTGCTCGCTCTTTCTGGCGCACCAAGAGAGCCTTAACCGCTCTTTGCTGATAACTTTTCAAATATCCATTTCCAACATTTCGCCGGCTAGACGGCGAACGGCATCTTCCCGCCAGCCATCTCAATCGATCCCAATTCTCAAATCCCAAACACACTCATTCCCGATGCAAATGACAGAAAAATCTGTTTCACTTACGACCGGTAGCGGGAAGCGGAGTTTCCCATTCCGACGGCCAAGTTTGGCGGGCGAGCTGCAAGCTGCAAGAAAAATGAAGCCAAAAACGAGCCATTTTCATCATTTTCCAACCACCATTTTGCCAGCAGCTAAACCCATTGGGCGATCCAATCAAAACCAAACTTTGCAACGATGGTTGGCTATTTTTTTTTTTTCGTTTGTATTTTCCGCCCCTTTCTTGTTGTTGTAGTCGTCTGCTTGATAGAGAGAAAATTGACATTTTCTTTTACGATCTCGTGTGCTGTCAAATCGTCGGAACGAATGTGTGATGTGAAGATTAGTTTTTTTTCTTATGTCTTTCGTTTTTTTTGGTGTGTTCAGGAAAGTTTTCCAACGTGTGCGAGTGTGTTTGACTGGCTTAAGCGACTGGCTGGGAAAAGTAAAAATGAAAAGAAAATCAGCAGAACCAGTGCTTGAGCAGCAGTTTGGTAAATTTTGCATTTTTTTCTTCACATTCGTCCCTCTTTAAGATTCACTTGGTGAGTGTTCAAGTGGATACTTTTAGTTGGACAGGTATTTGAACCAGCAAAACCAAAACAAAAAACCTCCATTCAATCTAAATGCGAAAAGCGTCAATAACTTTTTGTTTTGGGCAGGATTTTACTGCTGAAAGAAAAATCGATCACTCTTCTCCAGAGGGTAGAAAAAAAAAACAACCCGTAAAACAACAACTTTATCCTGCGAAACTGTGAATCTGGGCACGCAGTTCGATGAATAATCGCATCCCATCGTACGAAAGAGGATAAATGCGGCTTCCAGAGGAAAATATGCTTCACAAATCTGCTTGATACAAGCGTCTGTAAGTAAGCTTTCCTCGGTCTTATACCCTTGGCTGGTGCTGTAGGCATGGTAACAACAGGAAAAGCAAACACACGAGCACGACCAGAAGCAGCGTCGTCCTTGGTGTGTGCTGCTTCCTGCGCACAAGCAGGAGAAAAGAAGCAGGGCACGTGTAAATATGACTGTTAATATGCACAAAATAGGCAATCTACCTGCCGGTCCGTGTGTTTGTTGGAGGAGAAATAAACAAATTTCTCACCCGCTGCCTGTGGCTCCGTACCATTCATCCAAAAAAACACAATCAAACCATGGACGAGAAGATTGAATTTCATCCTGAGGATTCAATTTTATTGCTTCTTTTACGTTCGGTTGCTATTCAATAACAATATTCCACGGGCGCTCGTTGCGGTGTATTGTCGTGATTGTCCTGATAATGTACAAAACACACGAAACACACGTACCCCAGCCATCGCAACAGCATCTCTCTCTCTCCTTGTCGCTAGGGTCCTTGTCGTTTAGTGGATGGAGGGAGGAGTGAAAAATCAATACATTGCTTTTGCCACCTTTTTCATCCAGCATTATCCCGTATCATCCCATTAATCAAGAGCAGTGCGGTGTATATTTATTGCCACCAATTCACTTTTACGTCTGTGTGTGAAGGAAGGCATACATAGACATACACACCCACGCGTGAGCGCGCGCATATTCGCTGATGGACTTTGATTGTTGTTTGTTAGGGATGGCATCATTCCTACGCTTAGTAGCTGTATCTTATCGGATAAGAGAGAGATTGGCGAGTGGTCGTTTTTCTGGGAACAGGGATGAGCAACTGTATCTTATTTGGAAGACATGGGTAATTTAATGAGATCTAAGAATATAATAAATTGTTTAAGCAATTTCTCTGTTGTATTAAAAATAATGAATCCAGAGCCACTTCTTCTTCTTCTTCTGGCTCAACAATCGTTGTCGGTTAAGGCCTGTACCACTTGTGGGGTTGGCTTTCAATGACTTTTGGATTACCCCTTATTCCAGTACGAGGTCAGTCCTACGTATGGCTTCACGGTCTATTTGGGGCTTGAAGGGCATATTGTTAAGTCATTCGAGTTGACAACTGTACCATGAGACCGGCTATGAGGTTAAGAGCCTCTAGTTTCCCATAAAAACTATTATTTTAGGTCAAGCGAGCTGACGACTACCCCACGGAACCGCCCCCAGAGTCTTTCTGAAAGCATGACATTGAGTGTCTCTTAATAAAAAAAGTTGTTCTTCCCTGTCTTCGTTTCACTTAAAGAATGGTTCAATAAACGGAGCTTTTATGGGCTTTTGGGGCGTTCTGATTTCAAGCTGGGATAGATACGTGATCAAGTGATTAGTAAGCGCCATGAAGCAATAGTACTCATCGTACCGGACATTCCTCTTATCATGTTTATTGCACTACGTATGATATTTTTTTTATGGAAATTACATCTTTTTTTTTCGGGCAAGATTATCGACGAAAGCATTAAATGGATACTACATAATGTTAAGAAGCAGCAATCGGAACTACCGACTCCCGTCATAAATCAGAACAGACAGGGATTTCATCCGAAAGTGACACAAACATCACATCCGGACATTGATGCGGAAGTGCAGATAAATGAATCCCGCACCAGCCTCGAAGGAAAAGATCCCACATCCCGGAGTATATTTGTCCTTCAAGTCTTTATCCTTTACCCATCCAGAGTAACAGTGTGTGTGTATGTGTATGTGTGTGTGTCTCGATGACACACTTTCTTACGATCTCAAGGCACCAGGGCACCGAGCAGCTCGGTGGTGGCGAAGTGAAAAGATTCAATTCGCTCGTTCATTCACTGCACGACCGAACCTCTACATATGTTTGACTGGTGTGTCTTAACGTGCCAGTGCTTACCACATCCTGACGCTGCTCGGCTGCTGGGGTTTATCCTTTTTCCCAAGAAAATGCGCCGCAGATCTCGGTGGAAAACGGAATGGTAAATCGGAAAACGGATCTCCGTTGAAATCTTGCTGCCTGCTTCCGGTAACTGTCACTTGAAACCGCTTCTGCCTCAAAGTTTCTTTTCCTGTCCTGTGCACGCGTTGTCTTTAAGAGCATTTAGATGAGTATTTTTCGCGTTCGCTCTCTCGCTTCCCGTGCATCTCCCATGCGGTCCAGCGACACGGTTCAGCAGCAATTCAACAGTTCCATAAATCTTCATATCACACATTTCGACTTTAAGTTGGCACGTCACATACGAACGCGTGGGGCGAAGTTTTCAGAACCGATGGCGCACAGAAATATGTCTGTTTGTGTGTGTATGTACGTGTGCGTGAGGATTAGGAAATGGAAATTGATGTTTTAACTGAAAGAGCGCTCCGTTTGCTGTGGATCGGTCGGTTTATCTGGTCGTCGCGCCCGTACGTGAACCTTAAATAACATTTAATGGGCAAAGCGTTGCAAGCTTCCTTGAGGGCGAGAGTGTTTCCTCCCAGGAAGGATCATCGCGAGCTATAAATAGCAAATGCGGGGATTGCTTCGCTCTGAGCCAGTATCTATTAAAGATATTAAAAAAGCAGCGAGCGCACTGGTAAAGTATGTCGGACGCTATCCTCGGTATCGATCGGTCGGTAGCGGGTGTAATATTTCTTTCATGGAAAATTAATTTGAACTCTCTACGTTTGCAGCAAGCAGTGCAGCAACTGTTCGTAATCCTAGCGTATGGGTGTGCATGAGCACTGGAAAAGCAAGCATTGACTGAGAAAGATTTAGTATTTTAATATCGAGAATGCTGGATTAAAAGCCACTAGCTTCAGCTAATGTTTTCGTTATGAGGTCCTTGACATATTTGTTTAGGTTCCTTGAGTTCAAAAGGCTCAATGAAACTTTAAATTTTAGTACCTATCAATTTTAAAGATGACATTTCACGATTTACTTTACTTACCAGAAAATAAAACTTAAAAAAAGATAAATAATGAAACGTAAAATTCAAATATTTGACGCTTGTTACTGTGCCTCCATCCTGTATAACAGTATGTTAAAAGTGTTGCCTACCTTTAGGGGCATAAAGAAGGAATGAAGCGTTACAAAAAGGACCAAACAAGTGTTACATAGAATACCTTCACAGCATGTCGTAACATCATTTTATTGGATAAAAGTGGATATAATGAAAAATAAATAAATAAATATATAAAAAGATCAATACATTTTGAATAAAGTGCAAGAGTAACAAAATGAAATAAAGTAGAAAAGGAACAAAATGTAATACATGATATAGAATTGTTCTACGATAACCATGCGATAATTATAATAAAACGTTGTTTATTTCATCTTCTTTCAATCGATGGCGATCGATTGTTCCTCCTTAAATCGTTGTAAACCAATATCCATTGTAGAGAAACAATTCAGCATTTTTCACAAAGGAAGGACCAAAGTTCCTTTCCACCCGACAGAAAAAGAAACAATACCCCCGATCAAACGGGCTACCGATAAAGCAAATAACTTTACATTGAAGAACAGAGAAAAGCAATACATCCAACAAACCGAAACCGTCTTGAACGAAATGATTTGCCGGAAGCAATTTAGTATCGTGGAATGGTTTCCCATCCCTAGCGCTTGCAATAAAACGATCTGTCCGGCGAAAGGGTGTCGAACGTTTCCGAAACCGGAAGCAACCGGTGCATTATCGTTCAATGCCGTGTCATGCTGCGTCTCGGGACGACGGTACCAGCAAGCCAAAGTCAGTTTGTCACAGTATAATAAAAAAAAAACAGTGCATTGACAAAAGAATCCACCACTGCTGCACAGCAAGGATTTACCGACGCTCTTGCCCGCTCGGATGCACTTAACGGGCGTTGCCACTGATGGGGGAGTGATGGAACATTGCTGCAAGAGTGGACCAGAAAGGGAAAAAGGGAAAACGGAAGAATGGTTATCGGAAAAATCCATCGCTTTACCGATCGTTTCACAGCACTCCTGCAGGCGGGCCACGAGAGAGAGAGCGAGCAATAAATCGTATCGAAACGAACGAATGTAGAATGAAAAATGTGACCCATTATTATGATTTCATTTTTCCCCTCCATCGTTTGCTGTAGGTCGTGTACAAGTGTGGCAAAGCACGCCCGCCGGTTTGGCTTAAAAGTGCACTCAATGCAAACGAAGTGCAGCCGACCACTGGAAGCTGTAAAAGTAATATTTTAGCGTGTAATAATAATTCGTCCAACTTGTCTCCGGACTAACGGGTGGCTAACGAACGGTGCAACGACAAATGATGAGAATTGAACGTTTCAATCAAATGTGCAGTGGTGGGGTAAAAAAAAGCTAGAAGCAGGGAAGTTTGAATTGATGGAGAACTGTTAGTAACTGGTCACCAGGTGGTCTTCGTTTGAAGTGTGTGAGCACTGCTAGTAGGACGAAAACGAATAGGGAAATTGGTATGCTTCGTTTACTGATATGAATAGTTTAAGCATTACATTTGGATTTTATTTCATATTTTAACAAAGCTTTTCGGCACAGAAACGATACGAACACGCTATTATCCGCAATTAAATTCCGCGTAGTTAAAAGTGTAAATCACCATTCAATTAATATGCTTGCCCTGTTCAGAAAAAAACAGCTGGAAAACGATCAAAGGAATGAACAGGGATCATATTTATTTTTCTCTGTTGATGGCTACAGAAAAAAAGGATTATATTTCATTTCGCATATAAATAAGAGGGAAAATAAATTCCAACTACCCGCTGACAGAACGGCTTTAAAACCGGTCTATAGGTAAGCTGCATTTTACCTTTTATTTATCTGATCGATTAAAATGCACCACACCAAATCTGTGCGAACAAATTATGGCCCACATCGTCGCAATTCAAAGCTTTGATTAAAATAAAATAATCCATTGAGTTCAATGAGTTCAAGGAATATGCCATCAATTTAAATATGTATCCTGGTTTGTCATCGTTTTTAATGAATTACCAATCATTCTGCACATAATTAAGTGTTATTTAGCTTCAAAATCAACTCTTTATTATTAAATACTCTCTCTCTCTCTCTGTCTCCTCCCCCCTCTCTCTCTTTCTCCATTTCAAATTCTTCTCAGCTTTCACACATAAAAACACACACGCAGAACGACATAAAACTAAACAATTGATAAAGGTAGCTTCGATCTGAATTGCACTAATCTCACTCACACATCACTAACACAGTAGATGATAAATAAAACATTTAAACCCATTACAGAAAACAATGAAAAACCAAGAACTGTACACAATATTTATCTACCAATCTGCTCGCTCTGCCCAATACGCTCCCCTACAACACCGATACGCCTTTGATCACTAAATCCTCCGAGCCTTGCCGAATTTGGTAGGAGCTTTTTAGACTACAATTTACCACACAATCGCTCAATTCTTGTCACGTTGTCCTAATTATTCATGCTATATACTGTTTAAACTCTTCTCGAGCGTCTATAAATGGTAATTCCGCTCAAAGCACGGGATTGTCGCAACTGCTTTTGGACAACGAATCCGATTATGGAAAGGAGTTCGCATGCATGCTCCTCGGTGCACCTCGGTGCGTCCAGCTGCGCCACCGTTACGTTCGTTCGTCAAAGTGGGAGTTTGTTCATTATAAATTATTGTTGTGTTTCGAAATAATCACACCACCTAAACGGTGTATCCGGCGCTCTGTTTTCTCTGCCCGCCCAAGGTTTAGTAGCTAATCGTGCAAATTAGTGTGCGAATGATTGTGCGCAGTTGGCAAACAACGCATTAAAAATATGGGGAGCCATATAAAAGGGTCACGTGCGTGACAAGGGAAGCTGAAATTTATTATAATCCATTCGCATCGAGCGCCTTTTGTTCATGTGTACGGCCGCAAGACTAGAAGTGCGCTTACGATCGCGGGCGGGCAAATGCTTAGCAGCGGATGATAATTTATTATAAAAAGCCGTAAAAACCGATTCATTTAAGCGCAAAATAATGTGAAACGTGGCCGCATAAACTGCTTACCGGGCCGTTGCAGTGGGTGGTACAATTTGCAATTTAACTAGCTCGCTCAACAGAACGGAATGCACGTCGCTGGTTTCAATCTGGCTCTCCCATTAACACGTGCCGATGCAGTAGACTGTTGCAGTGGTACAGCAGAACGACCGTTTGATTTGGTGTTTACACACTGAACGCTTTCGATGCGGAGTGCGCACTGATGTTTTAACGATGTTTCTTATTTTTTTAAATCTTTGATACAGTTTGTATGAATAAATAACCGTTTGTTTTGTTTGTTTGTTTTTTTTTTGCGCTCGAAATTTGGTGTGTGCGAATGAAACGGAAACACTGTCGACAAATCACGCGTCGATGACGTTCGATTCCTATCTGTAATTCTAATCGATTGAAGTTCCGTTCAAGTATAGTCGCTTTTAGTACATTAAAACATTTTGGAAGAAAATCGTTTGCTTTCGCTTTGCTCTCTCATTCTCTCTCTCATTCTCTCTCTCTCAATATCTCTCTCTTTCTCTGTCATGGTTTAAGATATTAGATTAGTTACACTATTTTATGGCAAATTTGTTTGCAATTGTTGCTAATCAATTCCCAATTCCGTTCCACACATACACTTAGACTGCAAAAAAAAAACCCACCCGCCCTCCCCTTTCCCTTCCTTGAACTATTCACGAAAACAGTCCCTCCAGCAGGTGCAGCGAGATGCACAGGAAGAACTTGACTATTTTAAACTTTAGTCAAACGGAGGTCGTTATCTGCTCGACCACCTGAATCGGCCGATTCGGGCGGCAGAAGTTGACTCCGCTCGCGGTGGTCCAGTGGCAGTGATTCCAGTGACAGTCGGGCCCACCCGCACCGGGCTGCACACCCAGTCCCTCCGGCACGCTGCGGCTGCGGGACGGATGGTACTGCAGCCCGTTGGCCGGATACGGTGGCAGCTGTTGCTGATGTTGGTGTTGATGATGGTGCGGCGGCTGCTGTTGGTGTTGATGCGGCTGCTGATGGGGATGGTACTGTGGCGGATAGTGATGATTGGCGTGGTGCGGCGTTAACGGTTGCTGTGTGCGCGAGCTCGCGTGAGCCGACGTGTGGCGCGGTGTCTGACCACGGCTCGAGGCGCGAAAACTGTGCTGCCGGTTGAGCGTGTCCCGATGGACGGTGACCGGCGTCGCTAGGGATGGATTGTGCAATTCACACCTAAAATGTGGGGCGTACCAAAAAAAGAAAAGAATGAAGGAAGAAAGAGATAAAGAAACAGAAGTGGCAACGGTTAAAAAGTTTTCCCGAGAAAACGCAAACGTCCGCAAAACGGTGCGATGAAAATTGATTGCCCTTTGCTTTCTTTGCGCTTTGCGTTCGCTTCGTTCCCAACCTGCTGGAAGAAGGTGGAAGGTGTGCTTTAATGGTACAATTTATTAATGCCTTGTTGGCCGATAATTGACGTTGATCTATGGTGGTGCGAGCGTGAGCGTGCCGCTAGCAAACGTGTAACGAGCGGGCCAAATCAAGCGGCCATTACCGGAAAGATTAAAGGCAAAGTGGAGAACGTTAATAACCGATTGTGGCGGTGTCAAAGTGTCACCGAAGTTTGGTGTAACGATTAATCCTCTTAGAGGTTTGTTTTTAAAAGACTTTTTATATCGTGATGCAGGGATGCTTCAAGGACTCTTTATTGAGAATGGGCGTATATCTTGTGTGCTCTTGTGTGACTTTTTCCAACAATTTAATATCGATTAAGGAATGGCAAAACATTTCCACAATACAAATGCTCTAATTGACATGAAGTGAAAACCATATTAACCTTCAACAATAGGCTTAAAAGGGTAAACCATTGGAAAATCAGCAACGAAAAAATCTACAAAGTTTACATAGATAGATAACTATAACTGTAACTGTAATACGAGTTTCAAACATCCGTTTTGTGTATTAATAAGGATATTCATCTTCCTCGAAATGCAATGGAAATTTGTACGATTTGAAGTTGAAAAAGATGTCAATCGTAAAATGAACAAATATCAAGTATAACAGTTTTCTATGTAACTTTTATACACTGTTATAACATATTTCTTCTGCAAAAAAAAATTGCAAACCCAACATAATTAATTGATTCTCTCTGCATCATATAAATCTTCACTTTTTCCCACCAGAAGCTTCCCTCTCGCTACCCTCGCGTACTACACTCTTGCTATAAACGCTCGCAGTTGTTAGACAAGTGTTCTTGGCCGCACCGTCCACACTAAATCTTCCTAATCACAGCAGCAGCAGCAGCAATTCCGAGGAAAACATGCCAAATTACACCGTCACTGAAAGCTAATGCTAAAGCTAAAAGGGCCATCCGAACCGGATGCGGGGTCGGGTTTTAGCAAGCATCACCCCACCCGCATCGTGCGCAAATCCAGTAGGAGGATAATTTGAGTAAATTTATATCCCGGCCTCGTAGCGTCCCTGCGTCCTATTGCCTTACCTATAGCGCACCGGGCGCCCGTGACATAATGGCGAACAAAAGCTGCATTTAACTAAGCGAGCACAATTCGGCGCTAAATGGTAATAGACGTACCGGCACTTAAGAAGGGATGGTCCCAGAAACAGACACCCAAAAGCACCGCTCGCAGATCTGCATTCATAAAAAAACGTGTAGTATTAGCGAAGCTGTGGGGCTTGGGTCAATGGAAAAGTACCCGAAGGAAGCTACCCCTTCTGTTTCGACACAGGTTTTGCAACTGTAGCGACTGACACCTTAGGGATATAGATGCTTTTGATCCTCAAAAAATACAAAGCGCGAACGATCTCAACGGTACACACGATCCCAAGTGAACGGTTGTGCTTGTGATATAGGATATTTTCGCATAATTTCATCTTCATTAGCCTTTCTGGGAAAAGGGGTGAAAAAAGCTGTCCCGTGTCAAACAAGCGACCGTGTTTCTTGCGAAAGTACAACGGGGCCGGCATGCCTTAAAGGCTACGGTTCACTGCAAAAGCAGAACCTTCTGGCGGTGTACTCCGGGGGGTCGCTTTAATCCAACCAGCGTTCAACCGAACGCAGCTAATCCTTTGCGTTTAACGCACGTCGACAGAGAAGCCTTCTTGTGGGTGGTTTTAATTTGCGCTTTTGCGCCACACTGCATGCCCATCCGCTGGAAGTCACATTCCTTTGAAGGGATATTAATGGAATCCCCTAGCAATGGCGGGGGAAATATAAACCTAGCTCCCAGCGACCACCGGGCCAGCATTGCAAATTTGTCATCAAAGATCAGTACACCATCGAGCAACGAACCAGCGCACCCTTTCTAATTGGGTCCAATTAAAACGGGGCTGCAGCAAAACGTACCTGGAGTAGCACCGGCTCGGCGGTGGGTAATCGGCCGCATACCCGGACGCCTGCTGGCAGGTGTGATGTATCGGATCATCGCTGAACATCGGTGTCTGGAACGCGAACGATAGGCTCTTGTGCAGCCGACCGTGCGGTTGACCCGCGCCCTGCCCGCAGAACGGACTGTGGTAGCTGAAGCCAGTACCTCCAGCACTGCCGGTCCCTCCTCCAATCTGCCCGTTGTTGGTCGGATTATCGAGCGATTGACTGTTGCCGAGCAGACGGCCACCTGCGCCAGGGGCGGTAGCGGCCGTCGTCGCCGTAGAGTTCGGTCCAATTCCACCCGACGAGAGATTAAGCCCACCGTTCATGAACTGGCTGGTGGACAGGCAGCGCTGCAGGCTGGGGCCACCGGGATAGCTGCCGGAGCCGTGGCAGCCGTTCGAGAGGTTGGTCGCGTGCGTGTTGCCACTGTACCACTGCTGGGGGTTGTTGTTGTAGCGCTGGGAGGAGAAGCTCCGGTCCAGGATGTGCTGACAGTCGCTCGACGAGGTCGGTGCCGTGCAGCGCGATGTGATGGAACTGTGAAGCAGAGAGTGTGTTTAGTGCAGTAGTACTGTGGGTAAGGAACGCCAGCAATCAAGGGATCTAAGGAATATTCATTTGTTTGATTCATTAGTATCGGGTCTTTGTAGGTATGCTTTATCAGGTTGTTTAATTACCATTAATGGAAATGTGAACAAAATTGTCTATTGTAAGTTGAGAGCTACATCATCGCTTATCATTAACATAGATCTTAGAGCTTAGATCATTTACAAATGGAGCGCTTTGAACTGTCTGTAATTGTTTGCTTATTGCTCGAATTGGAAAAGGCGAAGGTATTAAATGTTTCCAGAACGACAATGATGGTTTTAGAGCTATGTGTTAATACATGTACTGCCTTTTGAACTAACCTTGTTTTGGAGCAATTACAATCGAAGTTTTGAGGAAAAAAAACTACCAGGAATAAGTTTAAATTGATTACAAAACACTGCAAAATCCATTTCAAGATGATCCTGGCATTAGTTATCGACCACAGACATCCCTTTCCTTCCCATTCTATGTAGTGTGAGCAGCTTACCCATTGGTGGAGTACTTCATGTTGCGCCCGTCCGGATACCCGACGAAGAACAGTATGATGGCCGAGATGGCGGCACTGGCCGCACAAATGTAGTAGCCCGCCCGGCCGTACCGGTGGGACGAGTCGTTCAGGAAGGCGCACAGTGGCACCCCGAACAGCACCGGCAGTGATTCGGCTCCCTTGATGAAACCCCACGCCTTGGAGAAGTACTTGCCGCGGATGCGCTCGATCGCAAGCATCTTCAAGGTGTAACGGTAGCCGCCGAGACCGAGCCCGTACGCCCATGCCGAGAAGCAGAGGCCCCGGTAGTCGGCCACGGCCGATAATACTAACAACGATACTGACACTAACGTAACACAGCCCTGTTGAAGGGAGGAGAAAGAAGAAGAGCTAGGTTACAGACAGAAACAAATGGTAAAAGCAATTTAGCGGGGACGATAACGGAACGGAACCTACCTGACAAACATATTGACGTGATATCTGCACCTTCCGGAAGGAGATCTCGAGCGTCTTGTTGATCGACGAACCACTAAACACTATACCTAACGCTATCGACAGTCCGAGAAAGGTTTGCAGCAGCACCAGGTCCTGCATGTCGTACCCTTCGCTGAACCCGTGCAGGGACTAATAGGAGCAAGCAGGAGAGAATAAAAGAGAATCTAGTTGAGCAATGCCATGACCGGGAGAAGCATTAAAAATGCATGATTGCCACTGGTTGCTACGGCATGGAAAGCGAACGAAATGAAGTAAATCTTCTCCACTTTTGCAATGGCGATACGATTAGATTCCTTCTGTTGCGGGAACCACACGTATAGATGGATGTTTTCAATAAATAAGAGCATTAGTGTTCCGGTGTTTCGGTTGGCAATTTTTCCACCATTAGTGGTTCGTAACCGCGGTTGCATCGGCTTATCTACTTCATTGCAGAATCGTGTATCGCATATCGGTGGCTAGCAAAATCCACCGTGCACGCAAGTAACTGGATCGATTTAAAGAGGATTTAATGTAAACGAACGATGTCCCCTTCCATTCGAGAGGAGCAAGGGTTTGAAATATGTTACTAATCTAATCCCGATCCTCCCCCCCCCATGGAAACGACAACATTCCAACACATCCACAACGAAACTCAACTCCCAAAAGGGTGCCCTTAGTTACTTAGTTGTTGGCAGCGTGTGAGCGAATTCCCGCATCAAGCGTATAGCAACCAATACACGTGCGCGTGTGTTTCGAGTTGTGTCATGATCCGGTGGTTGGTTGGGCTAGAGACTAACCGCAAATGCTCTTATTGCAGCGCAAATTGATTCGCAGGGTTTTGAAAATTGGAAAACACACCCACTAACCACTGCTGCAGCGTGTTCGCGGTGCCGCGGGTTTTTTTGTTTGCTTTCATTTCAGCTGTTATGCGATTGCACGATTCCGCGTGAACCACTATCGCTTTTAAAACAATGCGTTCAATTTCGGGCCACCGTGCGGATGAAGCGATGCGTGACAGTTTGAGTTAAATTCAATTTTGCACTGGAACCGTTTTGTGCGCTAGCTGATTTGATTAGCGAAGCCAATGGTACAGCCCCAAGGGCTAACTAATCGAATTGGTAAAATGATTCGATTCGAATTGGGATGAGTTTTTGGGTAGCTAATAATCACTTAAACTGCGCACGTGATGAACGGTATTGAAGTGCGTTTTAGTTGGTCTAATTGTATTTCACTTCTCGTCGGTTGTTAATAAGCGCCTGAAGGTATGCAAACTGGTGTTGCAATTGTTTGTTTTAAAATTTTGAAATTAAAATTACACCTTTATTTCTAGACGAGGAACGGCTTGTGATGTTTTAAGGATGAAAAGAGTTCAAGAAGTCAATTAACTGTTTATATTGAATAAACAAATGCGGAAAATACCAACTAGTAAAGAAATGCCGCTGGACAGGCGCCTTAAATTGGCAACATAAGTAAGCATGTGCTTAAAATATTGTTAATTAATACATCAATTTGTGCTTTTCTTATTCTGCGTCCACAATTTAGAATGTGCGAAGTACGAAACATTCCATATCAGAGCAGTTTTACCAAAACTGTATTGTTCCACTCCTTTAAAGCCATAATATCTTCTAGCACAAGGGAAAGGATTTTTTTTTGCATCAGCATACTTGTTGCTTTCGAGTTGATTCACCTTTCTAAAAGAAAGCCTGACAATATCGTTTACAAAAACCCTTCCTCAACAGACGTTTGTAAGCCTTCACAAATAAACATTTTCCACCCTTCGTTGATAGAAACCCATTTGCTGCCTGGATGTTTCTGGATGATGAGAAAAAGAAAACCCGTTTTTTCCTCAATTTATGTGGGCGAAATCAATTTCCTTCCTATTTTTGTGGAAGCCAGAATAAACCCGATTGGCCCCCGGTGGGACGTTTCCGTTGCAAGCTATCCAAAACGATACTTCCTGTGTGGAGTTTTAGCTACCAGTGCTAGCATAAACACAAATCCAAGGCCAATGTGGAGGCGGGAATTTAGGTGCATTAGTTTGCCTTTAGCCCGCCGGGCGGGCGGATTGTTTCTATTTTGTGTTTCTCCAGCTGTGGTAGTGTGCCCACATCCGGCTTCGTAGTTGTGTAACTTACCAGGAAAAATATCGGCGAATAGATGCCGAGCGCGGCTACCGATGCCGAGATGGACAGCATCCGCACCGAGGACGATTTGAGGGGCGTGAAGTCAAGGAACGGTGGCTTCGGTGTGCGAACGTGCGTTTTCTTTTCCTTCACCTGCAATCGTAAGAATAGCGTGTAGAGAGGGCCCACTCAAAAACGCATTACTTGGTGAGCAGGAAATGTAAAAAAAGGACGCATGGACGATTTATGAAACAATGCGATGATTGAAAGGTTTATTAAACTGTACGAAGGAAGAGTGTCTAATACAGCCTTGGTAGAATCGAAGCAATAAGGAAGATATTTAATGAAACTACTAGTATCGATCGATTGTTTTCAGCAGATCTGTTCTTCAATAGAACTTTTAACACAACGCTCATTCATTAAGCTGTCAATCTGGCTCATATTGAACAGACAGATGATGAATTGAATTTTAACTTTTTTCTAGACGTAAATTGCTTCTACTGGGAATAGAAATGAGCTTTTCTGAACTTTTCTGAAAACCCCTAAGACTAGGAAATAGAAAAAAGATATACACACATATACAAGTAAAAGTTTCAATTTATCCTGAAGAATGAACATCCGTTTTGATTCTAACTCAATCGAGCAATATTTCAAGAAAACTATTTTATTAACTAAATCCAATGCTCAAAGCTTCTCGAAGAAGTTAGCCAACCCTCAATGCGGCCAGCTGCGTTGGCCGTTGCGTCATGTGACGGCAGCGATCATATTTCTATTGCGAGTTGATTGGCCTCTTTTAGCACCGATTAGAGCGTCGGAAACTTGATACCTTTTACTTGCCAAGCCAGGCCCAAAATTTCTTGGAACACAGATTCAATCTCTTTCTTCAATAAACTTCCACCCGGTGTGGCCATTTCCAATCTCGAGGTTTACTTTTTTCCTCTGCTCCCTTCCAGCGTGATATCAATGTATTTTACTTTGTGGGCAGTGTGTGTGTGAGAGAGAGTGAGTGAGTTAGTGAATGGATGGTGCTTAGACAACGCTAACGGATGTGTTGAAGTTGAAAAGCCTTTTCGGGCAGCAGACTGGCATGTGCCGGAAGTGCGAATAAAGCAACAATCTGCATAGTGCTCGTGCTCGTGTTGTGGGTGGGTTGAGTGGTGTTTGTGTGTGTATGTGATTTACCTTTTTCCTTTGGTTTTTCAAGTGTAGTATCGCACGCCGTTGCGGATGATAGAGTGAGGCCGGCCGGTAGAGCAGTCCCATGAAGAAGCTGAACGAAACCAGACCGGTGACCGCTTGCAGCCCCAGGCGCCAGCCCATTTTCCTGCAAAAAGTGTATCCGTGTGTGTGTGTGTGTGTGGGAGAGAAAAAGATAGAGATATATATAGAGAGAGATGTATATAGAGAAAATGAAAGTGAATGACAGCGTTCTTTGGAAGGTCGGAAATGGATGCTGGCCAGTGTTGGAGCGCAGAAGCAATCGCCCGAAGGTGCCAGAACACTTGATTGATGCAAATTATTCCGAGTGACTGTGTGTTAGTGACTCCGTGCTGGAATGGAATGCAAGAAGCGAATAAAAGCCCGCACAAGAACCCTTTTTCTGTAGGTAGTTTTTGTTGGAACTTCGGATTAAGGGGGCAGGACAGACCTATCCGTGATGGATAGTGCCGGATTGAAACAAACAAATCACGTGAAAAAAGGGCATTCTCAGGGTAAATGTTTACGGCACACTATGCCGAGTTGTTTATCGTTTGCATTAAGATTGAATCAATCCTGCAGAAGGATATTCGCCGATTCGAGTCCCCGGCCTCAGTTCAAATGCGCTGTGTAAACCCTCTGCCTGGATCAGCATAACTGACTGCCTGCAATTAATCGTATCGTTGCTATTTTCCACTGAATACAAACTCAATTTTGCTTATGTATTATATTCCGTTTGAAACAAACACACACACACATAGGAAACTCAAAAAGCACAAGGCTCAACAAACGACTTCATCACTGGGAAGCCTGCTGTAATACCGGTAACGATGGTGTATGTCTGCTGCGGAAATGATAATGAATTTCCGTCTCTCGAAGAGCACGCTCTTTTTTCTATTTTTTCCCCGCCGGAACCACCAGCACACCGGTATAAGGGTTTTTGTTTTCCTTTTATTAATCACGGAAGAAGAGCCGTGCCGACGTGTGTATCATTGTGTTGATTAAAGCTACTGCGGCCTCGGTCAGTAAGTCGTTGCGTGAAGACATGGCATGGGAATATGGAACGCATGGAACGGTCCCGGTACGGCCAGTATGGACCGTACCGACGGCAGACCATTGAATGAAGCTTACTGAATGAAGTTGCTTCTCGGTTGTGATGCTTATTTTTGTCCGGTCGCAACAGTAACGTGGTCATGCAAGAAGCTTTCCCTGTGAACGATAAAACGGGGACCAGACGATCGAACGAAAAGCGAGAAAGAACCTTGGAAAGCTTTACAGAATGAGGGTAGTTTTTCTCCCTTGTTTATCGTACTTTGATTAAGTAATAGCAATAAATAGAGAGCTCGAGTGTTTCTCATTTCTCCTTTTTGCGTGTTGTTCTAAGCTTGCTTAACAATTTTCCAGTCAATCCTCTTCCAAGAACCAATAAACTGAAATACGTAAAACCTAATGAACTTTTATTGAAAAAAAGTCTGCAAAACTAAAAGATAGATAACGATTACTCTGCTACTATTTTGCCTTCCTTTTGCCTTACTCCATTGTTTTCCAGACCCATTCGTAGTTGAAATTGATTTCCTACTTACCCGACGCCTTCCTTCAGGATGACGGAGAACAGTGCCACACCGACACCCTCACCGGACATGGTGATCATTTCGACAAATTGTCTCCGCCGTTTGAAATAATGGCCCAGCATAACGGCGGCCGACTCCCGTACCATGGCCGATCCGATGCCTACGATGACGCCTGCGAGTGTGTGTGTGTGTGTGAGAGTGGAGGACGACGATGTCGATAGTGTGATGAGATGTCGGTTGACGAACGACAATGACGATCCCAGTAGGACGATGGAAAGAAAGCAAAAACATTACGGAGCAGTTATTAGTAGTGAGCTGGTAAGGACACCAGACCCAACCGATGGGATGGTGATAGTTGCGGTGGCTTGTGGCAGTTTTGGTGGTAAGGTGAGTGCGTTCGGGCGAGCTAGTGCCAGCAGCAGTCTTCTGCCAAGGTCCCCGGGCCCGGTGGAATTGAGGTAACAATGTCGACCAAGAACGAAAGCCCGACCGTGTGCCGGGTGGTCGTTGCTAGTGCGAGAAGAAGCAGCAAAAAAGCCCTCCCTCCATGGGCATTGAATTCCATGGTCAACGAGATGGAACCGCACCGGCACCGGAAAGTATCTGGGTTAATCGTACGCTGCCCATTCTTTCGGGTTGGGTGCCATTTTCTCCCCACTGCCACGAGCCGGAGTCCCCCGAAACTCGGTCACTAGAATGAAGCGAACCGGAGCAGGGCAGACGACGAAATGTAAGTGGACGATGTCGGGCGCTCGCTGGTATCCTTTCGCAACCCCGGGCAAGCAAGGGGGCAGGAAACACGTGGCGTAGTTGTGGCACAAAAACATGAAGAAACATAATCCATAACAAGGCCCACTCGTTTGAAATTGGTATGGTGTGGCGCATTATTCCACTGGCCTTACATTCCGCTGGTCTCAGGACACGGTCATCCGACCTTAAGCGGGGCCGGTGCCGAAGATAGTGTGTCTTAGCTCAAAAACAGTACGCCTGGGCCTGGGTCTGCTGTATGCCGTAACGCAATAAAGCAAATCGATCCCGGCCGAGCTACCCCGGTATGCGCGGAAGGCGAGGAAAATATAAACTCCCACGAACTACCGTTGGGTGCGGCTCGCTGCAAAACGGATGAACCAACGATAGTGGGCGGACGAGGGTCTATAAAGCTTACGCAATTGAGTGTAGCTTTGCTTTTTTGTTGGAAGGGCTGTTGTTTGAAACGGCACTGCAGGAAGGAAGTGCTCTGCGTATTTTATGCTGCATAAAGGTAGCAGACAGGTGGCAACAGCACTCGAAGTGACCATAATTTCTGCTCGAAAAGCAGCTCAAAAAAGGGGCGCTTTATCGGGGTATGGGGTATGGTGCAGTGGGGTTGGTAAAATGGGATGCCTTTGTAAATGTAACACTGGCTCACAAGGGGATAAAGCGGGCTGTAAATGGAGTGCTCTGTGCAATATTCGACAATGGATTGCCGAATAAATGGGTTGACTTGCAGAACAAAAACAAAAAAAAAAACATTCCCCATAAAGCTCACACCTTTGCATACAGGAAAATAGACAACGTTTTGTTACTGGACAGGACCAACATGAATCTAGAGCCAACCAAGATTTAGAACGCAAGGCTTTCGAAACGGCGTTCGATAAGTCAGATAGTAATGGGCAGTATGAGAGATGAATGGGTAGACATATGTTCGAATACTTGAACAGGGGGTTGAAGATAAAGGTGTCGAATGATGTATTGAGTTGTGTCTTGTTTCGGAAATGGACCATAACTACTTCATTGCATAGAGAGAGAGAGTGCAAGAGCAACCAATACAATTAAGAGACTTTGCAAGAGCTTTTTCGGATACAGTTGTCATTCGATACCAATAAATCAGTTCAATATCTCACGAACACTATGTACGCAGAACACTCATGGGATGCCTCCTGGCACTCTGCCACTCATCCCAATACTAACGATACAAAGCGCCTAAAAGTATGCTTAAATTAATCAATACAGTTTTAGGGGTAACTGTATTCTAATATGAAGTAGAATGTAACGCCTAAAGGTATGCAGCAGTTATACTGTTGAATACTGA
The DNA here is from genome assembly GCF_016920715.1 of Anopheles arabiensis. NCBI lineage: Eukaryota > Metazoa > Arthropoda > Insecta > Diptera > Culicidae > Anopheles > Anopheles arabiensis. Next base: position 25,900,666 of record NC_053518.1, read on the forward strand.
AAACGATTTAAATCGAACAAATCGATAGGATAGGTTAAATAAACTTTAAAAAATTAGTTACTTTAAAGTTCTTACCATAGTTTAGCGATGAATTGAATATTGAATTAATTAAGATTGAACATCTAGTTTACCATTTAGTTCACCTATAAGAAAATTTATTTTTCTCTGTTATTTTACGAGTGCACTCAGTATCAGGAAAAGCGATCTACACCTAAATGTATGCAATCATAACCACGTGTCGCATGCTAGCACAACCACGAACTGCTCGTTACCATTTAATTACTCAAAACACCATATTTGTTCCCGTGTTGGAATATTTATCATTGCACACCGCACTGTACACTCACACAGTTACATACATACCGCAGGACATTCGGGTGTTGCCGGGAGCACGGGACAGTTGACTGTTAATTTTTGCCCCTCGGAAGCAAAAATACTCCAAAACCACGGTGTTGGTAAAAATCATTACCGTGTGGTATGTACGTTGGATGAATAATTGAAACGCACAACACAAACACACACACACACTTGGTCCATGCATATTCATGCTGTTATTCAAACCAGGACACTCCAAAGAGGTGTCTACGGAACTGCACAACCGACCACAAATGGGATAGTAGCCAAACCACTACCACCATCACCATCGGCCGTGTTTTGTGGGCAGAATGCCAAACCCGGCCGGCGAACACTTGAGGCAGGCTGAGACGTCTACGCGAGCGGAAATAAAAAGGGGATAACTGGCTTCGGAAAACAATAACATAAGCTTCTGATAGGAAGCACTGCTTTTCGGTGGCTGGCTCCAAGTTCGGCAAGTAGACAGAGATGGGGGTGCTGCTTCTCCTTCCAAGAGCTAATATCGTGTCTTTTTTTTTTGCGCGTTCAACGTTTTCCGCCAACCTACTTGTGAGCTTCATCTTGCAGGTCGTCTTTTGGCTGTTGTGTGTAGATGTTGTTGCTTCCAAACCGTTCCTAGTATCATGCCATGAAAAACATTCTTTATCGGTGTGTTGTCTTGCGGCGACATTGGACAGAGCATAACAGCTCATAAACATGCAAATAAAACATCCTTATCCTTACCACCACCTACACCCACTTGACGCAAAGGTAGAAACCCGTGTCGCAGAAGTGCTTCGAGCGATGCCTTCCCCGCCCCGTCAGTGTACTTACCGTAGCTGAACGCTACCTGGTGCAGCTGGGTGGCGAACGAGGTGAACAGTATGCCCAGCGCCAGCACCAGCCCCCCAAGGACGGCCGTCAGGCGGGTGGATTTGCGACGGCACAGCGCCACCACGATCGTGGCGGAGAACAGCGACATGGCCCAGCTGGCCGGACCGAGCCAACCTGCAACGAAAGGAAAGTAGCCGGAAATGGGAGGCGTTTGGAGGCGTAAATAAGAATCCGTAATAGAATTATGAATCATGTTGCCTTAGGGGAGGATGAGGATGGATGTGGGAACAAAGGCTAGGAAGGGAACGAACAAGGAATGCGATCACGAGCGCTTTAGGAGATTTGGCAAAATTGAAATTATGAAATGGAAAGCCCATCTTCTTGATAACGCATTGTGGGACACCCTCGCACACGTCGTCGTTCATTTCGGGGTTGTGTTTCTGGGCGGGTGGGTGATACGCGTGGGACATCGAGTGTCCTCTTGTGTCGGGACACAGCCCATAACCGAAATTGTGTAGCGGATCACGTAGCAGTAGCTCGCTCCGACGACGAATTCTGAGGCTGCACCGTTGGACCAAGTGGTGCTTTCAATATGAATTTATATTTATTTATTTATTCGTCGCTTTCCTTTTCCGGTGACAAGGACTAAAACCAACACCACCAGCACCACCACCGGAACATGGCAAAATGGATTCATCTAATTCATGGGCTGAGTTATGGAGCCACTTAGCAGGCAGGAAGCCTGCAGGAGGAAGGATCGGCACAGCTTTCGCACCAACACCAAGAGGTAGCAGCATTTGGTGCCATTATTTATTTGCATAAATTTTCAACTAACTAGCCCCGAAGAAGCTGAAGCCTGGTGCGTGACTGTGTGCAGAAAGTGGTTAACAGTTTATCTTGGACGCGTAGGGGACAATTTATGGGCCCGCAGTTGGCAGCATTCGGCATCGGTGGGCGTTTGTGGTTGTGAAACGATGACGATTTGTGATTTCTTTTCAGCCCTCACGTAGACACCACGTTGACAGGAGGGAGGGCAGTGTTGAATGAGACGTGTGTGGTGCGGTTGAATGAGGCTTTCTGATGCTTCGGTGAGCAAATGTTTACGCAGCTAAACGACGGCCACGAACCACGATAGGGAATGGGAGTTGTTTGAGCTTTTGGTGTCGCTAAAGCAAGTGTTGCCGGTAGGGCAACCATCGATGAAAGAGACATTAGCAAATTCGATTGATCGAAGCATTAGTGTACTTGTGCAAATTACGTGAATTAATAGGTAATGTACACAGCAAATTAATCCTGCTTCAGTAAAGTTTTGTACTGAAACAATAATGAAACAGTAATAAAAATTTTTGCTGGTTTTCACCATAAATGTCATGGTTCTACTGATTTTCAGTAAAACTATTTACTGAATGCATTTAAGTAAAACTGAAAATCAGTAAAATCAGTGTCAAATTAGTCGTTTTGAATAAGTCGATTATTAGTCAGGCTACGACTAATAAATTTCAGGTGAAATTTCGGCTTGCAGGATTAATTTGAAATAATTTGCAATGGTGTTGGTGTTTAAAATCTTTGCTACAATTTACTGTACTTGTGAAAATGTCATGGTGTCTTTGAGCGCTTACTGATCCATCAAAACTTGTTGCGTCAAAAAACAGTATAAGCGCTGTATGAAATAACATAAAACCTTGATGAATATAATTGAGGAACTGGCAATCTCTGCGCATAAATAAAAAACTAAATTTAAAAGAATTACTTTAATAATTTCGTCATTATTCTATCGCTTGAAAACTCACGAGCTGTCATTTTGGTGAGTACCGAACATTACTGAATGATTCAGTAAACATTCTTTTTACTGAAAGGATTACTGAACCTTCAGGTCAAAACTCTACAGTAAAATTTACTGAACTTCAGTAAAAAAAAGTTTCTGAGTAGGCTTGCATTTTGAACACTATCATTAGGAATTTACGGTTTTATGACGAATTAAATATTTTTTAATGTAACACATTTAAAGAGCACTACATTGTTATTTGAACAATACATTGAAACAAAAAAAAGATTTTAACAATGAATCCATTGTATTAGTATTCACGCGAATCCAATCGAATCACACCATTTCAGCGAAAAGCTTACAGCGATACATGATTCATTATTATCTCGAGCACTTGTATGTACGGTTGTACGCTGCTGGAGCTGTTGTTGGTAGGCGAACAAAACAATTCTACCATTCGTAATTATGAACATGATTTACCCGATTCGGGCATAACTACGAACAACTTCTCTTGTGTTTCTGGATACGGTTTTACAAATGTTGCACAAAATGCTTCGCTTGCGAACACATTCCGCGTGCTACATTCCTTTTTGGATAGCTTGATTTCAAATATGCCAATTCTGTAATGCACTTTGCATACCTGTTGGCGCTTTGTGTTTAACTTTTCAATAGGTGGCGAAGTGCAGTTTAATTTGAATTCTTCGAAATCTTTAGGGAAGATTATTGATGCAAACAGACCCTTAATCATTGATGGCTTTAATTTGTCTGTAGCATATATTTGAAACATAATTTTCATAAGCAAGCAGCATGCTATCGCTTGTACAGCGCAAACAAAGAAGCAATTTTTTCACCCAAAAGCCCTACAAAGCCCACGTGATGTGTGCGGGCGATAGTAGCTTTATAGTTGAAATGAAAAGACTCAACTACACAACCGCTGAATTGGCTTCAAAATGTCGTGAAATACATTCATAACCACAATAGATCATAGTGAGTGCCACCCAACAGCACAAAAAAGAAGCAACCGTACACGCTGAGGCCGTTTGAAACAAAAGTAGAACACAGCACGTATTTACATCAGACGTTTCCAGTGTAGGAGCAGCACGGGGGAGAATGAAAGAAAAGAACACAAATAATAATCCCACGGTACGAGAAACGACGCAACAGCGCAGAGGGCACACATTATGTTCCCGCTTAGTAGCTACCAACAACCTGAACCCGTTGCGATGGCAAATGTTGCACTCCACACTTAATGTGCCCAGCCGTCTTCCGTCAACCCACTCGGGCCAATTTCCGTACGGCAACAATGTAGCATGTGTATGTGTGCAACAAATGGGGCCTGGCAATGGCAACATCAATGCAGCGCAGTGTGCGCTGTGACCGCGATCCGAACCTTTCGCTCCTTTCGCGTTCAACGCCAATGGGATATTCATTTCAAGAAAACGACCCACTAAGCGCACACTCAGAAAAAGGTTACCCGGTTGCAACGGCAGCACAGCAGCATACGGTGCACAGCGGGACATGGATCGTCAGCACACACAGCGCAGCCGGGGCTTAGCTTGGCACCGCACACAACGTGTTTGTTAGCGCTAGCGTCTCAAACATGCATCGCACGCCAGCGCATAGAACCCATAATTCTCACCCTTAACGTAGTGTGTGTATGTCTGTGTGTGTGGGTGTGTGTGTGTGTGTGTGTGTGTGTGTGGCTCCCGTTGTTGTTGTGGCTAAGCTTTAACCTCGGTATTTATGGGATCAAATGCCAGAACGCCACGGGCTGTGCTGCTCCCATCGAGCGAGTTGGGGTGAGAAAATTGACAAGAAAAATCCTGTTTTTGACTCCCGCTGGTAAAGGAACGGGTACCGTGGTAGTAAAACAACATTAGGAACGATCGAGCGCTTGAAAAGCATGGCGTGCACCGGTTAGCTTCTTGGCTTGCATCGTTGCACCGTATCCGGTCGGGGCGCTTTCATCTTTCCTCTCGGGAGGCGATACAGCTTGTTGATTTGTAACGTGTAAGTTACCGTGACGAGTGTAAGACGGGGACGAACGCCATCGTAAGCTTTCTGGGAAATTCGAGCGATTGTTTGGACAGACTCTTTGCCAGCAACCAATAAAGCTAATGTGGGAGAGCATTTTGTCAAGCTGTCTTATGAGTCTTATGAGCATCGGCAGCGCTTCTTTTTCCAGATTTGAAGATTTGTAGAGTAACATTTTTCCTGGTAATGCTGTATTTCTTGGTGGACTGTACATTGCATGCATGTTAAATAATGTTGTTTATGTTAGGTTTTTATTATTTAAGTTAAGTTATTAAGTTATTTAAATAGTAAGAGGTATATCCCGCCGTTTAGTATATCATGGAATTGATTTTGAAGTCATTAAAAGTCATTAGCTCATAAAAACACTTAACATAAACCACACGACCGTTGGCATTCAAATGCGATGAATAATAATGGCGTCTTGATTGTTTAATTAAGCAGATTCAGCGAATTGATTTATCACGCTCCAAGAACTGCCAAGAAGTCAAGTGTTCCAAGACGTTTAAGCCACCATCGATCTCAAGTGACTCGCAGTACCATTTGATACCGCTCCAACCGGCTCTAATGGAAATGAGACACTGTAAAACACCATTCATCATTAGCGCGATAGAAAGGCTAACAAAGAAAATGCGCACCCCCACTTCTACCACACTACTACTACTCCTGCCGTTTGTGGTGGTAAAATTAACGCACCTCGTCAGCAGCACTAAACCTACTCGAGCTGCCAAATGCGGTCGCTCGTCCTATTATCGATATCGAACGATGGGGCGTTATCCACTTTCCAATTCCAGCAGCATGTCAGAATCGAATTTTGAATCCCCCCTCAAAACGCTGTTCGAGATGTATTTCCCCCAGGTCGGCGTCGGGAAGAAAAGCAATTCCAGCGAACCCGCTGTCATCGTTCCCTCGGTTGGATTTTGTGCGAAACAAAAACATTGGTTTTTCTAGGAGATTATTTTGCCAACGATGTTACACCAACGTTCTTATCGCGGCGTCGTTTCCAAGCCACGCCGAAATTGGAATGTGGTCACTGACGGGAAGCCATTTTCTTCGAACACTGCGTGTTGCGGTGGTTCAGCATGTTTGCAAAAGAAAATGCACAACACAACACAGCGGGCAAAAACAACAGCCTTCGTTTGGCTGCCTGTTTGGTGGGTAAAAAGTGTTGTAAAATTATAATAACACGGTATGGATTTATGATTGGATTCGTGACGGGGGGGGGGAGTTCAATGTCGATCGAATCAAACGTGTCGTTGTGGTTGAAGAAGGGCTACTACTAGCAATTTTTGGTTGAAAAATAATGTACGAAAACATAAAAAAATGCTTGAAAAGCTTCCGCCTTTTGCTAAGTGCAGTAGCCGTTTCGGGGGGGAAAATGATACTTACAAACAAAACATACGCATTCGTCTTTGAAGTGCTGTTTTCTCTGTGCCCCATCGCGTAAATATTGTTTTTCAATATAATATTCATTACAGGAATTGAGCCTTCCAACGCTAGAACGTGTACCGCTCGTGCAAGAAAACAATCAGAAACTTTCAAAAGCACATTCGCAAAAGCATTATTCAACCGGGCGGTAGGAAAAGTACCATGCGTCTCCATTCCGTCTTTTTGATGCAGAAAAAGGGAACCTCATCCAGAGTTTTAGCGAGAAAAAGAAACCTCCACTTCAGGCAATCCCACGGGAGCCCTTTCGTGGAATAGGAAGGCTTTGTTAAAGTATACCCCATAGCCCCGCTCGCCAATTGCCGCGTGTATGCAGGACCGCCAAACAACGCGATTCCCAGCTCGCTGCGCGGATTGTGTGATTGTGCGGCAAAATGGCACACGACACATACACACACGGTCTGCGCGAATACGAATGGGAATGGGCAAAAAAACCCGCACCAATTCCCAGCTCGCAGATTTGGGACACTCGGGCACGGCAAATAAACCCTTCGTATGTGTTGTTTTCGCTTCCTGCTTCGCTTTCGCTTCCCTCTTTTTGGCCCTCCAATACCTTCCTGGTAGCGTGGTACTGTGCTAACGATCAAATCAACGATCCCGTATGACTGATGAGGTGCGTTGCAAGCAAGAGGACGACCATCGGTGTGCCCGAGCACAATCTGCTCGTACTAGGTTGCGTGTTGTTCTTTTTTCTGGTTGCTGTACATCTCTAGACATTCGAATGGCTTTGTGCCAAAATTTGTACGCAGCTTCAAGGCGTTTGTGCCGCTCGATGGTTGTTGCGGGAAGGTGGATGAAAGCTTCAAGCGTACTTTTTACACCATGCCACGGGAAAATGTCACCCAAGGGAAATGAGCGGCACCGGTGCTGCTATTTCGTTTTAATTCCATCGCACCGCACTGCTACACGGAATCGTAAGGTGCCTGGCGTTTGTTGCTGCTGGTGTTTGCGGGGCTGTTACAGGGTGTAGAACGGGGCTGTTGCTGGACTTTAGTTCGGGAGTTGGATGTTGGATGAATTATGGGTATAGTTTCGTTGGCTGATTGCCAGCAGGAAAAACGGGGGGAGACATTTGTCAGCGGACAGGAGTGGATTTCGAAACATATTCTGTATCTTTCATCTTCCGGGAAGGCAGGAAGTGAATTCGATTGCGGAGGGAACTATGGCTAAAATTACCCGTAAGAAAGTGTTATGATTTCCTGGGAGGAATATTTTTCCGGGCAAGTGAAAATGGGAGTTCATATTTTGGAGTTGAAAGATGTCTTCAATTAACGCAATGAAATGAGCTTTATGGATATTGCTCATACGACTCATACCTTATAAATGGTAAATGTGACTTAAATCAATTACGACATCAGGCAGAATATGGTTAGGAAGTTTAGTTCCATCCCAAATTCCATTTAATTTAATTTAATTAGATACTTTCAACAAAATAGATCATTAGTGAGAACATTGAAAATAAAGCATAAAATGCAATTTATTGCATACCTTCAGGCGCTTAACAAGACTGAGCGAATTTCTCCATTTATTTCAAATGACATGTTTAAATCAAAGCATTTGCAACAAGAATTACGCAACGCAACTACATGTGTCACATTTACCAATCACTCAAAAATGTCGTTGTTGGTTGTACGTCTTGTTTTCGAGTATTTTGCGCCAAATAAAAACAAATCCTGTTCGCATCCGAATCCCGTAATAAAATTCAAATCATCGCGAAACGAAACGCAGATCCTTCTTAAGCTTTCTCGCTTTAGCTCCGTTGATTTTCCACCCCCTGTTTACCGCTCTTTGTCAAGATTAGCTAAAGGTACTAACGACAGTGTCATCAATCAACTGGTGAAGCTTGTGGTCCCAGTCGCACACGTAGACGACTTCCCGATCGCGGGGCGAAGCACACTGTAAGACGCACCAATCCCTTCGCCAGCCGCTAAGAAAGCTGTCAAATTTACGTACGATTACTAAACCTACCGAATGGTACGCTACATCGTAGTGCGTATGTGTGCGAAAAGGCGCGGGAAGATTTGTCTGCGATGACGAATCCTTTCGCTCCCACTTTTTGCGAATGATTTATCCGAATGATGGATTGCAAAACCGTACAGCCGATGGAACGGCGGTTTTGCCCGGTAAGCGGTTGGTGGTTGCTTCTGTCATTTGGCGTGTGTGAGTTAGAAATGGAGCGAAATCCGCGAGTGCTGGTTTTATTTTGCGGGAGTTTGTCAATAGACCGTGACGCACGGTGGGGCTTCGGGAAGCATTTCAATTCGATTAATTTGCCGCAACATGGTGGAATATTTAATCGATCAACGCGATGCGTTTAGACGGGTTAAAAGGATTGGGCGGTGGCGATGTAATTTGTGGAATTTGCTGTCGATGGTTTTGACATACGTGGTGACAATCTAATGGGGAAAGAGGTTAGAGACGGTGTTGTGCAATTTGAAATTGAACATTATTGATAACGTGCCAGCTTTTAATGGAGTTGTGATAGAAAGCGGTAGTTGTGGCAAAACCGTTTTCACTGGCATTGTGAGCTGTACATTTATGTTGTAGAAAAACGAGAAAATTCCTCAAACTTTTTTCCAACAGCTCATGCAACATTGTTCAATAACCGTCATAACTATGTAGCAGAGTTGGAATGTTTATTGAAAAAAAAGAGCACTTTTTTGCTCTCTGCGTCGCGGAAGTAGTTGCAGACACAAGACGCTGCTCTGTTTTATAACACCTCGGGTGGAATTTCAACAGCAGCTGCAACTGAACCGTTTCACATTTTCCATTTCCCACAGGAAACTTAAGCTGTAAGTTTTGATGTTAAAAAACACACTCACACACACACTGTGCTGTCGAGAGCACTGGGTAAAATAAAACAATACACAAAATGAGAATGTGTTGGGAAAGCGAACCGGAACGAAATAAAAACAAAGTTACGCGTAACGAAGAGGAAGGTTTTAATCCGGTTTGATGCCAGTGGGTTGGCATTTCTTTTTCCTTTTTTACTATTATCCCGTTCAACTTCCGGCTGCTGTTTGATCCAAAACGAAGGGTGAAAATGCTCGCATGCTTTATAAATGCTGTCATTTGTTCTACCGCTTCCCTTGCCCAACTTCGGAGTCGGGGAAAGTTTCGTGTTTTAGGTATTGTTTTCTCCCTTTGCCTAGAATATTTCCGTTTGTTATGTCACCTCTAATGCTTCCGGTCAGCGTTTGTTGTGTTGGATTCTTTGTATTTGGAGCGCAATTTTCGAACTTACCCTGCAAACGAACGATAATCACGATCAAACGCGGCAACGTTTCTTGTGCTGTTGTTCTGCAGCGGAAACCTGTCCTGATCCTGATGGATAGTTTTGTTTTTCTGGTGTCTTGTGCAAATGCAATCCCTGCCAAGAATTTGATATGTCGACAAAACGTGGACCTTTGTAGGAAAAATGGTATCAAGAACTATTTTGCTGAATATTAGCAAGAGAAATAAAATAATGCCGAAAAAATATCATAAATCTTTACGATAATTATTAACGCACCTAACATAACAACTAGACAGAAAATCCAATATTGGGGCCCTTTCCTTTTCAAGTTGGTAGGCTGAAATTTCAGCCTGTCAGCAGTTTGTATTGTATAGCAGTTTTCGAGCAGCTATCTAAGTGGATATAATATACAGGTAGGCTTATCCCAAGGTGTATGCATTTAGAAGGCTGATTTTTATCACTTCTGCTTCTGAAGGAAGATTTTAAGAGTGTTTTGAGTATTCGTCAAGCCTGCAGAAAGCTTGATTGAACAAAAGTTTTCACTCATCCTGTCAAAAAGTGATATTCAAATTTGGTAATAAAAAACATGCTATGAGACCACCTGGACTACATACACTTTGATTGTGAATTCCACCATCTGATCTCTTTCATGCACCTTGGGATAAATGTAAACACCACCTTGTTTTGCTATTTTTCGAGCAGTTACTCGAGCCTAATTCTAGCTTTGAGGCTAGAATAATCTAGACTGAAAAATGTAGGCTAGTTTTATTTGTGGTTTTGTATGGAGTGTATGTATGATTTCAGCCTCCAACTGTCAAACTCCATACAAAAAACTGACTAGAATCGTGAAGGGCCCCATTATTCTATCTACCATTTTTGTCAAACGTCTGTCAAAGTATCTTCAAGTTTCATAAGGGCAAAAGACAAAATGTATTGTCGTGTACATTTTATTTCATTTTTTTACACTAAACTTAAGCATAATATTGAGCTTTTGCATTAGTCTGTACCTTGTTGAATAGTGTGAAATCAATAAGCTACTCTCTATTGTGATGATTTTAGAAAGAAAACACTGGCGTTTTCTTTGATTGTTCTGTAGTTAAAATATAAAAAAAAACACAAAAAGGTAAACATATTTAATCTATAACTGGAATTAAATCTAATTGTCCCTCAATTTTCAATGTTCCCAAGCAAACATGCTCAAGAAAAAAAAGGTATTTCAACCTGAAAAGGTTCAGAGTGCTACAGGAAATAGATAAACATACAAAGACATACGTTTGCATAATAGGCGAGCGATTTACTGTGACACAAATTAGTCGTTACCGAGTGATGTAATTGAATTGCCGCAGAAGTCATTAGCCGAGGCAGCATTATCACGTCGCCCCAAATGATCCTGCCCAGAGTGTCACTCGCAAGCATTGTCACAGATAAAGAGAAATTGAAGCTTAAGCAATGTTCAATCAATCTTCATGCTCTTAGCGTATCGCGCTTTTCCTACGCGCACTCAAGCACGCCCGAGGACATAGAAATAAGTTTGTATTTATTTCAAGTCCATTACAGCCTGCCATCGTGAAGCTTCTTGCGGCTCGCACGCCATTTCACACCCTGCCTTTTGTTTCCGTCACATAATGGCGTTCGGCGAAAGCGATTAGCTGGACTAAAGGTCCAGCAGATGGAAGTCTGGACTGGGGTAAGGGGGTTGCCATGACCACCACCGCCATGTACGGCTTGCTGTTCCCAGCTGTTCACTCCAACACAAACTGAGCGGCGTTCGCGCTGAGCGCTATAAATTAAGTTATAATATTTATTTATGTCTATTTATTACCGAAACGTCCAGCAAATGTGATAGTAAGCAGCGTTTCGCTGGCCAATGCGCCGGTGACGATGGGACCCGTGGCACTATCGTCCACGCTGATTTATGGTACCCACTCGGTACGGTACGTGAGCTACGGTGAGGTATGTTAGTGCAAGTGGGCCAGTGAGTTTTCGTGATGGAAACGTGCACACACTTCCGAGGGCGAGAAACGTGTCCACGGTCGCTCGGTGTGAAGTGTAAAATTCATGAGCAACTTTATCTATTTATTTATTTTTTCACTCCCCAATCCGACGCCTGTAAGTGGCGAGGAACCGTGTGGACAGTAGCACAGAGCGAATGAAAAGTTTTTGAGAGGGGACAAAAAATATGTTGTGCTTGTGCATGGTACTGGAAGAACTTTTCCCAGCCTGAAGCTTGACTCCAGTCTTACAAGGACGACAAAGGGAGGGCGAGTGAACTTTCTCTAATCTGATATTTAAGAGCAGGACAGGACAAAGTGAGGAGGATGAAAAGGGGGGAAAACTATAAGCTACCTAAAGCCAGTTATCATGTTCGGTTTGTGTTTCAGGCAAAGTTTTGCAAAGTCTCGGCTAGACTCGTTGATAGCAAAAAAGTGTATTGTTAGCACCGGAGCACAGATCTCCCTCTCTCTATCTGATTCCGTAGATAATCGCACAATAAGTGGTTGAGCAACTATTGTTTTGAATTTCGGGGAAACCCTATGCACTTTTATTTGCCCATGTGAGGCATTTGAAATGTAAAATTCGTTGGAAAAATTAAGTTAAAATGGAAATGGCGTGCAATTATATTTTACCTCGTGCTAAAATATTAACACACGGTTGCATACCTTTCGGGCGCATTGAAGCAACCGGTGTTGCGTCGTTTTGCCATAAATCAGTCTTTTCCTACGCAACGGACAGGAGGAAAAACATGGCTCTGTAAAATTCGCCCGAGCGAAGCATAAGCCATTCGCATGCAACACCACATATGCCAAATGGAAAATGACTGTTTACTGTTTACCGAAACTGTCCGTTTGACCGGTTACTGGTTTGTGTTACCGGGTTATTTTTGTTTTGTACAGTTCAACATCCCTCTGGCGATCGCAACATTGTAGCCGGAGAGGATCCATCCTCAAAGGAGAACAAATTTTTGAAATAAAAAATGTATGATACATATTTCACTCTACCAAACACTCACGGGCACGGACTGCCAGGTTTGTAACGTTTCCTGCAATTTGTTCACTGTTTGCTACGTGCTTTGCGCGCAGAAGCTTTGCGCTAAATATTTTTCACACACTGTTTGCTGATGCGCAAGCATTCACGAGGGTGCGACGAAAAGGATTGTATTCTGAGCTGGTACCGTAACATGATTCCCGCTTTGTGAGTGGAAGTAAGCAGCAGAAGCAACAGCAGGGAAAGGAATCGGATGGCATTCGAGGAAGGGTTGTTGTTTCTACAACGAACAAAAAATATATCGTATAAATTCGTGCGTTTCTAACCTGCTTCGGTATTCACCTCGTGACCCAGATGGCGTATCGCGTACAGCAGTAGCAACCCGTACGACAGCTGGAAGCCGGTGGTCAGCACGTGGGCCAGGAATGCGACGCCGCACACGATCCAGCCCCAGCCACCATCCGGGTAGAAGTGCTGCGTCGTCCGACGTCCAGGATTGCATGCATTCAGGCGTTTTCGTTCAGGTTCCCCCATCGAACGGTCGGAATGCAGCCCACAGTCGATGTTGATTTTCGCAAAACGGATCATGTATCAGGGGAGGGGGCGAAAAACAGGCGTAAGAAGAAAAGAAAACAGATGAAAATGTATAAAAGCACATTCACGAACAATCGTCGGATCGGTTTTGCTGCTTGATACAAGCGTGTCTTTGTTTTATTTTTATTATTACGGTGACACCGGTGACACCGATTGCGCCGACCCGATGGTGCGTTGATTTTTAAAACACGGACGGAAAGTCAAACGGCATGTCAGTTTAATGCCCGTTCGTACCATCCGGTGCCAGGCAGCCCGGTGCTTACCTGTCGAATTGCGGTCGTATCGACGCCGGCCCGGCGCAGCGCAGGAACGTTCCGGTGCAGGGAGTGAAGCTCACGCTCGAGCAGTGCCGGATATGCCGAGTCTTCCTCATCCAGCAGTCGATTGCGATCGTATCCTGGCAGGAAAGCGAAAAAGAGAGAAAGAAATACAAATCAATGCTGTACGGTTTAATCGATATCGATATAAAAAAAGTGGGGAAATACAAACTGAGGGTATCAAATTTCGATCAAAAATTCATTTACCATGTAGAGAGAGAGAGCGAGCATGCCGTGGCTCGCACCGAAAGATTAAAGCGAATCGCACCGTACGCACTTTTACGGGCGCGTTACGTTGCTTCAGGGAAACACATGCCAACACGTTGTGTATGAGTGTTTTTTGTTGCTCCCTCTCTCTTCCGTGGTTTTGAGCATTCTTTGAGTGAGTTTTTAATATTCTTTTCACGTCAATGCGGTGAAATAGGGAAAATGAAAGCATCCATAGCCAACCTCAGGGAATAGGATGAAATTTTCATACAATCCCGTGTCGCGTGCCTTACAGAGGGTTACGCGGCATGGTGAATATAATTTACAGAAAAGGTTTCAAAAAGCATTTCCCCTTTAAAACGGTAAAAGATGCTTTAATGTTGAATTGATGCAGCACAACAAAAAATACCTTCGGAAAGCCTGCGGATGGGTTTATTTGTTATTTGACATTGTCTTTGTTTTTGTTTTCCTGAACAAAATAACATATTTTTTCATGTTTGCTTTCTCCCATGCGTACAACACACACCCAACCAGAGAGGGATGGTTTAGGCGGCTGATTAATTGCATCATCACAGCGCAATCAACACGTGCTCGATTGCGGGAAAATTAATCATTCACGTTAGCTGTTTCCGATTAGCGGCCCATTGTGCGGGCAATGCTGGGTGGTTTATTAATCATACCACCATAATCACCAACACCTCTTCCGATGAGTGGATGTGGTATGAATGTGGCCAGAATATCAAAAAAAAAAAAAAACAGGGGCTAGATAACCTTATCAGGAAATGATGTGGTGTGTGAATATTACCAGCATGCGCGAATGGTGGAGAAAGTAGGAAACAAACACGGCAATAATCACACGTGCTGTGTGTTACATCGTTTTATAATTATTCTCCCATTTATGTACCATAAATCACAACAAACCATTTGTTTGTTTGTTTGTTTTTTTCAACCACCGTTTTTTTAACCTCAAGGGCAAGCAAGGTGAGCTACAAACAGAACATGGAAGCATCCTAGAGGAGTAGAAGCAGGTTTTAATTTTCAGTACCACTCTCATTTACAGCCCTTTGTTGGTCATGGTAGCACAGTGGCTGGCCATATGCATAAGTTATGATGCGAGCAAGGCACTGGCGGTCCAACGTCGGGGATCGGTCATCGGGGTCGAAATGTTGTTGCGGTTGCACCGAACGCACGAAAGCACCTTGGGAAGTTGTAGCATTTTTAAAACCACAATTTACTCCTAAAGTTAGTGGCCGGTACCGGTGTGCTAGTGTGGCTTCCATCCCAAAACAAGGAGGAATGAAAGTTAGTGGCCGTAAACTGTAAGTTGAAAAGTCACAAAAATCACACACACACACATACATACAAATTAATGTTTTTATTTGTTCTCCTGGTGGTAAAAGTTTGCCCTTTGGGGAGCTTAGTTGGTGGCCTCACCTTGGCCGCAATGTGTTGTGTAATCAGACAACAATTTACAACGAGCTGGCGGTGGTTGGGTTTCACTGTCAAGCAAGCAGAAAATGAGTACTTTTGCGGAGGGAAGTTCTTAATTAGCAGAACTGGACTGATGGTGATGTGCAACAACAAAAAAGGCACATGAGCCCGATGTAAATTTTTGATGCTTTGTTTTAAACCTTCTTGCAAAATCAGACTTCAAAGGAAGAAACGAGTTTCTAGCTACGTTCATAAATTATTCCCCGTTAGTAATTGCGCTACTGTACTGCTTTGTGCTTTGCTCAAAACAAGCTTATTGCACCACTTTGAAGGGCTTCGATGGTGTGAAAAGAGAGGGGAAAAAACTATTAATTTACACTTCACACAAAGCGCCTAAATCAGTGTGTGCCCGCGGCCCGGCCCCAGGTTCAACTGTAACTGAAGCGCGCTAGAAGTGCACACAAAGACTAATTTATCATTCCGCCAACGTGTTGTGGCAGCTCGCGGGTACAAACCTGCAGTATCGCTTCAATTTGCATGAGAATGCTCGGCGGTTCCCCCCGATTGCTCCAAAGCCCAAACTCTCCCTCGTTTGGTGTGCGCATATTTTGGAAAGCATTTCACCGCACGTGGCCATACACTCGCACACACCCATACTCTCAGTACACATAATTGAGCGCTTTGTTATGAACTCAAACGTCAACGACTGGCGTCGTCATACCGCATCGCGTGCAACTTTATGGATCGTTGGAATTGAAATTGCTCTGCCAGAAAAGCCGGTTAGGGAGGAATCTCCATATTCCGCGCTGCGGATAGGTAAGCGCTCAATGAAATAGCATCCTAGACTAGAGCCACATACGCACACAGACACACAGAGGTCTCGGTATGAGAACTAGTGTGACATTTGTGCGACGCTTTGTCTTTTTTCGACGGTCCTGGCAGGGCGGGGGAGACAGGACACCTTCAAATGTGGTGTGAAATATGTCCACACATACTATCACACACGCTGTCTCACATTCCGACTGTGACTGTCTATGATGGGGCATATTTTCGGTGGGTGGTAGCGGTGGCGAACCCAGTAGCCGTGAAATAAACCCATACCCTTCCCTCAGACCACATAAATTTAATCCAATAGCGCTATATTTACGGCGCCACCGTCACCATTCCGTGGCAGACGAGCAGCGTCGGGGGACGGCAATTTAAAGCTTTCACCTGGAGCGCGAGAGATTGTGCGCGAGCTTTTTCCAAATTTACCCAAACGCCAGCGCGCCGCTTTTATGCAGCATCACCGAGAGTGTCCCCGGGGTGCCTCCCCGGGACGAGGGATATTAATTACCGACGCCGTCATTACCGAACGCGGCTGCACCGTCAGCAAACGGTCAGCACGGGTGCTTAGGAATTCATACTCGGTTTGCGCTGGAATCTGTGGGCTTCATGGCACGTGGTGTTGGGTTTTTTTTACGACGCTCAGTCCGATGAGAAATTAGAACATCAACCCTATCATTATCTTCACAATGAATCGGTCTGCACCATCCTCGGTCAGAAAGTGCCCAATGCCAACTGGACGGTGGAGTCGGGAGAATGGATGAAATTCCCGAGCATGACGCGCTGAAGCCGTGCAAGGATTCGTTGGCTCACGATATTATCATTATCTAAGTAGAGCCTCCAGGGAGAGTAGATTCAGTCAAACAATGACAGTATGACGATGATCTTTTGCTTTAGGATAGTAATACCAGTACCTTCAATTACTTTGAATGGCTAATGGGGTCTTTGTTGGCACATAGACACACACACACAGAGAAAAGCAATTCTTACAAGCATGTCTTTTGCAACGTTAGTCTCCATTTCCTATCATGTTCTTCAAATATCCTTTATGCGACACAAGATGACGCGCTGCTATCTGTGCAATATGCTATCCTTCTGTGGTACCGGAACTGGAAAGAAAACATTCTAAATGAAATACATGTTTGACTGCACAATCACCCCAACCGATGCTGTACCGTTTCCATTCAATTGCAAAACCCCCATAGCTGGCAAATTTCCCTCCGAGCTAGCTGAGGAGCTATTTGTACGGCATAATCCCAGAATGGGCCATCGCTACATTCTCCATCGCTTGGTGGTTTTGGTTTTCATTTCAATAACGGGAAGCAAATTAATTATTCATGAGAGACATCAGCATCGTCCTCGGTGCAAACATCAGGACATCGGTCGGCGTGTTGCGTGCTCGTATTCTTTTCCTATGCTTTCTCCTGGTAGCTGTGCGTCCAAGACGAACGTCCAATTTAATTTCATTCCTCGGTTTTAATCATATTACGCAAATAAAAGGACTGCAATGCTGAGTTTAGCGAAGACCGTTCGAGCACGGACAAAAACATTGGCCGGCTTTGGGCGTGTTAACTTGAGCTCCGTTAAGACGCAATCTTGTAGACGGATCTACAGGGAGCTGCTGTTTGACAGGCAAAATTTATTGAAGTAAAGCTTCAATAGAGCCTCTCAACGCGGCCCTACAGCCAGGACATTTCTCGAAACAAGCAACAAGCTGCAAAAACAGCCTCAGAGCGTGTAGTGTGTACAATAAAATACCTACCGGGATACGTTCCGTTGCCCGCACCGGACGCTACCGTTGCCGTAACGCCCGCCGTATGCAGGTGTCCCGAGCTGGCCGCCATGTGGTTCCGCTCGAGCGTTCCTCCCCCGCCACGGTGCGCACGGGGCAGTGTCCCACTCCCGACCGACCCGCTGCCAAGCGTTCCCGTCCCACTGGCCAGATGGGGATGCGATCGGTTTAGCGTCGAGTTGGCGGAAGCCATCGAGAACCGACACCGTTGACATCCGTTCCGAACCGGCGGTGGCAGTGGGGGCGGTGCCGGTGGTGGTGACGCCGATAGGGCCGGCGAGTCGGCGTTCGGATCGTCGTCCAGGTCGTCGTCATCGTGTAGCGGATCGTCCGAGCCGAGCCGTGGCTTACCGTCACCGACGAGCCCGAGCATTGCTTCATCC
Organism: Anopheles arabiensis; assembly: GCF_016920715.1. Classification (NCBI taxonomy): domain Eukaryota; kingdom Metazoa; phylum Arthropoda; class Insecta; order Diptera; family Culicidae; genus Anopheles; species Anopheles arabiensis. Next base: position 25,918,844 of record NC_053518.1, read on the forward strand.
ACCTGCGACTCGGCGTGCTGCTGGGAGGGTCGGGTCGCTGTCGTGGAACTGTTGCCGGCCGTCTGCTGGTTGGTCGGTTGGGTCGGAGGCGACGGTATCTGCACACCGACGGCAACGGTGGACGGTGTGCGGGAGACGTGTGGCAGATGATGGTTGGATGTGTTGCTACGGCAACGGGGCAGTGAGGAGTAGCCGAACGGGTACGGTGGCGGAACGGGCGCGGTGCTGCCGGTGGTCGCAAACGAAACGCTCGGTGCGTTGCGGATCGAGGACCGACGCCGGTTGAGCGTGGAGGGTGCGGAAGAGTGCAGTGTCTGCGAGGTGGAGTAGAAGTAGCCGAGCGCACTCGACGACAGACAGGTGCAGGTGAGGTTGATGTTGTTGTTGCAGTAGTAGCAATCGTTCTTCTTCGCCGACTGAAACGAACTGGTGGTGTTGGTGTTGTTGGTGGGCAGCTTCGGTAGGGACTGTTGTGTGTAGGTGTGGTGTTGTGGTTTCTGCTGCTGCTGATGCTGCTGTCGGTAGCTGTAGTGTCATGGAAGTGTCATCGATTGCTGGGGAAACGGGGCAATGCCGGAGCTTGGTCGGCCGGCGAACGGATGGGACGTGGAGGACAGCGATGACTGCTGGGGTAGGTTCGGGTAGCTGCGGTACAGACACTGTGTTCCACTCAAATTAGCTAGTGGTGCCGTCGATGCCGTCGGATAGTTCGGATACATCTTCACACCCCGCCTGCTGGATAGATTAACGGACAGGTTCGGTGCACTACGGGCGTGAATTTGGATGAACCAGTGGTCTTCTGCCAGGTGATGTAGTTGGCCCTACTTACTACGATCTGCGACTACACTCAACAGTTGCGCCCGGCGTTTGACGCGTTTGACAGCTGTAGCTCAGAAACACACGATCAGGGCTCAGAAGAACTTTGGAGTAGTACGGGTACGGTAAGTGCACAGCTGCTCTATCACAGACTCAGGCGTCCCACAGACTGCAGACAGCTCGCTGTTGTTGTTGTTGTTGATGAAGATGATGCCCGCGGTGATACCCTTCGTCAACTCCATGATCCGCTCGAAATTGCTCGCGCGACTAGTACATTGGCCCGCATGCGGTCAGTCGTCACCTCTTGCCCTGCCCTGCACTGACGGAAGATGGCGCCGGATAACTACCGTCAGGACCTTCACTCGTTACGACATCCACCGATGGGTACCATTTGTTGATTCGCGCACCCTAATGCAATGCTGCCAAACGATCTTCCTATTTGCATAATGGTGCGTAGTGCTCGCCTGCAGCAAGTTCAATCTAGCAGGGGGTCGGGAAATTCAATCAGTAAGCTGGCGGAGTTATGAGCCGTCTCCTCGTAAGCGTGTTTCGACTGGTCGTGTGTCAATTCTGACGTGGCATGTGGCGCGTGTCTTGTGGTTCTTGTGTTTTATTTTTATTTTTATGTCGCGCTACTGGTACCGAGCTACTTCAGTCTTCAGGCACACAAAAACATACACACTCGCAACGAAAGGAGTATCTTACATCTCAGTCTGGTCGTAAAGTCCATCCGTTTTAACGGGGTCTCCTCTTTTGTGGAGTCACTTTCTCTTCTTCGGTGGAAGGAAGTACGATGATGTATGACGTGCAGTGTGTAATATGTTGGCACTAAAATTCTATCACAACTTTAGAATCGCTGCAGCGCGTTGCATGTCCTTCGATGTTCGGAGCGCGAGACGCCTCAGCCAAAAGCGAGATGATCTGCTGCAACAAGAAGTAATCGAAAGGGAAAAAGAAACAAGAAGAAAGAAAAACACTTATAAGTGACTGTCGTTTTGTGCAGCTGCGAAGAAAAAAGGTGAATTTTAGATTGTGGAATTGGTCGGTTTGGACACGGACCGGCTTGGCACACACACACATGGGCAGGCCCGGCAAAAAAAAGAAGCAATCTAGTAATTTATGGCAGAATAAATTTTGCTTAATGCGACAGCGACAACGGGAGAACATGGGATTTTGATAATTTAATACACACATCCAGTCGGAACAGGGCGAGTTGGGAAGTCACACTGAAGTCAGCAAAACAATACGCCGAAGCTGGGACGGTAGAAAAGAGACAAAATAAAAGTCACAAGCTGCCGCCCGCGGGGGGTCAGTCAGGCATTCGCACATCCTGGGGTAGACGCGGTGCGACGATGGGTTACGAAATTCGCAAACCATTGCAACACACCCCACGCCATTTGGTTTGAGTTTCGGGGTCGGGGCCTCTCCCGAACACGCCCGTTAATTTTTATGCTTTGCGCGATGAATATGTCTTTATCAGTTTGTTGCACTAATTTAATGGTGACTTACGATAGGCGCTGCATTTATCATATCGCGGTCGCGGTCGTCGCAAACGAAGGAAACAAGCAATTACGCTCACACTCGATGCGCACGATCGTCTCCTCGGCTCGGCGGGGTAATAATCATTAAGAACATAACTTTCCGATGCCTGTCGCGCTCCCCTTTTCATGTAATCGCAGTGCTTGTGGCACCCTCCTCTTTGTCTCTTAGCACCCCATTCACCTCGTGAGTGTTTGTTTCGAATGCGATTTCTTCTACAACGACATCGTTTCTTTTTTTTTTTTAATTTAAGCTCACCAATAGCCTCCCGGGCTGAAACGGCTTTTGTTGTTTTTAATGGGCTCAGCTCAATTTGTAATTTATTTGTACGTGTGCAATATGCTGTCACTTATGTGCCACGTCCGTGAGTGTATCTGGTGTATCTGGGCACTTGTTTCGACACGATCGCGCACTGTCTCTCGCCCATTGAGCATTAATGAGCCGATAAAGATGTCCGCTTAATGCTCTGTTCGTTCGATGTGGCTCTGTGCAGTATGACGATTTGCGTCGGTCGATCGCTTGTTCAAGGTGATAAAGTTTTACCAACACCACAGCGTCCTATCTCCACTGCCCGTTGACCAGCAGTAGAGTGGACACTATGGGAACTGGGACTTTCGTGTCGATAAAATCTTTAACACTCCACTCGGTTCCAACAGGAACAAAAGCTTGGTGTAAAGTTAATCCAACCATGGACGGTTGCGTAGTTCCCTAGCTTGTAATACTACCCCAGGGTATGTAGAGTTCGGGCTTTGGTTTCTCGAACGGTGCACTCTCAGCGCACATTACAGCTAAATTGTGTATGAAATTTTGGCTACAAAAACCCATTGCCGAAGCCAAACCAGCCAAATGTAACTGTCACAAGCATGGGCTGCATTTGAAGCGGCAAGAAGTTTTCCCCTCTCCTACAGCACAAAAGTAAAAGACTGCTGTGGAGAGTTTTGTTGGAGGAAAGTTTCAGTTTCTTGGCTATTATTAGCATCATTATCTTTCCAGTACGGCTAGCAAATGTGGCTGCTGCTGTTGTGGAAGTACCAGCACCGGATTGGGTCCGTCTTATCTGACCGTTGTCTTAATGTGTGTCACTCCATTAGGCGGCAGTTATTAAGCACCAGTACGCTGTGGATCCCTGAGCCAGCAAAATTTCGATTAAAGTTTGCCGTTTTTTGTGTCGAGGAGCTTTTGGTAAAAATGTTATACATTTGCAGGGTACAAGGTGGGTGCAAATTGAATTCTGATATTAAATTTACACCCACAGTTGTGTTAGTTTTGAAAGCATTTTACCCCCCCAAGCAGGAATGTTTTGCTTGGAAGAATATAATCAGGCCACAGACAGAGAATGGTAAAAACACACAGAACCAGACACGACCAGCCTCCAACCAACCAAGCAGCAGGAGTTTCGTTGTCGAATAGTAATAATAATAAAAATAATAATAATAATATTAAAAAATCCCGAGCCCAGATCACCTCCGGGCTTCTGGGAATGCGCCCTTTCGTCTATGCTGTGTCTGCCTCCAAAGAGCAGAGCCTCCCTCTCGGTGGCGTGCTGGTGTTGTTTATTTATTAATTTATTAATTTTAACTTAATAAAATTAAGTTTATTAATTTTCTAATTACATTTTTTAGCCCATGGCCATCATCTCCCACGCGACTCGGCTCCTCGCTATAATCGTTGAGCCCTTTTTGCCGAAGGTTTGAAGTTGCCAGCCAGGCGTGGGTTTTCAATAGCGAGTGTTGGGTGAGCTCTTAAAGCTGACCGGGGCGGAAACAATAGGCGCGAGAATCATGTTTACCCGTTAAGCGCACAAGGTGTGCCCCAAGCTGTATCGGGTTCCCTATTGAGCTTTCGCAACCGGCATCAGCCAATCAGTGAAAATATCACCCTTGCTTATAATAGACAAAAAGGAGTAGTAGAGCCTCCTCCTTCTGGTCCTGAGACACGCCACACGGAAAACGACGGTCTCGTGGTAGAAATTTAATACGCCTTTAATGGTCCAATTATCTTTATGATTTATCGGTGCGATGTGTTTCCGCCGTAATTATGTTTAGGAATGTGTGTGTGTGTGTCTTTGTGCATGTTTGTGTGGGAAGCGAAACAAAAGCCGCATGACAAGAGTGTGCGGTACTTGCGCAGGAAAGGATGTTTGAATAATCGTCATTGTCACGCGGCACGGTACCGAGGCGGTAGGGGTTTTCCATGTACCATGGCGGTAATGGTGGGTGGTTAAGGATCGTTGTAGCGAAACATTGTTACCACCAACTGAGGGGGAAATCTCAAGAGAAAGCAGCGCGAATAGCACACAATTTCCTGTTTTCCTTTCCCGCTCATTGCAGCCTTCCTCGAGACAGTGTCTTTTTGTGCACATTCAAGCCATACCATCGCGTACTAACGAGCTGCACTAAAAAGAGTTACGCGTTGCTGTACGCCTGTGGTGCAGCTATTTTTTGTTTGGTTGTGTAGTTTGCTTCAAGACTACATAGCAGTATGCAACGGTGACACGATCCTTGGGAAGCGAAGAAGCAAAAAACCCTGGAAACTTTCGCAAGGAACGCTTCGACTAATTTTGTAACCAACTGTCACGGCTTCCTAGAGGGCTACTGTATGCTGTTTAGTAATTTTGTTTCCTCCTTTTCACACCGGCTTGTTACTAGCTATTTTTTCTTTCTTTACTTTCATCATCATCTCTACCTCCGTCTGTTTAAAACATAGTTAAGTGTGGAGCTGTTGAAATTTTTGCATTATGTCGCTCACCGCTGCGAGTAGGACAAGCAGGACAAGTAATTCAGCCGTTAATGCATGTAGAAGTTTTAGTTCGCTCTTTTTTCTGTCTATCTACTGTCAAACAGTTTCAGGATCTGTAGTGTAAATTTATTCTTCAATGTGGCCGTTTTAAAAAATGTAGTAGACCTAAGCTGACGTTGAGTGTGCGGATTACAAACAGCGTTTACAAGGAAGGAAAGGATTAATTAAGTTCCGTAGAAGTAGGCCACAGTGTTGACAGAAACGTGAAGGTGATGGAACGGTGATAAATGGTTGATTAATGTAATGAGCTTATTATGTTTGAATGATATAAATACTTCAAAAGGAGTGAAATTCATCCATTTGAGGGAAAAATTACACAATTAACTTGGTGTCTTCAAGTGTCATTTCTTGATTTTCCAGAAGAAAGTAATAAGAAATTACAGTTTTCCATAACTAGTTGTGTACTACCGTTTAACCGTTTCCATCACTTATTACCATGGGGTAGTCCACAGTTATCGATGTGTCTCATTTTTATATTATTTCCCATCAACAACCATGTCCAATTTATCTGTGAACCCACCATGTTAACCATACTTTATTTTTCGGTTTCATCAAACTTATAATTTGCGTCTTCAAAAAAGGTGTCATAATAAGGAATAACTAATTTGTAACAACTAATAACTTGAAAGTTGCAACTGAAGAAGTGATGTTATATGAGATATTACAGAACAGAGACCAGATAGGTTGATATTCATCTTGAAATAATTGAAGTGTTGAAAAGTGTTAAAGGAATACTCCTATTGGCAACTCTTTGTGTCAGAAATGTGATATTTACAGGCAACTTTTTGGGGTTTGCTTCATTTTATCATACTGGTATTACTTTCGATCTCAATTTTTCTTCAGATGTATCTACAACATACCTAGTTTCCCAATGAAAATATACTTAAAACCAAATATACTTAACCAAAATAGTCAAGATATAATCAGAATAAAAGAAGTCTTCTTTTGGTCCGCACTGGATCTAAAACTTTTCCTTCCCAAATTGTAATCAATTTGTTCGAGATAGAGTGTTAAAAGCATCTCCTACAAGATACAACATCCGATGCACGGAAAACTATCTTTCCTCCGACAACATCATCGCTAAGCTCAGGTGTTATTTAACATGCAAAGCTGCTGTCTTAAATATCCGTTCGTGCAAGGGAATCACTTGTGTCAAGCGAACGCTGCAACCATTGCGCGGAAAAGGATTTCATCACCGAGCAAGAAGTTCGTTGTTTCCAACTACCACTAGCACACCTCACCCAAATTAAGCCGCTTTATGCTCACGAACCAGGCATCTCAACAGCATCGCACGGTTCATGCGAAACAAAAAAAAATAAGGTGAAATAAATTAAGATAGTTCAAGCACCGAGCTTTACGTTTCACTTCAATTCATCTACCACTTACCGTGCCGTCTCGCACACTTTCCACCTCAATTTGTTTGCGGCTGCCTACAGTACCGTGTACGAATCGCGTCCTCGCGTCGTCTAGGATCGTTCAGTAGGATTCCCAGCGTCGAGAGCTTAATTGAATAGTCTTATATCGTTCCACACATCGCACACCGCGCCGTGGTAAGGTGCTAGTTGTACGCGAGCAGGTGAAACGAAATCACTTTACACACGCCGTCAGGGCTGGCTCAGTTGGTAAGAATAGCACTAGAAGGCACAAGAGGGCACGGCTTAATTCTTTAGCGTGGCAAGTTCCCCAGGTGGAAGAATGTCTCCGGGTTTGATTTATTAATGACATAACTTTCTGCGGTATTGAGCCTCCGCTTCGAGCCGCTCCGGTGCGCAGCACGAAAGTGTGCTCCTGCTGCTTTTTTTTCTATCGAGTGTGAGATTGCTCTTAAGAAGGTCGGGAAAAGGAAAAAAAAAACATTCCCAGCGCAATAATGAAAGCATTATGGTGGTTCCCGTAGCAAATCACTTTTTTGGAACGACGTGGCAGACTTTTCTCTCATGAACGGTGCGTTTTTTTGTCCTTTCTTTGTTATAATCTTTCCCCCCGCAGCGTAAGCTCACTCCGTGTAATGGGAAAATGCAATTCCTGAAGGGAAAATATGAAAAATCATTTCACGATTCGCAGAGTGCAGCGACATAGACACATTTTCGCTGAGCTTGGCAGAAAATGATCCGTACGGTTGGGGGTCGTAAAAAGGGCACTTTCGGGGGTTTGCTTGCGCGGCCAGATTAGTGATGCCACCCGGAGCAACAGGAGAGCTTTTCCTCCACCCTTTTGGGCTGCTTCTAAATGCTCTTGGGAGAGCAATGGCAGCATGTCGTAAAAGCTGCCAACACACGACACATTCGACAGTTCTCATGTATTATAATTTTTCACCACATTAAATCACAGTTGTCGTCGTATAATCCTACGACAGTAAACCCCGTCTAACGATGCCCGAACATGAGGCAAAAATGACAAAAGCGTCTGCCGTCTCACTGGATGGGCATCTTTCACCCAGTGCCTTTGTGGTGTGGCGTGTGGAACACAGTGTGTAACCGTTTTGTTTTCTTTCCGTCCTGCCACAGAAGAAGGAAGGTCAACATTGCCATGAGCAGAGCCCGCTCAGCCCGTTGACACAATGCCTGCTTTCACATTAAGTCAGTGCCGTGAAAGGGAAAACGCGACCGAAAACGCTCACCATAATTTCGCAACTAAAGAGGCTGGGAAGAGGGTCATAAAAATGATTCACCCTTCCGAGAATCAGCACTCGGGAGCTCGGTAGCTCCTGCAGCAACTCCTCCACAAAATGTGTGCACTTACGGGGGTATAAAAATGCAAAAATTGAAAGGATGGCTGCGCACGACTCATATCATACGCTTCCTGCAGAGCGTTCGGAATCGATGTGGGAGGTTAATGGTGGCCACAAACGGTTTTCTGTTTCGCTACGCAAGGATTCATGTGAAATTATCCCGCAGATTGGGTTGGATTGGGTATGAGTTAAATAAAAAAAGGAAAACGCAGCATAATGTCTTTTGTTTCGCGTAGCAAAGCATCAGCATGGAAAAGGGTTTCGGTTCTGCATTTGATTAGATTTATTTATCATATCCTATGAATTGTTAAAGAGTTATATGATCGAAAAAAGCAGAACCTTTTCACCATTCAACGATTTGTAAGGCTTTACCCTTTTTATTTATAGCAGTTTTGTTATGGAGCAGGAAAACAGTTTTACTTCTAAGCTGACTAATCCAATCAACACGCCGTAAAACTTTTCCCCGTAAGTCAATTTTCACCATATTGATATCGTTCTTTACGCTAATTTGATGCGATAATTACTTGCGTCAAAGGATAGGACAAAGTTTTCACTGCCACCTATCTATAGAAGGATGAAAAATGACTCACACTCTGCCCCGATGACAGCCAACTCTACGGTACCATTAAGTTCTTTGGAGTGCCTATCCTACCAAAACGGCCATCTTCAGCTTTTATAGTTTGTCAACTAGTTTCTCAAAAACTAATTACCACTAATCGGTTCTTGCGCATATCGTTCTCCCATCAGGCCAGGGCCGGGGATAATCGCTAGCCCGATGCGCCCGAAGGACAAGCGATGGATCAGACCGGTCTGATGGCTCGCTCGGCAAAATTATAATCTTTATCGGAATCGATTGCGCTCCCGGGCCGATCCAGGGCGGGTCGGAAATGGGAGCTAAAGTTTAATTACAGTTTTATAAACGATCAACTACAGTTTTGTATCGGTGATTGAATAGTTTGTAATTAGTTTTGGGGGAAACGGGACACGAAGCTTTGCGGGCAGTGCGTCCGGAGCAAAAGATAGCGAGGATTACTGTGATAATCTATACAAAGTTAACAAAACGTGACGGAAATTGGATTACTTTACTGTTTGTTTGTTGGTTTTATTTGTATATCTTCGAATTTAGTTAGTTCTAGTTAGTGGATTTACTAATAGAAATAAATTTTATCTTCTATAAGTGTCATAATATCGTAAATATTACCCCGTTTGCCTTAGATTAACAAAGTTCAACGGTCATTTTTAATAACATCCTTACAATATCCTTTTTTTAATGTAAATACCTCCCCTTTGAGTTAAACCACTCTCAATCTGGTGCCCTCAAATTACAATACTGAATACTTCTCAGGAACTTCCTGCAGGCTGGCTAGTGGAAAGGAGTGTGCACACACAACAAGTGCGCCCAAAACATTCTATCCCGCCCCAAACAGGAACCTGACCCGGTATGAAACGGGCCACTCATCTTGACATTAATTTGCGGGCTTCCGCTTTGCTATCTTAATCTCAATCTTTGGCGAAAACTTTTTCATGTACCATTAAAACTTTAACAACTTCACTTCCCCCCTCGGCTGAGTCCATTCGATCCTCCTTAAAGCTAGCTGGTTTGCGGTTTACTACGAAAGCTGAACTCTGCTGTCGACATTGTTGTTTGTGTTCATTTTTTTCCGGGGTCCTTTTTGTGTGCGTGCAACATTTTTCCGATTATGAAAAGGAAACCCCCAAAAGCGACCCTCGCCTTAAAGCGAACTCTCATCACGCCCTCAGCCCAACCGTGGGTAAATTGAATTTTTCGCACTAATCTCCATTCTTATTACTTCCGGGACTGATGCGCCAAAATCGACACTTTTGAGCCTTACGTAAAGCGCCGTCGCCGGTACTCAACCAAAATGAGGTCGACGCTACAAGAAATAAGTTGTTACAACGACGATACCAACTTGAGCTTCAGCCGCATCAAACTGCCCCGGTAGCGCGGAACTGCTGCGAACCGCGACACGAGCATCTGCTTTCATGGAATGTGGAAACTTTGGCATGAATGTTTCAAACATTCATTCAATCACCTTCGCTACCTCGGACCTGCCCCGGCAATGGCGAGGTTTATGAATGGTTTGAATGAAAAAAAAAAAACCAATCCGGTCTCAATTTGTGGCGCGAACCGGAAACAGGAAAAAACTTTCCGCAAAGTAAGGAGTGTACAAGTGTTGCTGACCAAGCGTCAAGAGCGAACGCGTTCTGTAATAATAGAAGGCAGCCGTGGTTTCGCTTGGAAAAGGAAAGCTCAAGAGAAAATGCAACAAATTATTAACAATTGCTTCAACATTTCATATTCTCTTCCTTTCCTGGTGTTAAAACTTTTTTGTCGAGAGTAAAAATTTCATTTTAATACGAATTATTAAAAAAAAGTTTTGCATCAAGGACGATGACTGATACTTTGTCGATGTTATACAACATCCCATAAATAACCACATTTTTGCTTACTGATTGTATCTTCTCTTTTCTGGCCAAACTTCCCCATCTCCGTAAATGGACTGACCAAAGCAATAAAGTGTGAATAAAATTCGCCTCGATAAAACCAAAACTCCGACCACCTACTGGCAATCAGGCAAACCATGAGGGCAATTCGGCCGGGCAGTTTTAATTAGTTCACGAGGTTTTGTTTCCATATCCTGCCGTGAGCCGTGGGCAGAAGTTTTCAAAAAAAAAACAATATTTGCGCTAATGAAGTTATTACTGATCGGAGGCTTCCGCGTACGGTCGCGTTTACTGCCGACCACTGGTCACGGAGCTTAACAATAAAAACCTTAACGAAGATAAAAGAAAAGCCGCATCAGAGCTTAATGAGACGTTACGGGGATTGAGCTCAAGGCTTGGGAGGGGCGGGAACTGTGGCACAGGCAAATGTGCGGGAAAAACAAATAAATATTGGTATTCGTGGTCGGATTTTGGATTCCAATCATCCGGACGACCGATAAGATTCGTTGATCTTGATGCCGGTGTGTATGTGGGTGGTTATTGAAGCACACGTGCACGTGGTCTGGGTATTGAAATAGGTATTGGCCGTCCGGCAACGGTCGAAAAGATTGGGCAGCAGACGGAGATAAGGCATGGGGCTGAAGGTTAAATGCGATTAACGCTGTGATGGATGTAATTGATTTCGTTGGATTGAGCGCATGGAATGGTGAATGCTTTGGTGAATTTTAATTATTTACTTGACCATCGGAAAGCGACCATTTCGATGGAAGCGACTAGTGAAACAATTTTTCCTTAAATTTTGGAAATTCCTGTAACATTTTTCTAGGAAAATTGAACATATTCATTCATAAAATTATATGGCTATAATTTATGTATTATTTATTTTTAAGTTGTACACTATAAGTTTACCCTTTGTTGGAAAGATTATGAAAAAACAACATCCCAATCATGTGCAATCAAGTGCCACCAATAAGATAATAAGATTGCCCAATCTGCGACGATATTTTTGTGACATTTTGATAGCCCTGACGTTTTTATTTCACTTCATTGCATGTCTGATTGTATCGCCCGCTTTTGGCAACGACAAAAACGTACCATCCCCGTCCCAGGTGTGCAATTAATCGCACAATTTATCACCGACTCAATCAGCCCTCATACTAAGGATCATTAAAGCATCGCGCACCAAAGAGGATGAGGGGAAAATGCATGCGTTGCACAAAAGCACATATTTGATCCATTTTAATTCCCTCAAGTGGCGTCGATTGATGATATACTGCCCGCCGAAATGAAGTGACCTCGCCAAATTAAGCACCTACCCTTCTATACCACTCCCATTTGGCTTAATGGCCCTTCTTTCGGCCATGGCAAAAGAGAGAAAAGCGCATAAAAAAGCGAACAATGTATGTCTCGGAACGGACACAAGATAAGTGAGTAGAGAAGAAGAAGAACTTTAACCACCGCCAGCCTGCACATCAACCAAACCAGGAGGTGTAACTTGTTAATTTGTGAAAAGGTTCTTAAACTGGACCATGCGATTTCGTACGCAGGCTGCATGCAGGCGCAATACGTCCGGCAACATGGTCGTAAAAACCGAGCACGGGCAACACTTAACAAGCGTTTAATGAAACCTATTCCGTGTAATTTCATTAAAAGCTGGCTTCCCGTGCGGGTTTCATTTCGTGCCAAACTGCCAATCGAACGGCACACGAGTCGGGATAGCGGATTGAGCAAACCATTTGCATTCGAAGCAATGTACCAGTAGGATGATGATTTGCACTTGAGTTGTGTTTTTTTTTGCATTCTCCTGAAGCTGGTTTGGAATGCACTGAATGAAATTGGTATTGCTTTATCAGCGGGAAAAATTGCTCCGTAAAAGAAGGAATGCAGCTGTAGTGCTGATGTTCATACTCTTCGTAATGTCTTGTCGGACGCTCAGTTGAAAGCGTTATGGTACAATTGGCTAACTCGATAGAAAATATATTTAAAAAATAATATTCCATAAAATCGTATTATTATTCCATTGTGGGTTAAACACAACTCGATTGCTGTTTTATTTACTCTCAATAAATAAGTTCTTCCTTTTTGTATAAAAAGGAAACACAATACAGCAGCGATGCTTTTGAATTATAGAACGACAAACGAATAGCATCGGTAAACAGAAATGCAGCACAAAGGAAAGGAAGCACTGCGAAAGCACAAGACCCACCGTGGAATGCAACGATTGCGAGCGATCCGGGCACAATGCACAGGTGAAAATTGTTAGCCGGAAATATCTTTCACTGCGTTTCGCAAATCGTACCCCAGGTGAGAAAGCAGCAAACCGAGTGAATGTCACCAAGATCGTGTGCAAAAAAATGGCTGGCTGCAGTTGCAGTTAGCTGGCAGGAAGGCATGCCTTCACTTCCCGGGAGGATGTGTGAACGAGCATGCACGGGGGTTTATCGTTATTGCGCTTTTCCGCGATGCTGACGCCAGTGAATGCACGAGCTGAACCGGAGGCGAGGTTGCACTTTGTTCCATGGTTGCACTTGTGTTTGGCGAAGAGAAAGAAAGAGAGAGAGAGAGAGAGAGAGAGAGAGAGAGAAAGCAAGAAGGACGGAAGTGTCTCGAGATTTTTAGAATGTCAATCATGCTAACGGACTGAACATATTTTCTTCCGATTAAAATATATTTGTGACAGGAATGAAATTCATGACAAGGTGCTCTTTCGCTTCTAAAGCATCCCTGTTAGAAGCTCTGCTTGTCCGGTTCTTGTCCTGTATTAAATACTGCTTCAATATTCTACACCTACTCTCTACCAGTAAAAGATAAATGGCGACCCATTCACATGCTATTCAACTTAATCGAAGCAGCAATTATGTCAGTCAGCACGGACTGGCACTCAAGGATCGTGCAGCGCCGAAAGCAGAGCAGCACAACCTGATTTCACTTTTTATGATGCCACTTATCGAGAGAATGGACCGAACGGAACAAAAAGCTCTGCTCCAACAGGTCTACCCTGCTGTGTGCTGATGAAATCCTAGCCACCAGGTTTACTCTGCTGGTGCTTCGGATGCAGGGGATTAAGCACCCGCACATAGGGAAACGAAAAAGGAAGAAAACAGCAGCCAAAGCTAAAACACTCACACTCATACACCTCTACCAGTCTAAATACAATCGTAAAAAAACGGAAACTACACGCTTCAACAACTATTGAGGAAATTATCCGTTTAATGATCCATTTCAAACTGCAATGCTGGCAGCCGCACGGTTCAACGCTTCGTCTAGGTTTTATCCATCCAGCGGCAACCTAGCCCGCTTTATCGATCTGATAACAGCTCTATGCTGTTCTGTAGGGGTTGGAGGTGTGCATGCGGTGGTACACATCGAAAGGATTTACGGTTGAAGATAACATTGTTTCATTCGATGTGGAGCATGTCGATTACCTTGGATTGCTTCACAAGGAGCGTATAAAAAACGGACATAATCAAGATGTTTTCCTCGGTGCGAGCGCGCCTCATGCGAGAAGGTGATGTTTTTGCAGTAAGTGTTTCCGGCGCTGGGGTGTTTAAAGGAGTGTTCTTTGTCTCGTAAAAAACGACACGTATTAAACACATCTTCAAGTGTACTACAATGTGTACTGGTTGAATTAACATGGTCTTAAAAACGAATACCATGGTTCTATTGTATCTAGTGGTTTGTTTTTATAATGCTCAAAATGGCTCTTAGACGGCATTATCTTGGAAAAGTTAAACACACAAAAGCCCTTTTTATCAAAATTCAAGTAAAAGTCCTTTCCTCTGAGCCTTACATCCTAAGTCCTTTGTTAATCTTCCTCTTCAGAAGTCCTATTTTTATCATCTCTCTCCGAGCGGGTTTTTATTCGTTTTGATGCATCAAGCGGAAGCTGTTTTTTGGGTCGGTTTAATTTTAATTTTTTTTCCTTCTTTTCATTCTCGTTCTCTGGTTATAAAGAAGCTAATCAACTTGAATAATATTCATATAATATATGACATAATAACTATGAAGTCAACTTAATAGCATAATTTAAAGCTAGGCTTTTAAATTAGTATTAAATTTACTTCAAAACGATTTCCCACTCACCTAGGTCTAAAACAAAGGTGCTAGTATCTTAGTGATCTGCTGATGCCACTAGCCATACCATCACCATATTGCTGAAACGTGCAGTGTTGTAATGTTTCTAGTTGCAAATTTCATCACTGTTAAAACAACCAGCAGCCTACAGCTACCATTCAAGAGGCAAACAAGCACCGTGATGAAGCTTACGGAGACTTTTTATTTCCACCCCCAAAGCCCAAATTGTAGCGCCTACGCGCAAAAGCGGTTCATCTTTCGCGCGTACATCCTTGCCCCGTGCCAGCTTTCTAATGGAGCGTGCTCGATGACGCAGAACGTGTCCTACCATACTGATACATTATAGACGCACAAAAAAGCTACCCACTCACGAGCGCAAAAAAAAGAGCAACCCTTGCGAGTGTGAGAAGCTTTACTGCGTTACAAACGCAACATGCTGCTACACATCCGTCAGTGGCGGGAAGTGCTAGATCTATTGCTCACCGTTATCCACGGCCTGGTACGGTGGTACGCTCAATCGTGGAACGCCGTTGCCCTTTTTGTTAGCCTCCATTCAGGCGCATCGAAAGGGTTAAACATAAAAAGGGATGGTTCACGGCCACACACAAACGTATGGGAATAACTGGCAAAAAAAACCCCAGCGCAACCGTTACATAAAATCAACCAGGAAGTTGTCGTCCCTCTTCACTGTCGGAGCTTTGCTGCTGTTCATGGTTCACACACAGACACACACACGTATGTACGAGATCCGTTTGAGCTTTGAACTTCAATCCCATTGGGTGATGGGCAGAATATGGTGGCAGCAAAAGGGCAAACAATCCTGTGATGGGCATCGGGCAATGCCTACTGCGGTCGTCCTGTGGGCATCCCGTTCGGTGTTGCGGCTCCTCTGGTCGTTTGCATACGAACTGGGCGGCTTTCATCCTGCCCGGTGGGGGTTCTTGCAGCCGGAGTGAAAACAACATTTTTCAATTTCCATTCGAGTTCCGGATGGGCGTCCAGAATACACCTGTGGACCTTTTTTTTTTATTCTCTTATGTTACCCGAATTGAGAGTTACAATTGCAAGATGTACAGACAAAAGGGATAAGCAGCAAATGAAGAGGAGGCAAGCTATCAATGTTATTTCCACCGTTTTTCGTAATAATAATTTTTCGATTTAATGTGCTTTAACGTCATCTGTTTCATTTGATGCAGTACACATTCATTATATTGATTTTTCCCATACAACATGAGCGCCCATCATTGTCATCGGTGACTCAGCGCTGAAACTCATCTTCATAAAATCACTGTCAGAACTTTGTCATATAGTAGCTACCACCACCATCTACTCTAATTACAAAAGCCTTCTATGTGTCTCTTCCTCGACAAAACGCACAGCGCAGTACCGATAAGTTACTCGTTGGACGTTAGTCATAATTAAATTTGAGTTAGTCCTTTCTATGAACCCACGGCTCATCACTGCTGGTGGAAATTAATTTCCCCTCTCGCCGTGTTTGCGCAAAATTTACGCAAACACTGTGTCAAATTAAACTTCCTGCCCGAATGTGCTGCACTGCGGATGTTCTCCAGCATGCGGTTAAGTAACTCAAACATTTCATTGGAAGTATTTGGGTATGTTGCCATCAGGAAGAAGAAACATGTAACACATTGAATTGACTACTGTAAAAGTTGCATTCTTGTACATTTGTTGGTCAGAACGTTAGCAAAAATTGTTCAAATTTTCTGAATTATTTAGTTTGACAATAAACGCTATCTTCTCTGTTTCTGTCTTTGGAGAGTAATATTTTCTCTGCATCACTGGGATTCTTTCTTCACATCTCTGGGATAATGTCCCATCTACAGTATCAAAATAAATAATATTATTTATCCATCCTACCAGCTTGACCACCGAAAGCCAGTCTGACAGCGGCATTAAAGCTTGAGTGGAGTATTTTTATTGAACACAGGATCGCTGAACTTGAGCTACATTTAACGATATGGAACAATAAAACAACCAGTTTAGGTGATTCGATCGCTCGAAATGAAATGTGTTCCCGTGCGATGGCCTAACAGTACGCGGTGAACATTTCGGCATCCCGAAAGCAGGCACAGATATATTCGGTGGTAAATATCATTCGACCATTCCGTTCTGTAAATGCCCAACATTATTATAAAGTTTGTTGACGTTGCCACTCGCCCATTTGCAAGCCCGTTCGCTCGGGGCCGCTCCACTCTCCACGGAAACAAGTTAAACTTTATATTGTGAAGCGATGGGCAATCAAAATTTCGGCGAATGAAAACCATCATCATCATCGTCCTCGTCATCTGAAGAGGGGCGAAAGGTTCGAAATTCCCGCACAGCTGAACAAGCGAGACGAGATAGGGAGAGCAATTGGGTTGGATGGTGGAAGCGACTGTTTTTAAACAACGGAACACTCATACAAGGCTTATGAGCTTGGATTTATAATGAAAAGCAATCTACCGTTTTGCGTCTTTTCTAAATTGCTTCTTAACAAGCGGACGGTTGTGCCACTCGAAGCAACAGCAAAAAAAAGCGCAACTGAGAGATCAAAAAACGGTACAATCCACCACCGAATCATGACCCCCCGACACGCTGATGGGTAAGTGACGAGATTTGAGTTCGGTTTTGGGACGGGTATTCGGTTTACAGCACCAGCAGTCCAGACAAACCGGGCCGGCCAACCAGTTACCAAGGTGCAATAATAAACACGCGCGTTTGAACGGCGGGGATAAATCCGATGCCTCCGATGGTTCGTTTCAAAAGCTCATAAAAATATGTGCCCGCATATAAAAACCGTCTTCCCGCGGTCGTGGATGGACCGAAAAATTTAATGAAAAACCTTTTAAACCACGCCGTGCACGATTGAGTCCGCGCCCTGGTAAACACGTTTCCAATATAAATTTTATTGCTCGGCTCGGGCTGCTGCAGCCTCGATACGATCTGTTGTAGCCATAATGACTGACTTATCGTATTCTCTGGACAACCTGGCAGTTTGAGGTTTAAGTTTGTATGTGCTTCCGGAAGACAGCTACAGAACGGACAAAAAACTTTTTCACAAGCGTTGGCGTATTTGTTGCGATTGAAATCCTTTCCCAATTCGATTTTTGTTGGTCACCTGTTCTGCTCTGCGCTATGCTGCATTGCAGGTGAGTCTTGCTTTATTTTATTACCTTCCTCGTCCGTCCCAGCCAATAGCGGTGATCCTTGTTCAAATTATTTGGCAAGCGGCGAAATTGGTTTGCTGGCCATGATGCACCCATGATGCAGCTGGCGAATAGCCCGTTCGTGATCCGTTGTTTGAAATCACTCTCGATCACGGAATACAACGGCCTACTCTCGGGTATGCCAACGCAGCGATGCACCTTTCGCCTTTAACCTTACACCTCGGGGTGGCGCGTTGGGACGTTGGGGAGGTTGCATTTAACGGTTTATTAAATTTGCGCGACACCCTTACGGTTATCGTCGTGATCGGTCATCGATCGGTGTTTGGCACGATCGAGCAACGCCTCCTGTGCGCGCTTATGGCAATCGAGTGGGATGCGAACGTAGAATTATGAGTTTTTGCGTATGTGTGTGTATGTGTATTATGAAGGCTCACACTGCTTCCTCGTCGTCTACATCATCATCATCATCATCATCATCATCACCATTATCGTCATGATCATAAGCATAAGCGGCACATCGTAAACTGCATGTTTGGACGTACCCTAAGGGGCGGTTTGAATTGTTTCTGTACACCGGTGGGAACGATATGCATAACAGTGGAATGGCATTCGAGAAAACGTTCAGCATTGAATGTTGTACACACTCACAATTCTTGATTGTATTTTATGCATATTAATTATTAGAATTACATCTTTAGGTTGATTTCGATTTGAATAAATATTAACTTGATAACAGAAATTTTTAAATGTTTCATTTATTATTGACCATATGCACAGCTGAATGTTTTGAGTTGTAAAAGGTTCCTGCAAAATTTAAATGCATCAAGTTTTACATGTTTGATGTTTTTAATTAAAACAATAATTTTACGTTGGTCAAATTGCTCCATTGAAACTCTGCCATTGGATCGGAAGGACTAAATTTTATATTCAAATTTGCGAGTATAATGTTTATTTTTTACAATTTATATTAAAAAGGTCTCGTTGAAAACGTTAATCCACAGTAAACATTTTGTCAATCCTCTCCTCCAACAGCTCCAACAACCATTCTCTAGCAAGCAGTCAATAAAACAAACTTCTCACCAAGTATTCCCTCAAACTCATCGGACACCATGCACACCTTCCAAAACTCGATTCGTTTGATGCTGGAACGGGTTCGCAAAAGTTGAGCTTGACAAACTTTCCCTACCCAGACAAGTGGTGCGGTGATAACCGTTTGGCAAACATTTTGGACACCTTCCACAAAAACATTTCATCCAACCGCTTGCTGCCGTAGTAAGGCATGGAATGGTTTGGTGCATAAAATCACGCCCTCGGTGCCCTAATTGCAAGGCACGGGACTCGAAGGGACACATTCCGTGCGAATAGAACGAGCAGCAGTTTGGGGAATTGTAATGAACCGGTGGCGTTTGAACTCGGCGTGGAAGGAGAAGGAAAACACAGCCCGAAAAAAGGATCAAGGACTACGTTAAAGTAAAAGCATCGGCCCCAGGGCGCTGTAGAGCGTAGAGCCACTAGTGCACACACACAAACGCACACACGAAAGCATTTTAAAGTGTAAAGTTGAACCTTTGGTGCTAATAAAAGCTGTCACTTGCAAAACCAAAAGGTTGCAATATTTTTTTGTGTGTAAAGTGTACGCTCTTGGAAGCAAAATGCTGCAGCGAGATCGATTTTTTATGCTTACAAAAGTTTAAAATCATTTAGTTTTTGTATGTAACCAACAAGAAGCTTTTGAGCATGTGAGTTTGCCCACACACAAATTTATCATTAATTACAGCTGCCAAAAGTTTTTCAATTTCCCGTCCTGATTCTAATCGAGCCTTTTGATGGAGAAGCAAACCATTGTGTTCCAGTTTTTTTTATTGCGCTCTGTAAATCCTGCATCCAATCAAGAATGGCACTTCAATTTATGCTCTTTACGCGTACAGTTATACAAACACGAACCCGCACACACACACATACACATTTGCTAGGGGCAGGTGTGTTTTTCTACCGAACCGAAACGAAATTGAAATTCTCCACGTTAATCGAGTGGAATAAATTCGCCGAACAGCGTTTTCATTAGAGAAAAGGGGTTCGAAGCCGGGGAAAACGTACAAAAATGTGGCGAAGAAGGTCCCGTTTTTTGCTATTGCGCTTTCCCTATGCCCAGCACCATTACTTACGGCTAACCCGACCCGATGCCTCGTTTCATAAATTCTTGCCTCGCATTACCACCTCAATGATTGCAATTCCGATTTAACCTGCCGTAGTACGGTTTGCTACTACAGCAGAGTTTTTTTTGCTAGCATTTTTCTCGAGTTTTCTCAGAGGAAAATACGATCGCGGGAGAACGATTCACATTAGCCTCTCGCTCTACTAAACGGTAATGAATCTGTTAGCAGTGAGCTACCTTCTTTCGTTTCTTGAGCTTGTGTTGTTTTTTTTTCTTTCGTGCCTGTATCGCCACAATTAAAACCTTCCCTGCTAACATTCTCGTCCGTTTCGCCCTAATTCCTTTCCCCTTTTTCCTTCCAATACTGATTTTCTCACCTCGTCCGCGGTGCCCCCAGCAGCAAGCAGCATCGAAAAACCCGCCAACAAGCGTAAGTACGCTCAACGGCGTGCGCGTAATGCGGTGCGATGAAAATTAATTATTTGTAAATGGCACTAGAGCTGTTCGTGGCCGCGCGAACCTACCGCGCTTTGCACCAGCGGCGGAATGGATTCGTCTATTTTCTCCACGCTCCACGCAGATGGCACCGGTAGCTCACCGCGGTACCGTTGTCGCAACGAGTACCGTCATCATCGGTTCGTCTCCATGATTGATGAATGCAGTGACACTTTGGGCTGAAAGTTTTAGCGACTATGAAATGTGCTTTGATTAGTGTGCTTTAATGAAGCGGGCAGTGGCAAAGAGAAACCAGAGGGAAATGGAAGATTATAGGGATTTTTGGTGCGTTTGGATGTAGTAGGGGATTACTGAAAATATGGCTGGCATTAATTAGTGAAAAAGTATAAAATGATGCTGTGATAATAGGTATTTTAATTAGTTTAAAAGTTAACGAGCTGTTCAAACGTTATTTATTTAGAATTGTTAAACTTTTAAATTCAGTATAAGAGGGTCTTATTGATGATTACCAATAATTATTGTAATTCTATTATATTTTTAACAGTATAATGTTGAATATAGATCTTTTATAGATGTATTTAATAGTTTAAGTTGTAATAGTTTTATTAGCAAATATAAGTTATTTCGACATCAAGCTAAGCGCAACTAGAAGAACTTCTTTTATTTTTTAAATAGGAAAAATCCGAAGTTCAACGTATTTTACCAATTTTAGGTATTGATTTAAAAGATCATGCTTAAAACCGAAACATTCTATTTTAGGATCTAAAGCCGTTTCTCTACAGTATTGATCGAATTTCGTCCTTATCTGTTGCTGTAATATCCCTTTGAAAAACCTTTAACCACGCATTGTACTACCACCAACGCAAAAACTCATAAAACTCAAACCTCCTCTTGAAATCTGTCTACTAGAACTCTACTCGCTACCGAGCGCTAGATTTACGCCCCAATCTTCCCGGTAGAAACCGTAGAAAAGTCAACAAATCAGAAACCCATCGTGTCGTAAACAAATTTTCGAACAACTTGTCGGTGTCCCCCATCCACCCCATCCAATCGGCCTGGTGCAACGAAAGGAAGGGAACAGAAGGGAAGATTATTTTTTTGATTTCCATTACCATCACTCACCATGCTAAACGAAAGGCAGCAAGGAGAAATTGAAAGCTTCTCGCAAGATCCTTTTGCTAGGCGCAGTAGATGCGAGAATAATCGCGATGAACCACCCGAGACAAAAAGGAACGTTGCTTTTATCGCTTCTTCTGCGTTTGCATATCTAGCAGGTTCCGCTTTCGCTTTATTTTCCGGATATTCCGTTAAAAAAGCCGCTCCACCAAGGACATTTTAAGGCGAACCATGCGGCTTTGCGTTGCTTCTCACAGGAAAATTCATTAATCAAACATGGCCCACACACTTTATTTGGCCACTTTTTTCCCGTTTGAAAACCCATACAGCTAAGGCAAATGGTAGCATAAGCTGCTTTATGTGTTTACCTTTCGGGCGAAGAAGACCCATGGTGATATAAATATCGGGATGAGTCACGAGAGGACAGCAATATTACCCCAGAACCCGCGTCTGGCTTTTGTCCGCTGGAAAGGATACACGCGCTAAAAGGGCCGGGCGAAGCTTTAAATTATTGCCAACAAAAGCTCTTTCTTTGATACATTTTTTTGTTGTTATTATGACTAATCCTGTGATGCATATCGACATGTTAGAAAGATGAAACGAACCATTTTGCTCCCCATAGAATCCTTGCTTCGACGGAGCGCTCGTTAGGGGTGATGTACAAAAAGGAGCGTACACTTGCCAATGATAAGATGATATGTTTGTACGAAAAGGGTGTACGGTACCGCACACAAAAACCCCTCCGAGGCTCGGAAGTTTGCATAGGTACGGCGAGTGAGAAGTACTTTTTGCCCACTGTCTGTTTGCCATGGTGTAGGGCAGGGGCGAAAAATACCCCTCCCTCTTTACCTAAGCTTGTTATTGCAGCATTGACACAGTATTGCTTATCACCGGCGCACTATGTCGGCTGTGTACACACCGGTGCGGCGAACGTATGCAAAAGCACAGAATGTTGAGTACAACATTTAAATATTGATGAAGTATGTTCTAACCGCAGTACTCACACACTCACACACACACACGCGCTTGCGTGCGGTGACTCTTCCAAGTAGGGAATGAGTGTGGGCCGTGAAGGAATGGAAACGAAAAGCAAGCTTTCGCATCATTCCCCTCACACAGTTGACTCCGGCAGTAAACGTGTTGACATAGGACCTTCCCATTTTCCGTTCTTCGCTTCAAACGGCTTTCATCAACTCATTCACGGGCGCTACCAGGCGAACGATGGTAAGGACAAACTTACTTTCCCTTTCGATGGCACCGGGCGAGAGCAACGTGGAACGTTCCAGCGTTGGTTGGGAGGTGTTGTTTGAGTTGAATTAGAAGCTGCCCGACAAATGTGTGGAGGTGACGGTGTCCTTTCGTAGAACCGTCCCATACGGAGTGCACTGCAGGGAAATCGTTTGGTTGGTTGCCTTTTGATAACCATTCTTTAATGGCGTCTATAGTGAAGGGATCGAATCGGGTGGGTTGGTTATTTACATTTACAATCATTATGTTTCGACTGTGGAGTTATGTGGAGTTTGGAGGTTCGTTTTTTTGAATAAAAAACGACACATGATGGTAAACGGCCTACACGGTTTCCTACCAAAATTTGAAGATTTTGAAATTTTCAGTTAAATTCTAAAAAAATATCTCCATGTTTCTATGAAAAAGGAAAATGGTTTAATGAGTTAATTAGGAGAAATTGGAGTTAACTCAATTTTAAGGGTTCATTGTTTACCAAACGCTTCTTGTTATTTCCGAAAGTTAAACAAATTCACCAGGATGGCAATCGCAGTTGATTTACATTTTTAATTACAACGATGGGCTTTCGCTGAAAACATTATCCATCCAAGCATGAAGCTATTGAATTTAAAAACAATTGCCGAGGAAAGGGCTTCAATTTTTAGACGAATGTGTAGCATTTCTGACCTTTGGGTGAACAACAACACATTTGTTTAATGTGTTTTGTTAGGACAGAGAGCCTTTTCAACGCCATGTGTGTCATTTGAACGTGTTCAATATTTGAATAATTTTTAGGTCGGATTCGAGGGTGTAGATCACATGATTCTCTCATTGTTTATATCTCAATATTATGATCAATCGATGGAAAGTATACATTTTCTGGTGAACAAAAGGCAGTGGGTATGCTTAGAAAATACAGCATTAGAAGTTTTGATCAGCACAAATATGTACATTCAATTAGCTTATTTAATAATTTCTTTTATAAATCCATAAATACATAAGGCTTTCAAATTCAAATGAATCATGCTGTGAACCGTTTTCATTGAAATTGCATGAACAACATCACCATTTTGTAATAATAACAGTGGTGTATTGAACATGAGCCAATTTAGTATTCTGGCTTTCAAAGCACGTTCCACTAACACACGCAATAACCCGCCCGCGGTGCTTAATTACAATTAATTTTATGCTCCTCTACACACTAATTAAACAAAAACAAATGAACAAAACCAATATCATTGCACCTCCCAATGAAATTCCTACTCCTACAGTATCCAGTGGCTTGTATTAACTCCCGTCACAGTTTGATCTTTTGACAGGCTTGCATTTTATGGGTTTGTCGAGCCAGTGGCCTTGCTCTCAAAACCGAAAGCGAAAGTAATTAAAAGATCACAAAACGGTACCAAACTTCCGGACGTTCTTCCAACAGCACCTCAACTCCGATCACTAGCCGTGCTGTGGAGCAGTACATTTACTACCCAATGAAAAGTAAAAACCCTCTTCCCAGTCAGTCACGTTTGCCCGCCGTCGATAGGTTGAAATGAGACTAAGATGGATGGGCGGGTAGAATCAGCTCATCAGCCGTGCACCGGACATTAAAATTCTGCTCACAGCCTTTACTTGCTCTTTGCCACCGCCCAAAAGTCCTCACTTTCGCTACCGCCACCTTACAATAGATAATTTACCTTTTTGAGCGTTCCAAAATGTCGTGCTGCTGCTGTTTCTTCCAGGCTATAGACTTTCGTCGGTTTTTGTTTCTCTTTTTTTGGCAACTTTCTTACGTGAGTTCACTGCGAAGACGACGCACGTTCGGGATTTGACTATTTTCACCCGGATATTGAACCCGTCAAACCGTTTCTGTATAATATTTGATCCACTTTCAACACAACACTAGCACTGCTGCGTACCTGCTTTCTTTAGGAGTAGAAATGGATTTTTATTTAGGATGCCTTGACACATTATTTTTATAGCACAAGAAAAAAAGGAATACACACACACTCACTCTTCAATCCTCACTTACAGGATGACTTCAAAGCAAAAATAACAGTCTGAAAATGACACTAACAATTTTCTACATTTACTCTTTCATTTTTTTTTTATATCGTTGTTTTTTCAACCATTTGCCTCATTCGAATGCTTTCTCACCCACACGCATCCAACCCGCCTGCCGCTAGGGGGGAGGAGAGTGGTAAATATTTACTGGACAGAATATTTTACGACCACTTCAGACGACCGGATAGCACATTAAAACAAAAGCCAACCCCCCCTTGCCCTTTTGATCGATTTTAGGTGGGGAGTCAGCAGGGCAGGCCTGTTCCCTGCATTTCAATGCGCTGTTTCGATTTCATTGATTTCATGCTATGGGTACTGGAATAAGCACGGGACAAAACGCACTTTAATTTACTGCCGCTGTAAAAAAACAGACCCCCCCAACCGAAGGCGATACAATTTTTAAACACTTTCCACCTAAGGAAATAGGAGGTGAGCGCGGGTGTTTACTTCATGCGTGTTTTTTTTTGTTTGCTTCAAACGTTGGTGCTTTATTACGAACACACGACTGATTTTACGATGCCCAACACTTTCTCGATGGGTGGGCTGGTACACTGGTAGGTCAGAAACAAACTCAAATACACGCACATATACCACCGAAGATGCACTTTACTGCAGTGTTAACACAATCTGGTCACGGGAAGATAAATGCACTTGAAATTTACACATTCAATCGTTTCCATTCCATTGTAACGCTGTGACAGAAACCGTTGGTAGCACATATTTCAGCACAGCTTCATCGCACGACACGGATGGAAAATGGTCGAAATCTAAAAGCGTACTCTCTTTCACCCTACAAAACCAGACACAAAGAAGGCGGCTTAGCTACCATATGCACACACGACAAACAATCACATTTCATCCCATCGTTGCAATCGATCGTAGCAGTGGTCGCAGTAGTAGAAATTTAAAAATTCACTTCACCAAAAGCACGACGCTCTTTGCACAACCATACACTTTTACGGTGAGTTATGAACATAGTTACCTTATGGTCCTGCGGAGAATTTATTGGAATTCGGCTTCACAGAAATGGTTTAAAATGTAACCCTTGCTCAAACTGCACCCGATCCTGACCACTCCAATCAAGGAAGCAATGTCGCAGGTCCACTAGATACTTCAACACACACACACATACACGCAGAGCCCCATCCAACCACGCACACGAACGGTAGTACGGCAACCTGCTCCAGCTGATGGTGCTGCGGCGGCTTGCACACGTACGCTTGCTTACCGTGCCAGGTTCGCTCGACGGTTCCGATAGGACTGGCCGGCGTTGCTGGTCGCGCCACGAAACCTTTGCACAGCGCACAGCTGCTCGCGAGATGAACCAAGATGCGATGCTCCGCCGGAGACGAGAACCAGGACAACGACGATGCAGCCAGGCGCGCGCAAAATAAAAGGTACCCAACCAGCTCCAGAGAAGATGAGCCAGAACTCACGCGGATGGTTTTGCCCCAACAGCACTCACTCTCTGGTGAGCGTGAGTGATGTTTGCTGCGTTCATCCGAGTGCCAGTGGTACTCACAGCTGTGAGATTGTGGCGCTTTTTCCTCGACCATTTTCCACGCAACAAATGTATCGCGAGCGGTATCCATTCCACGAAGTTCCGATCCGGCTCGAAGGGCCAACAATTCCGACGCAGAGCCACAATTGTGTGGAGTGTTGGTTTTTTTCTGTGTGTGTTTTTGCTATCCATTGTATCTACTTCCCGGTTGCTGCGTAGTATTTCGCTGCTCGCCTACCTCACGCGGATGCCGTGGGAAATGATGAAAATTGATGAGATCTTTGCGTTTGGCAGCGTGGCGCTCGTGCGCTTCCGGTGGGTATTGTTAGGCAGTAAGTGTATCGGTTGCCAATAGGGGAGGCCTTTTTTCCGTGTAAATGGAGGTAGCAATAATGCTAACAGCATGCTATCGTTAAGGTTGTTCGGGTGTCCAGTGGCTGTAATGCAATAGGCTTGCTGGATTGGGGCGGGCAATTCGATAAACGGTTCACGGGGTGTTCGCACACGCAGATAATTGGGAGACATGCACGAAGCAACCATCAAAAACTGAAAGCAACTAGCAAATCTTAAAGCTATTTACATGAATATTGAAATGACCTTTCCGATTATCGTTCAAATCAATATTTGGACTGCCTCATCTACCGTGCTTACGCCCGGGCTTATCTGTTTGATGATTAATAAGTGTCGCAGTAAAAATTGATCTTCAAAATTTCGCTGAATGCGATAAGTGTGTGGATGTCGCTCAGCCCACACCCCTTGCCCGTTCTTTGCGAACGCCAGCCAGCGACGTCCTTAAAAGCAAAATCGTGTTGAAGTTTTGTGTGTTAAATTTTACCATTTCTCCGCCCGCCAGCGGACGTTCATTATTTATTTTCTCTCCTGTCCATGCTTCGATATTGGCATTCGACACCGGCAGAGAAGAAAACGAAAACAGCGACAACATCACACACACACACAAAAACACGCATACCCCGGAACAGTATCAAACTTGCAGTACCAATTTGTTCACCGATACACCTTGACATGGCGCACTTGTTCCGGCCCACGGGTACAGTCTGGGGGAGCATTTTTTTGTTTCTGCTGCTGCGCCTTTTGCTTTCAATTTTCCCACGTTCACCTGTCACTACGGGAAGCGACGGTGGTCACACGAGCAAAACAGAATCACATCACGCAAGAAGGAGCGCATCGCGCCGAGGCCCTTCTGCTCGTGCGGAGGATACTTCAATTAACACGCCACAACGTTTGATGCCACTTCAGCACAAATCCATCTGACAAGCGGTATATTGTGACACATGCGCCCGCTGCCCTAAAGCTGCCCCAATCCCCACTGTGCTTCCCTCTCGGGGGGATCTGCTGACTCAAATCCATCCAGATTGGGCTCACACGTGTAGTTAAATTCTGACCGACCGGTTCGTTAATTTTTACGTACATTGTTCCAGGACACTGGTCGGGACACTGGCTGGGACAGTTTGGGACGGTGGGGTCTTATGCTTGTGCCCACTGCTGCGAGCCCGGGTGAAGTCATCGGACGCGTTACGTGAGGGAATGTGTTTATTTGGTAGACGCTTGCTCGGTTTTTTTTAAGTTTTATTTCGTCTGTGTGCTATTCTTTCGCTATACATTTGCTTTTTTCGGTTCGTTGGTCATTCCGATTTCCGAATTCGATGGAGTTTTTTATCGCTTTTATTTGCTGGTTCACAATGTGGATTTGAATATTTGATTTTGGAGTTTTTGTTGTTGCTGCTGCTGCTGCTAGTTGGTAGGTGTTTGCGTATGTGAAAGCGGGCAGAAGTAATTTATCGGACATTATCCGCTTTAAACGAGTTATTTATTTTATGACATAGTTTTACCGAGTTATGCAGTGCTTGAAATGACGAATAAAGATGTGAAAATTTAGTTATTTTATAGCTATTTCGATCTTTTGTTTCATTCAGGGCATAATAATTGATATTTCTGTCGAATTTAAATAAATTGGTCACATGTTAACATTTGTTCTGCTTATAACAATATTTGTGTTGAGCTTATTTGTAAAAAAATTACACGAAATAGTTGTTTGGCCAATAAAATCGACACAACATGGTGTTACGAATAACATTTGATGCCAATTACGTTCTTGTTTGTATAATAATATCCAGCGCTGTTGAAACAAGTCAGTAAAAATTTATTGAATTGCAAGAAAACAGATAAGAGCATATGAGAGTTTTATTAAGAGACGAATATGCGCAATAATTATTTGTAATAAAAATCGAACATTCACGGCTCAGGTATCATTCACCTGCTTTGCTTGTTATTTATGTGATCTAGTTGTTTTAAGTCCAAATATACTCTCTAAGAGTACATTTTAACAGTATATTTTTATAGTCGGATAGAGTTTTTATGACCCTAGCCCATAGGTAAGGCAATAGGCTATTAAAATTTCTCTGCAGACCTATCGAGAGCTTTGCAGCTAAACTAGTTAGAAGAAGATAAATGTCGATAGTATAACGCTTTACGTTCATGTCCTAGTTTGCTGTCGTAGAGTAAGCTTTATTCCTTCCAATCATTATAAAAATATCTTCTTAAACATACCATAAAGTAATTGATTATTGAACAACCACAACAACTCGAGTTTACAAAACAATTTAAGCTAAAGAGTATTTTTAAAGAGACCACAACCATTGCAAGTGCAAAATAAAGAAAACCTCATTACAATACAATTAATCAAAGATTGCTTATTTTGGCACTAAAACACCGGAATGAATTATGCAAAGATGTCTCAAAGTACCACAAACACACATTTTATCACAAACGCTTCAGATCAGAACCGCGTGCTTCATTCATCATCGTTCCGATCCCGTCGTAACAGCATCCACACTCCATAGACTTTTTTTTCCAAACGATGATGTATCACTTTTGGACAAGGACTGCCATTGTTTTAGCATTAGAGATACATAAGCGAGGCATAATGTCCTACCAGGGGCCCCCTCTCACCCATCTTACAGTCCGTCCAGCCCAAGGCCAGCTCTGATACGGATATTGTATTTTTCTGCCGTTTAAATATAATTTTCCTACGTCATCCAGTCCGTGACCGCTCTAAACGGGGGAGATCGTTTCGCCAACGAAACGATTAAGGAAATGGAAAATACGAAAAAAGAAAAAAAAACATCGAAACCATTTGCACCAACGCACACAAAAAAAAACAAACACCTAAAACATGTCAGAAACATATTATTATGATTTCATCTGCCACGGTCATGGCCTCTGCAAAATGCGCGGAAGGGAAAAAATGACTACGACCGGTAGGAGCGCTAATTTGAATCTGCCACCTAATCCATCCCGCATTCATCGCGTCCCCCCGGGCCGTGCTAATCGGGCTAATCTCCTGTCCCGTGTAATCTCTCTCGCGTTCTCCTTCGACTTACATGCTGCTGTGGAAGTGGCGGAAAGAATGAACACATTCGCGCTAATTTGTTTACACATTCGCGGTGTCGCGGTGTCACGTTCACGGTTTTGAATGGATGTGTCACACATGGTTCGAAAAAGGTAGGACAATTTTTCCCCCCTGCTGTAAATCCTTCCGGTAGCTGTTTCGTCTCGTTCGAGAAGTAAAATACGCGATTAAGCAAGAGGATAAAGAAAAATCTGAAATATTCTACACGTATATGTGGTGGGTGTAATTCATCTGAAGGAAGAAAAAATAATGTTCCACATTAGTGTATTTCCTATTGCCTGCTTGTGCCAACTAACACCCATCAGAACACTCAAATCATGTCGAGTGTACGCTCGGTGCTGTTTTAGGTAACGAACCACATCACATCTAGATGCAGAGGAAGGATAAAATTTATTTCGCATGCTCCAATACGGTAGCGCCCCGTCGCTGCAATTAAACCAACGCGATCTCAGCGATTGATTAATGGCCGAAAATAAGTAAAGCAGGGCGGCAAAGCGCAGTATATCATGCTGGAGCGCTGCAGCAGGGTGCACATACGCAGACACCGCGGTGTACGGACGGGTACATGCAACGGGCCCGAGCATAATGATGAGCAGACCCCGGAGGGCTCATTTACGTTCGCCGCGACGTAATCTGTCGCCTGGACGGATGGATTCATTTGCATCCTGGGTCGAAAAGCTGGCCCAATATCCGGTGTCCCGGGTTTGTGTGAGTTAGAGTTTGTGATTATGTTGATTGAATTCTCATTGACTGGGCGGCTTGGCAATGTGCCACGGGAGAGCGGGTACAAAAACACGGTAGAACAAACGAAAATAGAGCCCGAACTGCATCACAAATCAGTGCAATTACATCGAGGCGAGACGGTCGGTGCTTGCTTCTTTTTTTTGTAATGCACTCCCATTGGGATGCCGATTGATTGAGTTTAATTGAACTAGTTCATTAAATGGAAATTGATTTAAAGATTGTGTACTTAATCTTTTGCGCGACGTCCGAACGGCTCCCGTGGAGCGTACGAGGCGAATACGAAATAGCGTAGCAGCGTCTGTTTTTTCGTTGTTGCTTTGCTGCTGTTTTAACTACTCCAGCCTCTGGTCGGTCTGGTCCGCTGGTATGTTGATTTGCTTTATTGCCTCTTACACTCACCTCGCGTCCACCATGTGTGGTTGCAGCTCTTTGCAGAAGATCTGCAAACTTCGATAGTATCTTGCTTTCCTTGTTTGGACCGAAACGTACTTGTTGGCGAGTGATGGCGGTGCAATAAATGGGGCGACAGGACTCGGGGTGGTATTAAGACATGTTGCTGGTGAGTTTTGCACTTTCGGTGCGACGTGTTGACAGCGTTGGGGGTAAGGGGGGTGGGGGAGGAGGCACGAGAAAAGCGTACAAACATGCAAATCGTATACATTAACCGATGGACTAAATTATACGCTTCGTTCCTTTTTCATCCTGGCGGGAAACGGGAGAGAGATCCAGGAGCGAAAGGTGTCCAGGAAATAGGGTGGCAGTTGATTAAGAGCTCCAGGCTGCGGATTGGACGAGTTGGGTGTAATTTAATTAATTGAGTCGGTGAAAGATTGGGACGTGTGATTTTCACGACAATTTATACGTTTCACGGAGTGTGTACACTTCGCTCCGGTTTGAACTTTTTTATATTTGATATTGATTGAATTGAACCTGTCCAGCACTAGAAATTAAAGCAGTCCAAATAACATCGAATTATTGCGTAGGATATATCCAGTCAAACAAAAATCTTTTGGAGGACTACTCAAAAATTACAGGCGGTTTATTTTTAATCAACAGATAACAAAAATGGCAAATATCTCGATTACTGTAGAGTTTTGCATACATCTGACCACGATGCAAAACAACATAGTTATATTTTCCAATATTTTTCAACCTACTCAATCGTGATTAGCTGAACCGTGATATGAACCTGATAATCATAAACTCCTGTGAGATTATTATTTACAGCAGGCCCTCTTTCCTTGCCTTTACTGAGTCGCTCGTAGTATCGTATTCTCCCCTCAAATCAGGTCAAATGTCAAACACCCTTAACACGCTGGCACAGGCCAAATTCCGTCCACCAAATTCCCGTGAGTCGCTGCTATATCGCAGCACTGCCACCCAAACTGCATTAACTATCTCGTTGAATGACTTTTGATTACAGGTGGTTGATCCGTTGGCATCACACCTTTTCCCTCGCATTCACTATCACTACCATCCCTCGGGTAAAAACCGGACGACCATAACTGACCGCCAAGCTGAAGAGTGAATTCAATTTTCTGCCCCATTTCCAGTGAGCAGTGGGCGAATGGGGAACCTCCCTTCTAAACGCTTCCTTACCGCTCGCACCCGCGCAAAATTAGAAGCATTGTAAGACGGTGGCTTGCTCCACCTTCAAAGTAATCACCCAAGGGTAGCCAAACATGCCAGCGTGACGCACTGTTCACCGCACACCCGCACAGGCCAATTCGTCTCCCCTTTTCGCCCACGGGGATTGGTATCGGTTGTAATATAAATCCTGTCACTTGATTGGATTATTCAAATTGATTCGGATCGTGCTTTACCTCCACACCAAACGGCGAATACACACACACACACACACACACACACACACATACAAGGCGCTGACAATTATGTTTTTGCATAGTCAACATAAACATCGGCGCTAGGGTAGGCAGAGCTTCCGTCTGCTCCGTTAGTTAGCTTGTCTCATTTTCTCCCCCAATTACGCCAAGCAGCAGCAGGCAGGCAGGACTTTCAACATGCTGATGCTGAGCGAACGAACGAACGGAAGGTGTTGAAAATTATCGCAACATCGTGTTTCTCCTCCCGCAGCGTTCGACCAGACGTTGGGTTTGCGAAGACGGTGCTAAAGGTAAATGTTTCCAAAGCAATGCCGAAGCATGCCCGTGTCTTTGAGTTAAATAATTCAATTAAAATTTAATCAATGCCACAAGGCCACTTTTGGTGTTCGATGAGCGATGGTTTCGTTTAGCAGGGCTGCTGCTGCTGCCGCTGCTTGTATTGTGCCACTGTTCGGTAGTTTGAAGTTGCTTCCTGACAGTTGCGTGATATGTCGTTGTAGACATCATTGTATGTTAACATAAAGAAGGAAAATGTTCAAATTCAGCTCATGAAGGTATGTTGAAGGATGAATCCTGCTTATTTGATAATTAACTCAACGCCTGCTATCAATCTTCCAGTGATCGATGATCCTCCATTGTTTTTTAAACAGTAGATGATGTAAGATCATGTAACAAATTGTATATTATTATGAATACTGAGATGTTGATTTAATGCAATGATACTAATCCTTTCTATTCAAATAAGGCTCACTATGGTAGCATCATTCTAGACACTAGATTCTTCGAAGTTGTTTGCTTAATAAGATCACCAAGATAACCTTGCTTGTTTGTGCAATATCACATGTAGAAACCAAGTATTAAAAACCATATACAAATAAAAACAAATGAATAATATCCTTCAACCGCCAATGCTTACAATCCATCGTCGATACTTGTTCAATCGAGCACAATTTAATGAGGGCAATTCGCTTCTCCGAGCATCTGAAAGATAAATAAACAGTAGCCCAAAATCACGACGCCCGTTGTCTAACGTATTAATTACTCCCTACTTACTGTTTACTTTCCATCGGGAAGTTTCCCTCGATTTTTCCCACTTCCCTGCACGAAACGAGTTTGATACTGGCTCACACATACAAATACAAACACGCACACATACACACACGTACATGAGTTAGTATGGCCAAAAAGTCAGCAAACATCCGGAAGTCTCATTTCCCAAGTGCTAAAACTTTGCCGCCTCTACTACGCCGCCACAAGAGAGAGAGAGAGAGAGAGAGAGGAGAACCGTTCATTTCGGCGTTCATGCTGGTATCGGAACAACAAAACAACGCACACCAACAGTTGATTCGATTACCGTGATAATAATGAGAATTGGTAACATGAAACTTTGCCCAACCTGCCCGCACACCTTTGGAGGAGAAAAAGGTTCCGACGAAAGAAAGGCTCACCCCGAAAGATTTACTAATCACACACATATACACAGCATACGGGGTCGGTTAACCCCCGTTCGCATACATCATCACCACTGCCACTCGTCAGCTCGAGTCAGATCATCATCATCAAGATTATGATGACGCTTTTGCGCGGGCTGTTGCTGAAAAGCTGTCCGTTGTAATGCGGTGTGTAATATCTCTGGAGGCATTTTAAAGCTTCTTCCCCGAGAGCTCGGAAGGAACTTTGGAAAGCAGGATCATACATCCCCACCTCCGGTTAGGTCGCGTGAGGTTGAACCCGAAACCCATGGAAGGATACACCCAAGCACACCGATGGCCAACAAAAGAACGACCGAAAGTTGGTGGCCCGTTACCATCCAAGGAGAGGAGAGATAATTTATGAAGAAAAGAAGAAAACAAAAAACTTTACACACAACACAACAAACTCGTACCGCCGACGATGCCTCCTCCTCCCTCATTCATCATGCGCCACCGTAAAGGGATGAATTTTACGGATTCATCAAAATGAAGCGGCGTCGGAAGTTGGAACGAGTTCAAACATTTGCTCGCTGGTGCTGCGGCACTGATGGCAAGATGGGTTTCCACGCCGCAAATGCAAACGCGAACCGAAAGAACCCCCGAAAGAGTGCAAAATATGATGAAACTCTGGCCTGTTTGTGCTTTGTTTCTTTGCACAAATCGCACCGCGGCCCTGTGAATGATGATTTGCTAATGGTTCTTTTCATAGTTTTAAAGGTGTGTTTGCAAAAATGTTCAAGTGAACGATGTGCATAAAAGTAGAGTGTATTAGTTCGTGGCTCAATTCTATCAAAAAGGTGTAAACGGTGTGGTAAAAGTGTAGCGAGGTGTGTCCAAATGTACTGTTTCAATATCCTTCTCTGTTACGAGAAGCAGTGGGGTTGGGTATGAAATAACGGATGCTCTATAATTCATCATCATATCCAGTTTAAATTTCTTTTTCTGAGTTTTTTTTTATTTTTGTAACCATGAAACAGATCGTTTTGAAATCTTGCAATGATGCATATGCAAAATTGATTCATCGGTTAATTTATATAAACAGTGCATTTGGACATATGAAATATCAGAGGAAATATATTCGGATTGAACTGTCATAGCTTGGAAATTTTGATGAAAGATGTACTTGATAAGAATTTCAAATAAGAAATTTTGAGTTTTTATACAACTGCCTACAAAAAGTGTTCACCCATTTTCATGAATAACTTAAATGAATAGTTTAAAGACTTATAAAGCATGAATTTTAACAACTGAAACAAGAAACAAGAGTCTTATTAATGTTTCACTCTTTCTTGACGTACAAAAAAACTAAAACAAAATAAAAATATTACAATTATTGAGTCGCATGTCCTAACTTTCTTTCTGCTGAATCTTATTACTTACACTTTCCTCGAATCATGCCTTCCATTTTTATTGCCCCTAGCAGCACACAAATCATACAATTATCCCTTCCGTTTGCTACATTCACCGCCTAATTGACTGTTATCGTGATTTAAAATTGAAACCCATTCCCAACACATCAGCACACACATTACGGCACACACACACACAGACCAGCCAAAGCAACTCACTCCCCACGGGCATGGCCCCAACACAAAGGATTTCAGCGTGCTGTTCTTCCCATGCCACCAAAATGGTGCACTTTTTGTTTGTTTACCATATCCCCCAATTGGACTACCTGAAGTGGAAGCAGCCGCACGAAACCGGCAGGTGCAGTTCGCGTGTGTGAGTTTTTCGCATTGGCGTGCCGTTTTGTTCCCCACCGTGTGTGCAGTTCAGTTCCGCTGTGTACGATAAGCATAATAACTTCATAAATCCCTGCTTAAAAACTTTACGTGCTCACAAATAACACGCTAACGATGGGACGGTAGCTGCCGCAGCGGATGAACATGCAGCCATCGATCGTACCGTTCGTTCGTTCGATTCGGTTCGTTCGGTCAATCGCGATCGATCGCGACATAACTGTCGGAAGGAGGGGAGGGAACGAACGAAGAAAAGAAGCAAAAAAATTGTACCATGTCTGCGAATCACTTCTGCAAAGGAAGCCTGAAATTGGCCTCCGGGTGCGGCTGTCATGGCATGTCGTGGCCACTTTGCTGGACGTGGCAAATAGTGACCAATTACTACGTACGTACGTACCCGCACGCACGTGCCTCTAACCCTCCTGTGGGGGTTCCAACGTTTCTCAGCCACAAGACTGCAAGGGTGCCTCGAGAGTCCGCGGCACAAGATTTGTAGGCTATCAAACGAGTTCACGTACGACATTTCGCGATAACAAACACGACACCAGGGGATAAATGGTGAGCTTAAGAGCGTTCACCGTCTAACGGGAGCAGGCTGCTGATGAATCGAGTCAGATTTAATAACATTTCAATGGCTGGAAAATTGTTACTAATTGTTTGAACGAATCAAAAGACGTCACACAGGAAAAGGATATTATTGAATTTGTTTTAAAATTTGGAACAAATATTTTAGTAATATCTTTCCCTGGTATGTCCCATCTTAGGGCATGCAGTAATATTGACAAATTTTAGCACTCTTTTAAACATAGTTATATGCACGCTATCCCTTGCGGTGGTATGGTAAAGTCCCCAACCCCACACTAGAGTGTCCACCACGCTCACATGTCTTCGTTACTTTCACCCATTTGGTTTTGCCAGCGTGTACGCGTGTTGATAGTCGGCGACGACGACCGGACCGCCAATCTCGTGCCGTCACACTGCAACTGGTGTTACACGCTGCAACCGACCCGATACCGATTATCAGATAATTGGCCGCGCATTTCTAGTCAAACACGCGACACACATGTGGCGCTCGTGGCGTTTCCTTTGCCTTGACTACGGCGGTCGGCGTCGGGTTTGCCGTTTCTCCTATCCGGACGTCGTCACAGGCGAAGCCCGGTTGCTACCGTAGTAGGTAGCTAACCCGCTCGCCGAAGAAAGAATGAAGAATGTTTCGGCTCGCGCCCACCTTTACCGGTACAGTGCAAGTATTCGCACCGGGGAATGTTTGGAGAATACTTTCGCCCGTTGGGAAACGACTAACGGAACTCGTTAGCGTGCCCGCCGGTAAGCATATGTGAAGAACGGGCTGCTTTTTTTAGCGGACTGAAGTTACACCGCACCGTGGTACAATGTTACGTGCGAAGTATTTTGCGTTCGCTGTGAGGGAGGGAAAAAAGATGATTTGCATCGTGATCTTGGCGCGAGAGTTTGCGAGATAGCTTAAACTGTGCATAACGGCAGCAAAGATGGGCGCGACTTGTTTAAGGTGATATGTTCATTCGTAGCATGTCGTGTATTTACGGTGCCCCCGGAGGTTTATAAATAGTCGGAGAGATTAAATGTTTGCGATAAATTCTTTTGTTTCAGGCATAGTAGTTCCGTACTGAAACTGAGCTTAACGGATTTTTTATGTTATTTTATGTTCATGCAATATTAAGATGCATCTTAAAATGTACAGACAAGTTTGAATAGTTTCTAAATGCTTTATCCTGTTTTATTCAGTTTCAAAGTAGAAATATAAAATTACATAATCGTATAAGATTTTAAAAGGATATTTTATCTTCTTTAAACTCAGTTTTTTAAAAGGATCTTTAAACTGAGGATTATAAAAATTGAACAAAATTTTAAGAACACAGTGCTTCAGACAATTATACTGCCACTGCTCTTTAATGAAAAGCTTTATTTTATTTCACACCATAAAAAATGTTATCAAACCTAAAGCGTAAATTCCCTGCTCTATTTATTTACTCAATGCTTAAACTTGAGCAGCAACTGAAGAGTCCTACACGACAGTGCGACAAATAAACAATGTTAATTTTATTCTCTATGTCTCTGTTTTGACCTCTTCTCATTAAAATGTTATTTTTATTATTTTATATTTATTTCCAAGCTACAGATGTGTAAAAGAACGTACAGAAGCTTCTACACCAACCAAAAGTGATACTAAAAAATGCATCAAAAAGCATCTCACCTGCTCCACGGGAATAACAAACTGCGAAAGGACAACGAATAAAAAAAAGGTGACCAATTTTCTTATCTAGCCAAAACCCACAACAAGATTACAAATTGGCCGGTTTTAGCACGGTTAGAGCTGCTCCCTTTAAACCACTTGACACTGAACCAAAGGAATTGTTTGCAGTCCGTGTAGCGAAGCTGCAGAATAATAAAAAAGCTAATTACAGAGAGAGAGTGTGCAGAAAAGAGGCAAGTGGAAGACGATTTCGGACAGTTTCTTACTCCTGGCTTCTCCCACCGCTGTCCCTTCATTCAGCAAAACCAACAACTTACAGCAAGGTAAACAGTGTCCTCTCTTGGGAAAAAGGAAGGTCCAAAAATATGTCTGCTCCTGCATAAAAAAAACATCAACCCCTCTGCTAATAAGATTAACAGCAATCACCAGGAGCGCCAAAAACAAGCTCCCCAGAAGAAGCAAAAAACACCTTCCGTCAATCTTTTTACTGGGCCATATTATTTTTGCCCAAATGGCTTTCTCGGCATTTCACCCCGCGTGGCGTATCGCTTTACATTTTCACCCTCGCGCACCGGATTGCGAAAGAAATGACGTGCTTATCACGACATTCGGATCACAATTAGCTCAATAATCATCGACATGACAGCTCGATGGCGCTCGACCGGTGTGTGTGCGCGCTCCGAATGATATCCGGACGGACCAGAGGTTGACACGGGGGACAGCCGTTTACAAGGAAAATTAATGTAAATTGTTGGCGAAAATTGTGTGCGTCTCTCTCTCTCTGCGTGTGCACTTGTTTGCCACCGCGATGGTGATGAAAAACGACCACCGGATGCTGTGGCGGAATCGAAGCGGTCCGTCGCGTATAATGGGCCGGGTATGGCAAAAATCCCAACAACTAATGAGCGGAACGCAAAAGGGCAGCGTCGGGCAGACCGGCATTGGGGTGAAGGGGGATGTGCGAGCGCGCGTAACTGGTTCATAAGTTTATGAGCGTGTTTTATGTCACGAGTGTTTACATAGAACTTATTTATAGCTTGTCGTCAGGCACAGCCGGTCTGCGCGCAAGTAAAAACGTGGCACGGCGAGCACAATCGAGTGCTGCCAACTCGTCGGGACGGAGAAGGAGGTGGAACCGATCCCAAAGGGATCATCATTGAAATTATCGTTGTAAGCCTCCATTCGGCTAATTAGGATGGCAGCAATGTTTCGGTGTCGGTATCAGAGACTTCGGTTTCGTGTTTACAGCATGCCATTAAACTGTTCTGCTCTCTTGCGCTTCAACAGCATTTAGTTTCGATAAGCTATGTCTAACTATAGGAGTTTAATTTAACTTTTGCATCTAATGATTGGATCATTTTGATGCCACTTTGAAGCATTAATTTTGTATGCTCAATTTCGACGCCAAATGAACCGTAGCTCGTCTTTAATGTTGACCGTGTTTCATCTCTACCCTATAGCCGAGATGGAAACCTTTTCCATGGCGCTGCACGCTGCACACAGAGCACGTTCCATTCACCAAACTGCACCCACCGTACCGATGCATTTCATTCTGCTGCGTTTTGCACTCTTTTATCTCGTTTTGCCTGCTCCTTCCCATTGCACGACAAGGCACGTTGCCAGTTGAATGGGCACATTGAACTCGCCATTCCACCACCCGTCTTGCTGTGGCATCGTAAAAGAAGTGAAAAAAAAAACCAACCACCGTGCGCCAGCTCGCTGTTCCGTTGTTCGCCGTTTTTCTTAGCGCCGCGAATGTCACGCTAACAGGTGTGTACGATCAAAAAGGCGAGCGAGCGCGCGCGGCGGGATGGTGTTGGACCGTGGTAGCGAAAACCGTCTTGTGCTGTTTTTTTGTGTAAAGGTTATTTGGCGCTCTGTCGGCCAAGGGAGAATGTTTTAAATGAGTCCATGTTTCTTTTGTGTCTACCAACGGTGGACGGTGGTCCATTATGTGGTGCCGGGAGAGAGAGACAGAGAGTCGGCGTCGGTGTAAGATGATGATGCTACTACTCGCTACAAACGGCCCCGGGTCCACCGGTCGACCTTGTCCAGAGTGCGCACCTTGTCCCCGGAACGCAGCCGCTCTGATATTGTGTTGCTGCCATTGGTGGGCGCAGCATAACTAGGGCGAAAGGTGAAATGTAGCAACTGTCGCTAGAAAACAAATCTTTTTGGTGCGGTTTGGTTGTTATGGTTTTTTAGTGTGTCGCGGATGTCGGGAAGATTCGGTAGACGATGGGGCGTTTTTTGTGTTCTTTCTATCTTTCTTCTTGAAATGTGCTGACATGGGCAGCTGGAGTGGTAATATGATACCGGTGTTTTGCATTGATTGGGCGTTATGATTATTGTTTTGCGAGTGAGTGATGAAGTGAAGCAATGAAATGGCAGCAAAACATCCAGCTCATTCGCTTTGCGTGGGACTGTTCTCTAATTAGTGTGTAGGTAGAGGGGACTTGTTCTTGTTTCCAGAGTATGGAGCGATAAGCAATGAAGTGTGACTTTGAAGAATACATGTAGAAAATGACAAGCAGCTAACAGAGATGATAGAAATTAGAGGAACGAACTTTAAATTTCATGATTGCAGCTCATTGGTAACTGCAATGGCTTTAAAATACTTCTTCTCAGTATGTTTCGATGCATGTACAGTTATCTCAAACTGATGAATTGTTTTATCCATCCAGCTCTGTCAGCTTCTTCGTCAATTGAATGGTGGAAAGATTTCATGCTCACCGTTGTGCTTCATGAATTAGTCATGAATGATCAAATTCAGCTCGAAGATGTCAAACTGCTTAAAACTGATCCAAGATTCAATTGAAGAAGTTTACTACCCAACAACATACGTAACTGAATATATTTAATCACTTAAAGCTCTAATCTTGTGAAAAAATAATAAAAAAATTTTTGAAGCTGGTTTAAAATAGAGTTACTTCAAAATCTCTGGTTTTGTTCAGCAGATTTGAAGCTAGTACTTATGTTTCATTTTTATTAAAAACGGTTGTTATAGTCAAATGCTAGCAAAAATTGGAACAAATAGCTTTATGTGATTTTCTATAATTATAGCAATTACGATGCACATATACGTCTACAGACGCGTTTGCCTTTCCCAATGTCGATGTAGTGTACCATTGAACGATTCGCTACGAAAATACACGACTTCACCGGATTGGCTGAACAATGCATCCACTGGGAGAGTTTGGTACTGGGAAGGCTTTTGAAAACGATCACATTATGCAGATGTCACCGGGGCAGACGATTTCCGATCTCCAGCTATCCCGCGCCAGAGTCGCAGTGAAAGTCGACGACGGATAAACGTCGATGAAAAAGAACAATTCCCCGAACAGCTCACCCACGGACGAAAACCCCGGAATGAGAATGCATACGCAATGAGGCACAGCGCACGGATCGTCGTAGATTGCAGATCAGATATGCAAAAATGCAACCATCGGGGAGCATGTACCGGGTGTACCGTTTGCCTCACGATCGCATTCAAACACCTTCCCTCGTGCGGGCACGGGAGAAAGTGGGGTGCTAGTAGATCCCTAGATGTCGACTGGGGTGCGCTACCGGTACCGGCTCTGTTGCCTTTAAAGGATAATCAGCCGAATCAACGGGAATGGCTGATTGATAAATGATTTTAATGATGCTGAAAACGACTGCACATCGTGTGCTGCGGGATTAACAATTCATGGAACATGAACATGGACTGTTACGCGAACCAAAAAAACGGGCGAAGTCAATCAGGCAAGTCTTGCTGCATGAATGAATCATTGTTGACACAGTGTGCAAATATTATTCCTTCCCATTGCTGCGTTAAACGCACTCGATCCATCATTCTACCGAGCTCGCTCTAACGGCAAGAACGAACGAAAACCAACATTTCTGTGGTGGCGTAAAATTATACCGCCGAGTTCTCTTGTGCCAGGCTAGTCCCGGGAGCCATCATAAATTATGT
The DNA here is from genome assembly GCF_016920715.1 of Anopheles arabiensis. NCBI lineage: Eukaryota > Metazoa > Arthropoda > Insecta > Diptera > Culicidae > Anopheles > Anopheles arabiensis. Next base: position 25,960,357 of record NC_053518.1, read on the forward strand.
TTCTCATCAAACTGGTGGATTGGTACTCCCAGAGGGGTGAAACATTACAGGAAACATGCTGTGCAACCAGCAGAGGTTCATCGGTGTCGTGTCATTTCAAGAGTTTTACAAGAGTGTGCCCAATGATGCACCAGCACCAGGAAAAACCAGCGCAAGATTCATGCAGACATTGAAGTGGAAAACCAACCCGGACTTGACCTCATTTTCCGGTCACATCTTTAACGCCTTCCATAATGAAGAGGAGCTACCGGGTATGTACAGTAAAGGAAGAAGACATTAGGCCGGATGGGTTGGGGAGTTCAACCGCAGCACACCTCGACGCGGTTTCCGATTTCCGGCACGGGTGGGTGGATAGTTTGAGTGAGAGGTCGTCATTTGCATTTCAATTAGCATATTCGCACTGCTAGCGGCATTACCCGTACCCGAAAACCCGATGAACTGTGAGGACGCTACAGTGCCAAAGCGATCAACGGGAGGAAGGGCATTTGGGGCCAAGTGAGACGATAGGGGAGAGAAAAACAAACAAATTACATTTCCTTCCGGGTGCAGTTGGACGCCCAAATCATGCTGCGATGGTTGCGTTCAATATTCAAATGCATCTCCGCATCTGGTACCAAGCGACGGAGGAATTTATTTCTTAAATCTCCGCCAGGAATCAGACCCCCTGGTGAAAGGTGATTTGATTCGACGTTGTGTAATTTCACAGTGAAGTTACGCTCACTGAGCTAGAAGAATTTCATCCGGGCGATAATTAACTTCGTTTGGCGTAAGTTTGTGATATAATTTATGCTGCACATCATCAACCATTTAACTGTACGGTGAAGGAGCATTTTCATGTCTCACATGTTGGAGGCGGGAAGGAGGTGGTGTATGCGATCCAAGGTAATTATTCTACTTCAAGTGAAATGTTGTTTGCTAACAATAGCCGTCAACCGATGCTCATGTGCTTCCAGGAGGAACAGTTGGAACTATTTGGGCCCGAGGGCAAATTAACTGTTGGGTTCATGTGAAAGTTTTGATTTGCTTGGTTAAGGAGAAAAATTGTCAGCATTTTATTAGAATTTCACGAAATCGTTTAGGTGACTTTTACGTTTTTCCAATGAAGTTTTTGAAATAACTTACTCTTCTGGGAATGCTGGTAATATTAAACTGAAATCTTAGGCACGTGTTTGGCATGGGTAAAGTCAATTTGAAATTATTCAAATCAAGCGCGCCATGCGATACATTTTAATGGCATTTGTAGCCCAAATTACCCAAAAATCAAATGATGAATGTTCAAAATTCAAATGAATGTTTTGAAACAACATAAAATAAAATTAGTACCTAATTGCAAGAATACATTTGTGTATTAAATGATTTGATATAGAAATATTGATTATTTATGTGATATGCAGTGGGAGTCATCATCATCATATTGTGTAAATTGATCCTTACAACAAAGAAAACTTTTGCGCAAACCTCATTGACTTAGATGTTCATGGTAAATATTTCCAGCACGTCTTTAGGAGTTAAATGTTCGAAGGATGTTGCTCAACAACAAAATTTTCGGTTTAAATATGCGCTTGTTAAAGTCTACAGCATTATGCGGAATGATTGTACATTCTACCATGTTGTACCATGAAATCTTGAATTTCAACACTGTTTATCTGTTTGAAATCATTAATCACCACGAATCGCCAAGTAGAGAATGAAAACCAAAATTCAATACAGAATCCCACACGAATTGTAAAACCCCAACCAGTGTGCTTTCCTACCACACATGCACGTGTGATAATGCTTTTCATTAATTTAACCAGTCTTTTGCGTGCAGCACAAACTACAAACGATTCGCTCAACATTTGATCCCGTACGGGGTTCCGTAATCTGTGTGAAGCGCACCGAATGCAACTGTGCAAGGTAACTTGACGCTCATCAAACATTAAAAAAGCTCATCACGGTACGTGCCCGGGATTAACTTGATGCGATTAGTGCGTGCAAAGTTCCATTGTACGGGGAAACGGTACGCTGATTAAGTGGGCGCTTGTTGCCGAGAGGAATATTAATTTAACGCATTTAAATGGCTGCAGCAGCTGCAGGGCCATCAACCGGAGCCACGTGCCGTGTTTGTATGTGGAGAGGGGGCGTGGGCGGTTTGCCCTGAGCTCCGATGCCAATTTGCCACCCAGCCAGGAAAACAAAAGCCATGCGGTGTTTGATTTCGTTTCACTCATTACCCGGTTCATTTGCGGGCGAACAAAAGTGAGCAATGTTATTCGAATCCGAGCCAGCATTCTTTTCCTCTCTCCATCCATGCTGTGAGGTGTTCTCGATTGAAGGTGACATTTAAATTCAATGCTCCTATAAATCAGGCTCATAGTTCATTGTCTCCCATCTCTCCCGGTGGCCTAGTTTGCATCGAGTGGAAGCGAAAATCGACAGCCAAGGGAAAAAAGGGTGCTAAGACTCTCCCAGTAAGCCGGTGTCAAAGTCGTGATCAAAAAGGGTATAGTGACGGTTTGGTGTGTCCCGGGGAAGAAAGGGAAACCGTTCACCCCAAACAAACAATCAACGAGCATCGAAAGATTTTGTTAGAAGCAGAGAGTTAAAGCCCGGGATCTCCAAGTTTAGGGAGCAAAAGAAGGAGGAGCAGGATAAAATAACACCGTTCACAGTAAATGTTAATCAAATCAGTGGTGGAAGCTTTAGGGCCTTTGTTCTTGCTGGCTCCCGTCTCGTTTTTTTGCCGTAACCTTTCCCAACAACCAACCTACACACAAAAAAGCGAGCCACAAATCCGTTGGGTGGAAAATCGATTAACCCGACCGGAGGGTTTTGGCAGGCCTGTTGGGGGTTTTGCTTTGTGGCACCCTTGTTTTGTTACTGTTCATTGTTTTTCAAACAGTGGCTTTGGCGAAGGATGAAAAGCAGGCTAGAAAAGGGAAGTTTTACATTGTCCGGTACCATGATTATCTTGCCAAATGAAGTTGGCTTCTGTTGGTTGGTTGAGGCGTTGAAATAAAACAATGAGCTAAGATTGTAGTGTTAAAAGAGCAGTACAAACCCGAAAAAAACGGAGGAGGGCCGACCGTTTTGATGCTTATCGAATCACTTAAATGCGAACGGTCGGTCCATCATTGGTCGAATGATGGAGAAAACAATTTTAAAGCCCGTTGCCCCATTTGTGTCCAATTTATGGAGCCAATTAAAGCACAGACGATTCAATTATGGCATCGGTTATTGGAGCATCTTGAACTGGTTGGCCCCCGGGAGAAATGTCTCCAGATGGAGCAGATCGGCATATAAATTAGACACTCTCAGATCGTTCCCTTTTAGCAAACCCATTCTTCCCAACTGCTACCGAAACGGGGCCGAGGCCGATTCATATTTCTGCTAAATCTCCACTCGAAAAGTGTTAACATTCTCAAGAAGCACTTCAGGCACGGCTTAAAAGCCGCCACACCGCCCCACACGTCCACCGGTCCAACATCCGTGCTTTATGAGTAGCCTTTCAGTAGGTGAAAGCAAATATGGCATGAAATAATCGATCGCTTTCCTCTCTCGGTCAGCAAAATTTGAGTGCCACCAGCAGCATCAAACCATGGTGCTATCGTCCTTTCCAGCACAACCGACGACACATTGGGAAAATGAGCCCGAAGCGGAAGCCAAGGAAGCATTAGACACTCGAAGGGGCTGGTGGTTGAACCGGTGTCCTCAATATCATCCCCTGGAATGGGATGCAATCAACCTCGGATTCACTGTCCGGAAGCGCAAAGAAGAGCAGCCACTCGGAGTCAATTGATACCAGTCCGCTCCCCGGCGCACTCAGTTTCGATGGTGGCCCTTCCGTCGCTCAATAGACTGTAACAGTCGAGTCACGTTTTCCGGTCGTCCGGTCCAGCCGGTGGCGTGATGGTGGCGGAGGGAACAAATTTAAAGCACATAATGTGTGCACACTTACACACCACACTGAATCGCACTTGTCGCTCGGTCAGTGGTAGAGCAGTCTCCGGCTACACCTTTGGTTATTTTATGGGATTTTTTACTTACTTTCTTTTCTTTTCTCCATTCGGGTGGAATGGTCAAGTGGCGTACCGCTTAAGATTTTTCAATGTCAATATCTCACCCGTGACAGTATTTTGTTGTTGTTGCAGGATTGCTTTTGTTGGATTCCAGACGGTTGAAAGACATGCCACACGTCGAAACGGAAGGATGTGATTTTGGCTTTTAAGCGAAGGATAAGATAGAGCAACATCTCCTTCTCGGAACCGGTACCGGAATCTAGATGCTCGGTAAAAGGAGCAGCAGCTCACAAAACTGGACAGTGAGGTCAATAATCGATCTGATGGGTTTTCATAAGAGAAATCCTTTTCCTCTTTCCCGTTCTATCGTGGTTTATATCCTTGTTGTTTCTTTTCTGCCGGCAGAAAAGGTCAATCCGAAAGGAGCTGGAATGCAATATTGACAACAGACCGAGAAAGGTGCTAAAATTGCGTGTACCGATCCGATGAAGCGATGATAATGCAAAGGGCTCCAATCCTAAGGGAGTTGCAAGTCTATGGGAAAAAGGGAAAAGGAAGGCCACAAATCCTGCGAGCTGGGATTTATCCTTAAAACCCACAAAATGGGTTAATGGTTGAATGATCAAAATGGGTGTGCATTGTAGCGAGCAGCTCGATAATAGCTTTTGACCACATCGATGCTCACTAGGAGGTTGAAATTGACGGGGGTAAAAATGGACAAAAAAAACCATTAGAAAAGAACCACAAAATGAAACATTATGTTTTAGTAGACTATTGTTTTGCAATGTGTTTTTTTTCTTCTTCCTTTTGTCTCAACCCTCATTCTCCACCATTCATCAACGTACACGTCTGCAGTTAACAGTTTCAACCTGCACTCTTTTTTACCATTCGAGCGCCATCGTAAAATGGACAATAAATCGGCTTACAGGATTATAATCGAGTTGCCGTTATGTTTCACAATTTAAGCTTACAGAATACACAGAAAATAGTCCTTTGGCGCGCTCCTCTTGCACTGGCGAGCATTATCACTGATGGCAGATTGACAAAGAGCAACGAAAATTTAATAGCTTTAACTCGGACGATTATGATCCACTCATAGGTTTTTTGTACAGATTGAGTTCGGAATCGGTATCCATATGCCGTCGGTTAGATAGCGTGGAACAGATTTTCCTTTTGCCACCATCTTTTTTCCACCACTTTAGCACAATCGTTGAACAATTAACTTTACAACGTCCGTAAAATGTGTCCAATGTCTCCAGATTTGGTTGCGGGTTTTTTGTTCTCTTTGTTTTTGTAAGGGACGTTGTGCTGGAGGATCCGGGACGTCGTAAAATAAAATAACAAACCCATCGGGCACAGATCGCTCATCGGCACATGACCGCAATAGCGGGTAATGATTTTCCTTCCCGGTGGAAGGTTTGTCTTGTTGGTGCGGGGTGGTTTATTTAATTTTGTTTTTGTTCCTCGTTCGTTTGCCCCCTTGACTCGTTCGGTCTTATCGCAACCGCTCAAGAAGGCATTGTTTTTGCGTTGACCGCAAACGCTTTCATCTGCTCATGCTTCGTATCCTCCTTTCCTGGGGTTTACTGATTTTTTTTTGTTGTACGCTGCTGCGGTCGTTTGGATCCCCCATTTCGGGGTGTTTTGATTTTAAATCCAAATTGATTCAATTTTCCGAAACCCTTTTCTTCGGCGCAGGCTGAAGGCTCATCCATCCCTTTTATTATTTTCCGGCAAGTTAAATCGTGGGATGGGAATGGGTCCGGTAGGTACGTTTTAGTGCTAAATAATAAAATTTTCCACTGGAATCGGCAATTTTCTAATTCAAGGGTATGAAATTCCTGCCGCATGGTAAAACATTAATCAATTGGCTTTGGATGGGTAAAGTTCGCAATAAATAACTTCGTAAAATTGTTTTACGTCCATTCCTTGTGATAGAATTCTTTTAATCAATGCTAAGCAAAACGATAAACATCTTCAAGAAGTAGGTAAGGAAAAAAGTGTTTCTCATTCCAAATTTAATTTGCCTTTTGAAGTTTCTCACACAAAATTGGCTATGAAACGATGATACGATCGGTCGATTGTTTGTGTGAAGTTTTTTTGTTTTTTTTTTCATAGCGAATATCTATCGACTGTTAAAAAGCATTTCTGATTTCTGGAAAACTTTAACAATCTTGTACCTAATCCCCTTAGCGTAAATAAACTTTCTGTGGTTTTTTGATGATAAAAACATATTCCACCCTGATTGCGTTCCAATTGATGATGATTCGAGTCTCCAAGGTTTACGCAGACAACTTTGCCCCACTCAACCACTAACTTACATGAAGTAGCGAGGGAATATAAGTAAAGCTGGACTTCTTCAAAACGCTTCCACGACGATGCTTTCTAATCTGACTCTTCGAAGGAGGCAGCCCGTGTGCACCAAACCAGTCCAGGAGTTCTTCCAAAATGGGGCCAAAGTTGTTTTGCGGTAACAGTGTTCTTTAAACTTTGTAATTACACTTGGTTCTTGATATTTTCCAGGAACAGGCAGCTAACAAAAGACTGAAACCAGAGGAAGGTCCATTTTAGGGGGATGCGCGAAAGAACATGTAGAAATTCATTCATTGTACCGTCATCGATGAACTGTTGCTGCCGAAAAACACCCAGCACTGGAGACACTTTTCAATGAAGCTTCTTTCCGTCGTTCGCATTCGAGGGGCGGGTGAAAGTTCAAAGACTGGTCGTTGTTTGAAAGTGTCGTTCAATTCCAGCAGAACATTGGCTTGAATGCTAAATGGTCTGAAGATGGTGGAGTACAATTTGGGTGGTAATCACATTTCCTGTGCTAAATACTTTGTACGACCTGATGGTTCCTCCTATGCTGTTCAACTGTTCAGCAAATTGGCTCTCTCATCAATTAGAAAGATGCTTGAAAGAGATTGATTAGAGAATGCTTCCTGAAGATACTTAAGGTCAAGTTCCTTAAAGCAGTACCTTTTTGTTTGATATTGTTGGAAGTAGTATTTTAATGATATTTTTTTTATTTGTAATTACTTCTTTGTTCATTCAGTTTGGAGCATTTGAAGCTTGCTGAAACAAACTTTTCCTGTCTATTTGTCCAAAATGTTGATCAATAGATTCTGCTTTCAGCCAAAAATCTCTGTTTAGGATGCACAATACGTATAAGTTATTGTTTTCTGTTATTTAATTCAAACGAAAATGTAACTCCCGTCCTTACAACCCATCGTGCAACAAAGTCTTCAAAGCATAAACCCAGTTCGTTGTTCCTGACACGTAGAGCGTTTAAGCTCACTTCCTGCTCAAACAATGAATCTCCGATTACTCTTGAAGTGCATTTTCCTCTCTGCCTTTCGGTTCACCAGCGTCCCTTGCAGCACAAAGAGCGATAACCGAAAAACATCCTTTCGCTTGCACGATGCATTGGTGCATTCCTTCAAAATGCAATTCAAATCGTAGCTCAACAAACTCGCAACGGGCTGCAAATTGGATTTTATCGAGACGCTGCCAAACATCGCGCAGACGGGCTTCGTGCTGCCAAACTGAATCGGTAGGGTTGGGATTTTTTTTCCCCGGCATTGCCGACAATTCCATTTCTTCCTTCCCTTTGATATGAAATGTAAATTTCTACAGTATTTGATAATGCTTGTGCAAACGAGAAGAATAGTGCACTCTGGAGGGAGCCGCTTCACTGTCACGTGAACTTTGGCACACGATCACGCGAAGAACGAGATGAAGCTGACAGTGGAATGGAATGCCAAAGCCCGCATTGTACATTGGCGCCTTGAGGTTGACAAAAGGGAGGAGAAGATGAAGCCGGTAAGGGGTATGAATATTGACGGAACAAATCGAAGAACAGATTTGATTTATGCTGTCGATGCTTGGTAGTGGGTCCTTGCATCAAGATGGAGTTAAGATGGAAAAAAACAAAATTTTTCGTGGAAGCTTTTTCCTTTAAAAGTGAGTCTTTTATGTCAAAAAACAGATCTTCTTTGAAAAAGTCATTCATTCAACTTTTCGCCAGTCTTGGTGCTGGTTGAAGAAGAAAATATACTTATGCAAGAACTTGAGCCTTGATCTTGCAAATGTGTTGGCTGCGACATAAACACATACACTCACAAAAGTCAGAGCTAATTAAATTATTTCACTCACCTTCACTTTGGCCTCTTTTCGGCACTGTAAGCTTTCCCGGCTTGCGTGTTTTTGCTAAAATCGTCCGTTTCCACTTCTACATCACCACATCCATCATGTGAGCACAATAATCTTGCGAAATTCTACTTCCAAAAGACGAGAAATTCGTTTGATTCGTACTTTTTCCCACCCAAGACGGTGGTAACGAACCGTTGGAAGCTTCTAGCCTGTACCGCTACGCTTCGGTAAAGTTTACCCAATGTTGAGCCTGAAATCTGTCCACCCCACGATGAAAATACGAATCATTAAAACTTAAGATGCTTTTACTCCTTCTTAATCCCAGTTAGTGGAACCGAGTCAGAGCGCCTATGTGCTGGCAATCGGTGAATATTTTCTACGCATACTTCATACCTTCCTTCCGGCACTTGGCATTTGCTGCAGGCATTTTTTGTTGTACTGTTTACGTTTGCGCTCAAATGTTTTCAAGCTCATCCGTCCAACTTTTCGGAGGAGCATTTCAATTGCAGGATGGTGAAGAGCTTGCTCGTGACTTGACGAGTCAGCCAACGCATCATTTCAAGCGTGTTACTTTTTCTCCGTGTTGAAACAAACACGATTCCAATCCGGTTGGTTGTGTGTTGGCTTTTGACTGTCAATGTGTTTTGTTGTGGAAAACTGGGATGAAACAGTTTGCTCGAGGAAGAGTTTATAGAAAGCTTAACTTAACAAAAACATGCTCAAGGAGGCGAAGGCAATGCGGGCTTTTACAATTTGGAATATCAAATAGCATTTGCTCACATTTTTCACTTGTTTACACTCTCAAAGGGAAAAGATCTATTTTTGAAGAGACTTGTGTTACTTTACCTGGAACATCAAAAAATTGTGACTGTAATAATACGTTAACTTCTTCAAGATCCAACACTTGAATCAACATATGAAGCGATTCTGTTAAGTACAAATATCTCGCCACTTTTTGCCTGGCTTCATTTCATTCACTCTCTCAATTACGACTGTCAATGGATAGATTAGCTGACATAACTGCACGATGAATTCATTCGTAAAATAGACAACATAATCAACCCCGGCACCAGCATCGTCCCATGTCGCTGGTTTGCAATCTTTTAACCAAACAACATACTTTTAGCCTTCGCTCAAGCAAACGTGAAAACATAAATGCGGTTGATGTTTGTAACGATCAACTGTGCTTGTCGTCAATGCAACTGTCATTGAGCAAAATATTGTGTTCCCCTGTGCGGCATGTGCCTGTCTGCCTGGCTGACTTGGAGAAAAGAATCGAAGAAGCGGAAAGATTACGTGTATAGAAAATTGCTTACCAATACAACCGTTTATCAGCATTTCTCTGACTTTTGTTGCAGAAAACATGCACGCTAGATAGAAGCAAACAGAAAAACAGAAACTGGCGCACTGTCAACGCACTTCACTCACTATTGACAACCGTTTTACGATGGTGCAGCAAAACGGGGGAGCAAAAAAAGCTTTGCTAACCCACCCAGCTAGCGCCCGCAGGGGCTTGGAACAACTTTCTATTGCTAGCTGGAAAAAAGCGCTCCATACCAAACTGTCAACCCTGACGCAGTGTGTCTGCGTGCGTGCCTACTTCCCGTAACCAAGCTGCTGCCATCGGATCGATCAGCCCCTTGATTGATGTCTATCGAAGCGCATCAATCTCCCGTTAATAAAGGGTGTATACGGCAATTTTCTATTAAATAATGCAACATGACAGTTCGAGCGTGGTCGTGCAACAATGCAACGAAGGCAACGGAAGGAAGAAAGGACAGGTACGCCATGGAGCATACCGATGGGGCGGTTGCTTTTCTTGCTCTCATTTATGCATCTGAAAACCGAGCGCACCGGCGATGTGTGGGGAGTGTGGGGAAAAACTAAACGTTCCTCTACTCGTTTCCACCAAACGCCTAGGCCTAGGCGGGATAGACGAGCCGCAGAAACGCCTTCCCTAATTTGCATATTGTAATTTCCTTTTTCGTCTGCTCCCTTCCCAGCAGCACTTGCGATAACAAAGTCAGCACACAAGCAGACGCTGCTACAGAAACGGTTCATCATCGTCAGCTTTATGCAAGCGGCGTGCGAGGTTTCTGCTGCATAATTACCGTCGTAGCAAACTGGGCGAGGTGCGCGAACCTTTCAATAAGATTGGCTTGAGGTGTGCGTGCCCGCCGGTATGAGTGTGCAATTATTTAATTTCCTAATAATAAGCCTTCGCCCGGTTTGGCTGGATGGTACACCGCACCGTGGCCAATAATTCCCACCTCATGTGTCTGTTCCGGTGCCGGGGATGGAAATGAAAGAAAAGCGACGATCGCTAAAGGTTCGGTGCAGTGCGAGCGTCTAGGGGACGGTGTTGTGTTGTTAATTGTGATGATCACTAACTGCTACAGAGAGGGAGAGACTAGAGAGTCCGTGTGTAAAGGTGGGCGAGATCATGAATTATTCTGTAAATTAAAGAAACAGCAATAACATTGATGGAATTCTTGTCATGCTCCAACGATTGCAATTTGTTTGGTTGTAAAACAATCGAACATACACATTTACAGACAACGAAAGTTACCAAAGTCCATGTCACACATTCTGATTAATTTACTTAATTTTTATTGTTACGTTACATCACTAACTTTTTATTAATAGCTTTTTTTACTTACACTTTCTATTGGAGAGAGAACTGCTCTTTAGGTGATATTCTTACTAACTAAAAGGATAAATAATGAGTTGGAAATTTAAATAATTTATCCGAGAAACTTGGTTTGGAAACTGGCTATATATTCCATGTATTTTTAAATTTATATGTTTTTGTTTATTTACATCATGCAGAAACATTTAAAAAAACTATAGTTTTCAATGATAATATTGTCCAAAACTAACTATATTTTATCTTCTATCTTCTATCTTTATCTATCTGACATAAAAACGATCCATCAGAAACGTTCAATCACCAAAGAAATTAACTTATATCCTATTAAACTGCCTTAATATACTGTAAAATAAGGCATGTTTCTCAAAACTGAGCTTGCTGTACAAAGTTGATCCTAACAGTCAATTTGTGAAACGTTCAATATTAAGCTGTGTTAAATTTGTCAAACTTTTAGATTTTTTTCTGTAAGAAGCATCATAGCACTACCGACTCTACCCTTGGTGTTTGAGTTTCCAGACAACGGTACGAAGGAAAAGCTCATCGAACCTTCTCATTCCTGACAATTTCTCACATCTTGCCGACTTTTCCTGGCAGACTTTTTGCTTAGCATCGCTCTTTTTTGCCGCATATAAAACCATCACCCGACGCAACAGCTCTCGTTCAAGTCAATTTAAAATTTAATACTGTCATATATTACCTTTATCTGTAAAATGATCGCTATTCCGTTGGAAAAGTTTAACGTCCAACGGCCACTCTCAGCACCCGCGCCAAACGGGGAAACTATTTGATTGCTTTCCTATAAAATCTCACCTTTCGCTCGCCTACCTGCAGGACATAAAGCTTAATTTATTCGTCCTCGACTTGATTTTTTTCTTTAATCAGATAAGACGATGACAAATTTATTACCTATTGCAGGTCCTGGTGTCTCGATGTTTGATTTCGAGACCAGCTACCCTTTGACGGTGCAAACAGTTTCCACACTACCGTACAATGTCTGCTGCTGCTGCAGTGATTGAATTAAGATTTAATCAAAATAGATCAGCTTTAATCAGCCGCCGGGTCAGGTGCAGGAAGCTCAACCTAAGCGACCACACATTTCCACGCCCCGAAGGATGAAACCGTCCCCCCCGGGGTATCTCCTGCACCCGACCGGACGTTGCACAAATCGATGAGGAAAAGCTGTCTAGCGCTCGCTACGCCACTTAACGGTCTCCGTGTGTGTGTGTGTGTGTGTGTGTGTGTGTGTGTGTGTGTGTGTGTGTGTGTGTGTGTGTGTGTGTGTGTGTGTCTTTTTTCTTTTTATTATAGTCTGCAAGACCCTGTGAAACCAGATCCACATCTTGCCACCGTCGATCGATCCGTCGTCCATTTATCAATCTCGCGGGCAGTGGCAGCCGCACACGCTGTAAAACTGTCCTATAATGTACGAAAACTGTGCAGCGTGCCCTACGAGTGGGCACTCTCGTGGCGAATGCATAATGCCTATTAACTGCGCCTAGTAGCGCAACAGCCTGTGCGCTGGAGGGCTGGGATGTAGTACCCCTCTGCCCTACATCAAATATTTATGTAGAAAGTAATTGAAAATTTTATTTTCAACAATAATTATCCCGGATGATTTAATGAGCACCTTAACGCATTTCGATTTAATGACGCACGTTACGTTCCGGCCCCATCGCTGACCGGCGAGGCTCATAAATTTTTCGATCAAACTGATCATTCCGGTCAAACCGGTGTATGTGTGTGTGTGCAACGGGATGAAACGGTCCTTAGGTAAAATAAAAAAATAAAATAAAACGAGGACTTGTGCACTTTTACAACTTCCCCTTCATGGTCGTGATTTTGATCCTTGTGTCCTTTTTTTTTTCACGCATCCATGGGCTCAGATTTGATGATTTTCCGTCCACAGGTTACTGGCGACCGAGAGGTGGCTCTCGTTTCACAGGGAAGCTATCAAACTGTTGATTATAGTGCTTCACCCGTGTGCTTTATTTGACCCTGTACTGTGCTGCTATTGCCGTCCCGAAGTTAATAGTGTTTCCCTTTTTTGGGTGGCAGTTGATTGTTTAAATTGCTGCTGGTAGAGGATGATTTTGCTAATGGCGATCCCTTGATGGTGCGATTGGATTGAAAACAATTACAGGTTGGTTAAAACAATGGTTAATTTGATGCTGAGAGTTAATAATAATGATGGAGAAACTTGTTATAGGTAATACTGTAGCTATAATTGCAGAGGCTCAATTTCGCTATGTTTGCACAAGATTCTCTTAAAAAAGGCTCTTACTACTCTTTTGCAATGTTCAGAACCTCGAAAAAATCACAATGCTTCTTCATTGTCTACTCAGTCTCCTGGTCAGCGCCCTGACTCTGAAAAATGATCCAATAAATCGTCAAGCATTGCAGCAACGGTGAGTGGCACGTCCCCAATCACACAGTTCCATTAGTGTGAAAGTCTTATACCACACAAAAGCGGGACCAAATCTCTTCCAAAATGCTGGAAAGTGATCCAAATCGTCACATCGAGCGGGCGATACTTACAGAAATCTTACTGCAGAAAGTGAACAAAGGGGTTCCCCGTTGCTAGCCTCTGCAATGTATCATCCTTACCTTGCTGACCGCTGCACAATTCAAAGCTTTCAAGAAGCAAAAAGTTGTTTTTTTTTTGCAGCAAAGCATCGCACTCAGAACGAAAGCTTTCCTATTGGTTCTTTCCGGTGTGTCATTTGGTGTGCTGTCGGGTGTGATTTCAGCTTCAAATCACTTGAAAAGAACGCATAAAGAGAAAAATAGAGAGCAAAAAACGCAAAAAAAACTAGAAGCATCAATTTCGATTCCTTTCCCTCCCAAAGTACCCCTGAGTGTAGTGGAATGGAATGACACCAAAAATCTCATTCTTCTCAAGCATTCCCTCTTTGGTACATCGTTTCCCCTTTTATAAATCAACCTCATTTTCCCAGCGGGCTCGTTATCAGTTAATCAGGGGGTGGGACCCGAAACTGGGACTCGGGCTCCTCCAAAAATTGGAAGCCTGTGTCTGTGCGACGGCACTGCACAGAAGGCGATGCGCGGGTTGGTGGATGGGTGGGTCAAATAAGTCATAAAGTAAATTGTGATGAGCAGGCTTACTAGGATCGGTGCCCTTGTGCCCAGAAAGTGCTTACCGAAGTGTTTTGGAGCAACGGCCGGCGAAAGGACTTTCACAAAAAACCCAGGCTGGGCGAAAGATTAAATCAAATTTTTCAACGCCACCGTGGCGAGGATTAAACACTGAACGGGCCTGCAAGGCAAGGTTTTTTTTTGCCGTGCGCGTTTGTCTGTGTGTCGGTGCAATAAATTCACTCTGCGGCATCGAAAAATTGCAACCGAGCAGGGTTTTATGTTCATCCACGCTCATCATCATTAACAGCAAATGCGTCAATCGTGAACGGGAAGGCGCACACACAAAAAGCACGAATTTCGTGTCCTTAATTACTGCTACATTTCACTTTTATTTATGTGCAAAAGCCTAAGAAGATAAATGGAGCACCTATAAAAAAGAGATAAGTAAAGTAAAATCAAAGTAATGTTTACTAGCTTACAATAAAATTTGTAAGTAAAGTGAGTAATGATAAATAAACCTGTTTTATGATGCACCCATTCCAAGTACTTTAATAATTAAGAAATATAAGAGGGGAACTAATTGTACAAATAGAATAATTTAGAATTATGTACATATGTTACTGTTTGTTATTTTTAAATCTTAATCCCGTAATAATTGTTGTTTGGGCCATCGTAATCATATTGACGATGACGATATTTGTTTGTTTTCACGTATATATTCTTTAAATAAAATTCTTAGCCCCATCCTTTATTAAAAGTATTTATCATTTGAAATGCATGCAGATTAATTGAAAATAATAGCTTAATTCGTGAGATTTCCCGTCATACAAAAACATAAATTACTCTAAAACTATTTTCTCTCCGTTGCACATTCCTTCAACTTATGCTTATTATTTCCGCTTCCGGGCAAACTAGGCAGCGTACCGTGCCTTGGCAACAAACAAACGAAATTCAAACGAAAGCTTCTGCAGACACTCACACACACAAACATCATAGGACTGCTTCCACCTTCTGCAAACAAACAAAAAACACAAACCAAACCATACTGCATACTGGCCGGAAATGTACTTCAGCGAAAGCCCCCTCTCCCCCCCCAGCACAAAAATACTGACCGGATAATCCTGATAGCTTCAGTGTCCATTTTTCAATCCATACGCCACACGGAATCATCGCCCGGAAGCGGTCAGCCCGTGCAGTGCAGCCCTGGCAGGAAGTTGGCGAGAGAATCCTATGAAAAAAAAACACACACACACACACACACACAGCAGCCACACACATCACAAACTTGCCCGTAAATCATGCCCGTTCACATGGCGATGCGATCGTTGCCGTTCGCTCACACAGAAGTTGTCCGGCCGGTGGTTTGAGCTAAAAATTTCTGCTTTTGACAAAGCTTCTGCGGAGGGAGCAGGATGGTAGTGGTGGCAAAAATTTGCCTTTCCCACATATTTGGCGTTTTGAAATCAACTTGCCGGCACGTGGGGTGTGCCTTTTAGGATGGCTGTGGGAAGGCTGAAAAGCCATTCATCTATTCGTTTTTCGTGCGCGGCACTTCTATGGACAAACTGGACGATGATGATGATGATGATGATGATGCTGATGATGAGGCGAAGAACATTAACAATGTTTTGCAGTATGCTACTCAATAAATCTTTGCCAGCCACCTGCAACGAATATGATGATAAAGATGAGACGGTGAAAGCAGCAGATGGATGATACGTATTGTTGTGCAGGTTTTTCAAAAGCATTAGAAATGTTTTGAATCTTAAAATAGAAATAATATCGATTGGGTATGTATTCAAGTGCATTTTTTAATCCTTCAACCCCATTTTATATTCACAGAAATTGCAAGTGTTGATTCAATTCATCCTCTCAATCAAACGGTTTCAAACGTTCAATTGCAGGATTGAAATTTCCACGAAGTGGTAGTTTTTGGAGTTGCTTTTCCGCCATCACACGTTAACCGACCAATAGGTGCTGTTGATATAATAAAGGCTCTTAAATAGAGGCACTTCCACACACACACACAACCAAACCATGCGCCAAACACTCACAGCTTCATCACCGCTAATGAATGAAACCTGTTAAGCCCACTTACCAACCGTACTGCACTTGCACCTGCGGGTTGCCGTAGCGTTTGCAGGCAACAGCCACTCACCGGGACGCTACTCGAGCACTGTAACTGAATCTGCTCAATACTGCTTACATTTACGTTGCCGGTGCTTTTCCTCTGCATTTCAATCAATCCGGAAGGTAAATCAACATCACAGAGCTAGCGTCCGTTTACACATTCATTTCACCCGAGAGCGCCGCGGAAGCACTAATCTTCAATCCGTACCCAATACACACTCGAACGAATTGCATATTCACAGCGTGGAGACACGCTACGCGCAACATTTCACCGTAAAACTCCATTCCCGCGATACGAACGCTTGACTTTGTGCCTTTGTTCGACGCATCAACGCAAATCCTAGGTGGCCTCAGCTCACTCGTACAAAAACGGACGATTTACAAATAAATCGCACCGCGAGGGGGGAAGCAATACAATGGTCAACTAAATCTACGCGGTAGCGCTGCGATGATGCGGCATTGAATGATTCTGTTTGCTCTACAAAAACATTTGCAATGCAATTTCCTAGCCCTTCGGTTTGGCTCCGCTATGCATTACAAAACCGCGCACGGGTTTTGGGGTACAATCGATCGCAAATTTATGTTGGCCAGGGTTACGGATCAGGCGTTTGTTTTGTTTCTGTAAGGGAAGGCTCCTGTATCGTAAAACAAGATGCGATTTACACGGAAAGGGGATTTGGTGCTTCACTTCCTGCATTCAAATACGTTAACTAATGATTATTCAACTTCGATCTTGGACAATCGACAAATGTATGCTGAAATTGGGAATACAAAACACTTCCGTAGATGTGTTCTTACAATCAATTTTCACAGTGTATTTTAAACCTTTTTTGTTATCTTAAAGTAATCTTTCATTACTTGCAGAAAAAAAGCAAACAAAGGCCAATCCTCTATTTTGATTGATTTTATTTCAAGGTTCAGTTAGCACTAGAACCCTTTTTTCTAACACCTTTCCAGGTACAGCATAAACTAAACGTTGTATACCGTTTAGATTGCTTTTTAAAACGACCTTTCGCTACCGAGAAACGAAGGTTCTTTTTAATTTTCCTTCTGCCTTTAATGAAACTTTCCATCGCTGCTGCAGTCTGACGGTCAAATGGCTCCGCCTCAAGTTAAAAATAGCATATCAATGAAATTTGAACAAACGATACGAACCGCTCACTCCCCTACTCTGGGACCAAAAAGGGCCTGCACTCCAAGCAGGACCAATAAAAATTTTATTTTATTTCCTATCGAATCTCGGGCGCACACTGCCACGGCAGGGTATGGCAAAACATTGAGAAGGGACGCGAGGAACGGGTTTCACAACCCAACACCGAACGCTCGAGGACACAAGCCCCGAGCGGCGACTAAATCAACTACAAAAGGCACTATATTCTCGATTGACGCTAAGGGACGATCGTAGTGAAACCTTTTCGGGCAGCGTGCAGCGTTCCGTTTCTGGATCATTTATGAGTTTGGAAAAACCAAGGGGGATGGTAGTGAGCTGGGGAGCTTGGAACAAAGCGGGTCACGTCTCAAGGTGGCATACCCTTTTGGTGCAAAAGGTGAAAGAAGTTCAAACCCAGTGAAAGTAAAACGGGAAAATCAGAATATTCATTTACCGTTGGCGTATCATAGGGCTCCACTGCTATTGTCGCTTGTTACCGTCCATCGGAATGCTGAAAAGCGGAGATGCACTGCTGGTGGAAAGTAGTTTGTTTCGTAATTTATTTTCTTTACCCCGCACAAAGTTGGGCAAAGAATTAAACGGAAGAAGTCTTGGTGAAATGGAAAGCAAAGGGAACTGTTGGAAGCTTCGTTGAAAAGGCTTCACGAGCACTAAGTGGACTAAGTGCATTGTGGATTACGGTGTACCGAATGTCAACTCTTGGAAAAGTTTTCGCGACTTCACACTTCCAACTGTTTGCATTTAGTATAAGTTGCACTACCGTATTTGAGCTTTTTCGGATAATGAAACACATCTAATGGATGACAGATAAAAGTAAGGTAAGGTCAGATTTTTGGTCCAGATTTGACACTGCTTGGAATGATTCAGAAAAGAGAGTGAAAAAACAGTAATAATCTTCATAGGACCACCTCTGCTTTTTGACCATTTGGAAGGAAAACTTCTGTTACTGTTTCTTAGCCATACGCCTTTTTGCCAGCAAGAACCCTTCTTACTGTACTTTACGAGTATGGATGTAGCTTTAAGCACTTTTGTTTGCCCTTTTTAACGATCGTTTGTTCGGTACACATACTGCTTCGCCGGTGTCTTAGAACAACCGACACGCACCGCATAACACATCCTGCTCGACAGCGCCATAAACAACACTCGTCGCCCAATATGTGCACGATCACGCACGACCACTCACGAGCAGATTTTACGCTCAAAATTAGCAATATAAATTAGAAAGATTATCATCATCTTGTGGCCAAACGATCTGCAAACATCGAACCGCCGTGTGCGCAACGGTCTCATCATACTAAAATCGTGTGTAATGGGGCGGGCGGGTGTCTCGTGCACACATGCACGCAATTTCCTTCCCATTTCGGCAAACGCACATGTACTGTTTGCCCTGGGCTTGGCAGACTGGCAGATGTTGGCTACTGCTACGGTTATTGAGCTACGTATTTTAAATCTGCGTGTTACGCGTCAATAAACGGGTGAAGACGTTGTAAAAATGTGGTTTAACGAGTTGCCAAAAACCCAACAGCGAAGGTAGGCTTCCCTCCCGGAAAAGGTAGACAGAAGCTGGTTAACGATGTCAACCTTAACGGGGCGGGGCGGTATGTCAATGGGTTCTGTTAAGTTACTTCAGAGTTGTTGTCCATTAACCTCGTGGGTGTTAGTTTTACCAGGTAAAAAAAGAGTAAACGAAGTTGAGACGCATTTTCCGTTCGAATTAGCTATTTTTAAATAGCTTTAAATAGCGCCCAGGCAGTGCTAAAAGTGTCTTTAAAAGCTAAAATCGATTTATAATGTTGCTTCACACTAATATGCAAGGGTGTATCATTGCATAAACCACAGCCTGATTATTCCAGTCCATTGCCTGATCAAGTCTCAACTTTTTCCAAAACAATTCCTCTCGATTAACTTCTTCAAACATTTAATTTTTACAGACTCCAACATCGTGTTATAGTTGAACGCCTTTATAGGTGTTCAACTATAACACGATGTCAAGCGCCTGTGTGAATTAAATGAAGAGGAATTGAACTTCTCTAATTAAAGGGAAAACGAATTCCCCCAACTAGTATGCATTATTTAATGATCTCACACCAAAAATGATTCTTTCAACCAATCCAACCACGCCCCTTATTTACTATGAACCTTATTTCCTTATTAAACGACAGCCTTCAAGTCTATAGAGAGTAATGAGATGGACATTATTCTTCAAAATCAACCCTTAGCTGAAAGAATGGTTGATTATTAGTACACCCTCGCCGTCACACCGACAACTTGTGGAGAGAAGAAATATTGTAATTATAAAGTCCATTTTTGATCCTTGTCTTTCTTTGCATATTTATTTTAAGCATTTTTTTTTTCATTCATCCATCCTACAGTGACAGTGATTTGAATCTTCCCTAAAAATCACCATCGCCTTTTCAACGGAAATGGCCTCCCGTTGTATTCCGCGAGTGTTCCGGACGGGTCATTTATCGTTGACCTTGCCGAAACGTGCTAGGCTGAAGAAATTTAGGTCCGGTTAGGCAACGGCGAACAACGAGCAAAAGGTACAGATTACACTCTGCACTGCAGATTAATCGCCACTCATAAACTCTCGCTGACACGCAGGTTCGCTGATTTTAAAATGAAGATAAACAATGAAAAAGCTAAGGAAATGTTTGTTTGTTTTATTTTTCTAAATGCAAAATGAAAAAGGGAAATGTGTTACCATGTAACTGCTCTCTACTACCTCGCAAAGCTTTCCGATGGCTTGATGAACTTTTGAGTGGCGTTCATCCTTTGTAGGTCGCTCAGTTCATGCAACGGCTTTCACGAGCTAAATTTCGCTCTCGCTGACTGTGAGCAACATCTCGCACAGAAGCCTTTGCAGAAGGGTTCGTGTTTTCCGCTCGGGAAAAACACACATCCCCACAGCAGTACGAGGACAAGCGCGTCTGGACCAACCAGCGGGCGGTCGTCGCTATTTCGGTCGAATTAATGGGCAAATTCAATTTCATTCAATCGACCGCCTACCGACCGAACCCGTGTGCTACTAATGGCTGCGGAACAATGTCCCTCCCCGCAGGCCGCAGCAGTTTTCGATCCTCTCTCATAACATGAATGAATGAATTGTGATGTTGTGATCTTCCGTGTCAGCATCAGTATTCACCTTTCTGCTACCACCTAACCAGCATCAGCAATTCGATTTGTACAGGGCGCGCTGCTCATGCCAATTCCATCCTTCATCTCCATCACAAACGCGCACACATATCGTCGGTCGTATCGGTTTCATATTCAGTTGAATAGCATTTTCTCACCACCCACACCGCTGGGCTGTTTGCGATACACTCACTTTGGTGGTGTCGCACATTTTCCCACCATGTGCCCTTACCGCCCAAAGTGCGACGACGCTTCTTCTGCCGGGCTGTCGATGTGCAGCAGAAAATAAATAAAACATGATGTTTTCGCAAGCAATTATTTATGTTTATTTTGGCTAGCGGAGCAGCAAACGAACGAACGCGCACGGGAGAGGTGATAATAGAACCTGGGGCAAGAAGGCCACCATCGCAGTTTAAATTTTTGTGTGAGTGTGTGTTTTGGGTTTGAGATACGTTTGTGTGTCTAAATTGTGCATCAAACATAAAACCTCCGTTTCTTTAGGTCGAGTTTGAGCTGCAACTTTTCCGACATTTGTTCCACTTACCGTTCGTTGCGCAAGTTTACCGAACGTTATCTAGTCCCAAGTGCGTACCGTGGGGTAGAAACATCGATGATTTATCGCTTTCTCTCAAGCGAATTGGCCTGGTGGTGCTTCTTCACGGAAGCCTGTCTCATTAGCAAGCTCTCCACCCTCCCCACGCCGCAGGGTTGATAAGTGGCTCAACCACAAGGTTGAAAACACACACCGCATTTCAGGAAAGGAAAATTCACCATTCGGAACTGCTTTTCTTGGGAGGAACAGGGAGAAAAACGATATTTAACATAACCTACGCTACTACCAACTTCTGCGCCCATGTGTGTGTGTGTGTGTGTGTGTGTGTGTGTTTTCCACCGGTCCTTCGTCGGCTGAAGGTCAACAAGAGCGATAAGCGTAAACATCACTAACTAGCGGATCCAGCCCAGTGCGGCAGATGTACTGAGGAGCTATAGGACGGTTTTCGGTAACCTAATCTCTTAAGACGATAATGAGACGATGCGAAAAGGTGAAGGTTTCATCCATGTGTGTATGTTTATTTCTCTATGTGTAATAGGCAAAATGTGTGTTTCGAAGAACATCCAGTGTGCTCTTTACTTCACAGTGTCTGCGAGATAAACATACAACCAAAATACATATTTCAGGCATCATTAACAACTTTAAACGTTGTTGTTTTTTTTTTTGCGAAAAATTAATGGAGACGGAGCGCTGAGTTCACAAACAATATTCTTCAACAATTTGTTAGGAACCATTGAAAACAAAATATTAAATAGTTTCCTTAAACTAACACCGAAGAATTGTGTTGAGCATAATTTCATCTTTTACGATTTTAGCAAATAAAAAAAGATTCCTGTGACAATGACATATAACAGGAGTTTTCAAGCCACAAGAAAATATTTTTTTTTTTAAAAGCCCAAAAAACATTTCCAAACTCAAATAATGTTGAAATACGATATGGCAGATTGAAATTAAGGCTTAGGAGGTTAAATTACCTCAACTTCAAATTTGTAATGAAATAAAAATTTATTTTAATAATTTTTATACTTTCTGTTATACCATCGACAAACACATATCTACTGAAGTGTTGTTTATTAGAATGTCAAAAAACAACTTGAATAATGCCCTCCCTTCGTTGCTATTCAACATGAAATATCACTATCAATAAATATTCACACTCGACCACAAATTTAACACGAAACCATTAATTAAGAAATTTCAACGCATGACTACACTATCTTCAAAGTACTTACCAACCCCACCAGTAGACGCCAGCGCGTGAACTCTACTAATGATTACGCTACCAGCTACGCCATTGCACCATACCCAAAGCAAATTATTGCGGTTGTACGGTACGGTACGGTGAATGCGAAAACTTCGCACGAGTCGCTTAGCCTGGCAAAATGTAAACCTGACCCCCACGAGGTTCTCTCTCCGCAACCAGCATCTAGCCTCAGTGTCTATAAATATTTTATCAACAGTTACATTTACATGAGAATCCGTACAAAATCCGTCCCTACCCCAGGCAGGAGCTACCCTGAAAATGTAAGCTGATTTATATATCGGCGTCCTAATCGGTTCTACTGCTCACCCTGACTTCCCATCTCTCCCATCGCAGTCGGACTCGATTTGGAGATCACCGCAAGGCATATAAATTACAGAAATCATGGATTTTATTACCCGTACGGCCTCAGCTGTCCTCTTCGCAGTGGCTCCTACGTACTAGGACCTCAACTGCACCATCACTCGGTGCGTCAAATAAAGCGCGAACGCACTTTCCAATACCAGTAGCGTTTTCCTGTTTCTCTATTTGCTACCCCGTTTTTGTTTGCAATCACTACGAGCATGATTTGGGTGGTTGAATATTTTACCCTGCTCTCAGATGTCTGACCTCAACTTTTACGACTGGGTTCACTGGTATCGGTTCTTACCTTTTTTTTCCCCACGCGCGCGTAAGGTTTCCTCTCCAGCTCCGCAGGACCGAGGAGCGACGACTTTACGAGCCAAACTTGAACGATTCGTCCATCCGGCGGTGACAGCCACACGACCATAAGCTACCCAAAGGAAATCCCGGGCTCGAAGCAGTAAAGGAATAGAAAAAGAAGAATGACCGAGAAAGAAGGAAAAGAAAAACATAACCTTTCCACCGAGGGAGGGAAAATTTTTGCTGACAAATTGGGCGGAAGTAATGTGCAGATTTATGTTCGAGCAAACGGTGACGGACGGCCTGTTTCGATACGATGGGGACGCCCTGGGGGGAATGGTGCAGGAAAACCCGGGCAAAAGTAAAACATACATACTGCTTCGTAATCCTGGCGGCCCCCTTATCCTCCCCGTTACCCCAGTAGCCACATTTTACAGTGTGGAAAAGTCGATGCTTTTCACTTCTCAAGTTTTGGATACAACGCAACAAGAGGGAAGAGTGGGAAGCGAAAAGCTTTACCACTGCCCTCCCTCCGGTACACCAGACGGTGTCAAGGACTTTTTGCTCGCTGGAAAATCACTGCAACGACCCTTCCACAATCGCGCCGTGTGGCTTTATTCCTTCCCTTCCATTCGATTCCTGTCCCTTTTCCTTGTTCCTATCACAGCTTGAACAGGTAAGCTTATCACTCGGACGGTTTTCCATTTCGAACGGGAAGAAGAGAGATTGGTAAGAGAAATAATTTGAAATCCAAATCGATTCAATGTCGATGACCGGTTACCCATTTCGTCCTTGTGAGTGTACACCCGGCGTTGGTGGGGCGAACAATTTATGAGCGAATGTTGTGGGTTGAAGAAACCCAGGAGGTGAGTAGGGGGATGGAATGGCAAGGTAAGCACTGACCTGTGCCTGGTCATTTGCATTTAACATCGATCGATTCGGCGACCGTAGTTCGGTTTTTCGGAATCGACTAACCCAATTGTTCGCCCATCCGGTGGAAAGCAATCAACGGACGATGGGCAATCACACACACAGACACAAACGCACACATGCATACATTCATATGAGTGGCAATTTGGCGAGAATTATTAACAAGTTATGGTACCAGTTCTCGCTGTTTTGCAAATTCAACAGGACATGCCTTTTGGTTGCAAATTGATTGACAAAATGGGTATTTTTAACGGACTCAACAAGTGAAAAATTGTTTCAAATGCAA
Source organism: Anopheles arabiensis (assembly GCF_016920715.1). Lineage (NCBI taxonomy): Eukaryota > Metazoa > Arthropoda > Insecta > Diptera > Culicidae > Anopheles > Anopheles arabiensis. Next base: position 25,984,358 of record NC_053518.1, read on the forward strand.
AATGCCAGCAAATCTCTCTGCTTGTTTCATAAATAAACTATATAAACTAGAAAATAACACAAAAAAACTAAAAATGTTGTTGATATTTCAACGATTTTTTTTTTACATTTTCATCTACTTTTGACAAGTTCTCTTAATTTTCATTTTGCTTGAAATTATGCAAACCACAGATAATTTTATTCTTATCACTGTAGACCTTCACGGGGGAATTCGTTAACGTTTCAGAAAAACGGATTGGAATAATCGATTGGTAATTAAAAAACAAATGCAAAAATTGTGTTACGGTTTATTGCTGTGTTGCAATATACTTCGGCCTAAGTAAAGGCAAATAGACATGAAATTACTTGTTTGTTTCTGTTTTAAACCATTTTTTATGTCCAATGAGGAACTGGAAATAGTGACTAAAGAAATAAAAGCATCAATTAACGAGATCCTATGCAATCTGCTCCCCTCTCAGTTAACATTGTAACAACCCAAACAATCACTCAAAAGTGCTAGGTTGCAGTTCGTAACTCCTCACCGGAATGCTCCTATAACTCTCTAACTAATTTAGTCTAATTTAAGGATTTCTGTGCTCACTCTTGTACCTGTTGAGAGACAAAACCGGCAGACAAAAGTTTTCACCCTGCAGCGGACATTTTCCGAACCCGACCGAGACCCATTTCGCACGAGCTTGACCCAGCTTGGTGGGGGAAAAATGGGAACAAAAGAAGAAGAAAAAAAACCGCACACCGACTCACACCCATCCAAAGTTGTCGATTTGCATAGCGAGTGCTAAAAGTTTGGGCTACCAGCAGAAGCGAATGTTATTATGCAGTGACTTGCTAAAAGCCGAAAGTGGCCATTTGCCGTAACGATTCGCCTCGGTGGCGTGTGGCGTTGTGTGAGGAGAGGATGTTACGGACATGAGTTTTCAGCGTTCAACAAGTTTTAACTTTACTGGGCGAGCTGGTCGTGTTGTGGTATGTTCCGAACAGGGCAGGCGAGTCTGTCGAACAACACTCGTCCAGCTCCAGTCCAAAAGACAAACCAACAGACAACAGCCAACAGTAGCGCGAATCGCATTTGAATTGTTAAAGAACCCTCTGCCCCGTGTCGAGCGCGTCAAGTCCATCAGCGTGACTAGACAGGGCTGACAGTCGAGAGCGCGAGACAGTACGCCCTCTTCTTGGCTAGCTGCAACGCTGCAACCAAAGTGCAGTGCAAGAACAAAGTCAACGATTTTGGCCTGAATTTCTGGACGTTCGGGTTTCGGTATTGCTCCCCGCTGGTCCAAGATGGCGGGTGGGCAACCCTCAACCTTACTTACATTGCAATGCGTGTCACAGTCACCGCGCGCCAGTTCACTCAGCGATGCATGTATAAATAAATTTAAATTGCATCCGTCTATTGTGCGGCAGGGTGTAGTCGAGTGTGCTCTTTTGCTTTTCAGTTTTGGGACCGTTTTTTTGTTTTGTTGCTTTCACCCACTTACCGTAGTCGCGGTCATTGTGCTGTCGCAATTATTTTTAATTGAGTGCTTATTGGACGAAAAAGGACTTCGTGTACCTAACGTTTGCTTTTTTTATGCGCTCTGACTCTTGAGCTATTTTTTGTTTGCTCATGAAGATTTTTTTGAGTGTTGTCGGGATGTTAAGTGTTATACATTCACGGGTAAAGCAGACGATGTAGTAGAAAAAATTCCGGTAATTTATGGGACAGTAAACTAGAACACTAAATGTTTTCATGGTTGGTTTTCCAAACGAAAATTGTTCACTTTGGCGAAAGTGCAGAAAAAGCAAAGTTTATATGAATTTGCATGCTGCTGGCGACTTTAAAAGTGTGTAATATTTGTGTCCAATCTATTACGTGATGCCAAATAAAGGTATCAGTTAGCCGGCAAAACCTTTTCATCCTCTCCCCAAACATTAACTCACCTACTCGTTTGGTGAAAAATCGACTGCAACGGTAAAAAAACGACAAACTTAATCAATAACAAATTTCCTTTTCCGGACCAGCCCAGCCGTTACGCGACAGTTCGTCTTCTCCACCTGATATTTCTTCCCCGCTCTCGCGGGTTTTACAATTTCCATTGTTTTTCATGCTGACACTGCCACGCTTGTTAGCTGCTAGTTTTTTTCCCCTCGATTCCACTGCGAACGAGCGAAGAGTTCCTGTTTGCTAACGTCCATCCCGCCGAACCCCCACCGAAGGTCTTATCGAGTTTCACATGATCGGGTGTGTGATCGATCGCTCGCCGGGAAATCGAACCCGCCAAACCGACCGGTTAACCCGGATGAACGCACCGCCGCTCGCTTGGTTTTTTTCTCTCTCGCTCTCACCCGGTCGGCAAACAACAAATTGCGCTGAAATCCATCAACCGCACCCGGCGAGTCCGTCAGCGAAGTGCTAATGAAACATAAAATCCACCATGAAAGCCGTTTCACACACACACACACACACGCACGGGGGGTATGATATTTGATCCTGCCCCAGCAAGGCCGATGACAGGTTCCAGCCGTTCGCGTGTTATCACACAACGGGGACTACCGGCTCCTGTTCCGCTCGGTGTTGAGAAATTAGCTACAATTCATACAGACTGCGTTCGGCTTTTGGTTGGAACAACAACAAAAAAACAAGCTAGCAAAACCAAAGCCGGTTCCGTTACGATTCGCGGGAAAAGCGTAAACTGCACTGTTCTGCTGCAAAGATGAATTATGCATTCGATGCCAATGTGCCGTGTGCCTGCCTGTGTTGGGATTGCAATAAAAGAAAACAATTACAAAACGATAATATGCACCTCGCTCTTGTAACGGCCGTTTCAAGCGGTTCTTCTTGGATACACCACAGTTCACTCTGACTGGGAGTGAGTGGTGCAATGTTAGCAAGGCGAAAAGGAAATAACACGATAAGCAAAATGTCAAAACGTCAGATTAAACGATGTACTAAGATTAATTTACTTATGAAGCAATTGCCGGAACATGACAACTTACGCTAACGGAGACTTATTTATCTTGATTGAAGCATGTAAAAAAAGCGAGTTCGTTCTTGTAAATGTCAAAATATTGACTCAAACAATTTAATAGGATGTTAGGGAGATAATAGAGTATAATTTAAAAAAAAAATTAAAATTCAATTTCATCGAAAAAATAATTCATTGAATAGGTTACAAAATATTAACACACTTTCATAATTACGGGTATTTAATTTAATTAATTACGAGTATATAGTTATATTCTGTATAAGTTTGCTAAGAACAAAAATGTTATGAAGGTCAAAAATGTTGCTACCATGTTAAAAATCAACGAAGCTAATTAATGAAGATTGCGGTAAAGAGAAGAGGAATTTTATTTCCCCATCTCACAATTAAATTCCTATTAAGGAGTATTAGAGTACTAGACTTTTTCTAACAAACCATGCCTGCCACTAATTCTCACACTCTTTAATTAATTCCCACCGAACCTGCTCCAACACTGGACCACACACAGCGCAAAACTAACTCGCCTTCAAACCCAACGCTTCTAATTCCACATCAATCATTCAGTATGCAGAATGCAGCTTCACCATAAAGTCCAAATTAATGCAGCCCGCCCTTCGTCACCAGCGCTGCATGCAGAGGCAAGTACCATGCACACAAGAAATAGAAACATTTCACGTATTTCAAACCAATTACAACATCTATTTTAATGCCTTATAAGCGCGGGCCGGCCGGCGCATCTTAATGGTGCGTCAGCGCATTACGCCTGTCACTCGGGAGGTGGAGGGCTGGCAGCATCGCTACCCGTGACTGATGCGCAGCAATGCCAAAACCTGATTCAGCTCGATTAATGAATGCAGAAATTTTCCACAAAAAATATATATACACTGAGCTCTCCACTTGGAATGTTGTTGTCCACATTCCAGCTAGGCTGCGAGGGACTTATTTTCATGCATATTGTCGACCTGCGGTGCATTTAAAATGAAAACAGCATCACTGATAAACGATGCGTAAAACATCGATGTACAAGAATGATAACATTCTTACCGGTTGTTTGTGAACAATCTTCAAACCATTCGTTGTGTTTGCGATCATCCAGAGCATGTGAAACATCTTGTCCAGAGCGTTGCGTGCTTGTGCTTACATTATGGTTATTGGTGCAAAATCAATAACTGCTTCTTTATTAAATACACACGTTCAAGTAGCTTACTATCATCTAGTACGAACCATGTCGTGTTGCATCTCACAATAAATCCCCATCTATGTTTGGTTGCATAAAACAAACAGTGTTCAAATCCACACTCGACCGAACCTCGTTTACATTTGACAAACAACTGCAGGATTTTCTGCTCGGTCAACTTACACGTTCACACAAGCTTATACCTTGTTTGTTGCATGTGTATGTGTGTGCATTGTGGGTTGGTTTACTTATTCAACCAACCACAAACATTGACCAAAGTATCTAGTTCCATCTTACCCTTAGTAGAGGGGTTTTTACATCGGTGCAACACAAACCAAAAACCACCAAAGGTAATACAGGTTATGGTTCATACACCACGCTCGGTCGTACCTGATTGAATCGCTTTTGTATGATGAGTTCTACCATTAAATAAATATCTATTTAAAACACTATTTACGAGCTAGATTAAAACGTTTTATTTTGTCTTCTTTTTAGTCTCAACTGGCAAAAGCTCTCACCGCAAATTGAGATCCCTCCTAGCCGGTTGTACTTCATCAACCCAATGCCTAACACTTGTACACTTGTATCTTCATCCTTCCGTTGATTGTTTACGTGCGATGGTGAACAAATCCTTCCAAGTAAATCATCGCTCCTCTGGCAATGCTTCTTATCGCCTTATCGTTGCATATAAATTTCCACCGGATCCTTTTTGTAGCAGCAGCAGCAGCAGTGTGAGGAGAATTTCCTCCACAACCGAAAAGTGCACTTCGGTCAAGATTGAATGCATGCTGTGCTTTTTGTTGCGAAGAGAAATTCCTTCCAAACTGTGTCCTTGTGTGAGTAGTGTGAGTTGGAGAAATATTTGTCCATTCAACGATACGGACGAGAGGAGATCACGCTTGGGATCATCAGAATATATTGTACACACCCACACACACTGCTGACTGTCGGTGTGTTTGCTATTCTTGGCGTCGCACTCGAGAATGGGTCATATGTAATGCGAGTGATTTATGATGGCCAAATGCCAGCAGCATACTAGGGCAGGCATTTTTTCATTAACATAATCTAACGCACTCGCACCGGTGAGAGTTGCAAGCCAGTCGGTACGTATTGTAGAAGATTGCATTTGCATACGGAATGGCATCGTTGCAAACGGATGTAATCAACATTTTCACCAAACGCTGGGTGTGGAACATACCTTCGGATGAGTGGAAAGGTGCTGTATGCATGAGAGTGTAACAGTTAAGCCTCTTTCACTTTCAAGATGTAGTTTGGGGAGCAATCTAACATTGTTGTAACAAATGATACTGGACGAATGTAGCACTATCTAAGAACTAAGAAATAGTAATAAAATAAAAACAGTATCGCAAAGATCGACTTGTGTTTCTTATCAATAAATCACCTTTTCAGCTTAAATAGATTTATTTATTTTTTTAATTCTTTCAACCTATATGCTTAAGGCATTATTTTGTCAAAATAAATTAAAAACAAAAAATAAGCTTTAAACCTCTTTACTGCAACGTTTCTCTATGCTCAACTATATTTGAAACTAAACAAACAAAAAGAAAAACAAACTGAAATGAATTTCAATCACGAAAGTGATAACGGTTTTTGTTGATTCTGGGCTCATACGCTTCGTTGCATTTTTCTTCTATCGAAATTGAAACCTGTGGCGATCCCGAGCTCGTAAAGCTTCTGCCGTCCATCGCATTTACAAAACCTCAAACCCCAAACACCAACCACATCATGCACTGTATGCACTGTACATACACACCTAAAAAAACCCGACCAAATCAGCTCAATTGCATCATGCGAGTCAAGTCGTACAGATGAGCATAGCTCAAACACTATGCACCAAAAATTCATCTCCCATACCAGCGATGTTTCCAGTGGCCACAGTCTGATATCCACATCCTGGGGAAAATGAAAAAAAGAAGATGTGAATCACCACACTCCATCCGTACGATATCAATGCGTTAGAGCACACCCTAAAAAAGCACACAAACACCGCAGGACATTGGCGTGTCGGCGGCCGTCACCCGTTTGTGATGATCTGACAGCAGCATCAGCAGTGGCAGAAGGATTCTTTCATCACATGCCACTCGTGACAGACGGACTGAGACAGACCAGAGTCAGAATCGTCCTTCCTTTTCCTTGTCGCATGAGCAATCGGGATTGATGGTGTGCTTGATGTGGTGGGATGTAGAGATATGCCCCTTTAGGCCAGCAATATGATAAGAAAGTGACAAACCCGCCCGCCGGTTGAAGGCCGTTCTTTACGATTTGTTCTTTTGTCCGGAAGGAAATCATCGTAGCAGTGAAGGGGGGGGGGGCTTAGAATGACAGGATCAGAGTGGAAGGATTTGTGTGCCGGTGTGTGTGTGTGTGTGTGTGTGTGATAAGCAGCGTCTGACAGCTGCCACGGATCAAGTCCAAAGAATATCGATCTGGTCACGAGATATGGTGGGATATGTGGGGTGGTAGAAGGGGGGGAAAGAAAAGCTGGAACTAATCTTTTCCTCATCTTTTCCGATTACGTTTCCGATGTGATATGCGATTGTGAAGGGTTTCCGTAGAAAAGGTTTTTTTTTTGCTCGGTTTTTTACACCACTTCCAGCAGAGTTTTGGAAAGCGTTCATGGACATAAAAGGTATCAAAAATCATAAATTAAATATTGTTTATTTTATCTGCCTTATAAACTCAAAATCCAACAAAAAATAGATGAAAGATAGGGTTGAAATGTTAGTAATATTTTTCTTGTTTTAATTTTTTTTAACTTAGTTAAAGGTATCTTTAAATGTGTTCATGTGTTTACCATAAACCACAATTAGTTTGAATATAATTAAGCAAGGATTAATTCAATCATATTGAAAACCAGAGAAATTTAACAATTCATACGTGTTTACATTTTCAAATATGTTTTACGCTATTTGTTACAATTTTGATGTTGTTGTTTGAATAGTTTATAGAGGCTTTGGCTCCAACGGTGTTCTTTCACCTCTTTAGTGTTACCATTGTGTATGTTTTGAACGACAAATTAAAGAAGAACTATTATTACCGTCCTGTAATTTGTTGAATACAATCATCTCTTCGCAAAAAGAAAAACTAAAAATAAAAATATGTATGATTACATCTATACGCAATTTAAATAGCATTTTGTGAAAATAAACATTTCCTTAAATTATTCAAATTGAATTCTTATAAGTTGTTTCCCTAAAATGGACAAAACAGATTTACTACAAAAATTCAATCTGTTCTCTTATTTCATCTTCTAACGGAACCAATACCAACCTCCTACGGCACATGAGTTACTTCAAACCCGACCAAACAAAAAAGACCTTTTCCTCGGGCACGTTTTCAATTTACAACAATCCTTACCACACTGGCACACCCACGCTGTTAAGCCTTCTATGTGAGTGTGTGTCTTCAACCAACAGGATTAGGCCGATCGTGCAAGTGTCTGTCCAATGTTTTACTTCGTTTTTCCTTCGCCACACCAAAGGATTTGTAGTCCTTTCCCCAGAACCCATCGTGTCCCAAAGTTTGGTCAGCGTTTGGTCTAGGTCAGTTAGGTTCTGCCCATGCAGATGGAGATTAGGAATGCTGAACTTCTTTTTTTCTCTTAATCGTGTTCTCCATTTTCCTTCCCGACAAAAAAAAAACAAACCCGGAGGGTTAATGTATGTTTTAGCCCACACCCATACGGGAACAAATTTGCTTTGCTTCATTCTGTGGTGGAATCAATTTTCGATCCCATCGTGAACGGAGTCGGACCGGAAAAGGGGCAAGGAAGCAATCATAGAAAGATTTTGCGACCCTTTCCATCGAAACCCGGGACACATTCCAAACTAGTGTAAGTTATTCGTGTTACCACACGCCCGCCAGTATCTAACGTAAGTGAATTTTGTCGGAAGAATTTCGATAACATAATCATTTCCAATCGTTGGAAGGGTAGAATGAACCCCGCCTGGAAAAAGCTTTTTAATTACATTTCTGTCCCTTTAAAGTGAAGGCCAGTGGAGGGCGATAAAATCGATGCGGAAAACATTTCCAAGCGATCCAATTTTGACTCGACATTGTATGCATCGTTCCAATCCAGCCGTTGAGAGGAACACTCATTTCGAAGGGAAATTGAAAAAAATGCATACACAGATAGAAAGAGCCACGATGAAAAGAATTTTCCATTTCAGTTTTTATTCGAATTCCACGAAATCACGTCCAATGCGTGTAGCCAGCTGCAGCGTGGAAATATGAATAGCAAACAAAAAATCCACCATCCAAAAAATAACCTTGGAACAAAGGCAACTTTCCAGGTCTGTTAAAGCTGACCATCACGCTTTGGTACAGGGAAAATCAGGTTCCTTGTTACCGGCTAACAAGAGGCAGCAGTGTTCATTTAGCGTTCGTCCTGTTCTGTCTTCCCATCCGCTGTGGCTTACGTGGCCTGGAATTGATTAATAAAATGGAAATGAGCTGCTCAGCGCGAAACAACGTGCTTGCACAACTAACCAGCCAGCCAGACAACCGTCCGCGTGACATCCTGCATGTGTCCTGGTTGTGTCCCGTATCCCGAACCCAGTACCTCCAAAACAGTAAGGGAAGATGCTACCATCCGTAAGTTCATTCGCCCCTCCGTAAGCCTGCTCATTTGAGACACCAACGCGCGCCTGCTTCGATCTCGATCCGATTTCGATGAAGTGAAGAAATGAAGCCAAATTTGCATAGGAATTCGATATGGAAATTAGACGTCGTGATGCGACACCATTCGATGCTGAGCAGAGAACCGTACAATCCGGTTTTGGAAAATGCGCTTTCCGGTGTGCGGTGTCGGTGTATGTCATCGTGGGGCGTTGAAGGAAAACGACAAGCACCGTTTGGGCATCATTTTGTAGGCACAGACGATCGAAGGGAAACGAAATGCTACAATGAGTGAACGGGAATAAAATGGCAGAAAGAAGTGTTTCGTGATTAGACGTGGTTGCTCTAAAGAGAGGCGTGAAATTGGTCAATCAGCTGTTGTCAAATGATGCAGGAAAGGTACGACGAGTTTTCTGGAAGAAATTCAAAATGAAGCTATTCGTTACGACCTGTTTCATATGAAGCATACAGCTGATTGGTAAGATTAAAATCCTATTAATAACTAATTCAAGAAGCTTCAGTTAAGTGTTAGGAGAATAAAAAGGAATTCATACCTATGGAATGAAAAGAAAATGAATTCAAATGAATTACAACAAGTCAATCAAGTATGAAACAAAAGTAGCTAAAAAGTTAACAGAAATTAAAAACGAACATTTGTTAGCACTGCATACATTTAGGTGTAATTGTTTTCTGTGCTCTCTGAATTTCAAATTATTAATGAGCAAATTTCTTGAGCCTTGGTCGGTCTGAAATCATTGCTTCACTGATATTTATCAAATGTACGAGTAAATTTTTTTCTAAATTGGCTTAAAAGAAATATTATCATGTGACTTTAAATCATAAGAATTTAACACAGGAGTTTAATTCTAGCTCAAATTGTAGAAATTGGATCACCTGATTCAAGTAATTATTTTGGATGAATGATTCGATTCATAGCAGTAGGAGACAACTCTGTAATGCAATGGGTAAAAAAAAATTAACTCCACATTCTAGCTTCCACAATACTGTATCATAAACTATTCTCACTCCGAATAGAAAGGAAACCAAGCAACAGAGCAAACTGCATTCCATTCATCGTACAACCAACACCACAATATACCTACTTATTTCGCTATCACCAGCAACCCTAAACAAACATCCATTATGCATTATGTAGCGGCAACACGCCAAACACCAAACTAGTCCGTCTTCCCATTAATCGAAGTCACAGGCAAAACCCACCATCCGCCAACACGTTCACAAATCATCGAGCAAAATCGGCCCCCGATTTGCGGCCGAGTTGAAACCATTCATTTTAGCAGCAGTAGCAGCAGCAGCTCTAAACTCAACTCCAAAGAGGGAAAGCGAAACCGAAAAGGGAGACGCCACCATCACCAGCGTCAATGATTTATGACATATTTCAACACAAACGCACACACACACAACAGGCTGGGAGTTTCCTAACAACTTCAAGCTGTGCTTATCAAAAAAGCTTTTTGCTATCACCCGGACTGGGTCCATCGTTTCCTGACGACGGATCGAGAATCCGCCCTTCTGGTCGGGGTGAAGCTCTCATCTCTCGAGGCGAAGATGAGAATCCTGGCTAATTGCAACTGGCACGCACGCATTTTAATCGCTTTAATCCACCAGCTTTACTACGTGCTGCTTCTGAATACCTTGCCATATGTGGTCGCGTGTGTGTGGGTATGTGTGTGCGTGCATGATAGAGATTATGGCATCAAAACCGGTGCCCAGCGGCAAGGACGCTTTATAACGACGATTCAGATGCCGCCTCCTACATCACATGGAGTCTTTTGAATGGTGCAGCGACACGATGGTCCCGTCTCAAAAGGCGAGGACCTCCCCAAACAATGGACCACAAAGGATGGTTAACGGAGGGTGAGCGAGAGTGAGGACCGCAAGTGAAGGGAACAATTTATGATGCTATCCGTGATGGTGTGGTTCCCGTTGTGACAGCCGCCCGTGCTTGAATGGAGATATGAAGTCTTTAATTGCAACTACGCGGCTTGCGGTTCCAACGCGGTTTGTTTCCCCTTTCGTTGTCGGCAAGTGGCTTTGGGGTTGAGATTGAATATTGTCATAATAAAAAAGCCACTCAAAAAAAAGCACTCCACTGAAGGTGCAGTAAAGCCGCCGGCTTCCTGTGCTAAGGTTTCGGCCTGACTGAGGCTAAGCACCGTCGGAAGCTGAACGATTGTGCGGAATGTGTTGCGTTGCCAAACGGGAACGCAAAACCAAAGAGCCAATATCGGTGGGCAAACGTTTGCAATCGCTCCCAGTCCACGTTCGCTCGCTGTGTGTTTATGAGAGTGGGATCCACTTGATGGGAGGTTGATTTATGACGCTGCAACCGACCCGGTGCCTATCATGGGCCGAGTGGTTTATACTTATGCTGCTGCTTCCAGGGCCATCGTTTAAGGGCGGCCTGCCATCTAAATGCATTCCAGCGGGGCTGGACCCTATACGAATGGTGCAGAAATTAACATTCGAATACCGGCAAGCAAGACCACTGCCAGTGCTCGTAAAGTAGTCGAGCAGCGAGGATTATTTTATTACTTTTCAGCTATCGATTAGCGCCCACGATCGAGAGTGGCATTCTTGGAGTTTCTATCGCAACGCGTTTCAAGTTGGAACTTAATTCCATTTCCACACGCACACCGCGCTTGCGATTACGTTAATTATTTTTACTGCTCTTTGATTAGAGGGTTTCACGTTTTCCGAGCGCAAACGTGAAGATTACGAGCAGCGTACAATCGAACACTCTTGGCGGCTGCAGAAATGTCTATTTTAATGGCATATCTATGTTATCTGTGGCTGCATTCTTTGCTGGCAAAGGGGGATTTTTAACCCGCCTTTCTCTCACCATAAATAACGATAACTTTCCAATGATACCATCGGCTGGTGCCTTTTGTAGCAGATTTGATCTTAAACTTCGCATATGTTCTCTGTTTACGCGCTTGAAGTTTGCCCTCCAGGCGTTTTCCCATTCCCTCGCTTTTGTGAAAAATGTGGAACGAAAACTTTACCATTTTACAAACTTTACCTTCGGTTCGGCTTCGGCCACGGTGGGAACAGCTGCAGGATTGCTCCTTTGTGCCGAATTTGCCTCCGGCAGCAGATATAGGGAATCGAAGATTGTGAGCTTCGGTGGAAAGCTTTTGGAAAACTTTGTTCTTTCAAGCAATGTGTTCTGCTTCATTCTTCTAGAACGACTAGTGTTGCTCGAGTTGCTCTGCTTAACTCAGGCAAATGATGGTGATTTCACACACACACGCGTGCTCCTGATGAAGACATTTTCTTGGAAATACATTTTATACGGTAATGGTTCCCAAAAATTCTTCTCATCGAAAGTTTGGTTTTAAAAACGGGTATCATTTCATTTTTCTTACTTTTATGGCTCCACAAAATAGGAAAAAACACTACAATTCTTATCGTCTTGCCGGAACGTTCCAATTGGGCCTTTCTTTGTGCAACGCTGTGTGGATAACCCATCTCAGCTCGTGGATGATCGTACGGATTAGGTCGCTAATAAATCCCTCATTAAATTAAAAAGGGATATCTTCCACAGGCCGGAGCCGAGTGACCATCGGATTAAGGAACGTTCTGGTGGGATAAAAATTCCGAACAAACAGCACACAAAGACACCAATTGTTCGGTTCCTTCCGTTATTTGCACATTATTGGGCTTCCGGTGGTTGACGAGGGTTTTTTGCCAAGCGGTACCACGCTATGCAAAATCTTAATGAATTCACCGATGAATAATGGCCCTTTGGAATGATCACCGTCATGGTGGATGATTGTGTGCTTCCTGGGGTGGATGATTTGTTAAGCCTCGGTATGCGATAAGACCGTTACCTTGTGTGTGATTCCTTGTGAATGAATGCGAGCCGAATGTGCCTAGGATGATTTGTCTGCTTATGGCTGCTGTAACATTGGTGACTCTTTCCTGCAAAAAAAGAACAATGACACGTGTTGAATAAGGCTCATCTTCTTATGCTGTAAGCCGCATTAGCTTTTACTTTAAAGCGGTATTTTGCCTTCTACTCTTAGACGTCATCACGATGCTATTCAAATTGCTTCAAGGGAGTACTTTTCAAAATAAGAGTTGGATAAAATATAACTAGCTCCATACATTATTTCAAATTCTGGCAGAACTATTGAAGCGTTTCGCCATTGCTTATGACACTTAAATGTCCTTACAGTTATATAGATACTATATAGTAAGAATCATTATGATTTCGTAGTTTGAAGTCTGAAAGTTTCTTTAAGGTTTCAAGTTGCAAGCTGACGAAAAGAATTTCAAAAAAGAGGTTAACAAAATGCTACTAACGATGCTTGAATAGGTACACCGCATGAAATCGTATTACCAATTCCGCCAAATCAACAACGCACCATCATTCTTTACGCAAACACCAAACGTTTAGCGTAAGTTAGCCTGAGTTTGTACATCCAAACAGCTTCAGCATGCCCAAAACCACCAAACCAAATCACAAAACGCTGCTCTCCGTCTGTAATGCAATCAGATGAACTCGGACAAACTTCTACCCGTGTGTACGTATTGCAACAAATGTACTTCTCGCTTATCAGACACGGGAAGACAGAACTTACTTTTATCAAACGCCTTCACGTGACTGCTGCTATGCAACTAAGCCATGGGTTGCAAACGCCACTGTGAAACGGGATGCACTTCTGGGCAAACTCACCTCAACGCGGGTGACCGAGATCGGAATGAATGGTAATTTAAAACACACACACATCCACTTTCCATAGACCGTCATCAACGAGATGTTATGCACCAACGAGAAGACGAGCTGGCACAGCGTAGATGCACAACACTGTGAGATTCAGGGCAAGACCTTTGTGCTATTTACTATACCGTACCCGGTCGAGATCTTCCCGACCTGCTTACGGAGCAGTATGTACTACCTGCTACCCCAGGACAGAAGAAAGAACACGTTCTTACTGGTGTTTTCATCTAATTTTTCTCTCCCCCTAAACCGGTCTCTCCTCGGGGCGTTCCAAATTCTGCTTTATTAATATTCATGCTTCCACCGACGCGTTTCGCTGTACATACGCACACACACACACAAATGAACTCACCGTAATGCTGTTGTCCTGCGTGGGCAAGCTAGGTTAGCTGGTCGCCTGTCTGTCTTTTTGGTGGCGCATATTAAGTTCCGCTAGGAGGCCTCCGTATCCTCGTGTCACGGGAGTGATGGGATCAAGTCAAACGGGAGCTGAATAAATCACTAGCAACATACATTACTTCAGCAGGCTGGACAAGGCACTGCAGGGCGAGTGGCCAAAATAACCGAAAGGTTAAGGGTCAAGCAGTTCTGACCCTTTTTTCTCACAGCAAGGGTAGTAATGACTCCCTATACAGAGGTTTGTAGTGTTGGTTGGAGCAAAAATAGGCACAACATAATAACCATAGTAAAAAGGATTCTTATGCGTTACACTTGCTCATGAATATTGTGATATACACTGTTGATGGTTGAATCTGAAACAAGTCATGTATGTGTTTTATGTTGATGAATATATCAGAAAATTCATACCAGTATCATCATTAAAACTAATGAATTTTTGTTATTCTCATCTCTCAAAAATGTACCACTATGATATCGTATCTAAAATCTCGCGATATGAAACGTAAAAAATGTAGTAATTCTTCAAAGTGATTGGACATTCGTGAACAAGCTTTTGAGCGCAAAAAAGCAAAAAATATAGAATTATATATCACATGAAATGCTCTTTGCCGAAACTTTACTTCATAACGCCCTGCTAGAACGAAACAAATGTTCATGCTTAAATCAAACGTCTGTCGCACGAAGAAATACACTTAAAATGTGACCATTGTTTGTCGCTCGGCACTTCCGAACTGTACTCCTGCATCTTGACGTTCAGAAGAATGCACCAAATGCTGGTTATTGCTCAACTCATACGGTACAGAGCAGAAGGACAATCGTCCCGCACCGAACAGAACGAACAGTGTCTTTGTAGAGCGATAACGCTAAGAAAGAAATCACTTGAAGCTCCACTGCAACAGCAACCCATACAAAAGAAACACACAAAGATACGTTGCACAGTGGTCGGTAAGCTTCCCAAGTGTCCAAACCTGAATAAAAAGAGTAGTGAAATTGTATTAAGGTATTTTTGCTCTGTACATTGCATACATTCAGGCGTTATTGCGAACGCGATTTACAAAAGAGGTAATTTTGTTGCTCCAACTTAATCAACTTATTATGATCTTGTTTTTCGCTTCTTTATAGCAAATCAGTCACTTGGGTCGTCTTACCGTACGTCCTTCTTTTGTCCTTACGATAACGCTTTTTCCAACTTCCAACAAGCTACCGTAGCTACACTGTGTGAAGAAATGCAATTATTTCACTGCAAAAAGACCACAGCACAGGCATGCACACCCGCCCCAGTGTGTGTGTTGTGTTGGGTGGTACCATCTGGCCATAAACACAACAACTTGATGGTGATGATCATGAAAACTGCACCCCAACTTCTCGCCCACAGCTTGGCATTGCAACCGCTTCACCTCAAGGCGTTCGATGATGCGAATGCTGTACTTTCTCATACACAGACCGGCACGGGGAGTAATCAGGGACATGGACGCTTTTGCTCCCCACTGTCGGCTCCTCACAGGCATACACTCGCAAGAACACTTCTTCCACTTCATCTTGATCGCTTGCCACGTGTTCAAGCGTTATAGTTCATGCTAAATTAAACCATCCTACCGTACGCCTTCCGTTCCTCCATCCAGCCAGAAAGCTACCAGATCAAAACAATCCCAATGGCATAATTAAGTACTGTTAGCTGTTTGGAGTTGTGGAAGTTGTGAAAAGTCGACCATAGGAATGCTCGTTTATAGCATAAATCAAGGTGCCGTATCCTAGCTGGCCGGGAAAGTAATCCTCTTTCCGAGGCGTGCTTTAAGTCACCGAGCAGCTGCCAAAATCGGTTTCCTATAATTGACTTGACTCGCTGCTGCTCAGCGGCCGATCAGTGTTTGCCGAAGATTAATTGCTTTATTTTCGAAGCCCTGACTAGGCAGCGAAAGAGTAAAACTTTCTATTTGACGTTGACGTTGGCAGAAAACACGGTCCAAAATTGGACTGGAAAATGTTGTTTACATCGTGCAAGCATTAGCGTCTTATTGTTCGCCTCGTGTCCGCGTGTCTGCGTGTGCTTAATCGCTTCAAGTAACTCAATCTTACTGTAAATAGATTTACAGGCCGGCTTGTGTTACGCCAACCAGTGCAAAAAGGGCAATTGTCAGCCACTTTTACTCTATATCATAGACTCGATCGTCTCCAGCACGATGCTTTGTGTGTGCTTTTGTGTTCACGCTTTCATTGAACGATTGATGAACGGGGCTGGATTTCGATCGTCGCATTTTCGCCCTCTTCATTACTCAAATCGATCCAACCGTAAGCCATGGGGAAAATCCTTCCGATTACTATCCTCATCCTGAGTGTTGCTTTTGTTGAGCCTTTTGCTAGAACGGTGCTCGACTAGTGGTACGATGAGAAATGAAAGTCATCGTTACGTTAACATTCCAGGTGACAGAATTGTAGGCTGCGGCAAGTTAAACCTTGGCAAAATCTGTTGGAAGGTAAGTTTTGTTAAAATGATTGCATACTTTTAGGCATTTTTATTTCATTGTTACAACAACGCCCCAAAGTATGCAATTTGCATTGCACAGCAAATCTAATTTCTGAACCGCGCAACGAAAATGATTTATTGGTTTCCCGTTTGGAAGGATGTTTTGAAGAATGGATGCTTCCTACGGTTTGCTTTAGGCAGTGTATATCATAAGAGAAAGCAAATAACGATACAACAGGCCGTACACATGCCGTTTTTCCACATGCAAGCAACAACTAATGGAAATGAAAGATACTGGCAGACTCATTCACCAAACAAAAGTCCACTCCATTGATTCGGTGCGGTACCAGGGGTCGACAATCTGAGTTTGTGTATTTTTGTCAAGTAGCTCCTGAAACGTATCTGCATATTATTCAAGATATATTCATTGATGAACCATTATTGTAAGGTTATATCATTAAAATACATGATTTTCAAACAGTTTAAATCCATCTTTATACGAATTTTTATGCACTTTTGCTCATACACACGAACATATTTTCTTCCCAACCACTGGAACATCTCAACACGGTTGATTGCTTATTGATGGAGCTCTTAATTTTGTGCCCCTTTTTCTATCCTTTCTACTGCTCCCTGGTGGCGCTGAGGCTGAGCTGATCCGAATGCTTGCAATGAAGATACCAAACAATCTGGCAAGGGCTGAAAGAAGCAAAAAAAACGAAAACGCTTCCCTTTAGTGGAAGTGATTCCGATCAATCTTGTCTGATTTGTTCACACATTTTTTCGGTCGTTTCGATGTTTGCCCTCTTTGATGGTCGTGGCCGTTTGTTTATTGCTTTTCTTTCTTTTCTGATCTCTTTTTCTCACTCACTCTGCAGATTTATTTCATCCTTTCATCAACGAAAATGGTGCGAGAGTTTTCTATTCTGGCTAGATGATTCTGGGGCGCTGTTGTGTGCTTGCCTTCGATTGCTGTACGCCCATAAAAAAAGGGTAAGCTTTTCATAAATCTGTGTCATAGCGAGCGCTTATACCAAAGCACCAGGGCCATTGTGGCCGCTCTCGCTCAAGGGCAGCGTGGAACATGTTGACGGATTCACTTTTTGCTCGCCCGCCCAATGAGAAGCAGTTTTTATGATGAGCGGTTTGGTTCTCCTTTCGGTGAGACAAAAGGGCTTCCTCCTTTATCGGGACGATTTCAGCGCGATATAGTGCGACATTTATTCGCCACCGCGAATGTCGTCTGCAGTGATAAGCTCCTCGTTCGATCGAGAAAGCAAAAAAAAACACACACACACACACAACGAATTTCACAAGACAGACAGTGGAGGAGATGGTTCTTTTTTTATTTTTTGGGACTCTTTGCCCAGCGAAAAATAAGAGGTAAAAGAAACGGCGGCCCCAAAAACATGACCACCGAACGAAAATTCACAACGAGTATTATCTACAACCAGCCGGCCTGTGACCGGGGCGCGCACGTCCTGTTTGATCAAAGTTTTCGCGTTAAACGAGGCGTAAAATATTTGACGAGCAAAGGGAAGCCGAAAAATCATCTCCCCAACCATTGTCTTGCTTTTCTTTTCCTTACTTTGTGGGTGAATAAAAAAACGTGGCGCTCTGTTCAAGGATTGCATTCTCGTAGATTTGAATTAATATCTATACACACACAAAAAAAACACACGACCACACTATGCAATTTTGAGCCACACGAAGCGAACCTGCCTTGTCTATTCTACGGTGAATAAACTCAATCCCCGCCCATAGCTAGATAAAAGCCCACCAAGGGTCCACCCTCAACCCAAAGTGACCTGATCGTTCGTGGCCATTGTCGCGCCTGGGTGGGTTGGTGAAAAGTTTGTCGTTTCGCCAAACTGAGCCACGAGTGGTTGGTGGATTTTTCATCAAACTTCACGCTCGGCGGTGCAGTAGGAGTGATGAGCGCAGAGAGAAGAAAAACGCAGAAATTTTCATCATTCTGCTTACGGTATCTGATGAACTCAAATCATCCCACCTCGGTTGAATGGTGAATAGGCGCGCGGGCAGACAGTAGGACAATTTATGGTTTAAAAACTCCTTGCGACTGCAAGTTTATTGTCCTGTTTATCGCGACAATCTTTGATGAAGCGTGCGTAAAGTGGGAAAGTAAAAAAATACCACTCTAATGCAGATTGTAGTAGCACAAAAGGATAGCCAATTTATAAACATATAAATTTAGAATCTAATTTGAAGTTATGCATTTCCATTACTCTGTTTATTGTAACAACATCAAAGCCATTGTACATAATGAATAGGCATAGCTTCGAACAAATGAAGCATGTTAAAAAGTTTGAAACATTCTTAAACACAAAAACCACACGAAAAAGTACCCAAAAATTAGGTATAGCTTGTTGTATTTTTTGTATTTTATTTCATTTCATTTCATTTCATTTCATTTCATTTATTTCATACAATATCCGCCATCAAGGCTAAATATAATAGACTTAAAACTAATTTAATACTAACAAATAAACAAAATAATTCATGAAAAACTAAGCCTAACTAACCTAGTCTTGACCTAGCAAAAAAGAAAAGAAAAAAAACAAGAGTAGAGCGTAGAGACTATCATAAACTTAACAAAAAAAAAAAAGAGAGTAATAGAAAACTAAGGAGAATAATTAAAGGGAATTAGAAGAAAAAATACGGTTACGGAAAGAGTTAAGAGAGGAGTCGAAATCAAAGAGATAGTAAAAGTGGTTAAACAACCTGAAACAGGACAGAAGAGGGTCATTGAAAGTATAAAGAGTATGACGTGTTTCAATTGACAGAGGATCACGTGGACGAAGAGAACGAGAGGGAACATACAGCGAGATGGACGAGAGTAAATCAGGAGCATCAGTAGCAGAAAGTAATATGCCACCAATAAAACAAGCCTGAAACACTTGGCGGCGGAAGCTTAAGGAGTGAAGATTGAATAACTGCAATCGCGTTTCATAGGGAGGTAGTGAGGCAGCACCGAACAAACGACGAAAGGCAATCCTGGTAAAGAGGCGCTGAATGCTTTCAATTCTCGAACAGCCATCAATAGTGGGAGGATTCCAGATGATACTTGCATATTCAAGAATAGGCCTTACCAAAGCACAATAAAGGATTCTTATGATGCTTTGATCTCTAAAAATAGAGGTAAAACGTAAGATAAACCCAAGGGTTCGATTTGCTTTTAGTAGCACCTCATCAATCTGCAGTTTAAAGTTAAGACGACAGTCAAGTATAATACCAAGGTCACGAATGGACATAACACGAGAGAGGGAAGCGCTAGAGAGAGTATAGTTAAATAAAATAGGAGAAAGAGAGTGAGAGAAAGAAATAACAGAACATTTTTCGGGACACAGGCGAAGTAAATTGGATGAACACCAATGAGCAAATGCATTAAGGTAATGCTGAAGACTCATACAATCAGAAGAAGAGGACACAGGTAAAAAGATTTTGATATCATCCGCATAAAGGAGATGACCATCAGGAGGTAAAACATTACAAACATCATTGATGAACAAAGAAAACAGAAGTGGACTTAGCACACAACCCTGAGGGACACCTGACGTACAAAAAAACTCCTCAGATAAGTACGACCCGGTTTTAACAACGGTTTTAACTTTGATTTTGTGACAGTATGTAAAATAATGAAAACATTTGCTTTTGCTTGAAAAACTACATCTCTTTTTTACTTCAAGTGAACAACTTCTTCTTCTTTTGGCTCAACAATGGTTGTCGGTCAAGGCCTGCCTGTACCACTTGTCGGGTGGCTTTCAGTGAGCTTTGGATAACCCCCCCCCCCCCCCGCCCCCATAGTTTGTCCTACGTATGGCAGCTAGGTCTATTTGGGGCTTGAACCTCTGACGGGCATGCTGTTAAGTCATAAAATTTGACGACAGTACCGCGAGACCGGCTGTCCACGAGACTGGAGAGCAAAACACATTTTCTCTTTTATGTATTTAGCGCTTCAAGCGGCAAATGTTGGAAGCAAAATTCAAGCTAGTTACTTCTTATCGCTACTAGATGTCGCTACAACTGAACGAAACATATTTATCCCTGATGGAGACTATCCCCAACCGACAATTTCAAATATGTCCGACGTCGGGTGTACGTCGTGTGAACGTTCACCCGACGTCGGGTGCTCGTCGCATTTAAGTCAATATACGACGAAGCGAATTTTTTAAGCCGAAAAACGCCACAATTATGGCAGATTTTCTGAAGTATTTCGCTCGTGGTTTTTGTCTAGGACAATGACCATAAAAAAGGTGGCTCAAAAAGTCGATACTCTTTCTCCCCCTTACTCTTTCCCTGTGGGTACCGTACGATCCATCTCGCTATTCTCACATGGTAGCGGGAGTGATATCGCTTGTCTGCTGTCTTCTTTATCCGTTCACCCAGATCATATTCGTTTTGAGTGACGTTGCTTCCCCACCTCCTTCATTCCCACGCTTCTCTCCCAGCAGTTATTGGCGAATGTTTGACCTTGCCTTGTGTGCTTGACTTGGTTATTGTTTTTTTTCCTTCCCTTTTTTTTGGCTGCTTGATGCATTGCGCGTTGGCTAGAGCCATCGTTCGAATCTGGATTTGATCAGCGTGCAAGTTGTCGTGTGGATGTATGAATAGCTTTACCGTTGAAGCTATTTGCCGGATCGATCGGATGCATGCTGCGTACGGGTTTTATATTGTTTGTTAGTGCAATTAGTTGCACTTGTGAGAAAAAATAATCAATCAAAGGACGATCATCAATGCACTTGCACTCACATGTGAAGCCAACCAATGCTTAAAATTGTCAAATATTCAAATGAGGGATGATGACATTTTTCTTTTCATTTTTTATTGTTTTCATTCAAAAATGCACAATTCCCCCCCTCACCCCCCCCTCTCCTTCCTTCCCACACAATCGGGAATGCAGATAAGGATTGAACCTCCATGTTGTACCGTCTTCTTCCTAATTAACGGGGGCTCTTCTCCGGAAGAAAGAAAGGCACGTCTCCCCTGCCTCTCGCTCGTTGCTGTAAGCGTGGAGTGCTCGCCTCGGCTTAGCTGGCGCACGCATCGCTCGCTGGCGTTGCCTGGCTTGCATCTTCTCTCGCCCTTTTTTGGAGACGCCTTATCGTTGCGGATGGTTCTGCGCGGCCATATCGCTAACTGGAGGGTGGCATAGAGAGTTGTGTTCTAGCCCGTCGCTGCACTCGCCATTGACGCAGCATGCGTAAGTGACGTTTATGCGGCATGCATTGTCGATAGCGCTGCGGCTGCGCTCGAGGATTGGCTGTGGCGACCGGCCCCCGGGAGCTTCAAATGCCGGTGATGCAGTCGGTCCTTTCACGCACAAAGCTGCTCCACGCGTCCCCGCATTCTATGTATGACTTGATTTGTTTCAGCTGACCCTCGTTGTCGTGCTACCCTAACAAAACACAACAACGTGACCGTCCTGCGTTCAAGCCTCGTTTCATCCTAGTGGCCCAGGACTGCCTATCTCGCTAGGGGTAAACCAATTAGTAACAGGTCACGTCAACTCACACGACTTAGCAACATGCTCGCCATGAGTTCAAGCCTCGTATGGACCGTCTCTCGTAGCAACGGCTAACTATCCGGCATGACCGCGTAGGTCGTTGCGCCAAGAAGAAGAAGAAGTGGCTGAGGCAGGCAGAAAAGCAATGGTTACTGTGTCAAATAAGAAAAAGATGAAGAAGCTTTGTACGATCCGCAGCTCATAAAATTGATGTGGACAATGTGGACAATACAGAACGAAGAAAATCGACTTAAAAAAATGCATGTTGATCCCTTCCTGTATGCTCCCTTCAGTTCGCTTCGCTCTCGTCCCCCATTGTTTAGAACCCATCGTCGCTTCGGAACAGTAAACGCTACTACACGCAATCCCCGCTTTCATCTTCTCATCTCACCACTTCGACTATCACCCTTTCTGCTCCTCCGCTTCCTTCCGCTCTTGTTAGCTCACCATTTTTTTACTTCCTTTCCCCTTGTTTCATTCCCATTCCTTTTCTTTCGTATTGCTGTTCAATAATGCTATCATAGTTTAGAATAACAAATGTAAACTGTATTTTCCGTAAGCCTTAAGGCAAAGAATAGTAAGGTGCGGGCAGGGGTGGATTAACCAGAGGCCAAATCAAACTAAGAGGCCGCGTGGGTCCCCGAGGAAAGGATCCAGCGTAATCCTTCTCTGTCGGAACCATCCGTAAACGATCCAGTTCATTTGTGTCGACTCGAACTCGTTGCACCCACGGGTCGGATTGGCGCCTGCCAAATTACCTAGCGCACTCGCTGACCACATACCAGCGCTCCATGGAACCACTTGGTCGATTGCAGCCCGTGGCCGATAAGACCCCACAGCTCCCTGCCATCTCCCTGCTCTCTTTGTTGTACAGGTGATTTCGCCATCCCCCACGTGCCGAGGCCGTGTGCGGCATTGCAAGCTCATAACCTCCCGTACAAATTTTCTTCTTCTTCTTTGACGTAACGAACAATGCTGTAGACAGGGCAGAAACGACTTCTTAACCTTACTCAAATCACGCTATCGAATAGTCGGTTCTTTCTATCCGGGAGATGGTCCGGATAAGAATCGATCTCGTCTGGCCTCGTAGCAACCGGTCTCATCACAGCATGCGTTCAATGAGTCAGGGCGCTGGTCGAAGGGAGCACCAGAGTGACGATTAATAGATTGCAGCATATTGCCGTTTGGTTTAAAGTGTATACAATATGCGGCATTTAATTGTTGCTCGACCGCAGAAAAAGTATACCAAAATGTGTCCCAAATATACTGTGTTTGTGGTTGTGCTAGTCACAAAACGCTTTCCGTACAGTGTGGCACATCAACGTGCAAGAATTTGTATAGCATTTGGTGTGCCAGAGCCATTGCTTCTAACAATTTCCCTTTTACTAACTAAAAAATCGTGAGGAAGATGATCGTTCGCAGCCAATGCCAATGCCACACATGTGGAAAACAAGGAGAAAGAAAACTTCCTCATGTGTGAGAAAGAGCATCAACAACCATACCGTTGAGCCGATAACATGGAGAGAATGCGAAGGGACATCATCGTCTGTGAGCGAGAGTGAAACAGAAGTCAGAACCATAATCTTCCCGCCCATAATCAACAACCATAATTCGTGTGTGTGTGCTCGCCCCATACAAATGGCATAATTTTTATTTTCGCTTGGTCGAAAATCGCGGCGAAAACCCGATTTTGCGGCTGGGGTCCCGCATTACAACCGTAGGTGCAAAAACCGTTTCTGTAATTTTGAATTTATTATTTTTTATTATTTGTCATTTTTATTATTTGTTTCTGTTTTCCCTACTGCATAACTAATTAAATGAATAATGAAAAATGATAGCTAGCAACATAGAAATAATAAATGCCTAGTTAAACCATTATAGAGAAATCACCATGTAAAGAATGACTTCAAACTGACGGCTTTTGGAAAACAGCTTTAGTTGTTACATTTGAATTTGAATTTAAATATTTAAAGACTTTTTTATTTAAAACAAACATTGTACTACTCATTCTTTAGTATAGTAAATGTATGCAGTATATTTAAAAAAAGAACATGAAGAATGATAAATACTGAGCGGTTTGTTCAATTTTCATTATGTTTTCATTTTGATATTTAAAGTGTGAGATGTGCTTATCACGCCCGATAGCTTGGATAAAATTCTTAAATTTTCCATCATTCAATTCATTTTTCACCATCATTCAACCTCATTATAAACGTTAAAGCATTTTTTTACAGCAGCTTTTACTTTTAATTGAATATGATGGAGGTGCCTGGTTCCTGACAATAGTGACATTTTACGCTTTATTTTGACATTTGCTGAACTGTCTAGGACCCTTCGCAATGAATAATAGATAGAGAATAACTCTACCAAGTATTATTTACAATTCATTTGCAAAGTTCATTGAACCTTTACAACGTTTAGTAAATAAAGACTAACAGTATCATACTGACACGATTAAAATGGCAAACAATAAATGATTTAAGTGATTTAAAAACATTCTCAAAAACGTTACAACAAGTGCTCAAAATACCCTCGATACCCTATTATTAATTAACTATTCAAACGATTCAAACATTCAACAATTATTTAAAGCAACTGTGATTTATTTGTCAAATAAGCGATGCCATTTTATAAAAGACCAGACCAAGCTATCCTTAACAGAGAAATATACAATATCGCTTAATTTATTACATCCATTTTAAAAGAGCACAACATAACTGTAGTTTTCAAGAACTATTCCCAGTACTATCGAATTATTCATATGTTGTTCACCATGTATGAACCAAATACAAGAATAATAATTAATAAAAATGTTGTTCTTATTTTTATTTTTTTCATTCACAATTGAACACTTCTTTTTTTTCTTGAATCTCTATTATGCTTTTTTTCTTTAAAAAAACCCTCAAAATTTGCCCTTTTATGTCACACAAATTGGAGTTTATGCTCCCACATTGTCTGTTGCTATTTTGCTATACACCCGACATCCAAATAATAAGGAACTCCAGTAGCGGCCGTAAACAACAAACCGTTGCCATGGAAATCCTGCAAATACCAAAACGACAACAAACTGTCAAAACATTCCAGCCCATGCCGTGTGCGTGTTCTCTCAAGCCAGCTGAAGAAGCAATAAAATCAGTAAAATCACGAGAAAAAGAAACGAAACAGAAAAAAAACGAGATTTTGAGCGAACCCCAAGAAGATAACAGTGTTTAACTTGTGCCTCACAATTATTGTGCATTTCTTCAAGCCAAACCTTCAAACCACACTATAATCAAGGGCAGCACACGCTGCAGCAGCATGGGGCTGAGTTAGAGAGACACCAGAGACCCCGTCCTCGAGAACAAGAAGAAACCTCACCAAAGGCACAAACGATAATCGTTCTACAAATTTGCACGAACATTCCAACAAACCCGCGTGGGGATAGCGAGAGCGCGGAAGGGAACAAGACAGCATCCCCGGATGGAACCGTGCCGAGGGACTCTGTTTTCTATACAAAGTATACCAATTTTAAAGCAATCCCGATATCCTTTATCCACCTAGCAATTCGTGCAATCAAAACCATCCCAAATAGACGGTCATCATCATTCGCGGTCGGGGAAATTCGGACAGGATCGTTAGGTTTCCGCCCACTGACAACGGGGAGGAAGAAAAACACAAAACCGAATTACAAGAGAAAAAAAACCAAAAAGCTACAGACATCGCAGCCAACCAGCAAGACAAAAGCAAAATTGCTTCGAAATTTCATGCCCACCAAACAACCAACTCGCGCCAGTTTACGAAACGAAACGGAAGCACAAGCACAAGACAGCTTCAGAAGCAAGGGAGGAAGGCAACGTTGAAGAGCAACGGTGAAGAGGGAAGACAGGGAACACAACGACGAAGCAGAAAGCACGAGAGCAAATTATATAATGGACAATTTCTTCGCTGCCATATCATTATTCCGTCGACGGAAATATGACGAGTGCATCGAGGTGTGCAACGGCCTGCTGCAACAGAATACCCTTCATCAAGGTCCTTGGGAGCTGAAAATGAGATCTATGACCCAGCGTGTGTACATCGACGATATCGAGGCGGACGATGATGTGACGGGTAAGTTTTTGGGGTTGAGGATGGGGAGGAGGGGGATCGGTGGGCCATTTATTTTCGGAAACGTTTGCGCTCGTTTCGTGAATCGTATGGGGTGCAGAAGGTGGAGATGTGTGGATGGGGGAGAGGGGCAGAGGAAGCAACGGGAAGAGCTCAGGACCCTTGATCGAAACGGACTGGTCGGTTCTTGCAGCTTCCTTCCAATCCTATGCATTACTCTCGCGCACGATCGCAAACCCAGGTGACATTTTTGTAAAAGTGGGCTCAAAAGACTTTAATAGGCCTTTTTTGGTAAGATAAGTTTGTTGTAAAATTCAGGAAGAAATGAGAACAAGCATACAAGTTCATGATTAATTTGTTTAAAGTTTTTCTTTTTAAAATTCTAATTAATATAAATGGGGACTTTTTTATGGAGTTTAACAGTTGGCGGCTGAAATCATGTCAACACTCCTTGGAAAACGGACACGCAGAACTAGCTTCAGTATTTCAGCCTTGATTATTTCAGTGTGAAAAATATGTAAACAAACGCCGATTCACCACGGGTGTGAGCAGCTTAGATAACGAGGGATGGATTTTTTTTTTTGCTCAAGGATAAATTTAAACATTGTATCAAGAAAGGTTAAAACTGGTTTTGATTGACTTTTTTAAGTTTAATAAAAGTCCTAAGTATACAACAAGAAATCCATTTTTAAATGCATGTTTTTTGTATACAATTACTGAAATCCAATATGACGGACCAGGTGAATATGAATCCAGGCTAAAATTTCAGCTTATTGGCTGGAAATAGAAAACATTTTTATTATTGAAACAGACCTTTCAGCTGTTTTGATTGTATAGCAGTTTTCGAGCGGATACCTAAGTGAGTATAATATACAGGTGAGCTTATCCCAAGGTGTATGTATTCAAAAGTCTGGTTTTTATCGCTTCTGATTCTGAATGAAGACTTTAAGAATGTTTTGTGTATTCGTCAAGCTACCAAAAAGCCTGTTTGAGCAAAAGTTTTCACCCGTCCTATCAAAAAAGACTTTCAAATTTGGTTATAAAAAAAACATGCTATGAGACCACCTGGACTACATACACTTTGATTCTATATTCCACCACCTGATCTCTTAAATGCACTTTGAGATAAATGAAAACTTTACCTTTTTTGCCTTTTTTTCGAGCAGGTTCTCGAATCTAATTCTAGCTGTGAGGCTGAAATAATCTAGAACGAAAATCGTAGGCTAGTTTTGTGTGTGGATTTGTATGGAGTGTTTACATGATTTCAGCCTCTAACCGTCAAACTCCATATAAAAAAGCTGGCTAAAATCGTGAAGGGCCTCAATGTTAAACAATCTTGCAATTAACAGCTGTTTAAAATCTGGTCTGGATCTGGAAATCTCGATATGTTATCCTTTCATAATAAGGGCTTAACAACTCGACCACCAGTTGATTTGATTTGAAATTTCGACATTTTGAAAAACTCGCTCAATCAGTCCCTATTGCGACGCACAATATGTCTTAGTAAGGCCTTAATAACACTGCATATGCTTCTCGTTATCAAAAAACATCGCCTGGGTATTACACAATTTCGTACTGTGTGCAAAATATCGAAAAACTTTACAAAAAAAACATATACACACAAGAGAACCCCAAAAGGAAGACCAAAAACCACACTCAAGCTCGAAATCTTTCACACTCACCTCTCCCGTTGCTGGGAGGCCCCCAACGTCCCCGGGTGTGGTATTTCGATGCCCCCCAGGGATCTTTACATGGACGACCTCACGCGTCCCTTTTCCTCGTGTTACAGAGAGAGAATATTTCTATCCCCTTTCTGCTTCCTGTGCACGTTTTTCTGTGCCGTCCTTCCTTCCTTCCTTTTTGTTGCATTCTTTCTTCCTCGATCAGTTTGCCCGGTTTTTTATGTTAAGGGTTAGTTTTCTGTTCACTTCCTGGCCCTTCACCGGTACGAACAGTAGGGAGTGTGGAGCACCCCGTACCTCAACCGCACGCTGCACTTTATTTATGCACATGCACATCCTTTATCTTGATTATTATTATACATATTTTTTGGTGCTTCTCATTTTTGTTACGCGAACCAGTTCACCAAAAGAAACTCAGAAAGAGGGTGACAGAGACGAATAGAGAGAGAAAAAGAAAGAGAGATACAGAGAGAGACTTTCCTTGCCCTTTTTTCTCCCCCCTTCCCTGGCTTCAAGGCTGTATGTCTCGCATTTGCCTATACAAGCTTGGCACACATATGTTGTTACTTCCCTTTCTTTGCTGTTGTGTATTGTTTGCATGCTATCTGTGAAGCTTTTTTCTGTGCATTCCCTCTTTTTGTTCTTCTACACCTTACTCCTTTCCTTCGTAGGGGCTACCGTGCCAGCAGAGATGCTGGAAAGTGAGGAGCTAATTTTCTACTGCACCTCGCGTCAACGCGTTCTTCTTCGCTGCAACCAACATTGCTAAACATCCTCAAAAGCACCCAACGACCGTGCCTACCACATCCTTTTTCTTCCTCATTCAACCAACATACACACGTACAAAATATAAAAAAAATACAAGTATCACATAAAAACCTTCCACCCTTTTCTGCTCTGACCAGCAGATGTGGTCAGCAGCAAACGACACAAGCGCTGCTGCACAGTAGCAATCTCATTCTACCCCGAAATGTTGTATTTTTCTTTTCATCATACCCCACATTACAAGCTCCCAGCCCTCCCCCCGTCACATCCACCCTACATCTCACCTTTTTTTTGCTACTGGCTTGGTTTTGTTTTGTTCTTCCTCGGCAATCTGCCATCCCGCCCCAAAACAAGCAAAAAGAGGCAACTCAAACCCTCAGAAGGAATCTTCCTCCATGGCCGTGGCTTGACCGAGCGAGCTTACAGTTCGTTTCGTTGCAAAGCTTTTTTGTTTTTCGAGGCCACGCCGGTGCAGGAATGCAGGCCGTTCCTTCTGTTTTTGCTCGTCTCCTTTCCTCACCTTTTCCTCCTACTCATTGGTCCCTTGGTGCGTTTGTGGAAGTGTGGGGTATTGGAATTTTTCGATTCCAGAAGTCAATTCAAAACCCTTTTCGGGTGCCCCAGGGTTCGGGAGGGAGGGGGCTGCTCTCGCCCACTCACTCACTCACGCTCTCTCTCTCTCTCTCTCTCTCTCTCTCTCTCTCTCTCTCTCTCTCTCTCTCTCTCTCTCTCTCTCTCTCTCTCGCTCTCTTTTGTCCATCAAGGAATGTTGTGCGTGTTGTTGTTGCTGTTGTTGGCAGATTTGCAATTCGTTTCCAAGTCATTTCCATAATCTTTAAAATTACCAACCGAAGATGCCACCGGCTTATTTCGCTTGTTCGTGGGGTTGTGGGTTTTGTTGTTGTTGTTTTTTCTTGTTTTTGGTGCAATGGTAGGGGCGTACGCTTTTCCATGTTAAGTGGGGCAATGAGTTGTATTGCTTTGAATGTTTTTTTTTTTTAAGTTTTTTGGGTATACTGAATGTTTTACAAGATGTTTTTGTTTCATTTGCTGTTGATTCTGCTGTTCCCTTAGAACTATTACACTTTTTTAATTACTTCAATCTTAAGAGTGATTATAAGACCCAAGTCTAAATATCTATTAAGTTATTGCTTAATTTTGGAACCTGAATTTGTCTCAACAAGAAGTTTTGAATAAAAATTTCAATTTCTACACAATTCTAGAGAAAACAACATTTTTTGTAGAATGAATTTCAAATCTACTTTTCTGGCCATTATTATCTTAAAATTGCATGATGAATGCCATGATCTTACACTGCTCAAATCATAGTTGTCAAAAATCTAATTTTGAATGCTTTATAGGAAGGATATGGCAAATGGACTTGAAGCTTAACTTAACACGAGTAGGAAAACTATCGCTACTAAATAACATCCATTAACATGATAACGTATGCAATTAATTTTGACTGCTTTGTACCTCTCCGATATGTGTTGATTTCTTCCTTTAACGACGTCTTCACGGTAGAGGATATTCTGGACACGCAGACCATCGCTACGGCACCCCGTCCCGGTACCTCGATCAGGACAGCGATGGCCAAACCAGCAACCTCCGCCAACGCCACCACAGCGAGCCGCCCGCGTACCGGAACTGGCCGACCAATTACGGGCATTGTAATCAAAATGAAATGAAAATAACCTCTTCCCAGAGTCTTCGTTCACCTCTTATTTTATTCCCTAATCACTTTATAGTCACGTCCCGGAACACTCTCACTGCAACGGCCCGCCTCAACGCTCGGCAACAAGACGGCCCTTAAAACCGGGTCCCGCACCGCTGCCGGAACTACAGCCGGTGGTTCCGCCCGCAACCTGCGCCTCGGATCGGCCTCCATGTTTGCGGTCGGCGATCCGACCGGACCACTGTTTCACATCTCCCGGCTGCATCCGGACAAGTACGCGGAACGGGATGCGCTCTCCAAGCCACTGTTCCAGTACCTGTACTACCACGAGGGCGACATCCGCAAGGCGATGGCACTGTGTGATGCCGTCCTGGCAAGGCGCCGAACGGCCGAACTGCTCACCGATGCCAGCAGTGGCTGGTGGTGGAATGCGCAGAAGGCTCGCTGTCTAATCGCCATTGGAAGTCCGCGCGAGGCAGAACCGTACCTACGCGCGGCCCTGCAAGATCTGCACCATCCGGATGTGGTGCTGCTGCTGGCACGGATCTACGTCAAGATCGATCAACCGACGGCCGCGCTGGAGGTGTGCAAGCAGGGGCTGGAGAAGCAACCAAACGAGATAGCGCTGCTAACGCAACAGGCACGCATACTGGAGCTGGTTGGCAATCTGGCGACGTCGGTGCGCCGATACAGACAGATCTCGGCGCTCGATCCGATGAACACCGAGGCGCTGGCGTGTATCGCGGTGAGCTACTTCTATGCCAATCAGCCCGAAACGGCTCTGCTGTACTACCGGCGCATCCTGTCGATGGGAGGGCATAGTGCGGAGCTGTACTGTAACATTGGGCTGTGCTGTCTGTACGGTGGGCAGCTGGATTTAGTGTTTCCCTGTTTTCAGCGCGCGCTCAGGATGGCGACGACGAGCGAGCTGCGGGCGGACGTGTACTACAACTTGAGCTTTGTCGCTCTGGTAAGTAGATTAGAAGTTATTTTTGAAGGTCTTGTTCACGCGTTTTATGGCTGTTTGTATTTGTCTGATATTGGTGCTGAAATTCCAAAAGGAATTAGTACTTCATGTTGAAGAATTCTATTCTTATATTCTTGTAGTCTTCAAAAAAGGAGACTTCCCCAAAGTTGTAGGTGCTACTATTTTACTTACAACGTCCCTAAGATTCCTCAACATCACAAGATATACGCAAGTTGTCTAAGAACTTCCTATTATACTCAATAGTATTCCAAATCAGGTTTCGATACATGGATCTTAGAAAGGAATACTCTGCTCTTTCTACTAGAGTTATCCCATCCACCATCTTCTTGGAGCTAATCAAGAGAAGTTAATAACGCGAGCCTACGCATACCATTCTCAAGATATCGCGTAATGAAACATTCCATAATCGCATTAGTTATCAGCATCATTAAATGCCTTCCTGTCGCTAATGGATTCTCGATCGCACTGTTCTTGTGTTTCTCCCGGATTCCTGCCTAGACGACCGGCGACATCCATCTGGCCCGCCGTTGCCTTCGCCTTTGCATCGCCGCGAACGGATCCCACGCATCGGCGCTGAACAACATGGCCGTTCTCGTGGCCCGCCAGAAGCAGTATCAAAAGGCCAAATCTTACCTGCAGGCTGCCCGCACCGCACACCCGACCAGTGACGAGATTGGACACAATCTGAAATTTATCGAAAATTTCCAATAAACTGAATTCGGGGAGGGGTTAGCAAACAACATCAACGACAACAGCAACAAAAAACGGCAAGAGAAATCCTAATAACAACGCTGGACACGCTACCATACAGCCGAGCCCGAATAGATAAATATCGCCTCTCAACACGCAACACGCCGTCACACACAGGCACAAGAGGGCGATATGGCACCTGGGAGATGTTGCTTGTGTTTTTTTTTGGAAAAGAAATTTATGCGCCAAATTTCATCACCTATGTTGCAGGCGCGTGCGCTCGATCAACCCGAGGCCTACTTCCCGGCCAGCCCTTACCCGAAAGGATGTACCGTCCGATCCGGCTGCGTTCGCGCCCAGCTCCCCGGCTCTCAGCCGCAAAAACAGGAAGACAGATGCATATAAATTCAGGCCTTATTTTTAGACATTCTTTCTTCGGCCTGGTGGAGCCGGTTTTTCTCCCCGTGCTCATTATATTTGTTTCCTTTCCTGTTTGTTTGTGGCGATCGTGCGCGAAATGTTAATCTTCCTCTAGCGGCGTGGTGTGCCGATAGTTTACGATCGGAAAGAGGATCAGGGAGGATCATGGCGTGGCACCAAACGCAGCAAAGAACGCTAGCACCAGCAAACGCAGCGGGAAGGATTTAAATTTGTTCTTTCTTCTCCACCAGCCACGGCACGTAGGCTTTAATCAACGCTTTCAAACGTCGCACGGTGTGTTTGCTAATGCTGTGTCCCGGGTGATTTGCCAAATCATTAGTCGCGCTCCGGAACAGGGGATCGAGCGCTTTTAGTGGGTTCACCTAATGGATGTCAGGAAAATTATGTGATCGGTCTTAAAATGGGTTGACAAAAGTGTTAGACAGGCGGAATCAGAGGAAACGAATAAAGCGAAGAGAAGAAAGAAACGCATTTCGGAAAGGAATTAATCGTGTCGATCCGGTAATGATGATATTTCTAATAATTCATTAAAAAGGTCATAGACTACGGACCTCACTGCAAGCAAACGTGGTACAATATAGCAACCTTTATCCCGTTTTTCAATCACTGATCGAAATCGAAAAAATAAATATGATCCTGTGGCACGCCACACTGAAATACCAGCGATTTACCACCAGCACACCACTCAACCGCACCTTTGCCATTAGGGAATGAAGGCGAAATAACTCATCAACGTCTTGAAACCTTCTCGAGACGACAGTTCAGCAAACGATCGAACCATTCGATCGTATGTACCACGATCCACGTACCTTGAACAACGAAACGAAAGAATCTGGCTGTGCAAAGCAGCAGCAGCAGCAGCAGCAGGGAAAGAAAGAAAAAAAATCTAAAGTTATGACCATTGGAATCAAATGCCATAATCAAAAATGAATCAGAGAAAACGAACGAATCGCTCAGAATGGCAACATGGCAACGACGGAGGAGTGGTTGAAACGCAATGGTCAGCACCAAATCGGCGAAGATAATTTATTAATGTGTTCTGATAGCGAATATTCGTCTGACAGCTTTCGACTGACACTCGATTCATAATGGGACCCCGGGGACACGAGGGGCTTGATTTTTGAGGAGGGAAACGATATTCAGGAAACGCACATGCGAGAAGAGCGAGATGGTATTGGCATTTTTGGGAAGCTTTTTCCAGCTCATCCGCTTTGCTGTGATCTTCGTCCACGAAACATGATCGGCGATGGTTATGGTGTCGGTGAAGAGAGGGGGTTGAAGCAGAATCTAGCGTGAAAGAAGTTTTATAGCATCACGCGAGCGAGAAGAGGTAAGATCACTCGAAGGGATTAGATCGATATTTCAGATAACAGGACAGGCCAGGTGCAAAACGGTACGCCGTTTTCAGGCGAAGTGTCCATTCGGTAGATAATTTCCGAAATTCCTTCACAAATGTCCCGCGACAAGAATCGACACCTCATTCCAGTGTGAATGTGTGTAATGTTGAGTAGAGAGAGAGAAAAAGAGTGAGCGATGCTGTGCTTCCCACATTCGTTCGAAGTGTTTCCACTCCCTCCGGTGTGATAAGAAACCTTACTTATTCTGGCTGGTGTGCTGTAATCGCGCCACGATCTCTTGGTCCAACCGATGGAAATCACTCCCGTGCGTAACATTACCCATTCCAGCCGGGTTCTGATTACCGGCCAGCCAGAAGCATCGACGAACGTGCCCAAGCGAAGACCATCAACCAATGACATCTGTCATGTCAAGCGCAACCGAACTCGTTGCCATTGGGTGTTTTTGGTGGATGCGTGCATGGGCTCGATCACCACCAGTGCCATCTCCAATCGTGCCTGTGCCTCTCCTTTGCCTGGAATAAGGGTCCGAATATGTAGCCGTGCGTGACGAACATGCATCGCGTCGCTGATGGGTATTTTATTACAAACCAATTCCTTCTTTTCCCCGTTGGCAGCTTCTTCCTCGATCGTGCGCTCGATCGATTCCGGGAAGCAGCAAGGTAGTTGGGCTGGGAGGTTTAGACGATTCAGCACACTTTATCAGACGTGACGCGAGCATCGGCTCGATCACGCATCGAACATGTGCAACTATGCAGCACTGGGAAATGCATAGGAAGGATATTGGTCTGGTCAAAAATGTTGATCAATCATAATTGGGCACACGATCGCTGAGAATGGGAAAGGATGATATGTTGAAAATGAGCGCATTCAGGCAAAGATGTTCGCGCGATATTTTGGGATGGTAATTTTATCGCCGTTCTTCGTGTTCTACCTCATAACATGCTCTCTTTGGAGCATTGGAGCACTCAACTGCGGAAGCAGACTCAAACCTTGTATCTACTTCAAGTACTTTTCGAGGTTTGCTAATAAGTGAACGAGTGCTCCCAGCTGAAAAACGAATTTATCCCTCTTCAATTTAGCTCCTCCAAGACCAATTTAAGCTCCAATCACGCTATCAGCAGCGGGGAGCAGATGGAATTTATCAAACCAATACTTTCGTTTTATCAACTCCTTATTGCTACCGAGCAAACGTGGCCTCGAGATAGGTAGAAATAACAGGGATGAGATTTCCCTAACACCGAATAAGAATATTCTCCCTTTCTGCTGAGCAAACGATACCAATACGATTCGGAGATCGCAAGGGTTGGCCAGGTGTAACCAGCGAACCCCACATTGCGAGTGCGTGCGTCCCGTGCGTGTCCCGTGTGCTTTTCAGGTATCGGCATGTTTGCATCGGAAGGTCAAAGACCCCGCGGCATCATCGTGGCCGTCGTCGTCGTCGTCGTGGCCATCTTCGGCGATTCGTAAGATAAGGGGGTGACTCCAGGAGGGACAGGAGGGACGCAAAACTGTTGTGCCGGTTTTGCGCGCGCGCGCGCGCGCTCGCTCGTCTGCCAAACTGTACGGCCACGTATCTTGCTGAATGTTGTTGTATCATTACTTTTATTCTCCCTTTTGTTTTCTCCTCTTTCACCCATCGAAAGAAAAATTTCAACTTACACACACACACACACACGGGTGCGATCCTCTTTCTCATTCTTTCACTCCTTTCTCTGGATGCCAAGCAGGGGAAGAGGTTGATGTTTTCTTTCTCCCTTCGATGCACTAAGAAAGCTGCTGGAGGGGTTGAGTGGGTTGCCTGCTTTTTGGGGCCGGTTGTTGGCTTGGGGTGTATATTTTCCCCCCTCTGTTTTGCGCTCCTACCGCTATCGCCAAGCGGGCCCGAATCGTTCCAGCATCCCGAAATAAATAAAACTCACCAAAACGGCCAGCTAGCGCGCCAACACGACGTGCCGACGTGCTTGGTGCAGCTTCCTTCAGCAAACAGTGGGAGCAAAAGTGCGGGAGAAGAATACAGCGAAGCATTGCCAAGCAACCCTTGCAGGAGAGGAGTAGTGGGCCGCTCGAAACCGCTCGCCAAAGATGCGCGCAAAGTATTGCGAACGAACGAATGAGATGAAGATAGCGAACGACTGGAGCGACACGACGGTTTGCCGGTTGGAAGGATGTTCTAAGCCCAAAAAACGCTCCCTTCTGCTACATCTCACCTGAACCTCAAGAGGAGAACAAAGACAAAAACAAACGCAAGCCAAGCGCGGGATTTCGCAACACACGCTCACATTTGCGCGGACTTTTGCGCGCATGATAGACGCGCGTACGCAAACAACACGTTGGTGATGGCATAATGTTTGACTTTTGTTTTTTAGATAAAAAACAAACCGAACAAAATGGAAATGAGTATTAAATGCTAAATTTTACTTCATTTGAAATCACACAAAACTCGTTTAAAACTCGTTAGTTTTTTGTTCATGCAAACTTAGATCTTGCTCTAAAAAGCTTAATTAATAATACGCAGCAGAAAATGCTTTCCTCTCAATCCACAGTGGCAGTAATTCTCCTGGCAGAGAACCCCGGCCTCATTGCACAGCCACCGGGTGGAAGATCACCCGAGACACAAACTCAACCGTGCGAGATGATGTGGAACGGTCAGCTTTTGGATGTCAACCAGTTATTTGCATATCTTTGCCTTAAATCGCTGTACATTTTGTTGTTTTTGTTTATTTTTTATTTTTTGCTCATTCATTCGTTTGATTTGCTTTGCTGTCTGCGGCTGATTTTATTTTTACTTCGCACGTCCATCCCTTATACCCTCCACGAGACCAGAGAGCCTCTAAAAAGGGGGATGCCCGAAATGTTGGGTTCAAATAGAAGCGATTGGTTGTGCGTTTGATGTGAGATACAAAAATAAAACAAAAAAGGGCACCCATCAATAACCAAAGCACCCAACAACTCCTGCTTCTGGTTGAAGCTGTTAATGAGAATCAATGCCAAACGCTAATGATTACAGGGTTTTCCAAGTCAGTTTCGAATGGTAACATTGTTCTTCACTGCATCCAAGATATTTTTCAACAGCTATCAAATGGTTTATTTGTTTCAACATGAAATTCCAGTTTCAACACATGACAAAGAACTGTCAAACTCATCCTGCTTGAGTGGTGTTGAAAATCATGCTGAAAAAATAAAAAAATATTCTGATGGAAATGAAATGTCAGATCAGATGTGGAACAACATTTGGCATGCGGTGAATTACAATGTTTACATTCGAAAGTGACTTGGAAACCCCTGTATCCTTGAGGTAAGCATTTTTTCTCTCGCTTGATTCAATTAACTGCACACGCTACTGGCGAGCAGCCACGATATGAATGTAAAAGCAGAACAATCGAACCACAACTAAACTGTTTTCACTGATAATAACGAATCAGCATCAGCTGCAAAAACGAATCTTGCTCAACCGACTCAACAACAAGGCAACAATATCCGGGCAGTGGAAGGGCGATGTCGACCGGAAACAACCTATTATTCGTTGTTTAATTTAATAAGGAAATGTTTAATTACCATTGCGCACTGGTACCGCTTTTGCTCTGCATGAACATAGCGACGCTGTTTCACACCATTTTTTTACATTCGTTCGTTTGTTGTTCAGGCTGAGGGTGGGGCAGTGAAGATTGCATGCCCTTTCGTCATGGTGTGCAGTTGTGTTGTTTTGATTGAAACATTTCCACGATGTACTAAGGTGTTGTTGTGTGTGTGGTAATTATGCTCGATTTTGCTTATACTTTCAAGCTTGATTGCTTGTTTTCCTTGTGCATGCTGATTTGTTAATCTTCTGTTAGTGTTAATCTGAATTGAAATATGTTTTTTTATGCTTCAATGAGTCTCGATTGCATAGATATGTTACCCAAGCCGACGGGGTCTCTTTGTGAAATGGTCGTATTTAGAGGTTGAGTAGAGTAATCTAAATAAATACAGTGAAATCTCCATAAGGTGAATCTTGAAGGGACCGTCAACTTAGAGTAATATTCATGTTGAGCAAAACTAATGCAGTTGTTGCTATAAAGTTTCCAAGAAACCACTGCAAAATCTGGCATCCTTGGACCAATATTTTTGTGAACTGTCGTTCAAAAATTTATCTTTGAGAATTTCGGGATTTATTGCCAAATCGCATACAGTCAGTCCAAAAAGTATTCGTCTTGCTGAATATTTTAAAGAAAAAGGCGAATTATGGCCGCAATGCGTATGGATCGATAAAAGTAATGATGAGGTTTGATAAAGAGACCATCAATACACATGTACTGCTAAAAATGAGCATTAAAATAGTGCAATAACAACTAAATTATTTAAAAAACTAAAAAAAGTCGTTTGATGGGCGCGCAAAAAGTATTCGTCCATCTAGCTTTTTAATTATTTACGCTGGACAAACACTACGTAGACGTGAATTAAATTTATTATTATCAATCTACTGGTGACTTCCTTCTAAAATAATGCATTTCTGTTGTTTCAATTGTACTTCAAGCGGTCAGAGAGGCACTAAAGGCGGGGGAGTTAAATAATTCGAGCATGAAGGCGCAAATCGTATCTTTAACTTATGCACAACCTATCCTACCCATTTTTGAAGGTTACAAAATGTGTGGGAGGCCTCGTTCCTTCATTTGATCAGAGTTTGGCCATTTTTCTGACACTAATTGTGTGACAAACTGCCATGTAAGCAGCCATTCTTGACGGTTAATCTAACGAAAGAAGCGGTTTAATGTCCGAAAAATCAAATTTTACGAAGAATCAGTGCATTTTGTGATGGCCAATAAGGTCAGGAGAATAGATGGGTCACAATTGGTTGATGGGTCATGCTGCATTTCATCGTAGCTGGTCATGGAATAGCTTGAATGAGTGAGTTGTTACAAACATGTTTTGTTTGAATAATACCATACCCAGAAAGTGGCCAAATCTGTGAAGGTGCATCAAATAATTCAGGATTTTGTTTCAAATTAGGCTCTATTAACATATTAAAACATGTTTAAATCGCCAAGGTCATACGGGCGACGTCGACTGTAGCGAAAACAGTCTACTAAGATGCAGCAACAAAATCTCGTGTAACGGTAGCACCATGGTGTCATTATACCAGGGATCATGGAGGAAAGGTGAGCTAGAAAAATGATTCAAATTGATAGGAGACGAGATGGAGAAATATATTCTTGCAGTTTTTAAGTACTTTGGGTGCAAGTTCTGAGAAATTTTACTAAAAAAGTACCACATGTTTCAAGAACAGTCAAGCTGGAGAACACACAGAGCATTGTCATTTGCCCGAAACACCAAACCAGCTGAAACCAAACTGAAGAAAATGATTTAATAGACTCTCAATATGATATCAGTTGCCATTTTTTCAATGGAACATGGTCACGTGGCCCGGAAATGCAATCTCTCTACCAGCGAATAATTGGAACAAGTCTTGGAGGATGTGTGGGTCAAAACTATGCCTTTTTCAAGGTTCAAATGAGTTTTTCGTTGTGCAAGTAGTCACCAATAGTCATAAATGCAATAAGAAACAAGATCAGGACTTTTTTTGTCTCCATAACCTTTGTTTTCTTACGCATATTACGCCAAAAGTCTGATGGACGAATACTTTTTGCGCGCCCATTAAACGACTTTTGTTAGTTTTTTATGTATTTTGGTTGATATAGTACTATTTAAATGCTTATTTTTTAGCAAAACGTGTGTATTGATGATCCCTTTATCAAACCCCATGATACTTTTACCACCCCATGCCTATTGCGGCCATAATTCGCCTTTTTCTGCAAAATATTCAGCTAGACGAATACTTTTTGGACTGACTGTATGCATCTTATAGAATGTTCACCTTAGTTCACCAACATGTATGGAATATGACGGGACCGTCAAACTATTCATCTTGAAAAAACAATTCATCTTGAAGAGACTACATCTTAGAGAGATTGCACTGTAATTATTTACTGTGTTAAGTATACAATTTTTATTTCTTTTTTACAAAAGGTACAAACGAAAAATTTATCAAGGTAAAATAATAACTATTTTAAATCATTGTATCTATGTGTTTTAATGGTTCAAAAAAAACTTCTATTATGTTGCTTGGCTAGGCTCTTAAGAAACTTTCCTTATTTCAATAAACCAAAATTGAAATAAATGTAAACATAAACTCATCTTGGTAAGAATAATCTAACCAT
The DNA here is from genome assembly GCF_016920715.1 of Anopheles arabiensis. Taxonomy (NCBI): domain Eukaryota; kingdom Metazoa; phylum Arthropoda; class Insecta; order Diptera; family Culicidae; genus Anopheles; species Anopheles arabiensis. The sequence goes on from NC_053518.1 coordinate 26,024,145, forward strand.
CTTAATACAACAAATTGGACATTTCTTATGTATTCTTCACAAATCAATGCCTATACTCATTGCTGGTTATGAAATGGAGTTTTAATTGGTTAAGCATTTTTTTTAACTTTACACAAATAAATCTTTCAACTATCTTTCCCAAACAACTACCAAAATGTTTAGTGACAAAAAACGGTCCCAACGTGGTACGACTACAGACAAGGCCACGAACGCTAATAGAGTTCAATTTCCTGTCTGTACTCACATCCAACGCACAACGTGAAATTGTCAAAACACAGGAAAAAACCAACCATCTTTTCCTGGACCCCCTCCACACCCTTCCTATCTCTCCAACGCCAGCCTTCCTTCATCCCGAAAGGAAATGCATGCATAAAATGCACATTCACCACATCCTGGAAAGGAGCAATTGCGTGAATGCACCGATTTGCAAACCCCGTAATTCGATATTTAAATTCGAAAGAAAGTTCCATTCTTACCGCGCTCCTCCTACATCGCCTGCCTCCCGCAACCCTAAAGGGTGGCGACCCCCTTTTTCTGCATACTTCGCGGACTTACGCCGCGAGGTCAAACCGTCCCAAATGGCAGCTGTAATTTTGGGGCCCGCCAGCGCTTCAAACCCACCGAAATCGCATCAAAAACCGATTCCCGTCCAACGGCATTCCTGGGGTGGCATTTTGGAGAATGCACCGCCCCTTCCCTCTCCTGCTTACTCCAAAAGGGCAAACGAAGGTAGGAAAGGTTTGCGCTTCCCTTACGATGGCAGCTTGCGGTTTATTTTCTTTTGCTGCACAGTTTTTTTTTTTACGAATGAGGACAAGGATTCCGATGCGCGCGTCTACGGTCAACGCGGCGTCAAGGTGAGCGCGGAACGGAATGCCGTACACCTCTAGGCGGCCGGGCGAACGTGAAGGACGACACACAGCTGCCTCCCAAAAACAAAAAAGGTACGAATGCAGATGATCTTGGCGCAAGGCGGATGCAGGCACGGACAGTACGGCCGAAAACGCTACTGTTTTGGGCCCGCTGACGACCAACGAAATGCCCCAAAGTTATGGCCCTTTCAGTGCAGCTAATCACAGTTATTAAATCGTGAAAGCGCACCATGCATGAAGTGTCAATTAGGATGCCGTTGTTGGCTGGCGTTTGCTGATGCGCTTTTTTCCTCTCCTGCCCTTTTTCCTCTTCTTCCGTTGTCTCTCCAGCGTGCGGCTTCCTTACCTGCGTGCCAAGCGGCCGTTGTCGTTAAGCCGGCACCAACAGTAAACACTGCCCAGGCCGCTCGCTCCGAGCGATCGTTTGCAGTTGATTGATTGAATTTTGAGTGTTTTATCAGTGCTTTAAAGGCGAACCCACTTACGCCCGGGAAGCGCAATAAAGCTTTAAAAGCCACCCTGCCCGAGAATAGTGACGCTCGTACACGTTTGCCGTTTCATGCGATTCGATTCTGATGCCCCCCCACAAACACAAACATAATTGCACAGAGCAACACTGTAAGGATGCCGGTTGTCCCACATACGGCACCCTTTGGCTGGGACTGTCCGTGCTGAAAATCTCGTAAAAATAAAGCAATCTTTCCATTAAACCCAACGGGGATGTATGTAGGACAGCTAACCAGATCGGCTAAAATGCCCGATCGGCTCCCTTGCCGACGACTATCGACCCTTTTTGCGCTGCCTCAGACACTGAAACGCTTTTTGCCAGACCAGCTGGAGCCTGTGGCCGGGGCGTTAACAGATCGTTTTAGCATCGAAATGCTCTTTACGGTTCATTCAATCGAGTTCGTCGAGGGAAGCTTAACGGCAACAGCCCGAGTGCTTGTGTGTCCCTCCTCGTACCCCCCCCCCCCCTCTTTTCATGGCACTCGCAAACTTAAAAAGACTTTCCTTAATCCCAACCCCCGCGGATCCGCTCCCGAACATACACAACCCCAAAAGGGAACGCATCCCTTGACCCACAGGCGGTGCAAGAACAATGGTAATAAAATGAAATGAAATAAATCCCCAATCCCGAGGCTCGCGTTTTAAAAGCCATCGCTCGCGTCGCATTGCTGAGAGAGCCTCTTCACGCCTTCCCCGGGGTGTGAAAGGGTGTGAAAAGCATTTAACGGTCTCGATTTCCTTCGGTCTCCGATTCGTTTGATTATGCTCAGCAAAAAAAAGAAAGAAAGAAAATAATAAAGCTCGATCGAGACCTTTCGGGAATGACCCCGAAATCGACACGGCAGAACGGTTTTAAGATCGTTTCAATGTTTGAAGGCTGCCCATAAAACGGCGCAACCCTCACATTTATCCACCTTTGCCAGCCACGCTAGGAATGGCCACTCCTAATTCACCGCACCGCGCCTTCCACAATCGCTTCCACTCTAATTCGCTCCATTGCCTTGTCACGGATAAGCTCATTGTTGGTAATTTGGGCTGGGATGTCGAGGTGAGAATGGCATTCCGATACCCGCGGGACGCCATTTGCGATTTGTTTTTGTTCACCCGTTTTCTTCTGTGGCTACATCAAAGTTCGTGCGTGTGTGTGTGTTTGGAATTTTACACAAACAATTCGCTTAAAATGAAACCCTCCGACTATCGATAGTATCGGTCGAGCTAGTTTTGTGGTACAGATGCAACCGAGATAGCCGAAAACCGTGAGGTTTCCTGCTCTATGAATCATTGAAATCTTTTGATCTGCATTGTGCCACACACATTGGCGGTGTTTGTACGGCGACGACGACGACGACGTTCCGAGTGACCTAATTCCGTCCTGAAATCGCACCCCCGGATGGGATTCCACCGTCCCCCCAAAAAAAAAAACTGCCTCTCCCCACCCTGCCCCCTTCCGTTCAACACATTCACCCGACTGTGATGCAAATTCCTTCCGCAGAAGGCGAAAAAAGAGGCCCCAGCTCACCTCACTCACACCGTTCGGTTTTATGGGACCGGTGAGCTAAATTCATTCCGCACAAGAAAAAAAAGTTGTCTTTCACGTCTCATCTGTTATTTTGTCTTGTTCCCCACCGCTCTTGCTTGGTCTCCCAGCAGGCTCCGGCATTAGCCGAAATTTTTGGTTCGAAATGATCTAACAAACAACCCTGCTGCTATCGCCAAATTCCATCTCGCACCAAACCGTCGCAACCCAAAACCCATTCTCCTTCGGCAGCAGAGAAGCTAGCAGCCAGAGACCCCAAAATACCCCCCCTCCTCCCCCCCCTTTCCTTCCTCTGCTTATCTGCGCTCGATCGCGTGCCAGGCGCGATCAATGCCCATTAGGAAATATTATAAATCAACAGCTACGAAGAAAATCGGCCCCAAGAAAACGATACGCGACCTAAGACACAACGGCCCCGGGAGAGTCCCCGCATACAAATGGGGAAAGCACCATCGAGAGGGTGCGGGCGCGAGCGCGCGCGTATACGCGGGCTACGATCCGATATCGAAGCATGTTTAAAGCTGGCAAAGGGTAGCATCTTACGGTAGCACGGAAAACATGAGATCGAACGCGTACGATAAGGCTGAAAAGGAGGAGGGAGGGATGCGAAAGCCATATATAACGCTGCTGCCCGGTCCGGTCCCCGTTGGCCGGGGAGGGAAATGTTGTCCCGGCTCTCGCGTCCAAAAATATGCAAAGCAAAAACGGATCGAGCTGCGATGTGTGCGCGATGAAAAATAAAAAAAAAACACCACACACACTGTGCAGCAATGGAGAGCAGCAGGCGCTTCGAGGCTCGAGCTAAGGAAGAAGCTCTCCCTGAATGGGGGGCCAACATCGTTTCATCGGTAGTTTTATCCCCCCAAAGCACACTGCCATATTTTTTCGGTACAAGCAAGTGAGATTTTGTATTCCCTTACGTTAATGAGAAATTTATACGACGAAAAGTATCGTAACGTTTGCGAGCGTATCGGATATGGACAGATTAGGGCTGCTTTCGTATTAATGATGGTAGAGAGCGATAAGAGTTTGGGTTGAGTGATTGCGCTTGTTTGTTCTTCGCATAACTTAACGTGCTAATGAAGGGGAAATTCCATGGAGCAGTGAACGTTATCATCTGCGAGAGTTAATAATCTGAGCTGGTGCCTTAGCGTGGTTAACTGAGTGAATATTCTTTCCCACTGTCATTTGTCCGCATATTTCAAAAAGGATTTCCTAGTATCATCTTAGGAAAATAGATCCATGAAATGTAGATATGTCTTCTGTGGTTGATGAACTTCAAGGTTTTATGATTAAAAAAAAAGGATAATTAAATGAATATTCCATCGTGTAAAGGCATTCGATCGTGATGCTTCAGTTCGACTTTTACATTATAATCAATCCTGTACCACTTAAATCGTAAAACAATGAGTTTCTTGATAAAAGTTAGATAAGTTTGATGATTATTTCATTATATTTTTTATGATTAAAGAACAATTAAAATAATCATTTAGGTAGAAATGTTATGACTGTTGCATGCCTTTGTAACATCAATTAGAAAAGATCCAGATGAAAATAGGAAGGAAATTGCTAAAGTATATTAAAACTCCTGTATCTAAGCGAATGTGTACGATTTTTTCGGTATAATTTAGAGATAAATTTGTGTACTGTGACAGAAATTATTTCACAAATTTTCATTTCAAAAACGATTTGTTTTGTTCTAAATAAAACTCAACGACTATACGGCTTGCAGGAGAAAATGCGTTACAAAAGTTATATCACGTCGTAACCCGTTCCCAGAATGCATAACAAATCACACCGACTGAACGATTCGCCCGCGCTTATCCGCCCCATATGCAATCAAATACAGAAAGGTCCGTGTGCGTGTGTCCGTTTTGAGAAATTCCTTGCATTCCACATTGAACCGTTTTAAAGCGTTCCACAGATTGCTCCCGACACGCACTGGCCCCTGCCGTAGCATTAGCAATGGCGTTCTCCTGCTTATAGACCACGCACGCTCTCTGTCGCACATCGTGCCCTCCTGGCATGGCGAGCTTCATTTGCTTCGCTTCACGTGCGGGTGTTTGCGGAGGGGGAGCAGGAGGAGAAGGAAGAGCAGGAGGCGGTGCAGTGCAATTTGAATATCGGCGTGCGATGCACTTAAGCGAGCGAAAGCGGCCCCGCATGCTTTGGACGCATTTGCCCTTTTGGCGGGTGGATGGATGGCGCGCATTCCACGCTCTAAATTTACTGCTTATTAGCTATTTCCTACCTATCTACCTATCCGCCACCATCCATTGCGGTTGAACTCGATCGAACAATTTATTGGAATCGTTTCCCGTGGCAGCGTTGAGCCCTTTTTGGGGGTAGGTGAAAATGGATATTACTGACGGCAAACTAACTGTCCCTCATTTTTTAACTTTACCTCAGAAGAACTGAAACAACCATCACATGGAGATTTATATGATTTTACTAAACATTTTTGAAGACGAAGCATATTGTAGCATGTGTTGCAATTTAACAACAATGTTAAAGTCATTTGATAATGTATATCAGAGGTCCAAAAGAGACATACGTAAACCATCATTGATCTTAGTCATTTTACAATCTACGATATCACCAACCGAATGCTAATCCTGTCAGACATGTAACAAAGTACGATCCTTCTAGGTGTATAAATCCTTCATTCAGGCTTTGTGGCTGAATACCTTTAAGAAGAAAAAAACACAAACGGCTTTAAATACATAAATTCGTTTACTCTTCCCCTTTCGATCGCATTTTCTAAGGAGGATTTATTTTTTTTCCCCGAATAAAAGATCTTCAACTGTTGCTGGATCCTCGCTTTTCCCCGCATTGCTAACGTCAGATACGCTTGTGGCACAGTTATGCCATTCTTTACCAACCTACGGACAAACCTGTACGCAATATCCTTTTCCCCAGGAGTTGCTCGATTCAATGGTTTCAAAATGCATCTAAAAAAAACACACATACATATCGACACAACTTTCGTTTGTGTCTGCTCTTTTTATGTGCCATCGTGTGTATCGTATTTGTGTCGTATTTTTAGCCACCTTCGCTCTACTGTCGCGATTTTGTTGATTCCCATTTCTTTCCCATTTTTTATGGTTTTGCTGTCCGACAGACACACATACAAAACATACCACGCACCATAACTCGCGCCGGTTTTTTTTTGTACCTTTTTTGCTCCGTCCGATGCCAACAATGTTGCGATTTTGCCCGAGACGAGAGGGGGGACTTTCAGTTAAAAGGCTACAGAGCTACAAAAAACATGCGCAAAAAAAGCACACACACACACTGGCACAAAATCAGCTTAGCATGCCACAGAGACGCTCGATACGCTTGGAGACAACTTTTTGCTCCCATATTTTTGCGCTTCAAAATTGGCCCCACAAGCGACAATGTTGAGGACGCGACATCGTGTCCCAGGGCAGTGCGGTGGGCATGCAAGCTAGCAAGCAAAAAACTCCCCCCCACCACCAACATAATAAATAAATATCCCAACATACACTCTCGGGCAAAGTTTCACACTTCCTTCCACAGTCGATTCGATTCTTCGCACGAGCGAAATGCGCAACGGAACAGTGAGCCGTTTGCGCAGCCCGCCCAAAATCACAACAAAATCCCGCCAAGCTCTCACCTCCATGCAAAGCATCGCACGCGCATCATCGCTGGGTGTTTGAATATTTGGAAGTTTATCTTTGTTTTTTTTTTCAAAGCCCATTGGCTTGTTGGATTGTTTTTGCTGTCGTTGTTGTTTTATTATTCTTGCTTTTTCGTTGCTTCTCCAGCTTCAGCGTCGCCTTTTATGCTGGTTTGGCATCGTTTGGCTGGCGCGGTTTTGGTGTAAATTTACATACGTGTCAGGCCGGTTCTTTTTTGTTTTTTTGTTTTTTTTTTTTGTTCGGAAACCATGGACCATCGCAGATGCGACGCAGATATAGGAAGACTAAGAGGAGGCTGTCTTGGAGCAGCATGGAAAGGAGCAAAACTCGCACACGCGATCATTCAAGCTCAGTCGCGGCTTGATTTCAGTCCCGGTGTGACTGTCGGTGAATGTTTGTGTTTGTGTGTGTGCGTGTTGTGGGTACTTTAAATTCCACCACAACGCTACGATCGCAATGGATCGTCGTTTCAAATCGCACCGACACGAACGCCTAATGCCGTCGCTACGCTTCCCTATAAAGTCTGAATCATCTCCACACTCAAATCATTCTACAGCCGGAAACTCTCTAATCTTTTAAGCTTCACCCCGTGCGCTCCCCGTGCGCCACATCGTTTCCACTCATTAATTCTTCAATTCTTCGGTGCTGCTTAAGGGGGTAAGAAAAAAGCTACGCAGCCGAAAGAATCTTCTTCTCCCAGCGGTGTCTTTCCCAGCGCCCATCTTCTGACACGCCAATTTCCACATTCCAAGCCACCAGCACCACCACCACCAGTCACCACGGCAGAAGTGGCAAGAGAGTGTCTTATCATTTGACGAGTTAAATCATGGCCCTGTCTGCCTTGCAGCGTGTGTGTGCGAGTGGATGCGTCGGGGTTCCCACTACCTTTCCCTCAAAGATACATCACCAACACCCTTTTCCCTTACTTAAATACCGACAGCAGCAACAGCAGCAAATGTTTCGTGATAATTCTGCATTCCAACCGAACGCCATCGGTGAACGTTTCGTGTTTTTTTTTTTCAGTCAGTTCCTTTCCCGATGCTTCAAGACGTCCACATTCCGATGGTGGATTGTGGGCACTGGTGGAAGGGTAAGGATCCTTCTGCTGCCGCCACACGCTACATCGACATCAGCGAGCAATGACAATGTTGCAACCCGCCGGTGCCTCCCGGGCACAACAACCCGGCCCGGCTGCATTGCAAACCGGCACACTGCTGGAGGACTTGTGGGGGGGACGAACAACGAAAAAAAAGACCAAAACCGGCGCCTAAAAAGGCGCGTTCAGACGCAATCCGTTTTCGATTCGCTAGCGCTAGACATGCGCCCACCCTTGGGAATGTGGATTAAAACGGGACCCCCGGTGACCGTACACGTGAATCTTATGGGTGACGTGATTACTGGGTAGTTTGAAAGAAAGGAGTTAGGCCGACGTTTCGGGGGATTGGAGGCTTTGGAGTATTAGGAGCAGGGTTTGTGATATCAAATTGAAACTAGTACCTCTTTATCGAATTTAAGTCAATTTATTTATCGATATATCTAAAGTATCATGTTTTTAGGGCTTATTTGCAGTGATCTAAATAATATTGGTGTTTTTATTACTTTTTACTAAATCATGAAATTAAAGTGTTCGAAAAAAAAATAAAGTACAATAGACATAATTAAATGCGCCATTTTAATCATGCATTGTACAACCTTTTGTTTTTGTATCAATATTAACTGTTAAATTATATTTTTTTTTTGCTGATTACGAACCATACTCATAAAAGCATTAGACGGAGTAGCTAAGATTCTAGAATTTATTTGAAATATTATTACTAAATATTCGAAATATTATTACTAATTATATTTTAACTATCTTTTCATATTAATTTTTCAAAACAGAGATACAAAATATGGATGAATTCAGAATAATCTTGTCTTTTTCAAGGTAATTTTCTTTTTGCGAAGAGATCAAGCTCTAAGGATTCTTACGCGTTTTTTTGTGAACAAGATAATTCAAACTTAAAACATTCAAACTAATCATAAAAACCAAAAAGGTTCATATAAAAATAGAATTGCCTATAGAACAACACAGCGATATTATTAAGTATAGAAAGCATTAGAAAATAACTGTTAAAAAAGAAGCATAAAATTAAACAAGTTTACCCTTTGCCCGATAACAAAGACTCTGCAACAAAACACCATAATAAGCCCGTTTTTTTAATTAGTTTTCATAGTCATTGTTAGCTTTATTACACTTTGAATTATCCTGCCTCGTAAAGTAAACATCAACTTAACAAGCTGCAGCATCAGCAGCATCCAAAACATCAGTCAGGCCACAGCACCCCACAAATCACCCTCAACGGATCGGATACGATTACGATCAATGTCGTCGTCGCTGGCAAAAAGCAGCTGCCGTCTTCCGCATGCCAATGCGCAGGAAAGCTACAATGTTCCAACACCCCATCACCCAATCGACTATGGTGGGGGAGGGTGGAGGAGGTACCCCAATCCCGACACATTCCTTGCACCACCTGGCCCCTTCGCACCTCTTCCTACCATCCCTCCCCCCTCCCTCCCTTGCCCATTCTTTGTACACTGTTAATGATATGAAATTTAATAAGGACTCAGCAAGGGGGCAACCCTCGCCGTGCGCATGGAAATACGCTGGCCGCAGTGGTCCAAACCCGAAAGGGTCTGGCAGCTCCGTTCCGAGGACGTTTCCTTTCCACCCTTTCCGTGTCGCAGAAGAAAACGAGTGTCGGAGGTCTGGAGGAAAAAGGGGTGAGGTTGTAATAAAAATACCACACCATAGCGATGGTTCGGCGATGGAAAACGGCCCGCGATGGTGGAAAGGGCAGGACGGGTGTTATATGTGTTTATCCGATTCTGCTACCGGTCCATCATAAAACCGCGTCGCTCGCGTCCCTGCCACTTCGGCTACTCCCCCACCGTAATGGGTGAAAAGGTTTTGGGTGAAAGAACCGTTCGGGAACGAGCAAGTAGGGGTTGGCGGTTGTTTTTTTTCGTTACTGTTGGCTCGTGTGATTATGAGCCTCTCGAACCCGAACAAGGAATTATATCCCCATGGCCACCCGATCTTCGGACCGTCCGGACCGTCGCTTGGGCAGCGGCTCCAGACCAGCGAAACGCAACAGGGCCACGATCATGTTGCAACATTGTCGTTAAAAGCAGCATAAAAACTGCATCCGATCGACACGATCGATGCGAGGAGACACTTAAAAATATCGCTGTAATAATAAAACAATTTTTTCCTTTCCTTCCACGCCATACATCAGCGGTGTACTGGCCGGCCTCTCCCGCTTTTCCTGATCCCGAGCACGGGAGAACATCACCATCGTTTCCAGTAACCTTTTTTTTTGTTTTGTAGGTCGTAAGCTCACTTTATGGGCAGATCATCATTCACGCCAACCCGGGGTCAATAACACCCCAGTACCCCGCATGCGATGCGAATGGGTTTTGGAATGTTGGCCCTTTTATTGCTCGTTTAGAGCGCGATGCAAAACCGAACCGCATTTACGGTGCGCGATAACAGAGCGCTTGCCCATGTGTCCTTCTAAAGTGCACACCTTGTACACCTTCTCTTGCTTGCAAAACGATTTTTGTTTTTTTTTAATGTTTTTTTCGCTCCCATCCCTCCATTCCATTAGCATTGCAGCAGTTCGCTTAAGTGCACAAAATTAATTTCCTTTTGTCGCCCGCCCCGATTAGTCGGCCCGGCTCTGTTTGCTTTCTATTGGCCGATGGTTGATGTGTGTGTGTGTATCTCCTTAACTTTGTTTTTCCGTGACGATAATTATACACAGTGCTAAAGGTAAATGAATTGTCTCCCTCCCCGAAAAAAAACAACAACGCCACTCGCCCGGATTTGACCGGCGTGGTGCACACAGGCCAAGCTTTCTACTACTACCGCGTGACCTTAAACCGAAACCGGAGACGCGCGGAAAACTTTCCTTGCGCAGTTTAATTCGACCATCACCATCCCGGCTGTTGTTGTCATCGGGCAACATCATCATCATCACCACCATCATCGCACGGCCCAGACTCTCCTGCATCAGCACCGGAGACCTAGCTGTGAAGGTTGCTGTGAGGTGTGTGCGTCTTTTTTATTATTTAGCTTTTCGTTTGTCCATGGCACAGAGAGTTAAATCCTCTTCGCGTCTTCCCGGCGATAAAAGACATAAAAGAAATAAATGATGTTTTCGTCTCCGCGTTCGTCTGGCGCGCAAGACAATGTCCTCCGGATCGGATCGGAAAGATGATGACCATGTCCGGGTGTCCGTCAATTGGTTAGGCTCTTTCGCGCCCGCTGCTCACGCCTGGAATTTGTTTGCCTTTTGTGCCATCACACATCTCCACCACTGCCAGCTAACCTTATCTTGCCCACCGACGCAGGAAGACCGAGCCGGCCCCAGCGGGCTCACGATGGAATGCCGGCGCACAGACACCGTCGTCGTCGTCGTCGTCATCGTTGGCGTTGGATTCCACCGGCCGGATTTGCCGTGATGACCTCGAACCCTTTTGCGGTCGAGGCCAAATGGGGGGATGATTACCGAGGGCCGAAAGTTTTAGAGCGAGTGCCTTCTGCTGGCTGCATCGATGCCTGCGGGCAATGGTTTTGTAGCACGGAACAGTTACCTAGCGTATGTGTGTATGTGTGTGTATGCTTTTTTAGTTACGTTTCATTTTGTCTGCACCACCTCGTACAGTGTCAATCATGCGCATGAAGAAGGTCACACGGACATTATATGTGTGCGGAGTTTCTAATCGTTCCTTTGATCGGGTGTAATCATTCAGCTGAAAAGGAAAAAATAACCTTAAGAGAATACTGTCATGGGATGTCATGGTGCTGGAATAAAGTGCAGGTGGTATGGAAATACAAAATTTAATGTTAAAAAGTAACTATGCCGATTATAAATATTCCAGGAAATCAAAAATTAACTTATTCGTTGTTTTAATTCCATTTTAATCATTATTTGAAAAGGTTTCTGGGCCCCCCACTGTATCTAACTTGAATAATTAATTGGAATACTAAATTCTCTTGTTCTTTCCAAGCCCATTATGCTAATTTTTTTTTTTCAATTAATAACACATGTCAAAAGTTTAATTTTCAAATAATTTGCTTTCCATCTTCAAATAATTTACCTACAATTTATTGTTTTTAATTGAAAGCATTTACTAAAAGCATTTATAGATCGTTTGAAACAAATAAATGTTAATGCTTTATCTTAATACACTTCGATATACTGTGACTAGGTTTAAATTTCTGTCCAATTGAAGAAGTAATAAAAAACGAAATGCTAGAAAATACCCCCTAAACATTATCGTAGTAAGTTAACTCTTTGTGTTTATTTATATGTTTAGCTTTATTTACTTATTCATATAAATATGTTAGAATGCTTATAAATTTACATTTATATAGGTGGCGGATATTCCCATTCCCGTGAGGCGGATTACATTAAAAAAATGCTTCCGAACAATGCTTTATCTCCCTGAAAAAGTCTATGCCTGAACAAAACTACAACTCAATGAACATGTCTATATAATCCTCGAAAACTCTGTATTATTATTGTTATTATTATTATCACAACGGTTATTGTGCCAAAGAAGAAGAAAAAGCTAATTATTATAATTTTGCTTGTTATATTTTTTCTTATTATTTTGTTATAATTATTGTTATTTAAAAAAAACAATACCGGTTAAATAAAAGAAGCTATAAAAAGACATAGATCTTGGAAAATACACAACCTTTCAAGTGGTAGAAGGCCATTTCAGTAAACTGTCTGATATGGGCTCAAGTATCTGTTACACCAAGTACTCTGCACACAGGACTGCCTCTCCTAATATGTGTAACACAATTAATCATAAATATGTTAGCCAACAAGTTAGCCAGGCGCTGACTGGCTGCACTCCTAAACGAAACGTCCAACAACATCCGTCGTAGAATGAGCACAAATATTTACACGTGCAATAGGAATCATTCACTCGCGTCGTATTCATTTCCATACGGGGAGCAAACAAAAACAAACTCGGAAACTCACTCGCCAGCAAAACAGCCGCTCGCCGGCTCCTCATACTTTGCCGTAAGCGAAATAAAAACGCGGTTGCGAGCCAAAACAATGCACTACATTCCTTGCAATGGCGCAACAACACCGAACCGGCCAGGAAATCGGTTGTGCGCAAAAATCGTTTACCTTGGAATCCGGTATGGAATCTCAAAACTCTCCTCCGTATCGGGTGGTAGGAGAGCGGGGAGAGGGGAGGAAACCGCTGAACCGATGGAGAAAAATGCACAAACCAAAACCGAAGGAATCGATACGATCGGATTCGGCATCAAAAATTCGCCATTTGCTGAACGAGCGGGAACGAGCGTGCGGACAACAAGGGAAAGGAACCATCTCCCGCAGGAACGGAACAAGAACGTGGCTCACACACACACACAAGCACACACACACGCACAGACTGTATGCACATCGTACCCCAGCAACGGCAGTGGATGGAGATGTCGAACGACGTGCTCCATCGCGCGATTGCCCCGAGATGTTGCTGCTGATCAAATAAAACAGGAATAAAAATCCTTTCCCCCACTCGTTACACCCGCTCTAAATGGGAGACATGGAGGACGGGGAAACCTTCGGTTGTAGCCACAGGAAAAGCGATAAAATTCCAGCGAACGCAATTTCCTACCCATAGATTCCATCGCTGCTGGAAGGCTCGTCGCTCGGACGTTCCAAACCGCTTCGTGATAATCGAAGGAAAGGAAATCCCTTCGACGACGACCTACACACACACACACACAGACACAGGAGTGGGGGAAGAGAGTGAGGAACCCATTCCAGGGGATCGGATCGCGCAAATACGCAGCCCGGTTTTGTCGTTCGTCGTTCAACAAGGGCACGCCAGAAAGGGAGGACGAAGCGGATGGGGGCTCGATCGAGCGAGAAACTCGGATGCGAATCATAGTGCAAAGAGAAAAGAGCCAAAGCACACACACACACAAATACAGGCGGACAGAAAGCGATTTACACAGCCTCCAAAACAACCAAAACTCCGGAGCGCAGCTGCTGCTGCTGCTGCGAAAGCGCGCCACAGATCCCCTGCCGAGGATCGAGATTCAGGAAACATAACCCAACATAAACACGGCTTGGCGACTACGGGCCCAACAAAAAAAAAACGAGGTAAGGTAGGCAGGGTCCCGGCGAAAAAGCCACAGAGTGAAGCGATTGATCCGAGCACCCGGGTGCCCAGGGTGGGCAGGGTGGGCAAGGTGGATCATCATCCAAAAGCGCTCGGCAAGAAGAGAAACACAAAAACTGCGCCACGATTCGATCGAAAAATGTAACCGAATGGAGAGCGCGAACAACAAGGAATGACGAAAATATACAAAAACGCACACCGATGTATGTGTGTGTGTGCGTGCGTGTACGTGTCCATCGAGTGAGCAAACCTGGTGGTGGTGGTTGGTGGTTGGCTACGGAACGCAAACACGAAGGAATGTGCCGTGCCAGAGGGAAGAGAAGGGCCAAAAGAAAGCTATCCTAAAGAATGTGCCACCACCTGGAATGGAGGCTCGGGAAAGGAGCTGGAGTGGCTGGGGAGGCTAGGGAAGGACGGAGGAGGCTCCGCTCCGGGGCAAGCGCAGACGTGCACGGCCAAGGTGATAAGGATGAGAGGTGAACATCTGCAACTGGGGGCAGATAAAATCCGCCAAGTATTTTGCTGAACAATTGGGAAGAAAAACCATGATGCCAGGTTCTTGTACGCTTGAACCTTTCTTTTTTACGTTAATTAAATGTTAGCGTGTAATTTTAAACTAAAGTGGTAACATTTTTCAACTAAACTGTTGAAAGGATCCGCTTTTTTTAAAACAACGCTTCTTGTATTTAAACTACTCTGCCTGTCGCTACGGAATCATCCCCTAACCATCCTTAACGCCGCTTGAAGTATTAAACCACTCGATTATAAACCAACTCCACTGGAGGCAAAAAACCGGTTTGCACGATCTTGCCAACGCTCGAAAGCGGTGCGATTTTTCCTCGCTGGCGATCGTTTTCGTAAGTCGTTGTGAGGGTTTTTGACGTTTCGAGCTAGGGTTTGTGAGGGTTCAAGATGGCCGTCAAAAATCGATTGTGTTGGTGGACAAAATTAAATGGTCAAAAAGTAAATACACTCCATCACTCTTGCATCTCCTCCTCATTGACCCCACGGGGTCCTACAACATTTCATGTGTGTGCCAATGTGTGCGCTCCGTCGTCTCACTTGCTCGTACCATGTTACGCTATCGCATCAGCTGATCCCGGTGGTGGACTTTTATATACAGTCTTCATTTGCCGGTGATCTTGCCGCTGAGGGAATCGAGGAAAGCCGGTATTGAACTTTTAACGGAGCTCTTATTAATGTATTTATTCCATGCCGGTTCTGACGGGGCCATTCGCGTGCCATGCCGATTGATGGTTACTAAGCTATATCGGTACAATTGCTCTGATCTCGAAGCCATTACAAATGTCTCTCCTTCTCTTTCCAACTCTTTTTTCTTTCTATTTCTCTCCCTTTCGCTTGCCTGCTCTGCTGTCTTTTTGGCTCGCTCGCCGTTTGTGTGTGTGTTTTGTTTCTTCACCTTTCTCGCTCCAACGGAACGCTCGAATCGAGTCGATTCCCTTTGCCGTTGGTCACGTTTGCTGCGAGCACAATAGAGTAGCACAGGAGGCATCATGGAGTTGTGCACTCACAGGCAGTATCACAAAAAATCTGAAGAATGTGTTTTGGTTTACTATTTCCAATGGAATGATTCTACATGAAGAAGAGCTACCTGCAATTAAAATGTTAAAAATATTGTTTGTTTGGGGTTTTGTATTCTTAGAGTACATCGTGCGGTCTGTTTTTAAATAAAACGTAACCGTAATAGGTTTTTTAAATAATTCTTCGAATACAATTTGAACGCTCACTTAAATTCTAAGCACGTATTCTTACACGTACAATTTATCTGGAAAATAATGCATTAATGCTTTAATAATGTAACAGACACGACTTTGTGCACAGAAGAATTTCGAAATAGCATTCCGTATAGCTACCAATTTTACCTGGCGTCTCCACACAGAACAAATTTTCGTTTAACATGTATTTCATATAAACCTCAATTTTTTAACTATTTTGGAACAAAGCTCGAAATTCTTTAATCCTCTACTGCCCGAAAGCCTTAAAAAATCTAAACATCGCCACGAAATGTACTAAAACCACTGGCGAAATGCTGTCCATGGCCTTTCTAAACCGCATCCCCCCCAAAGGCAACTGTAGCGATGCTTTTGCTCCACAGGACGGTACCCAAGAGTGCAATTTCCCTCCGTAGTCTGAGCTGCTGTTTTTTTTTTCTTGCAGCCACAGCTTTACATTTCGCCCGACCGATTTGTGAGTGTGTGATTGTTTTTTTTTTTTTTTTTCATTCGCTCATTCATTCCATGCCCCAGCCACTGCCACCCTTCCACGTGCAATCTAAACCAGCGGGGCTCTTTAAATGGCTACGTCGAACGTTCCAAATCAGCCCGAAATGGCTCTGTGTGTATGGGCGCAGGATTTGGAGGCTTCGCATAGCCACCGCAAAACATGGGCCACACATGGGGGGGGGGGGAGGAGGTAGGTGAAAAAATGTTACGAGAAGCTTTTGCTATCTAAAACGAAGCGAACAGAGAAGGGCGGCCGCGTGCGGGAGCATTCGATCAAATCGAAGTCCACAAAACCCCTGCCCCGCAGCTCTCTTGCCACCCGTTCACCAAGATGCCTTCCGCGACATTACGGTGGGGTCACGCGGTAAGAAAGATCCAGCAAGAGCCACGGAGGGAGTGAGCGAGCGAGAGAGAGAGACACTCTGACTGATGGCCATGGGACGGTCAGGCGTGTGAAGAGGGCAGGAAGAGGAGGCCTGCAGCGAAGTTCAAACCGCTGAGGTTGCATGCCAAGCATCCCACCAATACACGGACGGGCCGGACCGGTAACCGTGGTCGCAGGTAAAACGCGAGCCCCGGTCCACGATCGCTCCGAAGATCATGTCGCGCGCGCTGCCGAAGGTGAAAGAAAAGCGAAGCTGGCAAAAGAAAATAGACAGAAAATAGTTAGATGCTTGTGAAACAGCGCCCGACCTGGGCAGAAGGAGGCTGCAAGGAGAACGTGCTAGAGATGAGGGTGAGGAGAAATATACGGCGTGCGGGAGGTGGAATGGACCCGATGGAACGGGCGGTTGATGGGAGATGTGACCGGTGAGAGCGAGCGAGAAACACGAGCGAAAGATCGGGCCGGGAGCTAAACAGAGCGAGATATAGAGAGAGAGGAAGAGTGAGAGAGAGAAAGAAAGAAGTAGAGTCAGAGAGAGAGAGAGAGATAAAAAGAGCGAAAGAGAGATGGAAACCCCTACCGGGCAAGCGGAGAACTGATCGATGGAATATGGTGCAGGCGGTGTAGCGAGCAGCGGGGTTGCGGCAGGCCAACATTCCAGGCAGGGCAGGGCGGTGTGCAGCATAAAAGGAAGGAAAGAGAAGCCGGCCCAACCACCGTGCGGCAAACGGAGAAGCTGCTACGCCGCTGTGTGTTTATTGCTGTAAGATTCAGCATACATTTTTCAGCGGTTGGCACGCACACCAGCGCACGAGAAACCAGTCTCGGAAACCACGCGATCATCAACAGCACGGCAGCGGATTCCAAAACGTGCGTACCAAAGCAAACCGAGCGACAATTACACACGGAAATGTAGCACCACGCAATGGGAAGGAATGCGCGATGAATACTTAATAATTGTAATGTTTCGAAAAGTTTTTCTTTAACATTCATTTTTCAACAAAACTGAACAAAACTTTAATTAAATAATTTTTCAACAACCACACCAAACCACATCGACTGTAGAATAAAGCGCGTTACGCACTGTAATACCTCACAACTATACAAGGCTTCTACCCCGCGTGCAGCTGCCTGCCGCACGCTGCCCGACGCTACACCAATGGCAACGATACCCCATGGCAGCCATCGTTGGTGTGTGAGTGTGTGTGCGGGCGCATTCCAGCGCAATGGCGACGGACACGCAACAAGATGGCTTGTGGAAGGGGCAGCGGGTGCAGGTAGGGAGATAAAGGAATGGTGGCAGCCGTCGTCGTCGTCGTCGTTGGCTGTTCGGACCCTAACGAAAATATTTCCAGCGCGAACACTTTCAATCTGCTGGAGAAACTCGACCGCAAAGGTTTTCCGCTGCGTGAGCTCAAACCGAGAGACCGTTCGCTGCGTGCTTACCCCTTTTTTGCGCCCCCTTGGAGTGCCTGTGTGTGGGTGTGAGTGTGTGTGTGTGTGTGTGTATACATTCAAGAAGTGGGAGCAAGTGAGACACGCTACTATAGCTAGAAACACGTACAAGTGAGACCAAAAATTGAGCCGCAGTAGTAGCATCAGCAGTAGCAGCAGCAGCAGTAGAAATAATATTACCGACAGTGAACAATCGATCGAGCACGTTTACTCGAACGCGTTGTCGCGTTGTTTTCTGAAGCGATTAGCTATTCGCAATTCAATTTTCGCTAAATAATCTCCCCGCGCCGAGTGGCTTAAAAGTGGCTGGGTGAGTGTAGTGACGGTTTGGTGCCGTGACCAGGAAACGCCTAAGCGAAAGCAACCAAACGAAGCGATCTTTGTACAATATAAGTTCGGCAAGTGATTTTACACGCATTTCTCGAGCTGTATTTCGTGTATTGCATTCGAGTGAAGCATACAGGCAAACAAAAACCATCAACCAAACACATCAAGTGAGCAAAGGGTGTGCAAAAGGAACGGCCCATAACAGATACTCATAATAGCAAAAGGGCATCGCTACGGCCGAGCGGGCTTGCCACATGCTGTGCTGTGCCTTCATTTCTGTTAACATTCCTGACGCTTTGCAGACGCGTGTACGCCGTGGGTGTTGAATAGTGCATGTGCGCGTCGTGTGAGAGAGGTTCTCTGATTTTTTTTTTTTTTTGCCTTCCCGAACCCTCGGCTGCCTGTGTTGCATCTTCGCTTGAACAGCGAAGGGCAGAAAAAGAGAAAAAAACCGACAACAACTGCCTGCAGTTGCAGCAAGTGCCCCCGTTTCATCGGCAGGATCGATCGGCTGTAGTGTGTGTGTGTGTATGTGTGTTTGTGTGAGGGTAAAGTCGGGAAGAATTCCATTCGCTGGCCCAACGGAGTCCCGGTTCCCATCTGGTCCGGCCGAGACCGGGTGTGCTGTGCCGTCCTCTATGCAAGGAGTGCAAGTCGAAAACATCGCCTCGAAAAAAAACAACACCAACCAACGGTAAAACGATCGTGCGAAACAGTGTGTTTTAGAGTGTAACAGTGTGTACTATGTGTATGGTTTTTGTGGTAGGAAAACAGAAAAATACCGACGTCCACGTAAATCAACCAGGGCAGTGAAAAGTTCAAACAAACCAACCCATCAAATCGTTTCTTAATTTCAAGTTTTGTTGTGCTTTTGTCCTAACTTCGATCCGATCCGTGATCGTGTTGTGCGATCGAATAAAACGTGTCTGTGGGGTTCAGTGTGTATGTTTGCGTTTGCGAGGGTCTGTGTGCGCGAGGGGGTTCAACAGTGCAAAAAGTGTGCCGAATGCGGTCCAGTGTCATAATCGAAATCGGATATCCTGGGTTGCAATAGCGAGTGAATCCATTTGGGGAGTGAGCAGATAATCGAAATATTCGAAAGCGGTGTCGTCAATAAATCTACAAAGTGCTCGTCTTGATTCAACAAGTTTTATCCAAACCTCAAACTAAACCGGCATCTGCTTGGCAGAAAGAGAGAGAGAGAGAGAGCGAGAAAGAGAAAGGTTTTTGGTTTTTTGCTACCTTCTGCAAGTCGCAACAAACCAGAATACAGACATAGCATCCTTCAAACCGAGCTCTCCGAGAATCGACCGACACATCTTCTATTGGATTGGTTTCTTTACGTGTGTCATCTTTATCCAGCATCAATGGTGAGTAGCCGAAACACCTTTTAACAACCTCGACAAACCGCTTTCGACATCCAAGATGATATGAGGGGGGAGGGTAGATTCGTAGCCATAAAACCGATATCACCAACTAAACATAGCCCTCCCCCAAAATGGCTCTCGTAACATGGCACGGGAGAAATCTACATCACGAGCAAAACCTTTAACATTCATGCCTTTTTTCTGCTGTTGTTGTTGCTGTTCGACCCCGAAAGTGATATCAAACGCGGAGGAAAATAACCTCACCATACCCAAAATAAGAAAACCGGTAAAAAAATAACCACATTCCACAAGCCGAGAGTCGTTCGAAAAAGGCAAACCCAACCGCGGGGAGAGGGCGCAATGCCGCAACCAGAAAACAAAAGGCAAGCGAGCGAGCGAACAGCGAACAACCACTTGGCGCATCGGTTTCGGGTGTGATTCACGGCCCATGCCTGCCACGCTGCTGCCCTCTTACACGTACACACATGGGGGTTGGTTTTTTTTGTTGAAACAAAGCCGAAACACGCCGATGACGTTACAGCCGTTCGTAGTCAGCGTTCGAACAGCGCGTCACGGTAGTGATGGGCGCGAGCGCACGCTCGCTCGCGTCTCTGTGTCTGTGTGTGCATTTAGTGTGCAGCGAATCGAAACAGAGCCACATTTTTGACATTTTTTGCGGCTGACTCAGCACACACGACTCCGACAGCCGGCTGACGCTGATGACTGTGTTTGTGAGTGATCGTGTCCAACTCAATTCATGCTAACGATAACCATAGGAAATAGCTCCACGAGTCTACTGATAGAGCAAAATAAAGGCAATTGGTTGGGTAGATGATGCGCTGGATCAAACATTAGACACAGCGAGCATTCGTTTGCAGCAGGTCGTTACGTTACGAAATCACCATCAACATCTACGTCATTCCACGTAACAGTGATAAAATCGTTAATTTTATTATTCAAAACTCAATAAACAGGCTCTCCCGACCAGTCCCGCTCGGCTTGACCTCCGTTGAGACCTCGGAGGCACATTCTGCCAGCACTGGTTTCCGCTATCACGAACTGTCTAGAAATCGCAAGTGAATCACTATCCCCACAGCTGCACACAGGCAAAACTGTTGGCCAATAATAAGTGTAAAGTTTCCACAATGTCTGCAGCGTACTCATCGACCACCGTGGTGGGGGTTTGTTGGGAAGCCAAACAGGGAAGCGTAACCTCGGTGCTCAACCTCAACCGCCTCTGTCTGCCGGAGGACTCGGTGCAATTAGCATATTTGCTCATCCCATATATCCACCGGTCCAGCCCGTCTGGCCAATAAGCCAGAGCCAGAAGGTCTAGCGCTAGGCGTGAGCGTTGCGGTGCGTCATGCGAAAAAGGTTCGAAATAGAAATGAACAGCACAACTGCCGCGTTTGCCTATACCACGGTCAGCTTCAGTCTTCAGTGATCCACTTAATCGGTCAGCTTATTATCGAATCAACGGAACAATTCGAATGGTGCAATTTGCTCACAGCACGTTGTCTGGGGGTGTGATGCTCTCCCCGAAAATATTGCAGCACTTGGCTTCCACTCCATCCATCTAATTATGCTTTCTGCTACAATCGGCAACAATTCGCTCGTCTGTTTCTTTTTCGGTTTAAAATTTCGCTCTCTACGCGAAGAATCACCTGGGTCCGTTCTACGAAAAAAATGGGCCTACTGCAAGCACACTCAAGAACTCGGTTGAGTGTATACAGTTTCATACAGGCTTACGTAAGTCGACTACTTCGGGAACTAGAACCGGGGCCGCCGTTCCGGTTTGGTGGAGAATGTGATTCACGCTCGAAGCATTCACAAGTACGGTATGCCGGTTTACAGCTCATATGTTCCTATGACCTCATAGCTTGCCGGGTGTGCCTCACTAAGAAGGAGGAAACAGTACCTTGCAATTCTTGGTCATAATTTTGGGCGTATCAAAAATCCGTTTTAACTGGAGTTATTGGACACGATGGACGAAACTCCAAACCGAAGATGCGGCATTTTGGAAGAGAAATCTAATGCAGACATTCAGATATTCATTTCATCATGACGAAACTGTAAACTTGACTTCAAGTTTAGTTTCATGCAAATGAAACGCACGCGCTAGCCATAACATCGCTCTGACCGCTGGCTTGCGTTGCTTCGAATGTCCACGAGGTCGTCATGCAACGCCTCGCCAAACGTGCAGGGGCACGCAAAACAAGCCACCACAACGCCGTGGCTGTAGTTTCGACAGCGGTGGTGCTACCAGGCTGGCAAGCATGGTTGATCGAGAGGAAAAATTATCTAGAAAAGGAAAATCACCCAATCCAGTGGCAGTGTTAGCAGCCAAACAAGACCGTTCGGTTGTGTTGGTCCAGGGAAGCAAAACTGGATATCTCGCGCCAGTCGCGCGCTCTCTCGCCATCCAATTTCGAAGCGATGGAAAGAAAGACACACACACACAACACAAAAAACCAGCCGGACTGGTTCGTTCGCTTCATTCCGTTCCGTAGTACGCGGTTTGGCCGGAGGAGAAGGAGGATCTGTGGGTGAGTTGGTGGTTTTGATCGCAGCATAACCACACCACCCCAAACCTTATGTGCGACCACAATGGAAGCTTTTTTTTTTTGTTTTGTTTGTTGGCAGATTGGCGGGGTGGGTTTTGGTGGAGACGAAAGGAAGCAGCAAAAAAAACCGGTCAGGTGATTCGGGTGGGAGCGGGCACATGGTCCACCCGGAGAAGGACGGACGGTTTCATGCGCGGTAAATTCGATTCCGCGTTTGCAGCGCATTCGTGCCTTTCCCTATCCCTGCCAGCGCTGGTCTCTCTGTGCGGCTTCACTACAAAACTACGCTCGAGCTCCACTCCATGTTCCAGCATCATGCGCTCGGTCGCTTGCGAGCGATCGAGGAACGCCACGGCTGTGTTGGTATGCTGCTGGATGCTGCCCATCGCTTGCCGGTAGCGAAAGCGTGAGCACATGCGCTGGCTGCTCTCGCTCGCTCGCTCACACGCACGCTCGTTTTGCGTCTTGTGCGCGACTCCCCTGGTATGCTTGGTATGGAGGAATTCCAATGTCACATAATTCGTTCGATTCGCTGCTGCTGCTGCTGCTATTGCCAGTCGTTTCGCTCCCTTTCGCTTTGCCAAGCGGGTTTGAACCGGTGCGCGAGAGCGGATAGTACTCTGCAGCTGTGGAGGACCGTTTGCTTGACATTTAAGCGTACGTACCCAAAAGAGCCGCGATCTCGTTCCTTCGGTGGACACCTCAAAAAGCCTCATTTTCATCCTATACCGGGCCTGAAGGTGTCACAACAAAGTCATCAACAAGCCTGATCCAGTGCCTTATGCAACTGGTCAGCGTTAAACTAATCCCATCTTTACGATGCCATTTCTATCACAATTCGTTTCCCGGGCTGCTCATTGCAGTAGCAGCGCTACGGCCACCAGCAGCAGCAACTATTGCCATGCATCCATCGTAAAATGTCCACCCCAGGTCCGTGCTCCATGACCTCTCCCTTACCTACCGGGTCGGCCAGTCGACGGTGCCTGTGAACGTGCAGGCACTCGTCGCCGCCGTTGCCGATGGTTTCGTAATCGAACCTCGTGCGCTGCAGTTTATCTGCAGTTGCACACAAAACACCTCCAAGCCGCTCCAGGGTGCAAAATGGAAAAAGCAGGGTACTGCCAAAGGGTTGATGCATTAGCATAAACTCGTACACAGAAATTGTGGCGAATTTTTGTTGTTGCCACACCGCGCCGCACGAAACTAAGCACGCCGCAAACTAGCCGCTAGCTTGTATGGACAAACGATAGAAAATGACCAGGCAATGCAACAACAACAACAAAACTCTAGTCACATCGAAAAGAAAGCGTCCAGCTATGGGCGCTTTGGTGTGGCGCTCAAAAAATTCCCTTCCTCCCGTGTGACACCGTTTCTGGGGTTGAGCAGCGCTGTGACGTCAAACTGCAAATCGAAAGGTGGCAGCAATCTTTACAGCCTAGTTTATTTGTTTCTTTTTTGCAACATTCCGTGCGGTTGCTGATTAAATTGTTTATTTATTTACCCTTTTTATGAGTATTTCTGTGTGTGTGTGTGTCTGTGTGTTCGTGATTAGGACTATAAATGGATTTCATGCAAACAAATACGCAGTGATCTTCTTGCTCACAATCACTTTGTTGTTTGTCTACGATAAGACTTTAAGAGGGGTGAAACAGCGTGTTGGGCTACGCGATGACTATGCCGGTTGCCGGCTACTGCCTGTCTCTCGAGGTCGCAAGCCAGCGCAATTGCAACCATTTCGTCACCCGAGTTCCGATGATTGGCACAATCAGGAAATTGTAAAAACGCCATCCCGTGAGTGGCACAGTGTTATCGGTGGAATTTACGATACATTCTTAACCCTGCCGTTGGTGACACTTTATTGCAGTACGCTTGCTCAGTGGCATCGCACGATCAGCTCGCCTGAAGTGACAGCAAAATGGAACGCAACCCACTCCAGGAAGCACTAGAACGATCTAGGAAGCTCCTCGCTGATAATTGTGGCTATCAATCATGCCATCGTGATCTAACATAGCTTGAGATGGGAAGGGGAGAAGATCGTTTCACTTCCCAAAAGCCGCCGTTGCCGTGTTTTCTTGAGAAGCTGCCGCTGCGCTTTCTCAGAAGCTTTTCGGGACGTCCGAAAACGTGATGCGCTCGATTAATGAGCGTGCGGTTCCGAACGATTCCGATAATTGTTTGACACTAATTCATTCCGATTCGAAAATTACCACCATTTAAATCGTCATTAGACGGAGATGGTTACGGAGGCCGCATTCCTTCCGAGCTACCAAACCTGCCCCTGGAGCGATGGTCCCTGTTTTACCCTGGCTGGCTCCGCTGGATGAGTTTCCCGTGCGTTTGATGGCTTCTGGAAGTTGCCCTGTGCTGGGGGTTTGGTGTCGCCCGAAGGGGAAATAAAACACTTCTCCTTGTAGGCTTGGCTTTAAAGCAAAAAAAAACCCTCTAACTCTTCTCTAATGCACACAACACAAGCAATAATAAATAAAGAGAAGAAAACACAAACACGAAACGATCGTTCTAAGCAGCATGTTCTCCAGAGACACGAAAAATGAATGGAAAAGAATCCAGGCAGCAGTCGTCAGCCCGGAAACTGTCAGAATATTTTTCAAAACCTCCCATTTTCTACTCTTCCACACTTCCTCTGCTTGCCCGTCTTGTTTGGCCAACGTGCCCCGATGCACAACACGCAACTTGTTCGCATTCCGGTGGTGCTCGTGGTGGTGGTGAAATTAATAAAATTTACCCCTTACCTTTTCTCGGTTGTTTCTCGTGCTGCTGCTCATTCTAAATTTCCCACCTTACTCGAATCGCTCGGGTCATCTTTCCCCGGGGGGATGGTTGCGTTTTTTGGGGTGTGCATTTTTTGTTTCTTCTTTTGAATGATAACACCCGAAGCACCGATCGCAAGGACCCCTAGAATTAACCAGAAGTCCGGTAACCAGAATCGACGGTGGAAGCGAAATGAATAATGAACCACCAAAGCTTCATTTTTTTTTTCTTCATCTGTTCATGCCCAGCAGCAGTGACAGTGACCACAGCAGGCTTCCCAAAAACAAAAAAAAAAGCAGCTGAGGAGTTGAACAGCAGTAGCAAGAAGAGAACCAACTAGCAGCAGATGAACAAAAAAACGCTACACAACTTAGTCGAACGGTAGAAAAACGCTGCTTGCAATCTGAATGTTGCTCGGAGGGAGGGAACGCAATAAAACGAACCAGTGGCTTCCTGTGGATGGCCTGAAGGATTCGCCGCAACCGCAAGCCCTGACAGGGTGTGGAACTTTGAGCCAACGTTTGAACGACGGTGCTTCGTTATCTTTCACCCGTTCATTATATGTTTTTTTTTGCTACCCTCTTGCTCGGTTCGGTCCGGTTCGTCGTCTGATGCTTTGTTTTTGGTGAGATCTCAGCACGTCAAATCGTTTGTTTCGCCCTCAAAATTCCCCTCTTCTTGATGAATCAGTGCTTTCGCGAGGATCTTAGCATTCTTTGCAAGCGATAATCGTTTCCCTCTGTCTTTGGTTGGTGCGCACAACCCAAAACCTGCTTGCGTTCGTCCTTCTGGCTGCTGGGTTTTACCCTCGCGCCATATTTGATCAATTAAAAATATGATCATGTTCCGGAGCCCCTCGACCAGCGCGCGCGGCACCTTGCCTTGCGATGAATGTCCAAACGGGGGAATTCCATCACGCGCTTCATTGTTTCGATGTCGGGCCGGTTGGGCAAAGAAAACCACGTTCGATGCGGCACGTCGGCCGGCCGGGTGGGTGGCACCAATTTCGCAACACATCCTGCACGGCTAATCATCGCTGTTTACCAAAGCGCACAAATCAAATCGAGGTGTGGTGATGGAACGCACTCGCACCCAGAGACCGTCCATTTTTTTTTTTTTGCTCTGTTTGAACACTCTCCACACCACACCTTCCGCGGGGCTGTTGTTTAGGTTTAGCGCGAGTGGGGTTGATTTAGTCCATCCTTAAAATTCCACCCATGGCGGCGCGGTGACCGAGTACACCAACCCACTTTTAACCGGCGCACGTGCACGAGGAAGGAAGTGAACGATCGTCAAGCCTATAGGCACCAAAAACAAAAAAAAAAACATGTGTCGAAATGACTTCCTGTTTGCGCACCATGCTAATCATTTTGAAGTTGTCGTACAAAACAACAAGCTGTCCTATGTCCGCCGGTTGAGGTGTTTGCCGTGAAGCGAAAGAGAGTTCTGCATGCGTGATGGCGTCTATGCTGCTACACTCCCATCGGTACGGGACACACGGGATATTAGCATACGGCGGGAAAGCAATGGCGCGATAAGAGCACCTAGAAGACGCGCAAAAGCAGCATGTCCGCATGTCCGCACTGAGCTCTGAGCGGTACCGCGTTGACAAGACAACCTCGGGTGTACTCCACACCACCGGATGGCGATCATCGATGTCTTTTTTTCCCACGGGGCTAAAAACGAGACTGTGTTGCCACTTGTACGCGTTGCTCTTTTTTTTTTTGCTTCATGGTCCGAGAGCATGGAGCAAGATCGATCGAGCTCGCGTTTTGATCTTCGGTTGCTTGCCTCGAACGATTTTAATTAACCGACCGGGCTCTCACCGGCCCAGCTGCAGGCAAATATTTTAATGATAAAATTTTAATTAATTCTATTTCTTTGCTCTCTTCCTTCCTTTCCTCCTGCTGAATCGATCATCGCCACGATCGGAAAGCAAGCGAACGGATGGAAGCTGGTTTAGCGTTTTGGCTTTATTTTATTACCACCGAAAGGTCATAAAAAGGGCATCTATTGCGGTTCGCGGGGGTTTGCTTTGTGGCTAAAATTCAATTCCATTCCATTGGTCCTGTTTCGGAACGATGATAACGAATACGTTTCATTCAAAACGGAGCACTGAATCGTGGTGCGATCAGTTTGTTGAGATGAGCGGAGATATTTCATAAAACGCAAAAGCGAATTAAGAATTTCCGCCCGCGAATCGGGCTTGTCCTAACAGCGCACCCGAAAGCTCGTTTCCATTTTACGTGAAACCAAATTTCATTGAACCATCATTCGTGCGTTGGTATCGAACGTAAAACAGCCTGCTCGCCCAAAAGCCCCTGCCAGCCGAATTTTATTGCGCTGTTTGTTTTTTAAACGAAATGAAAACACATATCTTCACGAAACCACGAATTCAGTACGCCGAAACATGTTTGAAGCTCCGGATAATGATGCGCGACACCGACCCGGTTTTCGTGCCGAGCAGATCGAGCAGATACCCTCTCGCCGGCTAGGCTGTCGCCAGAAAATCCTATTGTGGAGGCTTTATCGGCATTAAAATTTTTAATTAAAATACACAAGTGTCGTCGCGCCCTCTCGACGCTGGCTCGGCGG
This sequence comes from Anopheles arabiensis, assembly GCF_016920715.1. Lineage (NCBI taxonomy): Eukaryota > Metazoa > Arthropoda > Insecta > Diptera > Culicidae > Anopheles > Anopheles arabiensis. Next base: position 26,051,625 of record NC_053518.1, read on the forward strand.
CGGGACTTGAGTGGGTGGTGTGGAAGTAGGGTGATTCGGGAGAGAGAGAGAGAGAGTAAAAAACACACCGAAGGGGGTTGCACCTCTCCAAAATCGGCGCCTTCGTTAGCTGGATCGCTCTTATCGCTTCGGCTTATGCGCCGTTTTTTCCACCCCTTTATTTCGCGTTCCAAAGTCACACACACACACACACACATGAGGGCGCGCGCGCGCGCTCACACCCCTTCACTCGATCGACCATTAATGTTGGTCTCATTTTTTTTCCAAATCATGGCGCCAACGATAAATTAGCTCGCGACAGATGGCGCATTTACGGAACGCGCGTTCGTGCGTGTGTGTGTGTGTGTCAGCAGCAGTGGACGAATAATAAATGATTCCTCTCCTCCCATAGTCCGCACCTTCCGCAAACACCTTAACGTGGGGCAAACGTATGATAAGGCGGCAGCGGTGCGGGGAGATGGGTTGATCTTTCGCGAGCTCTCGCTCGCGCAAACAGGCCCGCTTCGATCGTTCGCGACCGAGCGCACGCCTTGTGCAGCTGGCGACAGGTGAAACGGCACTCGAAGCCCTCGAGACATCGAACCGACCTGGTGGGCTAATGATGGTGTGCGCGAGCGAGCGGAGGACACCGTCCGTCCGTCCGTCGCTGTGGCTGTGGAATGTGGCCGCCAGCTCTCGAGGAGCCAGCGCCCGAGCCAATCGACAAAACCCGGCCACCGCATTGGAAGTGCGAGAGAGGCAGAAAGGCACAGCGACACAGATGTATGCCTCGGTTGCACGGGGCTGCCTCTTATCCCGTGGTTGCGATTAGTCGCCCCAGGAAGTTTAATGCCACGAGGTTACGCCGAAGAGGCTAAATGTTATAGAGACAATCACCTTCGTGGTTTGGATCGTTACAACTGGCTACTTCAGCGTTCGATAGTATCTTTCATTAACGCTCGTCGCATCGCGTAGCCATTGCTATCGGGCTTTTGATCCTGGTCACGGCACCACCACCACTCATAACGCCGTTCGTTCGTTCGATGCGTGCAGTAAACATTAACATGCAACAATAAATATTGATCTTGAGGTACGAACTTGAATTCCTCGAGCGCAGCAAACAGAGTACGAATGACATATTTCAGGATTGGACATTCTTATCTGCCCTGCCATGCTCCGCCAATGGCTCTAGAAAGTCGTGATACAAAGACCCTTTTAAAGCTTCCTCTTTCCTTCACGCTCTCTCGCTGTGTGTCGGTCTTCTCCTTCCAGCACGCTGGAGCGGTAAGATATTGCGTAAGTAACAGTCCGGCGTGATATGCTTCGAATGCAATAAATTCCTCTAACTAGCTTGCCCGATAACGCACACACACACACACACGCGCACACCGGGGGCTACTCGTGGCTGCTTAGGAAGGCGTTAACCCATATGTACCCTAGCAGCACCAAATATTTGTGGAATTCCAAAGACCAACTACATCTTGGCAACATTCCTTGCTGCCTTCACAAACCGTCATCGTGGATGACCTTTTCCATCTTCGACGGTGGTTCGGAAGAAAAAAGAGGGCAGGGTGCCCTCCTATACTCTCCGCTCTTGCGCGTTGCGATAAATTCTAGACCCAGTACCGCTACGCTAACCGATTCGATTGCTACGACCGCTTTGCACCAGCGGGTCAGCGTGCTGGAGAAAAGGGGGCATTGCTTTAATCATCACCCACCCCACCCGGAGCGGGGTCTGCAGGCGCCTCGGACACACTTTATCAACCGCGGGCAGCATGGTCGCGTGATTGGGCCATAAAAATTCTTTCACCCGTCGCAGGCGCGGTTTTGCATGAGCACCGTTTTTGCGCTCCGGCTCGCCTCGGTGGGTTCGTACTTCCTTCTCCGTGCCATCCAGCGCTCAAAAGCGTCTTGTCAGCGAGTTTCTCGTTCCTCGCCGTAACGATCGACTGTATGGGGAGAGAGGGAGTGAGGGAGAGACAGAGACAGAGAGAGAGAGAGAGAGAGAGAGAGAGAGAGAGAGAGAGAGCAGGGCATTGAGATAGGTAGTATTTGCGCAATGGATTTGCGCGCCCTTTTACCGTCGTACCTCGCGCAGTGCAGCGTTCGTCCATTGACCGTGTGAATGTGTGCGGCCGTTGCGGCACTATTACGAAATGCTCGCCACAGGGAAAGGAATGTGATGACCAAGAATTCGCCTTCGAAACCGATATGGGCCTTTCCCCCGGCCAGGCATGCAAAAGGCATTGATCCTCCACGTACCCCTCGACGCGTGGTACCCACCCCCCGGCACGGTGAGATATAAACTTAAGATACACCCCGCGCTCATTACAAAAGCGCTTTAATGGATAATAGCATTTCTGTGTCGCCGTAACGGTGCGGGTATCTTTACAGTTCCTTCAACTCCACGGCAGTTCATCGAACAGAAAGCGCGCTTATCGTTTATCACCGCGCCGTGACAGTGTGGTAAGTGACGACCGGGCGCATTGCTCATCAGCTGTCGGCTGTGATGAGAGTGGCATGGTACGACATGGAATATGATTTTCGATGGTATATCACAGATCTATCCAGCAGTGTATCACCCTCAAAAAGTGCCGCAAGCGACGAACCTAATTTACAAAACCAAGGACGAACACTACTTGAGGATCAAGTTGATGGAACACTGCCATTACCGAGTTCCCAGCATGCTCAGCAGTAACAGCTGCTGAGACGACAAGCTCATTGAGAATAGCGCGAAACGGACAAGGAATGGAACGGCGCACACACACACACGGGCGAAATGCGAAAGCGACTTCTACAAAAGAAAAACCAGAAATGTGAGCGACCGGCAAGGTATGCTTCCAGCGGACCGCGCAATGTTCGTCCGCGGTAGTGTAAAGGAAGCGAATGGCAGGCAGGCCAACAAGGTGTCTCTATCTCCATTTCATCATAGCAAGCAGACCATTGCTGCATACCACAGCCAGAGCGTGGCACGATGTACGCCAAGACGCCAACGACGACGACGACGACGACCACGTCCTTTTTGACTCGTTGGGCCATTCGAGGGGAGGGGGGGGGGCGCTCAGTTGGAGTTGGAGGTATGCCACCCTGTACACCGTTGCTCTATTCCTCGTTCCCTTCCCACTTTTTTCGTGCCCAGCGGAGAGTGTGTTCAACTCTCCAAGTCGTTGGCTTTCGATTTTTATCGCCTATCATTTCCTATTCCGTGGAATGTGTGTGTTTGTGTGCCTCACCTCACGCCCTGTGATCTCCGAAGTACAAGGGGACGGCATTTCTTCCCGTTTTTTTTTTTTTGGTTTTCGGTGCCAATACGGTGCCAATCGATCCAATGATGATGAGCCCACAAACGCCTGGTCGTTGCGAACGGAACCGGATTCCGCACGCTTCTACCCTCCAAAGCGTTCAACATGCGTAAAAGTTTCACGGCAAACGTACCGACCGCACCGGAAGTCCACTGTGTTCGGTAGAGAAAGGGTAGAGATAGAGTGGTTTGTTTTGCACACCCCGAACATCTTCCAGCTGGGGGAGTTGGGGAGAAACGTTCGGAAAAGTAGGTTGAAAGGCGCCGGTCGAAAAACCGACGGTGATTATCCAATTGCTCGGGAGCTGGGTATCATGAGAACGATGAGTATCAGCGTCTTGACAAATGCCGAGAGGTAAGAGGCTAGTTTACAGATAAGTACAAAGTTATGTCCCTCCAATTAAGCTCGCAACGTTGTCCGCTTTTCGAAGCATCAGTGATCGAGCTTTTTTGGGACACAAAAATTAAGCCATTTCGGCGACCGAAAGCCTGATTCGTGTGCGTTCGGTATTCATCTGAATATTAAAATCGATCTTTATCGCCATCCGAGGGAGACCAGAGCTCGTCATAACTGGTCGTTCTCGTTTATGCAGACAAGATGTTCTTGTTTTTGTAGTTTTGCACTCAACCACATGCACACGACTCTCAAAATTATCCGTCCAAGGGGCTCGCAGATCACGCTGTATGGCGCCTTAATGCCGATGTCACGTCAAGAGCATTCCCACGCCTCAAAGCCACTCCACTCCCGTGAACCGAGAGCCGGCGAGAGAGGAGCAGCATGAAAAACGTCGCCCGTAAGCCAAGATTAAGGTCCCCGCGTGCGGGTCTTTCTGGGGCGGAATTGCCAGAAAAGAAAAAGGCTCCCCCCCCCCCACCCTCACAAATCTGGGACGACGTGCGCGCCAGGTACGCACGATTGAGTTACTTTCTCACGCAAAACTGTCCGCCTCATACCGCTGCTTCTTCCGCCGTGCGCCAGCGCCAACATTTATTTTGTTCCCCGTTCCCCCGGTTTGGTCGCTAATTATGTTTGGCGAACATCGAGCAAAACACGCATAAATTAATTAATTAACTCGTCGTACTGCAGGCAAACGCAGGCTGGCAGGCAAAAATAAAAACGAATCACCAGTTTCAACCCCACACACACACACAGACACTCGATGACAAACGATCGGTGGTGGATGGTAGCGCGTGATCATTCGTTCGTTAGGAACACTCACACACACACACACACACAGGAGAAAAAATATAAAACAAATCTTAAGCGTGGAGCGTGGCTCTGACACAGCCCGAGCCGTTTGGAATGTGCCGGGAAAAAACGGTTTTAATTTTTCGCTGCTGCTGCTGTTGCTATTGATCTTTCTTTCCTTAAGCTAATAGTTAAAGGATGGGGGGGTAGAAAGAAAACGGCACGTTTATATTGGGAACAAATATTTCCTCATTATTGATCGCTCCGCTAATGTGCACGTACAACAGAGGGACGCGCCGGAGAATGTAGTACACACCGAACGCTGCTCGCTGGCTCGTACCAACAGCGCTGGGGTGTAGTGTGGCAACAGAGAACGCCACGTAGCCCACTTCCGTCCTGGCTCGGTCCGTCCTCCTCGGTCAGATCGGCACGTAATCAATTTCCACAAATCTATCACGATCGCGACACAGCACCGATTAATCATCTCTCACACGCAAAAGCGCCGTTCCTCGCTTACACCGTCGCGTCAGTTACCCGAGCCCGATCGAAGCCCGACCGGACGCACCATTGATTTACGTGAAAGCATCTCATTTTTTGTTTGTTGCTGCAAGGAATGAGTGGCCTTCTCTTCGCATGGGCAGTAAATTAAACGTCATTTTACGTCAGAGGGAGAGGCAAACATTCCAACTCGGGTGTGGGCACTTGATCCTTGAGCTGAATGGAATGTTGCGACCCAAAAAAAAACAGACGACGAACATTGAACACTGTGTCCGCCAACGCAGTGCAGAAGCATACCCGCATACCCGCGCATCGGCAAGACGAGCCACCTGTGCCCGCCCTGGATGATACATGCAAACCGCACAACATGGCGCGCTGCGACCTGGACTTCGTGAAACAACCCACACCAGCGGACGCCTACGCCCGGACGCCTGCGCACCGTCGCCAAAAATGGTTCGGCAAAAGGGAAGAGAGAGCCACCGGGTTTTGCGTCCCCGGCCCGTAAGGGTGATGAAACTTTTGACCGCGCACCACAGGCGAAACAAAACGCACACCTTAATGAGCGTTAATTGCTGATGAGCTGCCGAGTTTGGGCAGGTTCCGTGGGCGGACTTGTCGTTGATGATGATGTGACTCCCATCCTCGATACTTCTTTTCCATCGGTTGCGTAGGTGTGCATAGAGGGTGAGGGCGAGGGATTTATGTTTGAAAAATTTGCTCCTACATCGGGGCTGTATGTCCTCTCTCTCTCTCTCTCTCTCTATCTCGTCAACGAGCGATCGTTTGCCAGATTGAATGGAATGTGCAAGGCAACAAACGCAACCCCGTACGGCAAGAAACGGTTCCACCCGGAGACGACAGCTATCGTCCTGCTTAATTCTTTTCCTTCCCCCAGGGCCTACAGGTGAGTTGGGAAGGCGCAATTTACGACCCTGGGTCTCCCAGGGGGGTGGTAACGACGACCACAAAGAAAAGCCAACGGGGAGATTAACTTATTAACAAAAATCTCGGTGGCGTGACGTGACGGGGCTGTTGGAGAAAATCGTTTCGGCGCGAGGGCGTTTCGATGGAATTTAATATGTATACATATTCATGCCAGGGCGAGCGACGACATCTTCGGAAATTATTTCACAACCACCTTCCTTCCTATGCCCTCCTCCCCCTCCCTCGGTGGCTCATTCGCTCTAGCTGCATGTTACATTTTATGATCATTGTTATTGCACGCGGCAGGGAAGCGAACAGGGCGTCCCGAAAAAATATGCCATTTTAATTAGAAATGCTAATCACACAATTTATGGTCCCCGGGAGAGGACCCCGGGAATGGTGAACGGTCCGCGGCTTTTATTTGCTCAGCGTGCGATTTGTTTTGTTTCTCCCAAAACTCGCCCGACGTTGGGTTGGTGTGGTTTTTTGGGTTGGATAATTATATTGTTGTTTTTTTATGCGCTTGTTTCATCCTCTCTTTTTTGCCCTCTCATGCTCCCTTTCCTGTGGCAAAATACCCGCAAAGAATTATGATAAAGGTACCGTTTTCGCAGGTTCGCAGCGGCACGGGCTAGCGATTTGTATAATTTTCACACTCGCCGCAATTTTTGAGGCGTCTTCGTTCTTTCACGCAAATCAGCAAGACATTAAGAGTCAATGCTCCCTGCCTAGGCGCGAAATAAGGCAAGAATTTAGCATAATTTTGCAAACAAAACACTGCTCTGCCGTTCTAGCACGATTTTGCCAATTAGACTCAAATAAATCCTGTTCAGCCTACGCGCGTTCGCTTCCTTTTGCGTTTGAAGCAAACGGATTTTCTTTTGTGTTTGCTTTAATGCTGTGAGGAGCGGGGGTCGAGAAGCACCCCCAATGTCCCACATTCATGTCCCCATCCAACCGGACCCATTTGGGAAGGTGCAATTAAGCGTTTCTTTCTGGTATGCGTTTTGCTGCGCTGTGTGTGTATCTGTGACAGCAGCCCCACTGCACGATTAAGACGTTCGTCTGTGCAATGGCCTGTCATAAAGGAGTCATCATACCATTCTCCATCCCGCCTGCACCGTGCGGGGTGCGCACCATTTTACGCCGAAGTACCGAAGCAGAATTAATTGCGCCTGCAACCTCGGCGTCGTTTTGCGTTCGCGAAGAGCGCTTATCATCCATTGGCAATTGATTGCCTACCATTAACGCATTAATTGATCCCATTTCAAAATCCCGCTGGCGGATGGTGGTCGTGGTGGTGCTGGAGGTGGAAAAACCTGTCCCCGGACGGGCTAAGCTGTCATGGCTGGCACCAGCCATGCGCTTCACTAATTGCGCACACACACACACTAATACGGTCTAAAATGATCAACGCCTCAAGAGCCCCCGACCCGACGTGTAGCGAGTGTAAAAACGATCGCCCTTTCGTCGATTCGCACGATCGCTAAAATGCATTCCTATCTGTGCACTTGCTTTTCTGTGGCATCCCGGGGGGAAATACGCGAATGCGCAAGATGATACGTACGTGATGAGGGATTTTCCTTTTTGAAGATCAGACGTTTCGGTGCAATTGGCATCGCAGCGCGTAATTATCCGATTCCGATTTGGCCGAAATTAATCTTCAGCCCGGCTGCCTGTAGAGAAGAAAATCAAAATCTCCATGTGTGTGTTTGTGTGCTTGTAACGGTGTGAGGCAAGCAACAGCACCACCGCCGTATGCTAGCCGGCACAAATTCCGCCTCACATTCCAGGGCGAAAATATTTTAATGATCGCGCACCACATTGCGCGGCCGCCCGCGCGCACACTCGCGTGAACTTCTCACCAACAAACAAACCAACAAAAAAAAAAAACAGCCAAGCAATATGTTTACGCAACGAGCAGGCGAGTGTATCGCACACGGAATTCGGTTTCGGTTTCGATTTTCAGACCAGGCCGCAGCCCGGCGGCTGGCAAACATCTGTTTGCACCCGCGCACGGGGAATACAATGTTTACACATTTACGCCGGTGTGCCGGTGGTGGTTGCGTGATCAGCCGCCGTTGAGATTCACCTGCTACTGGAGGGGTGGAAGGAAAAGGTGGGTGCGAAATTCAATCCCAGCTCGTATTGCACCCGAGTACGTGGGGAATGAAACTCAAGCTAGCCAATAAACAATTAAATCCCAGGGGCGAGATGGTTCTTGCGAGAAAAGCAGTTTTTTTTTTTCATTTGCATTACATTATCTGCGTAAAAGAGATATAAAATTGAATTCTTCTGCTGATGTTCTTAGTAGTGATGGGTAGATATGGCAAAACTCTGAAGTCGCGAAAAAATTTCGAGACTTTGAGTCGCACAGAGTCCTCCGGAGTCTTCCAGAGTCGGTAGGAGTCTGAGTTGTTCGAATTCTTCCGAACTCGCCCGGAGTCGGAGTCATCAGGAGTCGTCTAGAATCTCTTGGAGTCATCCAGGGACATCCAGAGTCATCTAGAGTCATTCAGAGACATCCAGAGTCATCCAGAATCTTCCAGAGTCGTCCAGAGTCGTCCAGATTCATCCGGAATCAGAATCGGCCGGAGGCATTTTATCTCGTTGGTTTATTTTTTTCTTACGCTTTGCGCCTGCAAACCTCGACTCAGGACGACTCCCGCCGACTGAGACCGACTCTGGACGACTCCGGATGACTATGAAAAAACTCCAATTCCGGGCGGAACTTGTAGTTCAGATTTTGCCAAAGTCAGAATCAGACTAAAAATAGCCAGAGTCAGATGGGAGTCGTAAGTGCGCTCCTGAAAACACACCACTAGTTCTTACACACTCATAGGAATGCTTTCCATTTGTACTGTAGAATCTCACTGTTGCTCAGTGCTCCCAATCACCCAAACAGCATGCAGCTGTGCTGGCTGTGGAGAGAAATTCGAAAGCATTTCGCGCCCCTTTTCTAGCAACACTTGTCTCGTCCGCTCGACTAACGAAACGGAAACAAAACTACTACAACAACACCTCTCTCTCTCTCTCTCTCTCTCAAATACACACACCTGCCTGTCTGTACCATTTTGGCCCCACACTTTGTGTGTGTATCTCCCCCGTGTCGCCGGACATTCCTCTATCGCGGCAGACAATCAACCGTTACGCAGGGCCGCTAGCACCATTAATCATTGGGCAGATTAAGATAAAAAGTGTTTAGAAAAGCGTTTGCTACTGGATGCTGTACGGTCCCGTACACTTCTTAAAGGGAGTCTTGATGGATACGCAATGCTCCTTGTCGTGTTTTTTTTCTTTCTTCTATTTTCCTCTTTCACCTCACCTCTCTTAGTAGAAGGCGTTGGCCAAGTTGATCATCCAGAGCCACCGCACCTTCCGGAGGCTTAATAGCGCAAATAGCGCAAAGGAAAAGGTTACATTCCCTTTCACCGAATCTCTATTTCATCGCGGCCGAAGGCGGTGACGAACGCCGGATCCGTTCCGGTGGGGTCGGTTTGGATGCCCGCGGTGCCAACCCGCGGCAAGGCAATCATCGTCGCCGTCGAGGCGCTCCAAAGCTGGAGCGGAGCGAGGTGAACGGCGGTTCGGCAAACGAATCGAATGTAGTTGAGAGATTAATTTGATTGAAATCCACCTGATAGGAAATTATCGGTTTAGCCGGTGCCGCGGTGGCGAGGCGTGTCACCCGTCGCCGTCTGTGCCTTGTAAACCGTCCCGGGAGGCGATTTGTTGGGTTCGTTAACACTGGTGTTGTGGTACTTGTTTTTTTTTCACTGTTGTAGTTGCCGTTGTCTGCTGTCGGCTTACAGAGCTACCGGAGTTTACAGATCGATCGAGCATGAGCGCAGTCTTAACGGGTGGAAAACAAAGCGCGCAACGCGCAGCAAACGTAACACCTTCCCGCTGGGATTTGTCTTGCGCGTTGCAGGGCTCGGTTTTGCTGGGAGGAAAATTAGGTCGGACTAGTCGAGGAAAGGCAATTTCACACACATACACACAAAAGGTACGGTTTATACAAAAGAGGGGAAAACAAATGTAAACAAAGCTTTATTTATTTGTGCTTTTCCATACACGCGATCGTGCCATTGCAGTCCGCCCGAGTAATAAAACCGTACCGTACGAAAAAAAAACAGCAAGTGATCGTGTACCGTAGGCAAACAGGCACGCTCAATTAAAAGTGCAACGGTGCAGCAAGCAAACACACCAATGACATCGACAAATATTGCACTTTCTCATTTCTCTCTCGCCGCCGCAGCAGCGTAACGTAACGCAAAATTCACTTTCTGCCTGGCCAAATAAGCCACCGTGCGCTCGTCGTGCGCTAGAGCTCGGTGTGCAAGTTTGCTCTATGCGCAAATGGAGAAATTCATACGCGCAAAGAGGGGGAGGAAGGTGACAGTTGTAAATAAGCGTGTGGTTGTTGTTTTTTTTTTTATACATCCCTTCACTCTATCAGCCTCCATTTTCTCCCACAATACCCCCTTCGCGAATCATTCTTGTTGCTTGATGGGGGAGTTTCACACGCGGAGGGAAAGGACGTGTACGGAAAGAAAGTGCACAGCCGGGCTCCCACTCCCTCCGCAACACCACCACCACAAACAGCTACAACATCGGTCAAACAAACAATTCAACAACGTGTTTTGCTCGTTTCCTGCCTCAGCTGCATCGATCGCTTGTGTGCATCGGCGTGACGTTTGCATTCCGTTCCGGGCGTACCGCGCGTGTGTGTGTGTGCACCTTTGGAGCGTTGTGTTTTTATCTTCCTTTTGCCACTTCCACAGCGCAGCTTGGTGCACGGGGAGGAAATATTATTAACATACTCAAGTTCATTACCACCGTAGCAGTGTTGATTGCAGCCGAGTGGCTGGAGAAGATTCAGCAGGCAGAAAAACGGAACAAGAAGAAAATGGCCCCTTCCAAGGGTTGTTTGAGGGGAGTACTGCAAACGCCCCGCGTTTTCGTTTCTAATGCCTGCAAGCGGCGTCAGTGATGCTTCGGTTGCCGTTGTCTATGTTATTGCATCGGTCATTGGCCATTCCCGCGCAGAATGCAACTCTACGCTGAACTTGCACGCGCCGAACTGACATTTCCGAGCTGACGTGATGTGCGGTGCTACAGGAGTTGAACTAGTTTAGTTCGCTTTATTTGCTCCAAAAAACCGATCGAACTCGGAAACTTCGTGCAATGTTATAACGTTGATGTGTAGTTACCTACCTTTTTCAAACCCTTTCTCTGCCCAACCATCACGATTCCACGCCGGCCCAATCAAGGGGAGGTCAGCCAAAGCAACACACACCGTCGTGACTACTGACTACTGGGTGGTGGGTCGTGGTGGTTGGAGAATAATCCGTGAGTTGGCTGTTTTTTCTGCTCTCTCGAGCCAGGCCTCCTGCTCGAATTACAGCCACCCAACCCAAGACTCAAGACTTGGCCCGGTTCTAGCTTTGCAGCGGCCTGGTAGCTTATGGCGTTCCGTGGCGTTCCTACCAGCTGCCACTGCGTTGCTGTCCCTTCACTGTTCTACTGGCGGGCGTGCGGACTAAAACCCTGAGCAAAAGTGAATGTACTCCCCGTAGGTTTGTAATTCAAGAATAGGGCTCCCCCCCCCCCCCCCCAAAGTACTCAAAGTCTCGCAACCGTGTCTCAGGGCAGGGCAAATCGGTGGCTGGGCTTGGGCGCTCGGATGTTGATCCATTTATTTTCGTTTGTTTGTATTTGGCTCACACTGTCACACTGCTGTTCTCATTAATCTCGTCAGCATATTCATGAGTTTATGTATTTTTCTCTCTTTTTTTTGCAGGTGAGTAATGGTGGAGACAGTTGGGAGTTTGGCTGTGGCGCAAAATCGTAAGAACCATTCGTGTGCGCTTATGCAAGGTTGGCTATTTTTGTTTATTCGAGAACATTGATGAATTTGGTAAGCAGCTCTGATCACACGGGAAATCGTACTTTAAAACGGTGCAACTACTCAAACAGCGACAATTGCATCATCACTTAGCAATGCGTTAGGTCGATACTGTACTATACCCATGGCGCCCAAACATGTGAGTTATCATCGTCTCCAATGAATGCTTGATGGCACCTTGGTCTGCCTTACCGCTGCTGCCAGCGTGGACATTAATATTCCACACCTGAAGTTTACCATTGCTGCACCCCCTTTGCCTCTTATACACTTCTACAGTACAGCGAAGGAGGTGTGGTCAATTTTAAAAAATGCTCACGATCTCCATCCAAAAATTCTTGTGCCACCCGCCCGTGAGTATAAGTAAGCTGTTGAAAAGAAAACAACAAAAAAAGCGACGACGTGATACGTTTCGTCTCGTATGTTGGCCAAATTTTTAAGCTCGTTTGTATGTACATGCATCATGCGCTGCCAATGTTTCGAGGTATTTTATGTCTTGTTTTTTTTTGCCGGTCGAGGAGGGACCGCACTACTGTGCTGGTGCGGCTGAGCTCAAAGTCATTCCGCAACAAGCTGTAGTATGTGCTTCACGTGAGAACGATGAAAGGGCGCCGGTGCACACACACACACACGCACACACCCAGACGAGTAGTCACTATTTAGCATATTTATTGTAGCGCCAGTACTACCGTGTACCCAACAGCGCATACGTTTGAGGGTTGGCTGTTTTTGTTTAGTGTTGTCTCGCGCCACGCACACATACACAGCAGCAGCAGCACCCATCGAACTGTGTCGCGAAGCGGATGAAGCGAAAAAACCCTGACCGTGCAAAAAGAAACCGCCCGGCTGTCCTCATTCCCGGCGACGTACACACGTACGTACGTACGGTCGCGACCGCGACCGAAACGCAAACGGGGACCGCTCCCAGATGTTTGTAACTGTTCCATCGATGATCCGCGCTGGGCGAACGGTCTGGGTGTTACGGTTGAGCTGTCCCTGGAGCGCCTATACTGCGGACACTCATGCGGTGGGGGTGATTAGGGGGAAAAAGACGGCAAATACTTCAAAACACCGAACCCATCCGCCCCGTGCTGCGGACAAGTGCGCGTCCGATTGAGCGTGGATAGAAGAGAAAAAATATGGCCACGCTAATACATACAGACTCTTTGGCCACACTTACACACACACACAAGCAAGCCGGGGCCTGAGCATCGGAACAGGGTCTATATATTAGCAGGCCGGTTTGGAGGATGCGTGTGCGTGAAAGAGCAAGCGACAGAGCGAAGGGTTTGCCTTTGAAGAGGGCTGCCATGGGGGTTGCAAGTCTGCCGCAAGGTAGCCAGCGCGCACAACCTCAAACAACAACAACAACGGCGACGACCACGGCATGGAAAAAGAGAAGGCAACAGCACACACACACACACCCAACAACAACAACAACAAAAAAACACGAGCAGAAAAATGAAGTGCGCGGGAGCGAATGATCACGCTCTGGAATGCGGCTGGCCTTCAAATGGCGCGTTTTGTTTGGTCGACCCGGACGGGGTCGGGTCGAGCCGGACGCTGCGCCCCGATATCATCGCCTTGAGTCTGTGTATTTGTACGTGCATGTGTGTATGGGTGTACGGGTACTGTTGGTTGAATGCCTTTTTTTTGTACTACAATTACCTGCATGCGCTCTCGCCCGCTCTTCTTACGTACGATCAGGCAGGGTGATCGTCACCGGGAAGAAAGAACTTCATTTTCTTTTTAAAAAAAACACACACACAGCAGACATGAAAGTATCGACCCCAAAACATGGGACCTCTTGATTGGCCCTGCATGGATGCATCTACCCCGGCTGGCAAAATTGTATTTCATTTTGTAACCTCCTTCACGTTTCGATCACAACACACGGCGCGGCAGGTTCGTCGCTTAAAACCTGGCACTTTGAATCTTTCGTGTTTTTACCACACTAGAAGAAGTATTTACCCCCTTTTTTGTTTTTTGACTGTCCGTTCGGAAACATTAAGCAATGAATGTTTTGGAAATCCTTCCCTAATCCCTGCACGGTTCACGCACGCTCCGGAATCTGGCATCTGGAAGGTCGGCGATGCGCTCGAAAGCCGTTCGCTGACGGGTGGTGGTACGTCAAACGCTGCCTCCATGCTTATTATGGCTTGTATATTTAAAGATCTTCCAACCGTCCGTTTTGACGATACACACGCACACACAGACACAGACAAACACCGTTGCCGTACATTGGCTAGGAGCGGGCCTTTTCACATTCCTTCCTTTGAACGATCTTCGGGAATGGAATGCGTCGGACCTCGTCAGTCGACAGCAATGATGATGATCGCGATGATGATGATGATGATGATGATGCTACGTTTAATGTTTTGCTTCGCTTGTAGTGGAACGGTTTCAAGCACGGCGAGCGATGTGTGTGTGTGCCAGTGCCGAGGTACGTTGAGTTTTTGATAGATTTAATGTGAAGTGCTGCTGAGAATGGATGCGTGTCCTTGTACTGCGAGCGACGTGTTAAGCGACGTGGAATTTCACAAATTTCATGACGATGTAGGCAAAATCGATGATGAGAAAGTAAGCATTCCTTTTGAACGATGCATTAAACCTTCAAAGTTCTATAATGCTGGCGCATTGAACCGAAATAATTTACAAGCTGTCGAAGCATTCGTCCACTGTCGATCAGAAACCTTCCCGCGAACTAAAGATGATACAACCACCGATCACTTCAGGGTTCTGGAATTCGCCACTTTCTGCTCAAGGCCATAAACGTGCCACTCGTGCTCGAAAGCAGAGGAATCAAAAAACGAAAGAAAAAACGTAAAGAAAACATCAGCACGAGCATCATCAAAAAGAGGTGATGCTTCACGGGACGCGCATTTTTTGTGCTGCTGCTGCTGTCTGTTGTGCCTGGATGGGCAAAAGCGATCGCGACCGAAGGGAGAAAGAGCAAAAGGGCACGAGAAGCAAATGTGGCCTGAAGTGCCTGGAGGAGCGGAAAGGGGGCCTGTTTCGTTTGCCTTCTTTCTTCTTTTTTGCATCCCGCTTTCCCAATCGGTTACCGAAACAATCTCGTTCAAACCGTTCTGTACACACCTGGACACCACCGCCAGTGCAGTGTTTCAGCTCCTCCTAACGCCCCCTCCCCCCTCTTTATTTAGAAGGGAACACGGAGCGGCTGCGGAGGAACGGCTGAGCGGCGGAACGTCTCGAATTCTTCGCTCTTCCACTTCACAATTCTACCATTTATCATTCCCGGGTGGAGTGGAGTTTGCCCGCAGGCGAGCCAAACGGTGTACCCTCTGCCTCCCATGGCCGCTCCCGTACCGTATCCCCTAGTGGGCTAGATTTAATATTCAAGGATGCTTGTCTTTCTTTCGCCTTTTCAAAACCCTTTATTTTTGTCTGAGTGAATATTTTCGTTTCACTACCTTGTTCCTGCCCCGAGCACCGCCGTACCTCGTAGGAGGCTCGGGAGTGCTTTAGCCCTAATCGTACACCCGGCAAACCGCCAAACAGCCGTCCGTTGGATTCTGGGTGCTTTAATTATTGCTTCTGGTGTTTTCATCCTTCTTCATCGCTCGTTTCACGTGTCCGGTGGATTATATCGACGCGACGCTGCAGAAATTACTGTCATTGAGCTTCGAGTGGATTGAATTTCTAACGATTCCCTTCTCCTCCCTCCCTTTTGGGGGTTTCCCCCGTAGCATCCGATCAAAACCCCCACGGTGGGACACACGGAGAATTAGACGTTTGTGGAAGAAAATTTATGTATATCCCTTCGGCCGTATTTATTGCTCGGTTGCCCGAACCCGGGAAGCCGTTCACAAAACCACATCATTACACCTCTCATACCCCGGGAGAATGGGAAGGGGAAACGGTGGGGGAAAAAAATGCGCAAGCTTAACAACACCAGTACACACAACAGGCAACAACACAAAAAGGGCCCCCTCTCGCAGCGGGAACACACGAGCGACGGGCGAAAGCCGCAGGTTAAGGGCGTACCCTTTTTGGAATCCTCTTCAAACAAGAGGGCACACACCTGGCACATCATCGCAGCAGCAGCAGCGTGAAGACCATCAACAGCATCACTACCACCACCACCACCGTCATCATCATCAGCGTCTTCGTCGTTTAGGATTGTTTGTTCTGTTTTTCCTGTGCATCGAATCTCGAAGGGATGATGAAATGAGAATGATTGGAAAATGCGCAACAGGCGTCTCTCGAGCCTATCGAGAAAACCCGGGCAAGAGTTGCTCGACAAAGCGAAGCATCTGGAAGAAGCTCTATCATTCAAGCTCGTTTTTTACTCGTTCTCTGCTGCTGCTGCTGCTGCTGCTGCTTAAACCACTCCGGAATGTGGCCAGCCTGGCAACGAGCCTGGCCAGCTTGGGGTTTAAAAATTAGATATGAATCTTAAAAGCCACAGCAGCAACAGTACACGCACAAAAAAAAGCGCTCTGCACAGACAAGACGGTGAAGTTTGTTGCTGGGCTGGGTTGTTATTTATATTCGTTCAATATTCAGTGCAGCTCGAAGCTTTGATTTATGAACCTTTTTGTTCCCACCCTGCGGTGCGTATGCTTTTCCCCCGTGTACTATGGAATGTTTGTATGTTAACACGGAAGTAATAGCATCCACTAGCAAGCAGCACGACAATGACCTTGCACTGATTGATCGCAGCCAGTTTATGGGGGTTATCTGTGTGTGGAGCTGAAAGAGAGTTAATATGAGTGATTGAAATGAAGACCCCGTCAAGATTGGCGTTTTGTTGAATAGACGTCATCAACGGTAATGGCGAATGCCGTACACTCTACCCATCCCGCCTTCCCGTGTAAATACTGTCCCACGCCACACCGCAAGACAAATTAAAAACAAAACCAAAGCACCTAATGATTGTTTAATTTGGTGTGGAAGGAATTTCTTTCGCCTGGCCGCGATCGCCGCTGGAGATGGAATCGTGAAAACGGAACACTAAACCAGAAATTAAGTCAATAGCTTAAGTTACGTGCGTCATCCACCCGGCTAATGGGCGATGGATGGGGGTTATAGGAATGTTTTGATGACTAGCTCTTTGCACGAAGTGCTCACTAACGTCTAGACACCAACGTTTTCAGTGCGATCAGGGAAGAGTTTGAATTGAAAGTAGATAAAACAGATCAATATTAAACAAACTATTTCCGTTAAATGAAAGCGCAAAACAATAATTGTACAGCGACGGAACGTAGCTGCTGAGATCTTATTGCGTAAATGGGTGCATACCCTATCGGGAAGCGTACCCCTTTTCTCGTACGATGAGATAATGAAAAGCCCATACAAAAGAATCCATAATCCAGCAGGCCTCACGTGGTACCTACCATCCATGGTTGGGAATTCTTTTACACAATCTCCTGACGCTGAGCAAAGATGTGTAAAAGAGCAAAAAAAAAAAAGCATTCCATCTCCATGGGCGTAATCATAACTCCTACGCGTAACGATGCACCCTTGGCAAAGCTGCTGCTTGCCCGCCTTCCCGGGGTTGGAATGTGCAGCCGCAAACCCTTACGGGGATGTGGATTGTATCATTTTGAATTACCTTCCTTCTTTTTGTTCCGCTCCTCAACAGCACACAGGCATAACCTTTTATTCTCGTGCAGCAATTAGAAGGAGAAGAGAGCGAGCCAACAAAAAAAAACAACAACCATCACCAAACCAGTGTTGGTTGTAAATTAAGTGCATCCAATACAGGGAAGGGAAGCAAATAAAACAAAAACGCTCACAAAACCCACCCGGTGTGCTAAATAGTGCCTTAGCGGAACGGAATGTAGCACCGTGAATGGCTCTCTGGTGTGTGATAAAGACCGGGGAAGAGAACGTTTGGATTATGTTATCGTTTGTGTGACGTTTCACATGCAACTGCTAACGCAAAACACTCGCAAACCCACCCACCCACACGCATGCACCCCCGGAAGGAGTGTGAAACAATTGAATGTGAATAATGCCAGAACCCTTTCAGCGTTGCGCATTGTCTCGCATCGGTATTTTATCCAGCAGCGCTTATAAAGTGTGAGCGCAATAAGCAAACACGTTGCTTCATTTCCCCCTCCTCCCCCTCACCCTCGTCCCATGTTGCCCCCGGGGGATGGGATGCATATTTGCACGTACACACCAGACACCAACCAGGCTGACGGGAGCGAGAGCAAATGCTCTTCTGCAGCAAGGGGGAGAGGGGGATGCCTTTTTTGCAGCGCAGAATAAAAGCCAGTAGCATGTGGATGCACATGATAAAGTACAGCAAAACAGCATCACTGAGAGAGCGAGAGAGAGAGAGAGAGAGAGGGTCACTTGTGTGTCTCAAACCGTAAAAATAAAATGCGGTAAAAAACACACAACGAAGGGGAGGGTAGCAGCGGGAAGGAGGGCCGTCTCTTCCCTGTCCACGGGAGCGGGTTGTAGCGCGCACGTGTAATTACATTTGGCTACTGGAATTTGAAAATTATATTGTCTGTCCGGCCGTGTGTTTTGTGTAGCAACCGGCAGCAGCAGCAGCATCGTTGCCATCGCGGTGCAGCAGTTCAACACGGAAGCAAAACACAAGAAGGCGGGAAAAAGAAACAACCACACACACACACGTGATCTCCAACTGAAAAGAAGCAGAAGGGGATGATAAAAAGAAAACCTCCAAAAAAACGCACATTTTCAATGCTTCTGCTCATCTTCCCTCATCTGAAGAGAGGAGTTGGTCTGTCCTGCTTTAAGTCCCCAGCACAAAAAAAGAACAGTGCGTTTGCGTGTGCTTATAATCACTCCCTTGGAGACGCAAGATGGTGAAGAAGCAAAATACAATCAGAACGCACACACACACCCGATTTTCGATTTTCTCCCTCGCGGTTTGGGGCTTGGCTCGGTCATCTCAGTTTTGCTCCACGGCAGCGACCGTATAACAGGTTGTTATTAGCATTAAGTCAATCGGCCTGAATGTGGCCGAACCCCCCCTTTTCGATTGCGTCCAACACCACCTCCCGGTTCGGTCCAAAAGGGACCAGCCCTATGTGGCCAGCGATCGTCGTCGACATCTTTCGGTGCTACCGTGCTACACACACACACCAAAAAAAAGCGAAGAAACGAGCGAACGCGCGCGCGCCCGCGCTCACGGGCGATTCATTTTTCTCTTTATCACCTTCGGGCGGTCTTGCGGGGTACCAAAGACGGTCCCCCCGTCCTCCCAAAAAAAAAGCGTTTCACCAAAACGTTCGAAAACAAAACCCATCCCCAGCCGAAATCAACCACCGACTATCGATCGGGTGGGGATTGAATGGGAAGCGGGATAACCTCGGGAGGGCCAACCTGGACCGAATCGGTTCAAAGATGGCACGGCGAAGAAGCGCGCTGTGCTTGTGTGTTGAATGTTCTTTTCTCCTGTCAGCCTGCCAGCAGCAGCAGCATCAGGTTTTTCGTTCCGTTTCGTAACGAAGCGAATCTCGTCTTGTACGGGCACCCAGCCGGGCATCAAGCGGCAAAGAAATTCGGCACGGCCCGAGGCGCTGTAGGGCGAGGGAGGCGGCTTGGAGAAGGAGGTCTGGGGCCAAGCATGCGGAGAGCTGGTTTTTCTGGTTTCGATCTTCGTTCGGGTCTGCCGTCGGAAACTTCTTGAGGCATCGCGAGCGCGCGCGCGCGTTGTTTTGGCGATTCTGGAACCATCTTTGCCACCAGAATGCCAACAGCGTGCCATGTGTTTTCGTCGCTTTGTGGGGATGCGTTTGAGTGATCGCACTGCCGTACTTCGAAGATGCATAAAAAGAACTATTTCCATTGTATGTAACACTTTGTTTAATGGTATAAGTATTTTAAGAATATTTTATTAATTACACCGAAAACAGTCCAAATTTCGGAAGAAAATTCAGTCGTTTTTAAAACGTAGATACATTTCTGAACAACGAAAATCTTCCCCTTAATTCAATGACGTTTCTCCTGGACGACGTCGAGATCGGATGCTGACTATGGTGCCAAAACTTTGCTACAACAGCAACAACGAAACAGCTCGAAGGAATGAAAAACACATAAACCCGATTTAGCTCACACTGTCCTCCAGGAGAGGGACGGAGGAAGGCTAGGGAGCGCTCCAACGGGGAAACACGGAATCGCCCAAGACAGGAAGCCGTTTAGACGCAAAGGCGTTAAGCGCTTCGCCCGCTTCCTTGGACTCGTGCGCGCGTATTACGCGAAACCCCGCAACAAACGAACGATTTGTACGGCGGCTTAAGCGAGGAGCCCCAGCCCGAGACAGAATTATTTATTTTTATTGCTGAAGCGATACAACATGCATACAGTTTTTGTGGGTTTGTTTTTTTTTGTTTTTTTTTTTTTTGCTGACCGCCCTTCTCACTGAAGCGCGTCACAGAGTTTTTGGCGCGGTTTGGAAACGAAAGCCAAGCCAAATCGTGTGTCGGGAACTCCATCCCGTGGCTCGCTTCGTCGCTTGGTGTTTCTTTAGTTCAGTTTTTTTATGTCTCCCCCGATTCTGAGCGTACCTCCACCAGGGTGTTTTGTGTGCTCTCCGTCTGTATATGTGTTTTTCGTGTACCGCTTCTGCTTCCCTTTTCTCCACCGTCTCGTCGTTTGCACGATCAAACACCTCGCGCGGACGCGATGCTGTCCCGGTTCGTGCTAAAACCCTGCTAAGGCTTTCTACGAGCTTGCTGGGGGCCGCCCCGGCTCGGATCGGGGTAGCCCATTACTACCAGCTCGCGAGCTCACCCCTCGGGCATCGAGCGCCCAGCCGAAGAATGTTTCTTCGCCGTGCGTTAAAATCGCGCTCGCGAGCCTCGTTGCGCGACGCAGAAAGCGAACTTCACCCAGTCTAGCGCGGAAGGGAAACGGTCGTCGATCCACCCAACACAACTCTGCCGCGGGAGGCGTGAGGCAGGACGATCATGATCATGACGCTCAAAATGACGATGGTGGTAGCGCCGGTGATGGTGGAGCGAAAAAAAAAAAAGAGAAACGTCTGAACAAAACGGAACGAAACGGATCCACATTCCATCACCGGTTTTATAACCCGAAGGGATAAAATAAGTATATACACGACGGCGTCGCGATGCTGCTGCTGCTGCTGCTGCTGCCGTTGATGATGATCGTGATGATCGTGGTGGAATCGTAGTCGACGTTTGGGACGTTGTTATGTTTTTGGATCCGCACGCCAAAGGTTCGGATGGAATGAATACGTGCGGGTTTCGTATTTTCGGACCCCGTTTGGATCACACACACACTCGCACATACACAGGAGGGGTTTTTCGGAGTCCCCATTTAAATGGTGATGATGCTCGCTGCTGTGAGCTGGAATAGAACTGGCGACGGTGATCTGCAGGATCATCCACACGGCACAAGCTCCGGGTCGCTTTCGTTTGGGGGGGGGAGGGAAGTGGGACCGCTTTCAACCGTCAGCCAGCAGCTGGCTCTCACATTGTTGTCGTACGCTACGCTAATGCCGGTGCTGCGTGATTTGTGAAGCTTTCCCGAACTTTCAATACAGCGAACGCAACAAACATCCCAGGCATCGCCATTCACACGGGGCTGCAGTGGAGCGGTTGCGAAGGATTGCTAGCTTTAATGGGGCTTTAACGATCCGTTTGCCTGTTTGCTGTTCCAACTCATTTCGAGCCTGAAATATCTTTCTCCCTTTCCCCTCCAGTCGCCATCTCTGTACTAAAACTAAAAGATTCTAGCTGCCCAGGGATAAAGATCGTTTTAAGGAACGACCAGCCAACACCATTTAAAGCCATCTTTCTAACGCTAAGCGGATGTCCTGCCCATAACCGGCTGCCGTGGGTCCGAGGGAAACCGTCAAGCCTGTCAAGACACGAACGCCGCCGCCGCCTGACGAAGGTTTTCCCTAATGACACCCTTCCGTTCACGGCCACGACGACTGCCTAAGACGTCTAAGACACGCAAGCGTTCATAGCAATCAATTTCAATGCACATACAATGTTGCTGCACCGTGTACCATACGACATGCAACGTCCCCGCCGTTGCGTGAAACTTTGTTGCATTTCGAAAGCATTGGAAATCAAAGAAAAGGAGAAAAAACCGATTACCAACGAGCCAACGATTTTCAGCATCCTGTTTGCTGGTCCAGCAAGGAAACTGTTCAAACTAAACCGTCTAATGGGGAGCGTTTCCCCCAAATTTAGTCCCGATACTAATGTCTGCCCTTTTCTGTTCTTCCCTTCCAGGAAATATTTCGTAAAGGTTACTGCAGATGGTAACGATGCAGCATGCGAGCTTTTTGTACCGTCAGCGCACCCTTAGAGGTTTGCGCACCACCCTCCCGACCTCTGCCTCCGGGTACCAGATTTCTAGCTTTAAAGTAAGTATTAAACCCACTACACGGTAAGATAGATGCTAAGAAGTGTTTTTGAGAAGCAAATGATGATCATTCGATTGCGAAGAGTTGGCTACATTCCATTCGTTCGACAGGTATGCGAAAAAAAAAATCAACAATCAACAAAAGCCTCGTTGACCTTCGCCGAGGTCTCAAGCAAGATTGAGTCGCCTTATTTCCGTCCCTCGCTCCTCCATTAGAGTGCCAAGCATCGGTGAATGTTTCCGATGCTGTCGTTGATGTCTTTGCTGGTTATGCTGAAACCCCGCATCCACACGATCGGCTTGTGTGTGTGTGTTCTCGGATTGGAAATTCGATCAGTTTCGTTTACACGCGGCGATGCTACAACGTGTGGAATGCGGTCGTTTGTAGGAATCTATTTTTGGAAGCCTTTTTTATTTACAGAACACGCACCATAAACGGGCGGCAGGTAATAATCCGATTAGATTTCATATGGCCGACAACGCTTTGTTTTTAATTTCCGTAATTCTAGTACCACCATCTGCGCGGTGCCGTGACCTTGGCAGCCTCCCTAGGGCCAAACCGCGCGCGACGGACGATTGGCGCCGCACAGACGCATTTGGTTCGATCGTTGAAACAACCCGATCCTACCGTAATTTTGGAAATTCCTTTCGCGTGGTCGTAAAACCCCGATCAACCCGGACCCCAAGAGCACCACCGTCGGTGACCTTTAATTTCGGACACACCGTCACAACCAGAACAAAAAATAAACCACACACCGGAAGGTCCCTGGCAGCTTGTTGAGATACTGAAATTAAAGGAAACCTTTTTCTTTGTTGTTGCGTGTTTCTCTTTTAACAAACCGACCGACGGGGGTGACCCCCGGGATAATGTTCCCGTGTTTGGGATTTGGTTTTTTCCTCTCTCCTTCCTCAGTTCAGTATCTGGTTGTTTTCCCTCATTTCTGGGCTAATTATGGGGTCAGTGTGGTCCCTTTCCGGGCCAGCCAGCGTATGATACAGCCCAAAAACCAGCTCAAATGTATGTGCCCCGACCCGGGTGCGTGGTGACGTTTGTGGTCTCCTTTTCACCCGGGCGAGCGGGCGGCACTTGCACGACAACGACGCCCCTGTGCACTCCTCTCGGTATAATCGAATCAATTAAAATTCCATCTCAATGACCCCATTAAATCGGCTATGACCATCATAAATCACCATACCTACCGTTTAGAGCGAACGCCCGAAATTATATGGTTTCTCTCCGCGGTGGTTGTAGTGGTTGGTTTGCTGCGTCCCCACAGCCCACAGACCGCTTGATTGGGGTAGGATGGGGCTTGGAATCCGAGGAACGCCACCGGAACACTATGGGCCAGGCCAGTGCCGGGCCTTTCTCCTTTTACCGCCTCACGCAGTGGCCAACCAAATGCCAACTCACTGTGCTCACTCACACTTGTAGCTGTAAAAATGTATTGTAAACTGTTAATTTTGTTTTGTTTTGTAAGATCGCTTTTTGTACTATAGAAGGCATGTTTCAAAGGTATTTCACCTTTTTTTCTATCAGTCGATTATTTTATATTAATTTCTTCTCCGTTCTCCGCATTCTTTCTTCTCTCTCTCTCTCTACTCCAGATTATTGGGAACGCCGCAGCCACGCACACTCTACTTCCTAGTCGAAGCAAAAAGTCGCGTACGCGAAGTATACGCACAAACATGCCATCACTTCTCGAAGCAAGGCATGCTGGACACGGAGCTGTTCGGGCTGGCCGTACTAATAGGTAAGTGAAGGGGTCGTGGAAGTTGACCAGAGGAGGAGGAAGGGCAGCACCAGCCTGACCGCAACTCCACCAACCAAGGCTGTACAACCTGCTGGGAGGGGTCGTGTACTGTAGCGAGCGTCCCCCCAGCGATAATTAATCGTTTCTCAAAGCGACGCTTGGAAACCACCAAACGGGGGGGGAGGCTGGGAGCCCAGAATTGGGACCCTGAGACGCTAAGGGCAGGCTAATAGAAAGAAGCCTTGCGTCCTGGGTTTCGAGGGGTGGTTTGGGTAGGCTGATGATGAACATCAATCGGGCAGTAATCGAAGGAGGAGAAGCAAAAGCAAAATCCCCCGAACGGTGCAAGGTGCTATTTTTTTGTTTTGCCTTTCTTCTCTTGGGCAAGGTCCCCCTTTTTATTTTAGTTTTCGGGGAAGCTTGGGCTGGAATGGCCGGCCCCATGAACACATTCCATGCCAACACTATCGTTTCTCATATACCTCTTGCTGCCGTCGCTCCATTGGGTGGAGATTCCTCCCCCATCCCTCGCAAGACACTTGGATTACATTCCGATGATGTTGCTGACGATGATGACGACGACGAGGACGACGATGACGACGACGATCTCATCTGGGCACAGTTTACGAGCTGTTGGGGTTTTTTTTTTCTTCTTCTCGTTCGATAGAGAGGCTGGCATTCTGCGCGCACCGGCACAGGTTCCTATCCTTGCGTGCCTTTTGCTCCCGCTGTCAAAGCCATTGTTTTGGAGGGGTAGGGAGGGGAGGAAGGGAGCATCTGATGAGGTGGAAAGCTGAGGGAGCTAGGGAGATCTATTGTGGTTAGGCCAACCATCACCTGAACCGATCGTTCGTCGAACAACTTCGCTCGCTCTTCCACTTACTTTCCATTGGGAAAAGCGCACAAAACAGCGCTCCAGTCGAAGTGGATTCCACCAACGGCAGACCGTTGTTGAGCGTTGTTTCGTTCCCGTTCCCTGCTTGCTGCTGGTCGACGTCATAAAATTTGATATCTCGCGCCTGCGCCATTAATTAAAAACCCAAAAAAAAGGTCTAAAAAGAAAGCAGGGCCTCGGCTTCCGTAGCCTCAGAAGATTGGTGGGAGCTCATGGGGGTCGAAGGAATAGGAATAAAATGAGCATACACGTGCAGTATCAACTTCAACAGAAGGATAGAAACTGCAGCAAATTTCTTGTAATATTTAGAAATGGGGAAGTTATCAATGTACTCCCCAATCAAGATTGGTGCAACCAATAATTTCGCTATTCTTCGTAGAACTTCTAAACCAAACCCTGAAGCTTGGAAGTTTTAGAACGGAGAAGAATATCTCAGCTCGACTACAGAACAGACCTGCAGCCGATAGGACTTTGCGACGCTTGCAGGGAGCAGGGAAACACATTTCTCAAAGAATTGGAGAAGGAAGACAACGAAAAGAGCAAAAAAACTGATCGCGCTTGGCATACACACTCACACACATGTGCACACAATACAGAGAGCCCTAAAGGGGGGGAGGAAGTATGGGGAAGAGATACGGGCGGGCGCAACACCGAACCAGCTACCTGAATTACTGAAACACGCGTCTTATGTCTTTTCTGTGAAGCCCCTACTAAAATGAAATTCCTTGTGCCTTGTTTCCCGTTCCCGTGTTCGCGTACCCTCCCTTTCTTTCCCTGTCTCTCTCTCTCTCTCTGTCTCTCTCTCTCTTTCCTTTTTTGTTATGTTCCAGCCTCCAGGCAGCTCTTTTTTTTTCTTTTTCTTCTTGTTATTGAGTCGATCTTCAGCTTCAAACCCCTACGAGATCACTCTGCGCGATCTCTGGGCGTCTTTCCTTTCCGTTCCTTTTCCTACGCGATTGCGGATCGCGCGCGCATTTTTGCCCTGCTGGGTGTTTGTGTGTGTGTGCTGGTTCTTCTTTTTCTCTCCCCCCCCTCCCCCCTTTCCATTCCATTCCATTCCCGACTATGCCAAGGAACAGCAAGAAATGAAACCCTCAGGAGGAGGATCATCGACACACGGGAGGAAGAGGAGGAGCTCCCGATCATCATCATCATCGTTCCACCGCTCGTCGTGGGGACGTCGTGGGGCAACATAGGGCGACGACGCCAAAAAGAAAATCCCCCTTTTCCCTCCCCCTGTCCGTTGTCCACTAATGCGTACCGCTTCTTCTTCTTCCTCCATGCTGGCCACGACAGCATGGCTTCCCGCACCATTGGTTCCAACCGCGCGCAAGCCGGCCCAAAATGCCGGCATTCGCGATTCAATTCCCTTTTTCCCCTCCCCCTGCCCCACATCCGCTTCCAACTCCCTTTCGACGCAGCAGCATCATCATCGTCGTCGTTCCCCTGGTCCCTCGGCACAGCCATCTGTCGCTCGATACTCTCTATACACATCGTTATCTGCATACCTTTTGGTGTGGCGTGGTAAGGAAGAGGCGAAACCCAAAGTGAAGGAGAGAAGAAAAAAAAACATAATGCTTTTCCATGTGGCTGTGTGTGCCGTGTGTGTGTGTGTGTCGTGCCCAAGCAACGTCGTAATATTCCTTTTACCAGCCTTTTGCCTTCTTTCTCTTGCCCAATCTATCTGCCTGCCTGCCTGCCTGCTGCTGCTGTTGTTGCTGCTGCTAATGTCCCTGGACAGGTTTACTTTGCTGTCCGAGCGCGCGGCAAACGACACCGAGCCGAGGACGGGCTACAGCCAGAGAGCACAGCATCACCACCAAACTATGGCCGCTCAGCGCAAGCGTTTTCTCTTTCGTGCTCACTAAAGCGATCATGGCCTACGGGCCCCGAAGTTCGCCACCTTCCCGTGCGTTCAAGTCTTCGCCTTCGATCTCGATCTTTTCACCGCGCTTCCTTCTGCTCAGCGCCCCGGAAGCCCACCTTTGGGACGCTGTTGGGATTCATGCTGTTTAAACTCGCCTACTTCCCTGTCTTCCCTGCCTGTGCCCGGCCAGTCGTGTTGCGTTCCTTTTTTTTGCTCTTTGCTTCTTTCCTTTAATTCCCAGCTCTTGTTGCTCCGTTCAAGCCGTTCCTTCTCAACCGGCCGGGATGGTGTGTTCATTTTACCTTCCTCGAGTGAATTTTATTATACATTTCCGTTCCGAAAACGCTTCGTGCTTCCTTGCGAGCGTTATCCTTGTTGCTTCCTGCACCGTACGCGGCAGAAGTGCGAGCAGAAGGAAAGGGCAAGGGGCAAAAGCGTCATCACCGCACTGGGGCGTTTGTTCGCGTGCAGTTTCGCCTCGAAGTTCCATTAAAATTCTTAAACTCTCTACTCGACTTGCTCTGCCAGTGCTCTCCAAGCGAATTTTGGTTTGCGATGAAAAGAGTTACATATAGGCTATAAAGTGCTTTGCGTCGCTGTGTGTACAAACGTGATGCGGAGAACGTTTGCAATCACCATAAACATGTTGCGATGGTCTGGCCAAAAAAAACCCATCATCCATCCCTCATACCGATTACCAATCGCAGTGATTGGTGTCAAATTATTCGAATATTTATTGTGCTCATAAAAATGTTTCCAAAAATCAATCTCTAACATGCGGCGCGTCCTGCACACAAAGGGCAATGAAACTGTCGATTTGCAAAATTAATCAACCGTTGTGGCCGGGGCCCGTCCAGCACAACACCTTCACGTATTTGCAGACGAGAAGGAGCGAGAGATAGAAGGAAATTTGGTCTGCTGGTTGCGAATGCCAAATAAAATTCTGAACAAGAAAGCAACAGGCAAGCAAGAACAAGTAAAACCCGCCTTTTGGACAGCTCTCAAACAGTTTGGACAAACGAGAAGTATTAAAAAAACCCTTTTGGACAACTCTCAAACAGTACTTACAATCCTCAAGCACACACACACACGGCGATTGACCATGAAGCATTCCTCAAGTTTTGTGCAAGACATCCAACGATGTTGCCATGTGCCTATGTGTGTGTGTTGCGCAGTTAAAGGAATTGAAAATGTGATTTACATAATCGATTTGTATTTGTCATCATCAATTTTGCTTTTGGACATTGATTTTTTCATTCTTTTGAGGGGTGGGTGAGGGACCAGAAGAGAGTTTTTTTGTTTCCGTTTTGTGCTCAGTCCCAGTCCCATCATCAAGCAGCGTTCGTCGCTTGGCGTTGATGTCTGTTGAATGATGGCAGCAGCAGCAGCAGCAGCAAGAGAACGAACCTCTGGTCCACTGGAACGTTCTAGCGCAGGTTTGATGGCAATCAATTATTTCGAAATGATGCTCAAATTCCTTTGCATCGAATAATCATTCAAATTGAAAACTATTCAGATAACGTGCTATAAATTTAGGACAAAAATCATAAATTATATCGCTTCTTTGCGCTTCTTTGCCTTTCTGAAAGACATTAATCAAAGCTCATTTTTAAAAATAGCGTAATGTTAATGGTAGTATAAATGTCTCCAAACAAGCAGATAGCAAAACACTGAATTGAGAAACATCCTCCCCATCAGCACAACGGTGACGTAAAGCTCGCATTAAAAAGCGTCCATCAAAAACATGACACTACCAGGTCAGGTCACCCGAGTTTCTTCCAGCAGCGGCAGCTGCACCGGTATTCACAACAAACTACCAAACACACACACGCTCTCGATCGCTCTTATGCAACCATGTTTCTGTGTTTAAAAATGTCACCGAAACGCTCCGCGAGTAGCAGCAGCAGTAGTAAGACTGATAGTGTTTAACACCTTTCTTTCCGCCCGGCAGATATTTTTAGGCAACAACGAAACAGTTTTGTTCGCCTTTTTTTCGCCTCGCTCTCTATATGGGTCTTTCCTTTCCTTCCCCGAGAGCGCTCCACCTTACCTGGCCAGAATGTGGTTCAATCTGGTTTTTTAAAGTAGGTTCGTGCGGTTTTGTTTTTCACACCAGCCTAAGGAGCGGTGTTGAGCGTGTTGGCATCGAAACAAAAAACGGCAACAACACGTGAGCCGAAAGTTCAAACTCTCCCGGGGTGGCAAAATGGCCGCTGGGTGGTGTGGACATCGCCTGTGTGTGTATGTGTTTTAGTTTTTTTTTCGGGAGGCACCCTGACTCACACACCAGACCAAAACACTACCGTTGAGCCTGCCTTATGTGGGCTCCCCCTGCTTGAAACGCGACCGTTCGATCAAGCGCGTGCAAAAGCTTTCGCGGGCTGCCCGCCCGATCAATGATCTTTCGATGCTTGCAGGAGGGAAATGGGATGTGGTGGGAAAAGGGAGGCACCAAGCTCTTTACTTTCTGCTGCATGCCTGTGTCTTGCGCTTATCCCTTCACTTCACACAGCTTTCGATTCATTGCCATCGTGAGTGCGGGCGAACGCGCGCGCGCGCGCACGCTCGCGCTCTCGATCGCATAACCCGCTCGATCGGGACCGTCTTTCACCCCGTTGTCTCCACACGTTGCTGGACGCGGGGCTTGGTACGATCGGTGGAATGGGAGAGGAGAAACAGAAACTGGAATTCCACCTCCGCCTGCTGCTTCTCCTGCAACATCTAGCGGGCTCCTCGCAAAGTGTCGCATTCCCGCATTCTCTCCTCAGCGTCGTGGCATTCATTCAGCGAGCCGGTTGATCCGAATTCCAGCGTATTCCACTGCTCGTATCTCGGAGCTATGCGCAAGACCCAACCCTAGCAGCAAATCGACCAAAGCGACCAAACTTCATCACACACACACACACACACACACACACACACACACAACCACAACCTTCCTCCGTCGGATCCTCCATCTTGTGGGTCGGGTTTGGAATTCATTCCAATGAATCCGATTCGATTCGATTCAAAACTCGATCTCCAACTCTGGAGGGAGGGGACTCTTGCGGGACTCTGACGGTGATGGTATGCGTGTGTCCGTTCCGCGAACTCGTAATGACAGTGTCTATGTGTGTGTGTGTTTGACGATCAATCGCAGGCATTTTTTTATTGTTGTTTCGTTGCCATTTGTCCCACGTTCTACCAGATCGCACTTATCGGACGGGACGACACCGGGTGTTTTGTAAAGAGCATCAGATTGTCTATGTTTCCAAGTTTTTTGTGATTTTCTGAAGAGATCAGTGGTTGAAAATTGAGTTAGACATCAGAGTAAATTGAAGTTTAAGACTATTTCAACATCTCATTGACGTCAATATCGTTTTGAAGCCATATGTGCCTGTTTGAAGACACAACTGAAAGTTGTTGTTTTTTATTCCATTATAGTCCTTTTGTTTTCTCATCCCCATTGAATGCGACAGAAGAAAAATGTAGCTGTAACAATCCCGTATCATTCCACCGGCACATCCTGCATTGTTGCGTTGTATAGACCACACCGGTCTGGCCCTTTTTATCATCCCCCATTGCATTGCTTGAATGGATGGAATTCGTTCGCTCATCTCCGATCGATGACTTCATCCGCGTCATGGAGTCCCACCCCTCCTAGCTCTCGCTCTCGCCCATGCAACCCACTCTGCTTTCTTTCTCTGTTTACACCATGCACTTGACCCGTCGGAAGAAGTCTCGAGCCAGGGGCTTTGGCAGCAAGCTCTACCATATGGCATGCGTCCACCGCTTAGCGGCGACATGACGCTGGCGCCACGATAATATGGCGTCATATGTATGTGTGTTCTCATACATTGCACGACAATTAGGTGCATTGTTGCAATTGTACCCTGTCCCTCATGCAGAATGAAGCGCACATTAGCTCCTAGTCATTCTCGGAAACTTTACATGCGAACGCACACTCCATAGGGTGGATTATAATTACTGATGAAGAGGGGGAAGGAAACCTTGAAATACCTCTTCGCAGGCCTTCACTTCCGAGAATGATGGGGCCGGATATGGTGTGTTGCATTATTGCGTGTTCTTGTTTGGCATCGTTACAGCAACTCTTTGGGTTCATTTCAATGTAATTCCATTAAAGTATTTTTAAGTAATAGTTACTAACCTTCCCTGATGTCTATTTGTTCACCCCAACAGATGGCGAGTACCTGTTTGCCGATCCCGAGAGCAAACTGTCCAAGTACGGACCAAAAAGCTGGCGTTCCTCGCACACTCATGTAAGTGTCTGAATAGTGGCGTTCTTTGCTTCCCCTCCCCACAAACACACACAGAAATGACCTAATGACTTTTTTCCTCAATTCCAACCCAAAAACCCCACACAGGGCCTGGACGCCAACGGGAAGCCTCTCCTGGAGCTACACTTTCGCGTGCAGTTCTACATCGAGAGCCCGCTCATGCTGCGTGATGAGGTGTCGCGGCACAACTACTATCTGCAGCTGAAGTACAACGCGGTCAACCGGGACCTGCCGAAGGAGTGCTCCGAGCAGAGTTTGCTGCTGCTCGGCGGCCTCTCGCTGCAGGCGGACCTGGGCGACAGTGCACCGGAGGATGCCGGTACCACCCTACCCACCACACCCTCGATCAAGACGGCGACATCCTCGACGGCGACGGTACCGTGCAGCTCAACCGCCAACCTGAACAGCACCACTGGCGGCGGCGTCCTTAGCTCGGGCGTTAGCGTTAGCAGCAGCAACAGCACAAGCAGCAGCAGTAACAGTAGCAGCAGCGCCAGCAGTAACACCAGCAGCGCTACTAGCAGCAGCACCAGCAGCAACTCCAGTACCACCTCTGCCTGCTCCCCGAACCCATCAGCCGGTGGTGCTGCGTCCGTGTCGTCCACCTCGACAGCAGCTTCCTCAGCCTGCACTACCACCTCGGGACCTCCAGTCCAGTCCAACACCAACATCGCAGCGAACGATGGCGCAAGTAGCTCCACCACCACCACCACCACCACCACCAGTTCGCCCTCGGTGGAGTACTTCCGACCGGACGAGTACCTTAATCCGGCGCTTCGGTCTGCCTGGGGCATTGCGGCCGTCACCACGTGCCACCGGGACAACCGGGGCCTCTCCCGGGCCGACGCCGAGACGCACTTCATCCGCGAGGCGTGCAACCTGAACGAAGCGGTCAACGCGCACGTGTTCCGGATGAAGCAGTCGAAGAACGAAACCGGCCTCGGCACGGTAGCGCTCAGCATCTACGCGAAGGGCATACGGATCGCGCAGGATGGCAGCTCGACCGCGACCACCTTCCAGTGGCCGCACATCGGCAAGCTGAGCTTCGATCGGAAAAAGTTCGAAATCCGCTCGGGCGACAGCAAGATCAC
Organism: Anopheles arabiensis; assembly: GCF_016920715.1. NCBI lineage: Eukaryota > Metazoa > Arthropoda > Insecta > Diptera > Culicidae > Anopheles > Anopheles arabiensis. Next base: position 26,083,649 of record NC_053518.1, read on the forward strand.
GCTCTACTCCACGAACGACGACAAGAACAAGATGATACTGGCGCTGTGCCGCGAGACGCACCAGTTCTCGATGAAGATAGCGCCCCGGCTGACGGAGGCGATAAAGCGCGAGGAGGAGGAAAGCAGCTGCATCCACGGCTACCCGTATCTGTGCTCGCGTGCCCTCAACCTGCCGTACAAGAGCAAGAGCGACCAGCGCATTTCGGTCATCTCGAGCACGAGCTCCAACACGACGTCCGGGATCGTGAGCGATCGCGTCCACTCGGAGGACGAGCTGGAGATTATGATCAACACGCCGCCGACGGCGACACTGGCCGCGCCCTCGACGGAAAGCCTCGCACTGGCCCACCTGCTCGACTGTCCGAGCGTTTCGCGCCAGACGTCCTCCGTCGGGCAGGTGTCGCTCAAGGAGCTGGAGGGCACGTTCGCGGCACTGTCGGTGGGCCGGACGGGCAGCGTGGTGAATGCGGCCGGTTCGCTCGTACCGTGCAGCAGCGGCAGCAGCAACGCCAACAACTGTGCGAACAGTGACAGTGGCAGTGTGGAGGGTAAGCCCGACCGCCCCGGGAAGGAGTGTGAATCGTCGCCTTCGTCCCAGCACAACATCGGGTCGCAGTGCTCGTCCACCTGCAGTACGGTCGTGGTGGCCACGGACTGTCTCAGCCTGCCGCAAAGCTCGACCGCAACGAGCACAACCACGATCAGCAATGGTGGAGGCAGCAACAGCACAATGGTGCAGACCACGATCAGCCCGGACCGGCGGCAGACGTCGACGTGCAGCAGCCTGGTGCTTGGGTTCAGCCACACCGCCCAGAATAGTACACTGAGCGTGGCGACCAGCACCTGTCTCGATCACGACATCAACGAGGAGGAGGAGGAAACGCACTCGGGCGTGTACACGATCGCGCACGTGCCACCGACGGAAACGAGCGGCGTGTACACGATGAACAGCAGCGAGCTGACCGGCCAGTCGTCCGAGATTGCCGAGTCGGAGTCGCACGAAAGCTCGCACTACGGCAGCTTCCAGCCGTGCCAGAGCGAGATGGCGGATCCGCTCGAGCCGGTCGACTCGGTCGATGGGGACTACCATCGGCCCCGGCTCGACAGCGGGCTGAACAGCGAGTTCCGGATGCGGTCCGACTCGACCGTCAGTGCGGCTGGGTCGTTCCGGGGCGACGGTAGCGATCCGACGGACAACAAGCATTCGCTGCTGAGTGCCGAGGAACTGACCGATCTGATCGTGGGCCGCGGCACGTACCCGTCGCGCAAAACCGTCAGCCACACGCTCGATTCGGACTGTGACTACGTGACGCTGCCGCTGCCGCTCGAGGGCGAAAGCTACCTGCAGGGCAGCGAGGACACGGCCCCGACCGAGGACGAGTACGACGACGAGGTGCTGCCGCCGGCACCGCCCAAACGCATCGACAGCAACATGGCGGCGGCAGTGGCAGCTGCGGCCGTGCCGTGTCCTGCCCGGCCACCGCAACTCCCACAGCCCCCGGTCGAGCTGGCCCAACAACAACCACCCCCACCGCCACCCCCGTACAATGCGCATCACGAAACGACGGGACTGCGCGGACCGGACATACGATCGCCCGCGCCTCCCGCGACCACCGATCCGGAAGCGCCAGCCATTCCGTTGCGTGACCCACCGCCCTACCCGCAGAAACCGATCGCCATGCGGAAAAGTCCGATCCTTCCGCCGGCCCTCCCGGTCACACCGACCGTCCTAACGACAGCGCCCGTGTCCGAGGAAGTTCCAGCACGGTTCATCACAACCCGGCCCCAGATTAACATCCTTAAAGCGCACGCGAGCGTCGTTGGCGAAACGCCCAAGCCCAGCTTTGCCGCGCCGACCGTCAACAACATTGGCAATTTGGCGCAAGCAACACCACCTCCACCGCCACCGCCCGTGCCGACCGGCATTCCGGGGTACAATTTGCACCCGAACCACAAAGCCATCACCTCGCCACCGCCCCCCTACCCGGAGATGCCGAAGCCGCCGCCCCACCGTACGACCGCCTGCGTGCTGCTGCCCGTCATCAAGCCGCGCCAGTACCACCCGCCACCGCCGCCAACGATGCCACGGCAACCACCGCCTCCCCCGCCGCCCCACTCGCTGGCCACGGTGTACACCAGCCAGCTGGCCCGGTCCCAGATCGAGCTGTACCAGCAGCAGCTGTACAGTGACGTCGACTACGTTATCTACCCGATCCAGGACCCGTCCATCAGCCAGCAGGAGTACTTAGACGCGAAGCAGGGCTCGATCCTGGCGGCGATGGCCCAAAGCCCGCCCCCACCGCCCTACCTCGCCTACCACACCGTGCGCGCACACAACCGCAGCTGGGATGCGTGCAAAAACCACGCGATTTATCGCAGCACGCCCTACCTGTCGATGGCGCTGTCGTCCAACTCGCGCTACGCCTCCACCCAGAACCTGTCCGACACGTACGTCCAGCTGCCGGGTGCGTACTCCCCCCTCTACAGCCCGTCGGTCGCAAGCCTCTGCTCCTCGTACGAGCCGCCACCACCGCCACCGCTACGGCCCCGACCGATGGTGTCCTCGAAGGCGAGCGCCGGCTCGATGCAGCCGAACGGTGGCGCCCACCTATCGATGGCATCGGCCGGCCCATCGCCCGCCCTGTTCGCGCGCTCCCGCTCGGACGATAACATCCTTAACTCGGTCGAAAGTACGCCCAAGATTCGGCGCCATCCGCCGCCACCGCCGCCACCGCCGTACGAGAGCAAGAAAGCGATCCGGAAGCCACCGCTGCCGCTGCCAACGCCGATGGAAAAGCTCATCCCGAAGCCCCCGATGGCTGTACCCTCACCTTCGCAACCGGTCGTGCCAGCGTTCAATCCGGAACGGCCACCGGAAGGTAAGCTGGTTTGGTTAATATTTCAAGCAGGGCAAGAGTTTAACAGAGCAACCTTTTAATGTTTTCCGCAGTGCCAGCAAAACCGACACCACCGAAACCGAGCGGCCCGAGCGCGAAGCTGCAGGCGCAGATCAAAAAGCAGTACCCGGACTTTGACCTCAGCACGGTCGCGTCGATGGTGGACCAGCAGCCCGCCAGCGACCACACCTCGATCGACATCAAAACGCTGCGGGAAAAGAGCAAACATCTCGATCTGCCACTGATATCGGCGCTCATGCACGATCGGTCGCTGCTCAAGCAGACGCGCGCCTTCGTCATGCCCAAGCACCCGAAAGCGAACGCCTCCAACGGGCTACCGAAAGGGGCGGGCGGTGGTAGTGGCGTGAGCGGTCCCGCCGGCGCCACTGCCCCACACAACGGCGAAGTCCCAACCAGCAATGGAGGATCTCCGCCGGGCAGTCAGCCATCGCCGAAATCCAAGTATCCCGTGTCGGGCCTATCCACCACGCAGCTGGCCAAACCGCGCAAGACTTCGGCCAGCCATCGGCATCCAAACGACAAGCTGCCGCCGCTGCCGGGGCAAACGGGCCCAGGGCAGACGGGACCGACGGCGGAGGGCAATAACTACGTCATGGATCCGACACCGACCCCGATCAAGCAGAAAAGCTTCAGCTCCTCCCAACCCAGTGCCTGATGCGGGAGTGCAAAAGGAGTCTACAACGGGCTGCTGCCTCAAGTTCAACTCTCTTTCACTCTTTTTCTATTTTTACCCACCGACAATGTCCTCTCTTTCTATCATTCTCTCTTTATCGTGGTTGCGACTTTTCATGAGCGACGAACCGATCAGCAGTGCCACCGCCGCATCATTATCAACAGTGCAGCAGTATTTTGTAGTATTTATTTGTTCGCCATCTCTTCGTTGCGCTCAATAGCGGGCTCGATGCGGGTGTTATTGAGAGCAAGAAAATGGTTTAACATCGGATTGATCTTTAATGGTATAAAGTAATGAAGCAATGGCAAGGTAGGGAAGGAGATACAGATAGGATGAAAGATCGAACTGGAATAGTTCCATATGAAGGAACAAATGCGCTGCAAATAGGATGAAAGAATGCGAAGGGAGGACTGGAATCGGAAACAAATCAAACGGAAGGTATAATTGGAAAATTACTCAGGTTTATTACTCTTGTTTTTTGCTTTGTTTAGTTCGCGTTTATTTTTATTTTTTCGATGTTTGCGAATTGTACGTATGTGTCCGTGGGCAGAAGAACAGTAAGCGTATCTGTTTCACACACACACACACAAACACTTTTGTTTTTATAAAACTTTTAGCAGTAGTATTTTAACGATGTAAATAGGGTAGGGCTGACGAACAGACGGCAGTAAACGATATGCGATAATGTCAAACTCGAATCGAATTAAGGTGTTGCTCGACGGACAATACGTAGACATATAGTTCAAGCAGGTGCCAAGGCAACGAAACAACGGATACATGTTGACCCAAAACATACACGCACGCACGCAGGAGGAAACGAGAAACTAAGAAGAATCGTTTTAAGATGTAGCTCGATGGAACTGGAGCAGAGAAAACAAAACTTGGAAGCAGTGCGGACAGCAAGGCGGACCATACGTAGACATGTAGTTCAAGAAGGTGCCAACACTCACAATACGGATTGTAACATATTTGCCCAAAACATGCAGCGCACGCACTAAGAGTAAAACATCCAACAGAACATGGTCCACAGGTCTTTTAAGCTACTAACAATTACGGAGAAGAAAGACTAATTTAGAGCCTAGAGAAAAGCGGACTGATCTTGCTATCTAATGGATATAAAAAAACACACACAAAAGAACAAAACGAAAGGGATATCAAAATGATACAAGCGTGATTGTCAAATAGAAAGTGGGAAAGAATTCTAAAATGAAAAGGATAGGAAAGGATAGAAATCGTAAAAGTGCATCAAAATTTGGTGAAAATGTTTTGGTGGAAATTTTTGCTCTTTTTGGGAACGTTATTATTTATGAAATTTTCAGTTTTTGGGGTTTTGCCTTATATTTTTTCTGTTTTGGTTTGCAATGTTTAGTCTTATTCGGTCTTATTTTATCAAAATTGTTCTAACAAACAAAAAGGTAAAAATGGTAACAAAAAAAGGATACATCAGCTCTTATTCATATAGGTTTATAGGTAGGACTCGCTTTATGGATTTTTGCTCAAATAATGGCAAAGATAGTTTGCCATCGTTAGGTGTTCTTTTCGTTTGTTTTACTAGAGGGTTTGCTATCGATCGTAACACCGCCAGGGGACACGGTTACGTCTCGTCGCTAGTAAACTCCATTCACTGAAGTGCGATAGGATTGACTCACGACGACACGTGTCCCATTCGGTATTGGGCTAAATCGCAAATCTTGGTGAAGCACCTGAAAAGATTTAAACACAGGAAGAAAGGAACAAAGAAGCAGAGTGTGTGTGTGAGAGAGAGAAAGAGAGGGGATAACACTTACGAATGTAAAAATAGGGAGGTTTTTTGTTGGAAACTATCTTGTTTCTTACATTCTGGTTTGAGGGAACAACAGACACAGTCGTGCCTCCGGAGCGTCCAGATAGAGTGACTAGAGCGGTACTAGTGGTAGATTTTAATAGCTATTTAATCCGTTCTGTTCTGCTGTCCAGTGAGTGGGCGACAGCACATAGGAACGGTAGATTTAAGAGAAATCGTTCTCTCTCACACACTCTTTCTGTCTCTCTTACCGGTTCCTGTTAGCTTCTTCATCCATTCCTAAAAGCGCAGGACGTTAGATAGTTTAGCTAGGGGGAAGGAAACGCCAGCATACGAAGTTCGGATATTCAGAGATTCAGGAGGATCGTTAAGTGTATAGTGTAGGATAGAGGCGGCACGCCACCCTCCCACCCGATGAGGGAGCACCGATCGGACCGTGTCCCGCTTTGCGGAAGGATTTGCGTTTTAAAATTTCCAACTATGCGTTTGTTTCTTTTATTAACAAACTTTCAATATACAATTATTATTATTAATAGTGTAGTTTAGATGTTTAGATAGGCAACCAGCAAACCAGCAAATAAAATCTAGAGATCTAATGAAACAATACAATTCAACATTTATGGTGGTCGTGCGTTTTTTTCTTTTTCTTTTTGCGAACCCGCACTCGAAGCAACACTGCATAATGACACACTGACTAATGCCATGGTTGGGCACTAACTGCGGAACTATGGGCGGAGGAGGATCATGGAGAAAGAAAGATAAAAAGTTATGGTCTAACTGGGTTGGGAGGATAACATCGAAGGGACCAAGAAGCAGGCTCGATTCCGATTCCTGGATCGACAACAGAGCGACGGAGGGATCTGGAACGGTAGAAAAGATCATCAAAACTCTTTTATTCTACCACTACAAATGTTATCTTCTTTTAGTAAGATCTCACCATCGTTGCTTTAAAATCCACATCAACACGTGGCTTATTTGTGTAGCTTCACCACAATCGTCTCCAGAGGGTTTATTTCAAACCGATCGAAGTAAACACGCTCGTGCTTTAGCGATGATCCTGCCACGATTTCTCCACTGTAGAACATGGCCGTCAGATCGAGCGAGACCCGTTTCGGGCCCAGATTTGCCACCGTAGCGAACGAGTTCCGCCGTGGATACCAGCGCTGTATGACGAGGATTTCGTTCTGGTTCGATTTGATATCCGTGTTCGGTAGCATCTGTCCCTCCTTGACGACCGCGTTCTGGTAGATCGAGGGTGATCGTTTCCGCAGCGCGATCGCTTCAATCACGTAGTCCAGATGGTGCAGCGAAGCGGAAGCACTGCGCGGAAGCCATGGCAACGAACCGCGGCTTGTGAACTGATTCTGTGCACTGTCCCACACCATGGCGGCCAGATGATGCAGATGCTGCGTATCGACATGTTCTCCCTTCGGATCGTTTGCTTCTTCGAGTGAAATTTCATCCCCATAGAAGATGCTGGGCGTACCGGGTAGCGTTAGCTCCATCAGTGTAGCAGCTAGGGTCGCGTTCGGACTAAGACCGGACGTAAGTCGACGCTCGGACACACTGCCAAGGCTCCAGTGTATCCAGGGGTGGTCGACATCACGCAACAGCCGGCCCTGGATCGCATCCTGTACCGTGCTCGCTATCCCATCCGTACCATTGCTCACGTCCAGATACACATCCACCAGATCCACCTGCGACAGCACATCGCGCACAGTGCGCTCGGGCAGCTGCTCAACGAACTTCTGTCCCACCATCAGTATACGATCGGGGCCGAGCAGATACTTCCACTCCTTCACGTTCTCCACCAGCAGCGGATCGTCGGCAAAGTGCTCGAGACCCTTCACGTAGAACCCATCCACACCGGTGCGCGTTAGCCAGAAGCGAAGCACGTCGGACACGACCGTACCGGACTCTGGCTTCGTTGTGATCGAGCGGGACAGTCGCAGAAATTCGCTCGTGATCATATCACCGTCGGTGCGGTTCGGCAGCCGATCGAGATCGATCGTCGGTGGGCTAAGATGCTCCAGGAACGGGTGAATGGGTAGGTCCAGCACGAGCGAGATGTTGCGCTCGTGCAGTGTGGCTGCCAGCTTCTGTACGTCCTCCACCTTGCCGAGCACTTCGTCCACATCCAGTAGCGAGGTAACTTCCTGGAAGTGGTCCGGATAGTGTTTCGAGGGAAAGATCGAGTTTAGCCGTACCGCACCTATGCCGAGCGTTTTGAAGTACTCTGCACGTCCAATCAGACCGCGGATGTCACCGAGACCGTCGTCGTTCGTGTCCTGAAAGCTGGCGGGAAACACTTCGTAGAACACCGATCCTTTGTACCAGGTGGCGCTGAAAGAGGTGGAAAAAGTCAACGGTAGAGAACAGTCCACCTAAAACGAACTTCAAAACACTTACGGAGGATTGCACGACTTTGGCAGGGTGGCGATCATGGCCACCACAATCCCGACCATCGCAACGATTAGCGCCAGAAACACGAAAAACGTACACTTCCTTATCAACGGCCAGTTCCAGTGCACAAACCCGGGCATATCCTTCGTAACCGCAATCCCCAAACTGGCCGCATGATGCATCGACCCATCCTGGCCCGCCTTCACCACATCGCTCTTCTTGCGCAGATGCTGATAGCTGTTGTGGCTGAACAGATTGCCCGCTCCAGCACCGACCGGTGCGACCATCCCGATGCCCGAGCTACCCGACGAGCTGCTCGTCTCGGCCGCCTGGTCATCATCGCCCGTGACCGAGTCCCGCACATGGTTGTCCGTCGCGTTGCCCATGCTCGGTGTCAGGGGGTGGGAGAAATCCAGCGGTGGGCTCGGTGTTTCCGGCAGCAGCAGACAGGTCGAGGCGTCCTCCTCCGGCAGAAACGTCGACACCGAGGGCGAGGTCGTTAGCGACTCCGGCAGCAGATCCGCCCCGAGCAGGGTCGGATCGGTTGATATTTGCAGGTGATTCATGGTTGCGCTTTCACACAGCCACTCTCAAGCTGGTTCTTTGTCGTGTTTTTCCTTCACCACCGACCAACAATACGTAACGATAGCACACCTCACACTAACAGACCGCGGGGGAGGAGGAATTTTTCGTATCTTCCGGTCCAAAACACTCTCACACACTGAGGTTTTTGCACACAGATAGCGTATTTTTCCGATCCAATGCTCGCTTACGACCTACGTCGCAATACGGCCGTCGGTATGACGCGCACCCGAAAGACCACACACCAGTGTGCTATTCTTACCAGCGCACACCAACTCAGGCCAGGCCGTTCGTCCGTCACAGATGTTAATCTCGATACGCGAATCAATTGCACCGCACCACGGCTGGCGCACAACAATTAGCGTCTATTAACGCCAATCAACGGGTTCGGATGCTGCCGGGGGCTTCGGTTGCCACTAACAACCGCCAATATCACCAACACCACCACGTGCCCAGACCGAATATCAATATAATTGTGCGCCGCTTACGCCTTCGCCTGCAAAATTGTTACCCGATTTAGACGTGAAAAGAACGTGTGCTGACTGTCATTCGATGCGACGGTCAGCTTTACCGAATGACCTCCCCGCGAGGATTACGTTATCAAATGGGGGGTGAATGCAGCCGAGCAGAAAAGAAGAGGGGAATGTTTTTCCTAGATAGCGAAGGGAAATTTTGACAGTATGGGAAATTCTCACAAAGTGCGCATGCGCACGGAACATTGGGAAAACAAATCCCATGAAACCGTTCAACTCGCGGGTGCTGGTTGATGCTGCAGGGTGATTCGTTTAGTATGTTTAGTATGAGTGAAATATTTCATCCACATTTTGTTGTGTAGTATTTTTTTAGTTATCATCCATTGCCGAGTATCTAGCATATACTTGCAGAATTTGTTAATTCGTGCCATTTCAATTGATTTATTGGAAGTTTTCTTTTATTGCGAAATCAATTATGAAATGATATTGTCAATAGTTTTATATTTTATTTATATTACTATATTATTATGTTATTATATTTATTTTCCAATTGTTCGCCTCGAGTTCACCTGTACAACAAAAACTTAAAGCTAAACCTTATCTAGCTAAACCCTAATACTAAAATGGAGTATTTATGATTTGTTAATATTTTAAAATATTAGAAAAGGGAAAATCTGGTCAGGACAGATGAAAATTACATTGACAAAGAGAGAAGGAAATTGAAGGAATGAAATAGACACAGGAAATGAAAAAAACAAAAGGTCTACGGAGGACGAGCACAGACGAAACGTGAACGAAAGGTAGATAGAGACAGGTGGAAATCAAAGTGATCAGCCGAACAGTTAAAATTACGTATACATGAGAGGGAAGGATCGCATGATCCAAATCGCGTGCGGCGGCTGGGGATTGCCAATGGAGGGCAAGGGCGAGAACGGGAAGAAATCTTAACTAGTAGGTAGGACACCGAGGAGTACACCGAGGAGTAAAGTCTTTCTCTGAGTTATACGAATAATGCGTGCTAGAGACATTCGCATAACTCGGATTTTCGCGTAAGTATCACGTTTTACAGCCAAAATATTTTTGATTGATAATGATTTTTTTAATAAAATAAAATAAATTCGTTTTTGTAATTTATTATTTATTTAATGCGATTCGTAAAGCAAATTTGGTTATCTTTTGTGATTTAAAACTTTTGGAAAATTTGCAAATTATTTGATAATAGGTAGGATTTTTTTACTGATTTGACATATGAACTGTCAAAAATAAAAATTCGCTCAACTCAAATTTGTGTATCTCAGGAAAGACTGTATTTGATTCTGCTATAGTTTGTGTTTTAATTTGTGGAAAACCCGAAACATACAATATCGAAGATTCCCATTTATGTACAAATTCAAAAACATCTAAACAACTGACCTCTGATTAAGTAAAAAAACTGAGTTATGCTTGAATATTGCACGAAAGTAACCATTCCATGGATGTAACAGTGAACAAATAGTAGAAAGAATTATTAAAATAATTAATTAAAGAAAGAAAAAAAGCTAAAATAGAAGCAAGAAGTACCAAATGAATTCGAAGCAAAAAGTTAAACAAACGACCAGTCGTACGTAGACAAACTTTGCATGGTAGCTCCAGCAACGACAACCTAAGATAACACAATATCATCAAACTTTGACCTAAGAGCTTCTTAGCAAGACATTTTAATTGTGAGAATTTATCATCAGAATACTGTTCAAAATGAGAATGACGTTAAAAGCAACGAACTATAACGTTTAAAGAACTAGATTGGAACGTAATCTAGGGCTCTACAAATGTTATGAATTATATTTAGACAACCTTTTAACCTGGCGTTGAATGAAAATGGCAACCAAAGCTGACACTACTTTAGTTGTTGGAAGATTCCAGATTTTCGAATAGGACGTGAAGGACCTTTAAAAAGATTATACGAGCGCTAACATGAATGAATAAAAAATAAACGATGCTTCTTTGCAATTTCTCCCTGTCCTAGTAATTTTAGGACCAAGAGGATATCTTATCTGTAGTATCTTCGTTAATACCATTCAAAGTTATCGATTAATTCATCAATCTTTGCTCCTTTTTAATCCTACTATGAGGTTGTGATCAACGATTTTAATATTCTTACATATTAGAAAAGAGATCATGATGTTATCTCAATAGCACATCAATCCCTGCCCTGCAGGACGCACCCAACTGCAATCCATGTCATGTGAGTTCAGAGTGCACTTTGAAGTTACTTTCCACGATCGATGTCCGCTCTCTCGCTCTGACTCTCTTATCGCCACGTTGCATCTCAGACACTCGACCAGACAGCTGCAGCAGCCGGTGCATACGATCAGCCACCATGTGCCGGGAACGGGCCACGCTTCACGCGTGCAACAAAGTTACGTTCCGGGAAATTATTTGTACATTCAAACGAAACGTTCCAGCAGTACTGCTACTTTAAAACGCAATTCTAACGACACTGCTCGTGACGAAAGCGATGTTGTGAAATTGATTCCGGCCGGAAGACACCGGCCGTGCTTGTTACGTACTAGAAAAAGCCAACTCATGATGCCGACGGACAATTCAAACCAGCCATGTACGCAAAACAGACGGGAGCTTTGTTTTGTGCGTCTTTCTCTTTTCAGTGCAGCAGCTCTTGAATAGTCCATGCGGCGGCGAATTCATGACGGCGGATGAACTGCTGCGAACCGATTTCACATTAGCACACGGACGTCGATAACCTTCGCCAATGCGGAGGGCAGCTGTAACAGAGATTACAGCGAACCCCAAAAGAAAAGAAAAAGTACTATGTACCATAGCATCCATAAAGCCGATGGGGACTCCTGCGGGATGATCCTGCGTACATTTCGGGTGTGCCGTCTTGGTGGTTTTAAATTTTTTGTGTCCATTAGGCTGATACTGCTTCACCGGCGGGAGAATGGACCGTGCCAGGCTATTCGCGAACGAGCCTACACGCAGGCTGGCCGCGCCAAACGACCCGAAGGCTTATCAGCTGAATGAAGATGAGGTCCGGTTGTACGATCGCGATCGCGCTGCTGAGTGCTGTGTCCGATCGATCCGATCGCTTCGTTCTACGAGGACCGAGTTCGCCGAGATAGTCTACAGCCCGCACACGTAAAGTAGCCGTCCCGATCGGACTGATCAAATAGTCAAATCCGGAAGGCTTTACTGTGCGCAACTGTTCCCATTTTTCCCCCCGATCGGGTCTGGAAGTTTACACTGCTGTGCTGTGTGGAGGGCAATTGTACGGTCGTTCATTCCTGCTTCCATTTACCTGCTTGTGTATAGTCCGACCAGTGTATGAACGTGAAATGAAACATCGCTAAAACCAATCTCCAATGTAGTTCGGGTTGGTGTTAATACAGTGAAAAATCAAGTTCAACTGTAATAGAACCTTCAAGTGGACTTAAAGGAGCTCATCGAAACGAAGAGGCCTTTGAAGAAAAACGTTGTAGTGTAGAGCACTGTGGTTGGTGTGGGTTGGTGAACTAGTGTGTTTGCCGCAGAATAAGAAAAACGCACAGAGTGTCAGTACCAAGCGCGGTACTCTCCACGCACAAAGAGGTAGCAGACGATCGCTCCCATCCGCTCGAGAATGCTTGTGCTCAAATACGACAACTTTGTGCCGATACCAATTATAGACAGCTCATGACACAGAGTGTCTCTCTTAGTGCCGTTCTAAGTTTCCTAGTTAATAATCCATTCTAAACGGTAAGTACCAACGAGCACGTACCGCTTCACTGTAAAGTGTTTAGGCATAAAGTAAAACTAACGTAGTCTGCATGATCACCATCCGCCGTCTTTAGTTCCGAAGCTTTCAGTTGTACGATTGTACCAGTAAAGCAGCGATGATTACGGTTATTGAATCGCAATTGCCTTCCGCTTATCAGTGGCACGCGGGGTAACGAAGGTTATCCCGCTAAACTCGAACGAATTTCACGATCCTGCAGGCTGGTGTGCTTCCAACATCTCAAAATGTTCCGAAAATTGATCATCAGTAACTTCTCCTCGATCGAGTGGAGTATATTATAGAAAATTATAATTCCTTCGCTCACTCAATTCTAATCCTTCTCCAACTTTATATAAGGCAAATATTTGCACAAATGCTTCTACTACTATCACATACGAGGTCATGCCCTCCGATCGATGACCAAAAAATTCCATTCATCCGCACGTTCACTCTACGCCGCCGCATACCTTTACGTGGAACGCATTTAGAACAAACAGCATCAGCGCACCAGTCAACACACCCCTCGTTGGTGTCGTATGTACCATGTGCGTTTCATGATGTCGTAGAGGGAAGTTTTCTTAAACAATCCACTGCCGATCAGGAAGTGAAGCAGGAAAGCCGGCAGGGCTTACCGCCCAGCGAAGCCTACATGACGCTGGGGTTATCAATGCTGAGGCACACTCCTCTCTGCTTCTCCATCACGCAACGCACAACTGGTACACTGGTACACTGGTACCCTCCGTAATCAGCCGCAAACAACAAAAACCACAGCAAGAGCATCAACACAAACAACAACCACATGAACAGCAGGATCAGTAATTGCGAGAGATGTCTCGAGAAGACATATGATGCGATTATGGATGGAATTCTACCAAATAACAACCATCTCCCAGTGCCGAAGTGCAAAAGCCAAACCAATGTTGAAAATTTTGAATATTGCTGATAAGTTTGCATTGATGGTTGATGGTTGTTCTTTTCTCTCCTTTTTTTGCAGATCGCCGACCAACATCTTCAGGCTGATCGTACCTGAACTGAGCTTTCGTTTGCACAGTTCATTCGACTGGGCGAAAATTGAACAAGAATAGATCATCCATTCTCAGTTTTCTCGGCTTGTGCTTCATTCCATCATTATATAGGCTTTATATCAAGCATACACGGGTTCTTATACTACTATCCGCGATCCTTTGTGCTAAGTCTATCCTGCCACATTCTATCTACTAAACTGCCTACTGCCAACAACTAATCTTCAACCTTGGTTCGATGGCTTTGGACTTTGCTGCCGGCTGTTTGGGAGGTAAGTACACACCGAATTCCGGAACCATTCAGAAGTGCACGTGTCACACACAAGAGCCTTGGGGACTTACCGCCCATTCCTATCTGGCGTGATGTTCACGTTTCGGTCAGACGACTTTGATAGGCGACGTTCCCCAACGGACCCGGACATTACGAATTTGGAAGATTTTACTAAAAAGTAAACAGGAGAGACACACAAAGAGAGAGAGAAACAGACAGAGAGACTGTGATAAACAAACAAAGACCTCAAATGATGATCAAGCTGACCGGTAGGTCAACGTCGCTATCACCCCAACGGTTAGGCACCGCTGATAATGATTGACAATCGTCCACGTCCCTTCTTCCGTCGACTTCTGCATAGTATCACTGAGAATGTGTTTGTTGTTTGTGAACTTCCAGTAAAATCGTTAACCACTTCAAGCCCACCAAGTCGCGCTCCCTTATTATCACTTTCACCGATCCGGATTCATTAGGGCTGGGGCGTACTTCGGGCCTAGCTAAACATGACTATACCCCCTGCAGGGAAGATCACTCTTCTCGATCGATCTGATCCGTTGATTGTCTTCCAATCGTGTTATGCTTTTTTTTCTACGAGTCAGCGATTGCAAAACCATCAACACTATCGCACTATTGATTAACCTAACCGATTGACCGATAACCTGGGCACGCGATAATCGAACCGATTCCGTTCTTCGCTTCACAGGTTGTGCCGGTGTTCTCGTTGGCTTCCCGTTCGACACGGTGAAGGTGCACCTGCAGACGCAAAACCATCGCAATCCGCTGTACCGCGGCACGTACGACTGCTTCCGGAAGATCGTTGTACGCGAGGGTGTCCATGGACTGTACCGCGGAATGTCCAGCCCGATGGCGGGCGTCGCCGTCGTTAACGCGATCGTGTTCGGCGTGTACGGCAATATACAGCGGCGCACCGCCAATCCGGACTCGCTGTACTCCCACTTCTTGGCCGGTTCGGCGGCTGGGCTGGCCCAGAGCATTGTCTGCTCGCCGATGGAGCTGATCAAGACGCGCCTTCAGCTGCAGGACAATCTACCACGCGCTGCGGAACGGTTCAGTGGACCGATGGATTGTACCCGCGCCATCTGGCGCCGGGAAGGTTTCCGGGGCATCTTCCGCGGGCTGGGCATCACGGCTGCCCGTGACATGCCGGGTAAGTTGTGTAGCAGTGAGTGTGGAGTTTTTCCATGGGTCTACAACTCTGTTTCGATGTCCATTTATTCACAGGATTCTCAAGCTACTTTGTCGCCTACGAGTACATGGTCCGGTGCGTTGCGAATCCATCGCCTTTCGTTATCCTGATGGCCGGTGGGCTTGCCGGTACTTTCTCCTGGCTCGTCACCTTCCCGCTCGATGTCGTCAAATCGCGCCTGCAAGCGGATGGTATCTCGGGAAAGCCACAATACAATGGGCTCATCGATTGCGTGCGGAAAAGCCACGCCGCCGAGGGATGGGCGTTTTTATCGCGCGGACTCGCCTCAACGCTGCTGCGTGCCTTCCCAATGAACGCCGTCTGCTTTCTGGTAGTATCGTACACGATGAAGCTGTTCGATGATCCTAAAGTTAGTAGCGTCGTTGAGGAGCTTGGTGCAACGGCGGCTACTGTCGAGACGCCGTTGCTGATCGTTCCTACCGTTGTCCCGCAAGTGCCGATCGCGACCGCTCCCAAGCTGTCGGTTCCTGCTCCCGCGTACAACAAGCGTGCCAGCCACCACGACCACGACAGTCACCTGCTAAACATCAAGCAAAACACTTACCGCTTCTTGCGATCGCTCGGTGCATTCAGCGAGGCCGTTTGCTGTGCCGAGATGGGCGAGCTGACGGACGATCTGTACGATCGTGACGAGGCGGAACAGCGGAGGGCAAGCTACGCAAAGCTGAACGAGCTGCTGCTGAGCACCGATCCGGAGGATACCAGCAATCGGTACCCATTTTTAGGCGACTAAAGCTCATGAGACCACGCCATGCAGAGAGCTTTCGAGTGCCACCAAAGACTTGTGTACAAAGATAACGATAGACTAATAGAGTGCCGGATGGAAAAGAGCCCGTGTATAAAAATATATATTTTTATTTAAACTCGATCAAACTGGATTGTTAGAAAACACACACACACAAAGCTACTGAAAAACATCCAAAATTATCATCACCTTCAAAGCCCCCAAGTATCTACTTCACACCTCATTTCAGCAACTGAAGAATTTTGTTCAGATTATACTTTTGAACGGGGAAATCTTGCTGCAGCGTCTCCACCACTGCGGCAATGTTTTCGTTCACCTCGCGCTGGCGCTGCAGATCAGCCTGGATCAGGATTTCGTTGCGAAACTTGGGCAGCTGCTGTGCGTTGGCCAGTCCCCGATACCGACGGGCACGGTACTGGTGGCGCACGATGTAATCCAGATTTTCCTGCTTCAGCAGGGATGCCTGTTCCGTTTCTGCGCGAATCAGATTGGTCTGTAGCTTTTCCTCCTCGATCTGGTGCTTTTTGTTCTCGATCTCTGCCTGGAGCAGCTTCTGAGCGGTGTCGATCTCGAGCAGGCTCTTTTCTGCTTGAGATATTTCCTGAAATTCAGAGAGCAAATTGAGTAGTGTGGTGAACCTTTTATTTTAATTTAGGCTACGAAACTTGGAGGTGGGCCGGAGGTCTAATCTATAAATGCACCGGCTCCTACAGAGCCGGATAGAGTCTATTCTCAACCGGACCATAAACCCGTATTAAGATATGACTAATCGGTTACTGTGCGTGTAGGGTATCTAATAAGTTTCTCCTAAGCCACTCTTTGTCGATATGACCGGGGGAAACTCGTCACAACAAAAAGAAGAATAAGAAGACACCACTCCAAACTTACCGAAAACACCACCTTCAGTTTGTTCTTCAGCTCATTGATCTTGTGCTGCATCGTTGACCGGGTCTTAAACTTCCCATCGAACACCTTCTCCCGTGCATTGACCGACTCGAATATGTTCTCCCGATGGTGCACCGTGTTCTCCAGATCGTGCACCAGCTTCTCCTGCATGCGCTTCAGCTGCCCGTACCGCACCTGCATCCGGTGGATCTCCGCCTTCATGATACCAATCTCACTGTTCTGGGTCGTTTCCTCGTCCTTGAACTTCTTCGCCTCGGACGACATCTTGCACTTCGTCTCCCAGGACAATGCTTCCCGGTGCTTCTCCAGCACCTCCTGCTTGCAGTCCTCGATCTCCTTGCCCAGGTCCTTCAGCTCCTGCTCGAGATTCAGCACCGCCATTTCGGCATCGCGCAGCCGCTCCGTCGCCTGGTGATGGGCCACTTCGCACTCCTGCTCGCCCTTCTCGTGCACCTTGCGCGTCTTGAACAGCTCCAGGCTGGCCGCATCGAGCCGCGTGTTGAGTGCCGATAGTGAGCGCACAATCTCCCGGTTTTCATTCATCACCTCCGCCAGCAGCGCCTCGATCTTGATCGCTTTCTGTTCCGCCAACAGCAGCTCTGCAAAATGACAAAAGAGGAATGTAGAACAAGACACAGTAAGGTTACCAGAAGCACGCCCCACACGACCCTCTCTTACTCTTTCTGGAGTAGTTGATTTCATTCAGCTGCAGGGAGCGCTTTTCCGACAGGGCTACCACGTTCGATTGCAGCTTGACCCACGACGCATTCGCCTCCTTGAGCTGCGCCTCTATCTCCACGATGTCTTGCTGCACGTCGAGCAGCTTCAGCTCGTCCGGGTTCATCTCCTGCCCGCCCGCCTTGCTGATCAGCTGCTCCAGTTCCCTGTTCAGCGCATCCATTTTGCGCAGCTTCGCAGCAATACGCTCCTTTTCCAGCTTTATCTCCTCGTTGTACTTGTTCGCGTCGGCATCCAGCTCGTCGTGCTCAAGCTGACGCAAAGATAAGAGATGACTATTGCAAAACAAAACAAACACCAGCAAACCGCCCTCGACGTCTTTCTTACCTTAGCCTTTCGCAGAACGTCTTTCGAATTTTCCACGAGCGAACGCCACTTTTCCAGCTCCAGCAGCACCACCGACAGCTGGTTCTCCGTGTCCGACATGCTAATCTCCAGCTCGCGGCGCTTCTCCTGCGTATCGCGCAGCAGCTTCCCCTGCGCCTCGCCCGCCTTATCGGTGGTCAGCTGATCTTGCAGCAGCTCCAGTATCTGCTCCTCCAGCTCGAACTTTTTGCGATTCTGCTTCTCGAGCGTTTGGCGCAGCGACTTGAGATGATTCTCCAGCTGCAGGCCCTCCTGCTGCGCCTTCAGGATATCGGCCTCGGTTTGTTCGAGAATCAGCGCGTAGTGATCCAGGTCACGCTTGAGCTTATCTTCATCCTCCTGCTCCTTCCGGACCTGCTTCTCCAGCGAGTTGATGTCCCCCTGGATGCGGTTCTTGAAGCCGGCCAGCTTCTCGTTCTGCTCCATTTCCTTGGCCGCCGCCTTCTTGGTGATTTCCGTCTTGCTCTTGATAACTTTGTGCTCCTCGTAAATCGCTTCCAGCTCTTCCTTCGTCTTCACCAGCACCCGATCGCGCTGCTGGATCGCCACTATCACCTCGCCCCAGGCCTGTGCCAGACACTTGTGCTCGTGCTGCAACGCCTCCAGGTCGGTGTTGGCATCGGCCAGGCTGCGGCTAATCGTTTCCCGCTGCCCGTCCTGCTCCCGGATCTGCTCCTCGATCTCTTCCAGCTCGTGCTCCTTGCGCTTCACCTCGTTGGACAGGTTGAGCAGCAGCAGATCGACCTGCCGCTTCTCTTCCGCCGCGGCCAGCGCATCCTTGGCGTCCTTGCTGGCGACACGCTTCGCGACCGCTATTTCGTCCTTAATCTCCTGCGCCCACTTGGCAAACTCGCTCTCCAGCACGGTCAGATTTTCCAGCTCCATCAGGTGCTCCTTGTGCATCTTGCGAAACTCTTTCAGCGAGAGCTGCTGCTCCTCAAACTCCTTCCGGTACTGGGCGGCTAGCCGTTCCTCCTGCTGCCGCTGGGCGGCCAGTTCGAGAATTTCTTTACCGTAAATTTCGAGCAGCTCCTTCTGATTGTCGATCTCCTCCTGCAGATCGTACAGCTCCGCGCCGACCTCTTCCGATTCCTTCTCGTTCTGCACCAGACGGTGGTTCAAATCGGCCACCTCCTCCTCGAGCTGGTTCTTCACCTTCAGCAGGTGAGACTTCAGGGCGGACTGGAACCGCTCGAGCAGGGGATGGTCCGTTTCCAGTACGCCGACACGATCCATGACGGATTCGTTGAATGCGTCGGCCTGCACACTGATGGAGTTAGCATCCTCCTCCGGATTCATCTTGACTGGTCGAGCAAAACTAAAGTTTCTTGTACGTTTGAAGCGAAAACCTGAACCGTTCTGGAGAAGCGTCTGCGATAAATAAGTTCAATATGTTGGTTGCTATGGACACGCGTTGCTATGCATCATATGTTTGCTGTTATTAGGGGAACGTATTGTAGAAATGTAAACAGAAAAATGAAAAGAGAATGTGCTAATTTACATGCTTCTAATCATTTATCAATCGTAAAAATGTGTTTGGATTCGTGGAAAATGTATTAAAGGCTTTTTAATCTCACCGTCGTTCATGCCGAACCTTTTCAAATATGTTTTTTCTCGCTCATTTGCGGTTCCAGCAGTTTAGAGTAAATTCGAGCAGTTTCAATAAATAGCAGATGCGTTGATATTTTATATATTATTTTCCCTACAGCTCCTGTAATGACGCATTTTATGAATTTTAAAATGCGATATTATCTATATAACAAAGTAAAACTTTCTTCATGATAACGGTAATTTAAAAAAACGAGCTCGAAAACCATCTTTCTTTTTTCTGCGCTTTTATTGCACAGCACTGTAAACTGTCAAAAGTTCGCGTTCGTAAACAGATGGCACAAACGTAAACAAATCCCAGCCTCGAACAGCGTCTCGCTGGGCAGCTACAAAATAATGAAATTTTGTAAAGAAAAACTCATTTTTTCTAGTTAAATGTACATTCATCACGTGATCTGTGTTATAGGCGAATAGTAGAACGTTTGGAAATAAGGAATTAACCGGTAATGTATTTATTATAGCAACAAAGCAAAACAAAGAAAGAACAACACAAGTGAAAGATGCATTTCGTACGATGTAAGTGCCATTAATTCGGTGTATTAATTTAACTTTTATCAAATAACAACCACTAGCTTTTATGTTTTAAAAGGACGTTTTAGCTAGAGATACTGGTTTCTACAGCAATTATTAACTCTAAACGCTCCATGTAAACAACCGTGCGACGAAACGCCGTACACAGCACTTTGCAATTAGTACTTTAATCACCAATCATGGATTACAACATTAGTCGACTGTGCCGCGTGTGCCTGGAGGAGGGAGTGTTTACATCAATATTCAGCACCGATCTGGTCGCAATGGCACCGGCCAATATGCTCGTAATGTGTGCCAACATAAAGGTAAGGAAATGTGCAATCGAATGAACCGGAATCAGATAACAAAGGGTGCAACATTACAGGTATCGAGAGACGATGGACTTCCCAGCACGATCTGCAACAACTGTATGTACCGGCTCGGGGTAGCATTTCACCTAAAGCAGCAGTGTGAAAATTCCGACATGAGACTGCGCCAGTACATGAACGGAGGCTCGGCCATGAGCTACAGCTACACGCTGGACAAGGAAACGATGACTGACGAATCGTGGCTGCTGTCGGGCATGGACCATAAAGGCGACGATCAAAAGTCGCCGGAAAAGTGCGCGTCTAGTGAATACTTCTCTCACCCCTAAGAGTGAGGGTTTTATAACACTTTTCCTTTTGATTTGTAGAAAAACAAACAGTAAAAAACGATACCGAGTCAAACTGCCCGAGGAGCGCAAGAAGAGGGGGCCAAAACCGATGCCAAAAATTCCACAAACATGCTACCAGTGTCACAAATCCTTCAAGTGTGCCGCTCAACTGCAAATGCATCTGCGGTATGGTGTAAAAACATCCAAAGCAAATTATTATCTTTATCAAATAATTTCCCCTTTTTTCCTCTTTTTTCACAGCACACACTCGGGCGAAAAGCCGTACGCATGCAATCTCTGTCCCCGCCGGTTCGCCCAAAAGCACAACCTTGCCATCCACCTGCGGACGCACACGGGCGAACGGCCGTACCAGTGTGAGATCTGCAGCAAACAGTTCTCCGCCCTGGGGAACTTTCAGGCGCACAAAAAGATACACACGAACGAGCGGGATCACGTGTGCCCGTCCTGCAACAAGGGCTTCATTACGTCGGGCGATCTGACCCGGCACATGATCTCACACTCGGGCATCAAAAACTATCACTGTGATATATGTGCGAAAAGCTTCAGCCGGAACCGTGACATGATGGCACACAAGCGCAAGATGCATCTGGAAGAGTGTGGCAACGAGTGCTACAAGTGCCACGAGTGTCACAAAGTGTTCGCCACCCTGAACAATCTGAACGTTCACATGAGGGTGCATGCGCAGGAGGTAAACGTGGCGGATCCGGTGGGTGAGCTTATGCCACCACACGGACAACAGCAGCAGCAGCAGCAGCAGCAGCAACAGCACCAGCAGCACCACCAGCAGCAGCAGCTCCAGCATCAGCTCCATCACCAACAACAGGCACATCAGCAGGTTCCGGTACCACTCGCCCTCCCACCACACGCACTCGGTCCACCGGGCTCGCTTGGCGTTGGGTTGGGTATGTTACCATACCCGTCCTCCCACGTGCCAACCCATCCACCGGCACAGGTAGCGTACCACAGTCAAATCCATCCAGCACAGCGGCTACACCCGTACTAAAATGGGGCATACATCACCAAGGCTCGGCACCAAGGGGGAAATTGTCATCACAGTATGGAAAGGATCATCACACACACAATTGCATACATAAGGTAATTATTTATTTAAGTAATAAGTGAATAAAATTTGTATCTGCACCGAAAAGGAGTTCCTTTTTTTATTGCTCTTCTTTGTCTGGTTTGCTGGTACGGGCATTTATAACGACCCTTAGAGTAGGCTAGTGGATATAATGGACCGAACAGCGCTCGATCAACCACAACCGATTCGTGGATCGTGGATTTTCTATCTATTAATTGAAGTTTTAACTCTATCGAACCTAACGCACGCGGGAGTGTACAAACGGGATCAGTTGCTTGTGGTGTCAGTGATACTGGACTTTATGGAATTGCAACACACATGTTTCGCGATTGTATCGGTACGGGTGGAAAATCTGGATTCGAGGGGGCTTTAGAAGGATAAAATTAATATAAAAAAATTAAATAAACTTATATGGTCGCAATTTACTCTTCCCTTTTTATCCAGGCTCCACTGCATTGATTGGTGTATTTGTGCGTGAAAAAGGGAACACTATTTATTTTAATTTTTCTTCTTCTGTTACCTACCTATACCAACAGCCCTGCCAACAATGCGTCATGCACCTACACTCACGACCTCTCTGACTCAGAACGTGTTTTTTATTGCTTGCACACCCATTTGGCACGCCTTTTTGCTGTGGGTGGTGTGGCAAAGTACACGGTGGCGCGTGAACTTGCCATGCATTTGCCTCCAGCCAAGCGGCAAATGTAGTACATCCAAATTTAGAACCGAAAGAAAGGAAGCCGGTGATGCTTTTGAATGGAGTTCTAGAGTATCGCAAAACAATAAACATTCAAAACGTTGCGCATGCACCACATTCCGACACACAAACACACTTCGGACTATCTCTGTCTGTACTGTTTGCGTTTCATTAATAAAATGGCACATGTAGCTACTAGCTGTGCGTACAGAGACTAAACCATTACGCAGCGGCTCCCCCAACACGCAAACGCTTCCGTTTGTTGTGTAGACTAGAGCTAATTTAGGCTTGCTTGGCTTTGTTTTTTCTTCTCACCTCTCCCCCCTTATCTATTCCAATGGTTTTCCACTTCCCTACCCTATCACATAAAGGATGTATCCACATGTCCGGTCTACATCCCATCCTAAGGTTGAATACTTTTGAATCGCTCCAATGCTCTTCCTCTCTCTCGCAACGCTGTTTTTGGCAAATTTCGCCTTCGCTCTTTGGTGGCACCACTTTGCTTGGTTTTAGAACGCCTTTTACTAACGAACACAACGAAGCATCCGCTCCACACGATCTATGAAAATCGAACGCCACTGCTTGGGCAACTATAAATACTTACCGTGCTTGTAGTGGGAAAATTGAGTTTGTATGTTGGATGCATCTCCTGCAACCTTGCGTCCGGTCCGGGTTTCCCGCTTAAGTGCATCCATTATTGGTCCTCTTTTAACCTGATCCGCACACGTGCTCGAAGCTTCCGTTCTCTTTGGTGTTTGTGTGTGTGTGTGGAAGTGTGGAAGGCTTACAATTAAATTACAACTACCCAGCAACTAAAGACCCGGTCGACCAGGCCACAACGGCAAAAAAAAAACGCATGGAAGACCTCTTTGGCTTGGTCATCGTGTTTGTGCACGTGCGTGTTTCTGGAATTAGGATCTGCAGTGGAGGAAAACGAACGAGGGCCCAGCCTGCTCAGCCCAACCAAATACTGTGTAGCAACGTGGTGCACCTCACAACCGGTGCAACATGCTGCCGGCGCCACCGCACTGGCCGTACTTGTACATCTTCACCAGCAGCGGATAGTGCACGTTCTCGTCGTACCCGTCCGTCTGCTTCAGCTCGAGATGCCGCGCCCAGATCGCTTCGTTGTAGCACTGCAGCAGCTCGTAGTGGAAGCCCCGGGCGACACACTCGTCCAGAAACAGGCCCAACGTTTGACCGCGGCGCGGGGCCGTGATCAGCGCGACACCTTCGTCCGCCAGCAGTTGCCAGATCGTGTCGATCAGCTGCGATCGGGACTCGTCGAAGAACAGGCAGTCGGCGGACAGGATGAAGTGGTACCGCTCGTTCGGAGGTTCCCGGTCCGTCCGGGCCGTCTGTTCCCACTTCAGCACGGACGATTTGATCGTACAGTTGAACTTGTTCAGCACGAGCGAGTGGCGCACATTCTCCACCGACAGCTCGTTCCCGTCGGTCACGTGCACGAAGGCGGGCTGGCCGTACTTCGCCAGCACCAGCCCGGCCAGACAGGTCATACCACCCCCCAGCTCCAGCACCGACGTCCCCTCGAACTGGGACAACCGGGAAAGGATGTAGTAGGCGAGCGCTTCCTCCGACGGCCACACGCAGATGTTCCCGGTGTTGTTGAACCCGATCAGCTCACTCGCCGTCCAGGGCCGCTCGGGCCCAATCAGCCGGATCTTCAACCGGTACCGATCGTACAGCCGGTACACGTACACGTTCTCGTCCTTCTCGTCCCCGGCCCGATCCGCCTCGATCAGGTTAAACTTGGCGAACTGATCGTCCTCGCTCGAATCGTGCCGGAGCGCCTTCGCCAGCAGCTTCCAGCGTCGCCGGGCGTTCACCGTGTTGTGGCGCTTCCGCTCCAGTGCGTCCTCCAGCTCGCGCGCCACATCGGCCCGATTGTTGTTGTTGTTGGCCGTATCGTCCTGGCCGGCGGGTGGACTATTTTTATCACCGCTCGGCTCGACTGGCTTGGGGAGTAGCACGGCCGGCTGGCCCTGATGCAACAGCCGTGCCGACCATCGGGTGTCCGCATCTGCGCCACCAATCGGCACTGTGGGTGGCGTGATTGATGTGACGGCAGGGCCGGAGCACGATGCGCCCTCAACACGCCGTTGCCGTCGCAACGATTTAATTGGATTATTCTCCCCATCGCAGGGTCCGGCGAGAGGCCGGGCGGGCGATGGCGCTCGGTCGGCCGGCCCATCGGTGACGACCACCCGATCCGGTGTCACCTGTTGCTGGTCTGACATTTTCCAATTTATGTCATCTTCGTGTTGTCGTCGCCGCCTCCATTGCCACCGGTCGTCCGTGGCGTCTTGCACGCTGGCACCCGTTTCTGGCGCTTCGTCCCGGGCCGTTTCGTCCCCGTCCGTCGTGCCGACCGAGCGCATTGCGTTGTGTTACACGTGTTTTTTTGTAGTTATTGCGTTCGTTGCGTTGCTTCGTTCCGCGTCAACGGTAACTGTCCATGCTCGTGGCTGCTTGCCGATTCCAAGGATTGAGATTCGGTTAATGCCGGAACACAGTTGAATGGGTAATTTGTTGATACATCTGTCTTGGACAATTGGAAGAAAAGTAAGAGACAAGAAAAGAAGAAAATGGTATAAATGTATTAGAATGAGCAGATATATATCACGCACTGTCAGTGTCGAGCAATCGAACGAACTCGAGGCAACGGATGAAATGGTTTACTGGTTTGCTAGCGGTAGGGTTTATTTATAACAATCAATTCCCGCGTGTAACCTTACATCTTCAGCTGCCTGTGTCTATCCTCCGCTCCGCTCATCGGCCGGTGCGCTAATGCACGCGATTTTATAGTCTAGTCTAGTGCGCCCTATTGGTACGAAACTGTTGGCCACGATTCACGGCATGTTTGCCATTTGTTAGCCATTGCAATAACAACACACACACACACACGTGCCACCCGTCTAGTTCGTCGCTCGTCGTTCAATGACGAGGCAGAGGGAGAGACACAGCACACACACCGATTTCCACTTGAGACCTTTCAGATGCTTTCGAAACGATGGGAATGATGCACTCCCCCCAAGCAAAACCCCTCTAATGAACGGGGCCTTCTTTTTCGGGGTGGAGATTTTACACCGTAGTACGCTGGGGATACACTCCACTCGATAAAGGTTTGTTGGCTGCCGTTCAACTTTGGAATGGATGTGCAACCCCCGGTGTGTGGGGGAGAAACAATCGCTAACCGGTATGGAAGGATGGAACAGATAAACACAGCACAGCACATAAAATTCAAAACTGAACAGTTGACGTGCAAATGGGGGATATGCGTCTGAGATAGCACCGGTGGAAGGAGCAGGAGGAAGGAGGTGGATCTGATAATCAATTTGCTTACCAAAAATGTCTTCTATACGCGAGCGCGCTTATCAGGTTCGGGCAAACGGTAATGAGGTTCTGATAAGTGAACCTTGCGTTACTAAAACTTGGGAGAGGTACACTGTGGGAGACGTGGAAGCGCGTATGCGTGCACAATGCGAGATAAATAGGGTGATATAGTAAATTAACGGACGATAGAAGATAGAAGCAGCCGAAGCAAGAAGGGTGTGACGCAATAACGCTCGCAGATGATTAGATTTAGGTCACATCGCGATCACGCGATGTGTTCAATCTTTGCTTTCTTGGAATCTGCTCAACAGTTGCTGATAAAACATAATTTGGCTGTTGGATCTTTCGATGTGGGTGTTTTTTATGTGTCTCATTTAATCTTATCAATTCTTATTTGATTGTCTCGGAGATTGCTGTTCTATTTCTGGTTGTTTGTACGTTAATAACCTAATCAAAATTTAATCGAACATCAAATCGAACAGTAAATGATACCTTGGAATTGAAAAGAAATACTTTTATCAAGACAGAATATCGCGTTAGGAGTAATCCAATTTATTGCAGATAGTAGAGCCTTTAAGTAACTAATGCATAACTAGACTTAAAATGGTTGCAGAAAACATTAAAAAGAAAAACGAAATTTACCGTTAAATGAACAATCTATAGGCACAGAGTATAACTGTTAACACATAAATTAAGAGATCAAAACATGAATAAAGCCAAAAGTACATCCCTTTCGCTTAGCAAATTAAAGATGGGTCGCTCTGATTCAAATTCAAGAATCTAAATGAATCTCCAAAGTTAATGAAATCTGAATTAAAAATTTTGAGGTTGAAGGTTCTTCTAATATGCATAAGTCTCTAAAGATTCTCGAGATACTATGGAGTCATGAATCTCTAAATACACACATCGACCGACAACGTCCGTAGAGCACAGAGATTAATAAGATTTATGAATCTTTGAAGAACCGTGACTTTTGAAAAGATTAATCAATCTTTAAAGCTTCCGAGGTAGATCTTTAGAGATTTGAGTTCTGATTTTGAAGGTTCTTCTATTACTGAAGGTTCATGCTAATGCATCTTTATGTAATGTGTAATATGATGTAATATGACCAATATTAAAACAAACTCTTTCATTACTCAAAACGCTTGATATTCCATTTGCTGGGCTGTCGTAATGTGAATTAAAATCATCACTCGAAATACACCTATTTTTACTTATTTTCCCATTTTGCATTCGTGTATTAGATTCTCCTTCTGGCCATCACTTACCAAGGCAATTGGTTTTTGTGTTATGTATCCGAAAGCTCTTATTTTTATAGTTAAACAAAACTCTTACTTAGCATTCGTAGTGCATAGTCCTGCATGTTGAGGAATACGGTCAATTGGGACTTTTGCGGTACCGATATTATGGCTGTTTGCTCCAATAGATCGCATCTTTTTTGGCGATCTTTATCAGCATTCAAATCGATTTTTATTGACTATAAGCAAGGTCGTGCGGCTTTTTTTAGCGAAAATAGAAGCTTCGTTGTGACAATTTGGTAA
This sequence comes from Anopheles arabiensis, assembly GCF_016920715.1. NCBI lineage: Eukaryota > Metazoa > Arthropoda > Insecta > Diptera > Culicidae > Anopheles > Anopheles arabiensis. Next base: position 26,110,975 of record NC_053518.1, read on the forward strand.
TACATTTAATGCTCAAAGTATTTTATGAATTTTTATACTAATATAGTAGTATACTTTCCTATCTTTTTGATGTTCTACAGGTTGGCTGTTTGGCCGCTCATTCATACAACCGTTTATTTCTTACACTCCACAAAACACATACTTTTTTTTTACAAAAGTTACCATTTTTGGAGCTTACAATGAGAATACTACATCCACCGGTAGTGAAATTTCTAATAGAGGAATAGAAAGCCTAAAGATGATGCTTCAAAATGAGTCTACCACGCACACCATAGTCCTGTGTTGAATATTCAAGGAAACTATTGTTATAAACATGTGGGCAGTTGTTTCTTACCCTGGCAAATCCTGTGTTTACAGGGTTTCTCAATGTTTTTTGGTTGCTTCCCATATTTGTTTGGTGTGTTCCCACGAATTTTTGGGCATTTCCCAGATTTGTCTGGGTTCAATTGTATTGCTGTCTAATGGAACGATACCAATACATCCTGGAAACGAAACGAAAATCTTTGGGATACGATAAAGAATATGATAGTGTTACACTTGCCGAGTGCCTACAAATCAAAAGATTGAAATATTGATATTTCTTAATGATATAGAAGAATAAGACAAGAAAAAGACAAAACAATGAAATATCTAACAAATTCTTCCAAATAATATAATATTTTCTAGCCTCATCAACTGACTTGAAATGTTTCATTAATCAGGATATTTGGTATATTTTTTTATTGTTATCTTCCACAGTACTGTCCTCTTCCCTCTGTTCATCTCGATCGATGCATCCAGTTTTTCGATAAATGCTGCTACGAGCCAAACAACCCATTTATTCATGATTGCGAAACAACAATAAATCACTGCAAACCACACAGTGACTTCATTGTAACACCTCCTTGACTTGCCCATAATGTAAGAAGAAAAAATAAAATTCTTATACTGTAAACTGGGCAACAGCCAGACCAGCCTCATTTTGTGGCCATCGTTTGGCTCCTTTTTCTCCATGTGACATTGAGCCGCGGTGCTGTTGGTTGCCAGTCAGATCAGTTGGTGCCAATAGTTTGTCCTGTTTTTTCCCCCCATCGGCACTCGTGCAGAATGTAGATGTCTTCAGGGTACGCAATTATTATGCTCTGAATGTATATACCCACGAATCGGATTGTGCAGCGGCCCGTGTCCTATTGGAGCACTGGTTTTCTTTCTCTCACCCTTTCTCTCTCTTTCCTTGTTTCCTTACCCCCTTACACTCAATCACAAGAAGAGCTCACTATCAAGATCTGTAAACGATCAATTTAGAAACCGTTTCAAGGATTTGTGCTGTGCGTGGTGAAGGTGGCAGAAGAAAAGAAAGGAAGCAAGCGCAATCGCAACCACCCGATTGCCAAAAGTCATGCCCGGCAAGATGGATGTAAATGGACGCTCGATTTGACCCTGCCAATGGTACTGCTGCCGCTGATGATGATGCTCATGATGATGATGATGATGGTGCAGTAATGCAGCGAGGAAAGAAGTAGGAGCACGGATCTATTGGCTTCAGCATCGAGGACACGTTCCGCGAGCACAGACGTGCAGCAGATTTATCTTCGTGTATGAAGCAGGGCGCTCATACACACAATTGCCAATTGCCAATGAGAACGGTTCGGAGCAGTGTACTGAGTCACGCTGAATAGCTGAACCGATGAAGACCAGGGCGCTGCAAGCGAAAGCGCAATCGATTGCTAAATTATGAACCGCGTATGACTGGGTTTGGACAGCATCGCGGGCCGGATTATGTGGTTATTGTTCTTAAAAATAAATCCCCTTCTTTTAACTTGACAAACGGAATGATTTACAGTTTGATAGTTAACCCCCCACACTGTTCTGTCGGAGGGCAACTTTTATTTTCCCAGCCACCGTTACACACCGAGGTTTGGGAGTTTGGGACGGTCAATTTAATTGCTAGCAGTACCATACGATTTTACTAGTACTCGAGCGCTCTCTGTCCGGCCGATGGTTGTACGTAGGGAGCGGCGGTGAACATTGCGTTTTAAATGCCAAAAGGGAACTCTTTGCAAACCATGCGGAACACCATGAAACAGTATGCGATGTAGGCTGCGGTGAATGGTGAACCAGGGGCAACGGGCAACAACGGCGACGACAGTGATGCTGACGGTCGAATAAAAATATCGCCAACAAATGGGCGAGCAAATCTAATATCGTTAATTTGAATGTTGAGCAAAATGAAACAGGCGGTGGGGAGGTAGCACAGGCAGAGGAGGATCTGTGCACGGTACGGCCGCACAGGTGGATCGCACCAGTTACGACTTATAAAAGCCGTGGACAGATACACGAACACTCACACACACACGCTAGGGGTCTAGCGCTGGGATGTCCAAGTCAATCGTGTCAAGGATGGGAACGAAGCGCCAAGCGTGCGGGTTTTATTCCTTCTCTCTTTTGCGTTCGCTTTGAAGCAGCTAGTAGATGATTATTCACCCTGTCGTTGCGGGAGAAGCGGGGTAGAAATAGGGAATGAGAAATAGAGGAGAGAGAAAAAAAAGACAGAAATCTTTCAAACACACAACCAATGTAACACAGCGCGTCACTGGCCACGCGTTGTCTGCTGGGGAAGGTTTAATTACACCTTCCTTCCTTCTGGACTGGTCGGAACGGCTCAAAAGCCAACCGTTGCCTGAAAGGGGGAGGCAGAAAGAAAGCAAAAACGAACAAAAAAAGTTGCCACAAATAATCGCGAGTGGCAGCAAACGCCGCTGTTCGATATGTTTCCTCATTTCTTTTTCAGCTGAAGTGTTGAAGAAAATGTGTATTCTTTTTTTTTCGCTTTTCAATGTTTTTTTTTTTTTATTTCGTTCCTGTGTAACAGTTATAACTCATTTCTTGTTGCGCTTGTGGTCGGACGGTTCAAGTGGGTTCGTTGATGTGATGAGTGTATTAAATGGAGCATAATTTACTGCTCACTGCGCCTGGATTGGATGAAAGCAATGATGTAAGAAAGATGGCAATGCATTTAAAAATCACTTCAATTTGGTAGGTAGTGAAGGAAATGTATGGAGGATAGTTAAGTAATGAAGCGTGATTACATATTTTAAACGAAGCAATATAAATGTATGCATTACAAGATAGGATAATGTTTTGAAATCGGATAGACGAAGCGAATCTTAATTGCCAATGTATTGAAATGTTGAAATCAAGCGTTCTGTCATTGTTTGTACACATTTTTTGCTGGTCTATTACAGCACAATATTTGGTAATTTAGGGTCAGAAGTTTTTATACTATATTTTGTGCACTAAGCGACATTAACATTTCCTAGCGTAATTCCTTATAGACATATTAAACATATTAAACATATTTTTCAGCGCATACAAAATGCTGTTCGACATGGATTTGACATTTCATATCCATCATAATAATTTTTAATTTCTACTGCATGATTTTCAACACGACTTTCAGCTGGATTGAGTTTGGCAGTTCTTTGTTATGTGTTGAAAACCATGTGTTGAAACTGAAATTTCATTTTGAACCAAATAAACCATTTGACAGCTGTTGAAAAACATCTTGGATGCGGTGAATAACAATGTTTACATTCAAAACTGACATGGAAAACTCTGTATGAACGATCACACAAAATTAGAATAGATTGTTAACTATTGTTTTATGAATCAAAAAACACCAATTGAAAGAAGATAATATGCATAAATTAATTCATTAACGCTTCAACGAGCTGCTTTCGTGCTTTTTCACCGGGGCTTGAGGCCGGATTGTACAGGGTTTTCCAAGTCAGTTTCGAATGTAAACATTGTTATTCACCCAGATGTTTTTGAACAGCTATCAAATGGTTTATTTATTTCAACATAAAATTTCAGTTTCAACTGTCAAACTCAATCCAGTTTGAGTCGTGTTGAAAATCATGCTGTAGAAATTAAAAATTATTTTGATGAAAATGAAATGTGTGATCGATGTGGAACAACATTTTGCATGCGATGAATAACATTGTTTACATTCGAAACTGACTTGGAAAACTCTGTACCACCCGACGATAGATGAAGTGTTTAAAATCATGCTGAAGAAATTAAAAAAATGCCTTCAATTCTCACGTTCCTTGGAAACCCCTGTAATGTTAATGCCTGGAAATGTGTAAATTTTGCTTTGTTTTAGGTCGAATTATTTCGTCATTAATTGTGCCAATGTGTTGAACATACAGGGTTTTTTGAGTCAATTATCAATGTCTACAAACAAATTCATTGCTTGTAAGATGTTTTTCGACTGCTGTCAAATGTTGTATTTGCATCACAATAATGTTTCAGTTCTTTCACATGATTTTCAACACGACTCAAACTGGATTGAGTTTGAAAGTTATTTGCTATGTATTGAAAATCATGTGTAAGAACTGACATTTTATTGGGTCGTCAAAACAATATAAAATAGCTGTTGAAAAACATCTTGCAGGCGGTGAATAATGATGTGCACATTCTAAAATGACTTGCAAGACACTGTAATAGAAAATTGTTTGTTGTAAGAATTTGTGGGAATTTGAAGGATCTAAATATGATTTTTTTAAATACCTTCATAAAAAGAAAGATCATCTGTATAGTCTTTAAACTCTTCAACAAAATTAATGTAAATCACCAGCCCGGTATAACGAAAGACACAAGGATTAAATGTCTCGAGCAAATCGAATGTATTGTCTGTTATGGCGTACGATATGAATGATGAAATAACTGATATAACCACACACACTCATTTAACCACCACAAAAGTCACAAATCCCTTATACCACAAGTAAACGTTGCAATAGAACTAGCAACTAATTTGTATTCTTCTCGCACAATAAACGAAACTGTCCTTTCATTGAGTTATGGGAAGAGTTTTGCCTCATTACGTTCCACATAATTACCGATTCACCCAGTAATGCCCAACAGCGGGCACGGCGATGCCAGCGACGAAGGCGACGATGACATTAGCACTCCTAATTTGCACAATGGCTCATAATTTCTTCGCTTCACGCAAAAGGTCGGCGCGCGGTTGCCCGCAAACCCAGACCGACCAGACCTTTGGGTAAATACGGCGGGATTGTGCAATTGTGCACCTTCGTGCGCAAAGGGAAACGTACATAAAATGCATCGCTTCTAGCTGGTCCGGCGGAAGAAGTCATCATCGTCGTCGTTGTCGTCGCCGCCAGCTCAGTGGTCAGCCAAGGTGTCGTTTTTATGTTTGTTTGTTTGCGCGTTGTCTAGCCTGACAGGCTCAGCTGTTGTGCTTTGCTCAACAAGATGCCACTCCCGCGCGAAAGGGTGACCGGTAGGAATAGAATGCATTTCGAACCAATTATCCTATAAATAAAGTAGTGTGCTGCCCCGCCCGTGTGGATGCTGTTTGTTCGATCGGCACTCGCTCTTAAAACTATAACCTTGACTGTGAAACGGTGCTAAGGAAATTCACGGTGGTTGAAAAATGAAACGGTGGCGTTGCATAACGAGCAAAGGGTTCGATTATACTCGATCGATTGAATTGCCCGTAGTTTCGTGTATCATATAAATATTATTCTATCCAACCAGACTGTGGAGCAGAGTAAACAGCCAGTATTTAATCATACCAATCCGAACAGCTTACTTTTGCACAAGCAGAAAAAAGCAGAAAAAAGCAGCAAAAAACCCGCAATTAAATCGTGCGACAGAAGGTTTAGAGAATTTATTTTATGAACGTCTAGCTGGGTGCGTCGAGCGTTCGCAATAAAAGCTAGGCCAAAGGAAGTCCCGGTCTGAGAATTCAAGAATGAACGCGGTTTTTTTACCGCTGTTTTCCTCCACCACCCCGTTTATAAGACGAATTGATACTCAAAACACATGTTTTAGTTCATTTTTCAATTTGTTTCATTAAGCGGCTGCTGAAAAACACGGTGGCACGATCGTTTATCTGATGTCTCGTTTTTCTTTCGATCCCACCTCTACCTCCCTAGACGATGAGAAGAGAGGAGTGAGTTTCTGTTGCTGCTGCTGCTGCTGCCGCTACTTACCTCGCAGTCTGTTTCTTTCATTGGGATGTGGTTTACATTTTTGCGATCTTCTCCCACATGTTTACACAACGGGCAGGCGTGTGTGTGTGTGTGTGTAGTAGCGCCCCCAGGACAGCAGATGGCCTACCGAAAGCAGCCGGGTGTTTCCTTGATATTCCAGCACGGCGAAAGAGCACGATCGTGAAGGGGAAAGGCGGTGAACAGCCAAAGAGCACGGGGGAAAAGTTTAGTTTAAACTATGTGTGTGTGTTTTTTTTTGCTACTGTTGCTCGCTGGACTGAAACGATCGTACGCCTACACACGGGGCAAGTGTGATCGGGGTGTCCTTCAAACCATCGCCGCTCGGGGCTGACCCGTGGCGTCCGGTGTGGTCTCCGGATGGCGGAAGATCAGCGACAAAATTTATGAATGAAATCTTATTTCAAGACCCAAGGAGACGAGCGGAAAGGGAAGAGAATGTGTGAAAGAGAGAGAGAGAGAGAGACCTAGAGGCTAAAAAAACACGATCATGTCCTCTCTCATCCTCGTTTGTTGGTTTGTTTCTTTTCTTTTTTTTTTCTCCGCCATCCGAAGAAGCGACTTTTAATAACAAATTATTTTTACCTCACCAAAAAAAAAACCGATTGGCGGCTCTACTTCTGCGGTACGACGGAATCGTTGAGCCAAACGATTACAAAAAATGAAATAAATTTGATCACAATCGCACACGGCATCGCCTGCCTGACTGCCGCGAGCCTTTCGCGTGAACTTTTATTTCTAGACCAGGCAGTTTCTATACTTAGCCCTCCCCAGGGGAAAGGGGGAGCGGTTTGAAGGGTAAGGGATTGAAATGAAAATAAAAAGAAGAAGAGGAGAGAAAAAAACAAACGCCCTCCGAAAAACCACTCAAATGTCGCCTGCGATCGGGGCCGGATATTTTCAAAACCCCCGCGATTTAATTTGGCGATGAATTGTGAAGCCAAAATCACACACGGCGCGAGACTAATTAGACACGCGGACAACAAAAATAATACACCCAAACACACAAGCTATAAGCGTTCGATCGAGCAGGGATAAATGGGATAAAGGGTTTAATTTTAATACCCCTAGCAAATGGTACAAATCCAGCAACAGGGTCTTGGGTTTTGGGACGCTCGTGTCATATTGGTTTTATGATTTGTTTGTTTGTTTGTTTGTCCGTGGAATCACCGCAGTAAACAATCTAAGACGGTGGGCTGCAATTGCGCTCGGAGCCGAGTTTTACTATGTCGTCCGTGCAACCGCAAAACCGTGCGGGGTGTTCTGTTTTCGTTTGTGAATGCAAATTTTACGGCCCCATGCCCCATGACCTGCCCTGCTCGACCCGGTGAAGGTGGCTGTGATGGAACACAATCAACGGTGCAAGATGTTACCGTGCCGTAGTTTTGTGGTTTTCTACTGGACGTCAGTGTTTCCCATCTGTCACTGACTGATGGATGGGGGCTTTTGGAAGCATTTTTTTCTAAATAGGAACCATTGTAATGAAATGCTATAAAATGGAGTCTTAAGCTGTCAGTACGAATAGTTATTCTAAATTGCATATTGCACGAACCATTTATAGTGTTAGGCAAATAAATATTATGTTCATGGTAGATAAAATGGAAATAAATAGAGATTGTGATGTTCATACCAGGCTTGTCGATTCGTTCTAGAGTTTTTCATAATAAACAACTGCAACGTATTGAGAATAGCTTTTATATTTCCTCAAATTGTTGTTGAACAATAATCAATGTTAAAGTAATCATTGCGTTATGAGGAGGATATTTGAAAAAAAAAATGGTTATCAGAGCACATTGTCAGAATAAAAAACACTATAATTCATGACACATTTCAAATATTCTCATTGAAAAAACATGAAGTTAATAAAAACTGGGCTATTTTCATAAAAAAATAAGATAATTTTTTTAAAACTAATCAGGAGTTGGTGATAAAATATATTATTTGACTACGCATAATGTTATTCGCATATTCATTTGGATATTCATTACTAGTTTACTAGTTAATTTTGAACAGTGAATCTGAATACAGCATTTCAATAATTTATTTATGATAAAATAATTACAATTTATCTTAAAAGTGGCAAGATCGAAAAAATAAACATTTGTAGAAACCTGTGTACAACTATGAAATAAAAAAAATTCTAATATATATACAAGCACTCTTCTTCTGTGAAATATTATACAATATAATATTGGAAACATGCGCTAGTAAGAGCTGTTTGTGATCGCATAAGTTGATATGCATGTAAAATAAAAAAAAAATTATATTAAAAAATTGTACATAAACGCTTTTTGACGTATTGAACGAAGCATTTTTTTATTTTTTGTTCTTTTTATTTTATTCAAGCTATACATTATTTTTTATGTTATCTATTATACATAACCTAATGGCCAATACAGCTAAAATAACTGTGAGTGGCTAGACAGCTATTTGGAAATTTGCTACATGGTTAGTTCAACGACATGGTCAAATCACAACTTGCTAGTACAGCTGACGTGTGCAGCTTAACCTATCTAAAGCTAATAAATAACATAAAAAATAATGTATAGCTTGAATAAAATAAAACTTTCAACCTTAATCTAGGTAAATTTAACCTATGTACAACCCTCGAGGTAAGCATATTGTGAATGAATAAATAAAATGAAACGAAAGTAGCGGGTTTGCTGGGGAAATATGATCCTCTGAAGCAAAACGCACCTTTCTTGATTTCTTATGAAAAACGCATCCTTGGTTGCAAAAAAAGTAGTCACCAGTGAGGAGCAAACTAAACTACATTCATTATGAAAATTATACAGCTCTGGAAATACAGAAATACAAAATATACACAAAATAAAACCATTATTAGCTCGAGCACGTTTTGATGTAATTTAGCCTACCACTCCGTTAAGGGACAAAAGATCAAAAATTATTGAAGCGGGGAATACAAGCGTGGAATCAGTGCTTTAAAACACAAAAATGTGTTTGCATGTACACATTTACAGGTATTTTAATCAAAAATGTTTTAAACTATGAACGTACACATAATGCGCTCAGTAGATTGCGGTTAAGAGGCGAATGAGGCCAATCGGCTCAAAATCTCTATAAAAAAGGTAGATTGCCGCAAAATGTACCAGTTACTGCAGTTACTGCAAACTAGAATGGGTTTTTATGGTTGTCATTTACATTGGCTCGTTTTTTCCGTTGTCTTGATGCGTTGTTAAGATGCGTTTTGCCCCGTTAGTATGGAGCATTTTAACCCAGCAGAGGCACATTTTGTCCTAGCCAGTTAAAAAACGTGCTAAACTTGATTGAAACTTTATAGAAAATGATACAGTAATTGTCTTCTTAGTAAAAATGATGAATGTTCCTTAACAGGTAGCTCAATTAAACCTTAAAGAAACATGTGAATTTATGAACTCTACAACCGCTAGTGAATCACGTTGAAAATTAATCAATTTTCTATTAGTGGTGCGTATTACTCCATGAATTCCTACATAAGCAGATTGCTTCAAACAGTACAACTATCAATTTATTTGCCTCAGTCCATAATACAAGCCGAATGTATTACTTTTATTCAATTTCCTCCGATGCGTCCAAAAAAAACATAAGCCTTCCAATCCAATGGAGACGCCTGGTAGCCGACGCAACGAGCGGTCACAAACCACCAGGCTGCTCCATCAGCAAACGGCAACAGCACGAAAACAGATTCATGGCAGCCCGCCGAAACTGGCCAGCAGCAATACTTATGCCCAAAGAAATTTCCATCCCCCCCACAGCAGCCAACGTACTTCTTTTTTTCATTTCCTGATTTCTGCTCACTCTCCCCCTCTCTCTCTTCCCTGCCAATCCGTACCCCTTTTTTTGCTCGATCAGAAACGGTCGATAAGAAACCGGTAGTGAAGCGTTGACCGAAATCATGATTTATGCTCGAGACAGTACTAAAAGACTAGCCGGGGAGTGGAGAGCGTGGAGAGAGAGGGGAAAAACCGCACGTGCGGTATCACGTTCAAACGCACGCACATACAAACACGTACACATAGGGAACGGCCGATCGAAAACGCATCACATAGACGGAGATAAAAAAAAAAACAGGGAAAAGAGTAGAGCATGACGAAGGGAGGGGCAAAGAACAAGAACAAAAGAGCTTCTCGTGTTTCCGCAGTCTTTGCGAAATCTATCAAGCTAAAGGTGAGCGTATGTGTGTGTGTGTGTGCGTGTGTGCGGACGATGAAGCTTGCAACCGAACCGGATTGTGTTGCGAACCCGCAACTCATCTGCAAGAAACATCCGCAACATCGAGCGCAAGGAACGAACAGCTGATAAACTGGGAAGAATCTGGGGAGGACGGGTTGTTTTTGGTTTCCCCCCCCACCCCCCCAATCGTCCCAAAACACTCCCTTCCCTGCGTCCGGAATTCTTCCCGTACCTCATCACTTGAATCACTCGTTCCGTTACCTTACCTGTCACGTTGCTTCTTCTGGCTTGGCGTTTGGCGAGAGTTGCTACGCGTGTGGAATGTTTCACTCGAGTGTGAGTTGCTCAATGTCAGAATTCAGGTTCACGGTCAACAGACAGCGGCGTGCCAGAGCGGATGCACCAACGAAAAGCGCATTGCAACAAACCACGTGGCCGGTATGCGTCTACTGTTTTGGGGGATGTGCTTTTTTTTCTTTTTTTGGTGGGCTTGTTTTTAGTTGGCAGAACGTTTTGAAAGTGATAACACACGCACACTGACACGACGGTGACGATCAAAAACCAAATCACCCGTATCACTTATTAGGAGGGTTTTTTTTTTCGAGGATGCGTTTAGCTTCCTCTTCGTCGGCCGTTTGACGAGATCGGATCACGTTCAGGTTCAGGCTTTCCGCTTCAGATTCGCACCAGCGCCGTCAACGTCGAGCAGCTGTCCTCGCACTAATTAAACATAATACTGATTGATGACCACCGCTGGCATACATACACGCACAAACGCACACATACGCACACAGACACTAGACAGTAGAAGGAATGCAAAGCTTGAGGGGTTCTGTGATGCTGGTTTGTTTGATTTTTTTTTGTTTTGTAACCAACACTTTCTGACCAGGGCAGGAAACGGACGGAATTACACGATTATTTAAGCGGCTTTTTGTTCACTTTTCTTGTTCTGTAAGCGAGCGATTTTTGAATTATTTTCTGTTCCTTATTTTGTGTCCCAATTAAGCGACTCACTTTATTGATTTCCCTACTTTCCTAACAAGTGCAGCCGGACTGGCCTGCGGACACGGTAGGATTTTGTTCTTGACGGTGGCTGTCTGGCAACTGAAACGGTTTCGAACGAACGAAAACACACACCGCGTGCGGGCAGCTGTCTCGAGAAGGCACCACTTCCACGAACTACGATGCTACCGAGCCGGAGCGTGAGACTGAACTGAGCCCGCCAGCAAGCAAGCGAGTGAGCGAAGAGCGAAATAAAACGTTTACGCGCGGAAACATCAACACAGCCGTTCACATAACGTTCTTCTCTCGGCAGAGCTTTGGTGGGATGGGTAGCAAACAAAAAACATGTTATTTGTATGTGTTTTTATTTTTCGTAAGTAAAGGGTACAAGTGTATCGAAATTAAATCAAGCCAAGAGAGCGCCAAGTGAGCACGGCCGCACAGAGTGCACTCTTAAATCGCTCGCCCGACGGACACTCGGATGTCTCTCGGATGATGCGGGTGCAGGATGATGATGCATCGAGAGGATGAGATCTCACCTCGAGCATCGACGGATTGACCACAAGGAGAGTGTGTTCTGTGTGTGTGTTTATTCAACCGCCAACAAGCGAAAGTGAAGATCAACTGCTTTGTCAATTCTCTCCTGGCGTTAAATTGGCGCTCCGAATGGATCAAACCTCTGAGCTGAGAGCCGTAGTAAGAGCAGCTCACGATTTCAGGCACGTTTTGGCGCGATTACGGCAGGTCAGGCAGTCCCAAGGGCCAACGGTTTCGGTTGCGCACTGTTTTGTACCATTTTTTTGCTTCACTCGTTTCGGGAAATGCCAGCTAAAAATGACTCAACGTGGTTGTAGTGTGTAGCCGCTAGCGAACGATGCATCTCACCGTTCGCAGACACCGTTTTGTTTTTCGGCTTATTTATTTACTCAATCCACTTGTTTCCCCCTCGTCGATTCCTTTCTCTCTCTCAAACGCGCACACGGCAATTTGTTCCGTACTTGTGTTCTTTTCTTGTAAGCACTGTAGGCAACCCTGCAGCTAAATGATTTATGATCGGCTACAGGGACAGCGGTGAACGGTTTTGCTTCTGTGGTAGTTTTCATTTGCGTAAGGGTGGTAAAGTTTTGATGGGAATCAAACCCGTTTTTTTTTGCCCCTAACGAACGTTTCGGAACCCTTTTGCGGTACCCTTTCGTTATTATGATGTGTGACCATCCGTTGATGAGGGTGGAACCAGTAGATTAAGGTGTTGATCCGCCGTGAAGGATGTGTGATGTGTGGGGTAGTAGAATAATGGGTTTTAAATACCACGCAGTTATTAGTTGATAGGAGTTGCGTTTTGCCAACAGTTTCAAATAGGTAGATGATGATATTTAGCGTGTAGTCTCTTTCATTTGCGGGGAAAATTTGTGTATGCCTTAAGCAGTTATGGGCTTTTCTTTAAAAAAGGCTTTAAAAAGACCATTTAATTCACCATCTTTAGCCACAGTTTGATATCAGGGATACTCTGATTAGCGTTTAAAAAATAGCATAGCTGCGATCCCGTGGTAAAGTGGTCAACACGACTTAGCAACGTGCCGGTCGTGGGTTCAAGCCTCATATGGACCGTCCTCCCTCAGCAACGACTTTATTATCCGGCTGCGTGGTTTGATATAAAAAAAAAACTCAAAAGCCATGTAAAGTTCGGCATCACCACATGACCATAGGTAACTATGCCAAAAATAAGAAAAAAATAGCTAATATTTTGAGTCGATTCCATTTTTTGGTCAAAGAAATTATGTTTTCTTATCAAAGTTGATCATTATTTGTACAACTTAAAATGAAGGTTTCTCTGCACAAACTTTATCTTGGAAACCATATAAATGATTGATACCAAAAAAATAATACAATAAAATAAATTTAATTAAATACATTTTTTTAAACACCAATGTATAGTTTCATTTTCAGCATTCGTTCTACTTATAAGACTTTTTACGTGTGCATTATTGCAGTAAACTTGTACAGTAGTTATGTGGACATATTAATTGTTTGTTAAATATCGCTTTAAAGCCTTTCCTCATTATTTATTTTCTTTTAAGTAATGATAACTGTTAGAAAAATTTCCAAAACAAAATACATACATACAAAATATAGAACTCATCTATTTTGAACTATTTTACTTTTTCTATTTATAATCTACGTTATCACCTGTTCCTTAACATACACCGCCTACCAAAACTATATGCACTGTCGTTTTTTCCGATGGAAGAAGGTTGATAAAAACGGTGAATTTATGAATCGTGTGAAATGCTATTTCACATATATGTATATTTTTGTCACATTTTTTTATTATAATTACATGACGTATTACAAAATATAAACCAATTTAGGCGTACCATAACTATAAAGACAAATATAAAAATAAGTTTTTCGTACTAAATCATGCATTTAAAAATCATCCAAAAATATGAATAAAATATTCTAGTAGGATTTCACAGACGTACATTTTTAACGATTTTTTAAATGTTTTTTAATCGAACTTTAGAAAATAAGAATTTTATATTTATTCTTGTCAAACTGTTCTTGTTAATATCAAAACTATTCAAAAAATGTTATCGGATTTTTTTTTTTTGAAAATACAAACCAAAGTACAGTGGAGCGCCGTTTATACGGGACCTTTTATCCGGTTGAACGTTTATCCGTGCTGTTGAAAAATGACAGTTCAATACATATATGACATTGCGTGCTGGAGGAGGATATTTGAAATAACGGTTACCAGAGTTTGTTTGTCATAACAAAATACGCTATAATTCATGGCACATTTCAAATATTCTCATTGGAAAAACATGAAGTTTACAAAACAGGTTTACCAGCTAGGTTTTACCAATTTCAAAAATAAACAAAAGTATTTATTTTATCACAAAAGGATTTTGTGATAAAATAGATACTTTGACTCATTATCCGTGTTATTCGACTATCCGTGCGAGGTCGAGTCCTGAAGAGTCCGGATAATCGGCGCTCCACTGTATGTAAAAAAAAAGCCAAGAAAACCTTATCAACTTTGTTAATAATGGTTCAAAACTGATCCGATTAAAAACAAGCGACACAAACAACTCAATAACATTTTTTATCATATTCTGAATGTTTGTTATTGTTACATATATAGTTAAGAAATGTAATCATAACTTGATTTGTTTTTAGACCGCTACAAATGGGCGCTGCAAAAATGACTCTGTCCCTATAGTTATGATAAGCGGTGTACTTGCCTCAGACTATCCTAACTAACTTTAAACTATTTATTTGAGAGAGTTTCTATATAATGTTCAAGACTTCAAATTTATAATCATGGTTCGATTGTATTGTAATATAAGATATAAGTTAAGATTACTCTACGATTGCCTGACTAGACTCATGATTATTAGGAATATATAAATACATTATATTATTTATCTGAATTTAGTAAAAACTAGAGTTGCTATAAGCTTCATTAGCTGGCCAAGATTGACTTTGAAGATCAAAAACACCAACTAAGCGAAAAAAAACCAACCCCCAAGATTCGATAATACTCCACAAAGATGCAAAACTTTTAAAACACATTCTAGCTGCCCATTAGGTTAGGGCAGCAAAGTAAAAAAAAAATGCCAGAAGCTTGGCTGCTTTTAATCTTCAAAGTGAACCACAAAGCACAGCACCACGCACCGAGCGGGGTTGATTGTTTGCTTGTGCGAATGTCTGGTTATAACTAAAACAATTCCACGCAGTAAAAGCCTACGATACAAACACACACACGCACATACACTCTTGCTACACACTCCTGTAGCGTACTAATAATAAAGATGGAGCAAAACTTGTTCACCTCGCTGGATGGGATGGAGGCTGGGCTGGGAGAGTAAAATAAATCTGCAACGCTTTCTCGCTGTACTCTTGCCTCCTCTCTAAACCCTTTCCTCCCCCTCCCCCCCTGGGTTACTTGCATCCAGCGTGCGCTGTAATAGGTAGGGGTAGCCGTAGGAAGCGGCTAGCTAATTTATACATCCCTTTCCGACAATGAACGGCAATAAAGGTTGCGTTTCGTTCCAGCCGAGCGTCGTCGGCCGACGGGACGCGTTGCGAAACGAGGGCAGCGAGAAGTATACACAAGATGAAGACATTCCACAACGGTACGGTGACGCGGAACGAGCCCGGCCGGTCCAGTGTGAATGGTCAGCTTTGAACTGAGTTTTCTTTCTTCATTTGTTTTTGTGTGCGGTGGTATTTTTTGTTCTTTCTCCCTTCTCGCTACTGTAGTAGCATGCACGGTTGCGCTGTGTAAACTGGTGTGTCTTGCCGGTGGCCCCGAGACAGGAGTAATAACTTCGTGCAGCGGCGAACGCGGCCATCGAGCACGAGGAAGTGTAATAAAATTGCTTTTCACACGCTCAATGTGTCACTTTTCGCACGGGCACTCCCCTGGGGGGGCTAAGGTCAGATGGTGGAAAATTCCTGGAAAGCAAGCAAAACCAAATAAAAGGATTGGCGCAGATATGCAGACTGCCCATGGATCATGGTTGTTTAACATGGAGAAGAAAGATCGTATAATAAATCAATCGCAGTTGATGTTATTAGATTTTATTTAAATAATTCACAGATAATCGTAATGCGATCATACGAATGTTTACATTTCGATCTGGCGCTACGGAACGCGCTTCCAGATGAAAAACCACCCACCCGCCGATGAAGGTTCTTAATTACATTATCCATCTTTCTGTACGATCGCGATCGTGCCGCTAATTAAAATAACGTTGTGACATAAAGTTTATTTAGTGATTAATACAGGCGCTGCGTACGTAGATGTGTGTGTGTGTGTGTGTGTGTGTGTGTGTGTGTGTGTGTGTGTGTGTGTGTGTGTGTGTGTGTGTGTGTGTGTGTGTGTGTGTGTGTGTGTGTGTGTGTGTGTGTGTGTGTGTGTGTGTGTGTGTGTGTGTGTGTGTGTGTGTGTGTGACCACCCTGAATCATGAAAATAACTCCCTACAATCGAACGCCAACGATCCAGCATGTGGTGTGTGCGAGTGTGAACGGGAACCTTCCACCGCAAGTAACGATCGACCCCCGTTGCAAGGTGATGAAAGGCGTATTCACCCCATTTTCACATCGCCAGTTGGGGGGGGGGGCGATAGGTATGGGCCATGTTTCGTAGTGTTTTTTGTTTCTTCTCCATCGAACAGCTTTCCACTTCAACTTCACCTACATTGAAGCGTTGGCTGCTGTAACATATTCCGTCTGTGCGGGGCGAGCCGAAACCTAGCGCACAGTGGCGCAGTGCAAGCACGGCGGGAATTTTCTACGATCGTACCAGACAGACTGGTGGTAGCAGATGGTGTTTTACGCCGACCATTACCCCTCAGGTTTGAAACAGATTTAAGGTCATTTATCTTTGCCTTTGAAAACCATGCAAAGGGAAAAGGATAACAACAGGTTTGGTGTAGCTAAACTGGCCCGAAAAAGTGTTATTTTATGAGCGCTTAAACAGGATCGAATCTTCAAAGCGATGAGCATTTATGGTAAAAGGTAAACAGACGAAACGATGTTGGAGATTTGTTCCTCCTTTTGGCCGTACGATCACTATCGATCTTTATTTTCCCACCGTTAAATGATGAAGCTGATTGCATAAAAGTTGTCCCCGCCCTCCAACCATACAATTTAAGCCAGATGAAGCAAGCTGTCCGGTTGGTTCGAGTGACATTTAGTGAGCACTGTGCACTTCACCTCGATAGATCATTTGCAGCTTGCAGTGGTGATCGTACGGACACCCACAAAAAAGGGGTTGAGAAACATGTACAGCGGGTGGTTTGTGCTGCAAAATAAACAAAACCAACTGTTTGCCGTGCTTGGTCGTTTTGGCTCCTTGGAATGGGGCATTTCCTGCCCTCGAGCCGTGAGTCGAATCGGTCGGGCTGCCAAACGGTCAACGGCTGTTCATGGCTTTTAAGTATAGCAGCAGCAACAACAACCCTCAACTGGGCGGTAGTAGGATTTGCAATTACCATGTGCCGCTGCCGGTGGAATTATGATGCTGTGAGGTGATGTGAATGCTATCTGCCCAGACCGATTGCCTCTTTGCTTACTTTTTATTGAAATCACTTTTTTTTTCTCTCCCTCTGCGGTTCGGGAGTTTGAACTCTTGCAATGAGCGGAAAAATAAATAAAGAGCATCGAAGAGGTTCGACTGGAGTGAATCATTGCAAAACAGCAACGGAAAAGGGGAGAATAAAACAGCAAACGCTGGTCGGACGTTGAAGATGGAACACAGGAAATCAATGATCATTACGGGCTGATTGTTTTTGTGAAACCGATATCGCTTATGCAAATTTAAGCAACGGGGTGGGGGTGTGTTTGCGGTGCACTATTCAAGTGGGATGTAAATACATTCAGTCGGCACAGGGCGGATACTAATCAATCAATCTTGGGCGGCGTAAAGATTGGCGGCCGTTGTTTGAGTAGGTCTGCGGTTGTGATTTACTAGCGCTGAATGACGTATTTAGAAGTCGTTGAATTGAACATGTAGCTCTATTTCTAAAAAATAAAAAAATTGATATATAACTAGAAATAGAAATAGAACCTGTTTGTTTGTTGCCAACTCTGTATACGTTTTTAAGACAGTTTTCGAGTAAAATATACACAAGTAAACACAAAATTTTAATAATCATGTCGGATAGACAGTCATCACTAGACGTATTTTTAAGCGTTTGTTACGTATTTTGAAGCGTTTTATTTCAGCCACAGCGATGACATTTGAATTCTACCTGCACAGCATCTCGGAGAGTATCCGTTCTCCTTCTTCTTCTTCTTCTTCTTCTTCTTCTTCTTCTTCTTCTTCTTCTTCTTCTTCTTCTTCTTCTTCTTCTTCTTCTTCTTCTTCTTCTTCTTCTTCTTCTTCTTCTTCTTCTTCTTCTTCTTCTTCTTCTTCTTCTTCTTCTGCACAACAACCGTTGTCGGTCAAGGCCGGCCCTTTAACAACTAGTGGGATTGGCTTTCAGCGACTTATTGATTTACCCATAGCAGCATAGTCAGTCCTACGTATGACGAGCACGATCCATTTGCGGCTTGAACCCATGCGGGCACGTTTTTAAGTCGTACGATTTGCGGACTGCACCACTAGACTGGATAAAGCATCCGATACTTGAATAAAAAATTTGCTTGTATAAAAACTTTCAAACGTCTTGAAATTATCCCAAGCGCTACAAAAATAGCTTCAATGATTTGCTCAATAGATGGCGTATTACAACATATTATTATATCGCTGTCCTTTTCTTGCAATATGTTTTGCCTAGCCTTCATCTAATCATGGCATATATACCTTCCTAACTTTCCGAGCAAAAATGTATGTGAATGGTCGTGTGGTCAGATTCGTGAATATCAACACCAGCGACCATTACTCGAATCTTATATGCTTCAGAACAAATAGTTATCATTGGAGTTTAAGTATTTAAACAATACAGTCTGTTCCCGAGTTAAACGGTTCTTGACTTACACGGATTAAGAGATACGCGTTTTTTTCTAAATTTGACAGCTTAAATGTCAAATCAGTACAATTTGCTTCAAGTTCGGTATAAATTGCATTTTTGCTAACAAATTGAAACCGCTTAAAAGCCAGAAATATTAGAATTTTCTGCACGAACTAGGGAACAGACGGTATTTTGTTTAATTGTTTAGCTAAAAACAATTATATGGAAGTGACATGTGATATTTATTTATGAAACCAGATTTATTTAATTAAAATTATTATAGCGTTTTGTCGCTATTCAAACCCTTTGAAGATTTCCAATCCAATTTACAAGATTGTTTGCTACGAGTTTTTTTTTTGTTTAAGATTTTGAAACACAGTCTTTTTCCGAGTTACGCGAATATTGCCTGCCAGGGACATTCACGTTATTCGATTTTTTGCGTATGTCGAATATCACGTTTTTTAGCCTAAATGTGAATTATAAATATGTAGTTATTTATGATTAAATTTAATCACTTTTTGCATATTATTAAGTTTTATTACGGGCGCATACAATTCGTTTAGAAAATTTGGTTATTTCTGTTTAATTAGTTATTTTAAACTTTTAGCAAAACTGCTATTTATTTTTCATTTAAAAATTATTGGAGTACCGATTTGACGTATGAACTATAAAAAAATGCGTAACTCGAGTGTTGCGCTAACTCGGAGAAAGACTGTACAAGAATTGCAAATTAAATCCGTTTGATTCAAAAAAATACGAAACACTTGAAAATACACTTCAAATGCATTTTTCCTGGAAGGGGTGAAATACTGCATGACAACCCCTGTTTCATGAGAAGCGCTGGCACAACGGGTGTTCGAACTAGAAAACAATGGTCACGGAAAACTAACAAAATAATTATTTTCCCCCCAAAGATTACTTGAAATTAAACGATTTTTGTTTAATTTTACCATTACTTCCTCATTGTGATTTATTATAAAAAAATATATTTATTTTAGTTTTGTCCTGCCAAACGTCACTGGTGTTCGGGGTTGTGATGTCCGCACGGGTGCCTCCCATAGTCATTTGTTTATTTTCCTTTTTATTTATCAACCAGTCGCCACACAGTGGAGGCGAAACCATTGCTGATTGTGTGTTGTGCCAGAGAGAGAAAGAGAGCGAGAGAGAGAGAGAGAGTAAAAAAGAGAGAGTGTGCGATACGATAGAAAATAGTAAAACATTGCTTACGCACGAAATATACGCCTCCCAAACCGACCAACAAAAAAAAAGCGCCGCAAACCAAAACAAACGAAAAACCACATCGAAAGCGTATCCGCCGCGTCCGTGTCTGTGTTTATGTGAAATACCCCCGTTTTTCTTTTACTACTATTGCTGGTGCACCCGACACGACAGATTCGCTTCCCCAGCCCAGCGCAAGCAGTGGTCACAGCAGTGCGTGCGTGCTGCGCTTCGTGCCATGTGTGTATGCCACAGCCGTCCATCGTCCATCGTTCATCCGTCCAAGACCGAGTGAAAGTGTGCACTGTTGGCGGTGCCGCGTTGCTTCTGGAGCGTTTGGAGCCCCCGTACGCGAAGCATTCTCGATGGAAGTCTTGTCCGATCGTCGGCGGGCGCATCAGTATTAGCGCCTCAACAAGTGTCGCGTTTTGAGCAAATAAAAAAAAAAAACAAACAACGTGCACTCACCATTCTACTTCAATCGTGTCGCCTAGGTGAGTCAAGGTAAAGCCAGACATCCATGACATCAGCATCTCGCGGTAGGCAAGTGAACATAGTAGGCACAGCAGAACGCGCGACGTCTTTACCAGCCCGTCTTGAGTCATATACTTGTTGCGTATAGGGTGTGTGTTTGTGTGTTTTGGTGTTTTGGTGCGCGTACAACATCCTCCCCCTTTTTGCGCGAGTCCTCACCAACGCAAAAGCGCATGTGATAGCGTGTGTTTTAAAAACTAAAGCAGCATAAACCGCTAAATTGTGCTGACTGTGTGTGGATCGTGTGCCGTATGGCTTAGTTGATTCAATTTAACGCGTTCTCTCTATTATTAAATTAGGGCCACCCACGATATCCCCCACCCCTCCCCTCCCCCCTGTGTGTTGGCAATGGGGGTGGCAAGAAAACGAAACTCTGATCGGAGTGTGTGAGTGTGTGTGCACGCCCTTAAAGTTTTTTGAATTCAACACACCACTTGCCGTCGTCGTCATCAGCATCATCCGTTTAGCAACTGGTCGCTAAACGGTGGCAGGTGGTTTTTTTTTCAATGGTCTCTCCAACGCCCTCCAAGGTCGGTCCGTTTTGTGTGTGTGTGTGTCCCGGGAATGAATTCGAGCCGTTCCAAACGTTTTTTGCTTCGAAATTCGAAGGAGGTGGTCAAATGCGAATGAAAATAGGGGTGGGTTTTCTATGCTTTCACTTTACCTCCTTATCGATCGAGCGCCAAGTGTGACGAAAGGGCCGAATGATTAATTGACGACAAAAGCTTAGGAGGACTATTGATTTTTCTTTAATGTAATGCTTGCATTTTCTTTCCCTTTACTGTTTCACCCTCTCGTAGTAATTCCAGAAGAGACATCAAACACCCTGGACAGCGTAGCAGACCGTAAAGAAAGCGTTGTAGTATAATTAGAACGGCAGTTGTAAAGGAAGGGAAAAAATCACAAACAAACACACACACACACCATGAGTGAGTTCACGCAAACGGCCACCGTGACGCAGCAGCAAACGGTCGTCCAGCCGTACATACGGTACGACCCGGAGTACGTCCGCACCATCCCGGGCATCGTGAAGATCGTGTGCATCGTGCTGAATCTCATCGGCTTCATCTGCATCGAGTTTTCGTACTTCAGCTACCGGCCCCAGGGGTCGTTCTTCAACACGGTCGCGATGCTCGGCTTCTGGTTCAGCGGCATCATGCTGGTGTTCTATCTGTTTCACGTGTGCGAAAAGTTTCACAAAATCCCCTGGCTAAAAATAGAGCTGTACTTCTGTGCCGGCTGGGCCGCCCTCTACATGATAGCGGCCTCGGTGGCGGCCTCGACCAGCATCGAAGCGTTTCAGGCGGCCGCGGTAAGTTGGAGGCACGGTGCCTCTTGTTCTTTTTTGGAAGAACACACCGTTAAAAACAGTTAATTGTTTCCTTTATTTTCCAGTTCTTCGGATACTGTGCCATGATCGGGTACGGGGTCGATGCGTTCCTTAAGTTTAAAAGTGTTCGGGCGGGCGAAATCGCCCAAGGCTCCCGTACCGTGCACGTGCAGCAGCAGCAGCAAACGGTTTCCACGCTGACCGCCTAGATGCAAAACGAATCAAAGCAATCTAGGGTTACACGCAGCACTTCACCACAGTCTCCTTAACACAAATCTCCTCATCGTGGTTTCCTTCTGATGGGCTGCTTAGAAATATTGCGACAACAGTACGCTTTTGCTCCAGTTTCTTTTGTTGTTTTTTTTTTTTGTATAGATTTTAACGTCTTTTACTCCGTGTAACGTGTGTAAAGCTGTTTATTGTTGCCGAACCGGTACGTTGGTGCGGTCGGTTTTCTTTTATCGAATGCTACAAGGAGCTAGTGTTTTACCGTAGCTTGTTCTAACCTAGCAAGTAATTTTAATTCGAAATGCCTTTAAGCTAAGCCTTAGCGCTAAACCACCCAAAACGGTACAGCGCCTTACAAAGTCACCGAAAGTCACCGAAACGGGATAGCTTTTACAAAACCGAAATTATAACAGTGTGTGTTTGTGTGTATTTGTGTGCTTGTATATTTATAAACGGAAAACGGAACGGAATCCTCTTATCGAATCTTGTCGACCGTCGTTATCGTCGTCCTTGCCACAGGATGCGTTTTGAAACTCATTTATTTACAAAACAAATGTGCAAATGTGTATTAATGTGGCTTATTTTGTAGTATGTCGATGTGCTTGGGAGAGGTTTAGCGGCGATCACAATGTAGAAACAACCTTACTTTACTAAATACACTTTACACCGTATCGTAATTGTTGCGTTAGCTCGCTTGAAAAGAAAGAAAATGATAGAAATAAACCAAATTTTATCGAAACTGTTCATTTTACCGGCTCTTTCAACATCCGAGTATTGAACTAGCCGCTGTAGCTAGTATCTATTTGACAGCGATCAGCTGTCAGTGTGTTGTTTTGCTTCGCACCAGCAGAACTCTGTTGACAAACTTTGTGCGGAGTGGTGGGTCTTTCTCCGTCGCAAAAAAACCTCCTTCGTACGGCTCGGAATGTACATTTTCATCGGGAAATGGTAAAACGCGTAGCATGCAAACCATACGAGCGATGCTAGAAAGCTACCCCTTTGTGTTTTGTGTCCTGTTTTTTTCCAGTACGCACCGGTATGCGGTTCCGGGCACGCTGCTAGTACGCCGGATGATCAGCTCGTCCGAGGTAGCGACCGCCCTGCGGCCGTTCTACTTCGCCGTCCATCCGGATCTGTTCGGGCGCTATCCCCAGCAGCGGCAGGTGAACGAAGACTCGCTCAAACTGCTCAGTGCGCACCTGGAATCGTTGCTGACGCAGAAACGAATCTTGCCCTCGACGCCGCGCGCCCTTCCGTTCTACATCCGTGCCTCGAATGCGCCGCAGGACCGGGGGACGTTCAATCTCATCAAGGTACCGCTGGAGCGTACGGTCGACGCAAAGCTGGTGCTGAGGCGAATACTCGAATCCTGCAACCTGCCGACGGGGTATGTGGATAAGATGCCCGCGACTAAACCTAGCTCAACGGCCACCTCGTCCAGCGGCAGCCCGTACGAGGAAGGCTTCCAACAGCAGCAGCAGCATCAATCGTTTTACTACAAAAAGCGTTCCGAGTACAACTTTGGCAAGGAGGAAGAGGAAGCGGACGATTCCGGCCCGTTCGAGAAGGAGTTTGATCTGTTCCAATTTCGGATAAAGAAGGTGCGCGAGAATGAAACGCTAAAGTAAGGGCGAGTAGCTTTGCGTTCCCGGTAACGATTACGCTCTTTGACACATTACATAACTGATCGGTTTTTGTGCTCGGTTTGCGCACACAGGAAATGGTTGCGGAAGCATGTCGTCACCGCTACGGTGCGCACGAAAGCGGTGCAGGAGCTGCAGGAGGAGGTGGAAAAGTTGCGCGAGGACGTTACGAAGCGGCTGGGATTGCGTGAGATCATCTACGACTGTGGCTGGAACGTGGAGCACTTTCGGGGTTGCTTGAAAAGTCTGGAAAAGTTGGCCGAACTGCATCCGGGTGCGCTGGATGGGCTGAAAGATCGGACGGTGGTGTTTGCAGCGTTTACCGGCGTAAGCCTCGAAGGGAACGTGATGCTGTTTACGGGCGATGTGCAAAGGAATTGGTTGGAGGTAAAGGTGACAGCGATGGACATAATCTTTCTATGCCATTTAATTGTTGTATTCATATTTTTAGCTTATTAAAACGATTGATAAACACGATAGCTACCTCAGAAAATTGCCAGCGTACGAGTTCGCGCTCTCCCAAGTGCTGCGCAACATACGCATCGGACGGCGCAAGTTTATGCCGAAAGCGCAAGCGATGGCGTACGCTTCGCATCTGCGCAAGATAACGACCGCACTGCTCGATTATCTCGGCAAATCAAAGTTCCCCAAATCGTGGCCCACCGATCTGTCAAAGTTTGAGCTGGTGGTCGAATCGGAAGCCGGCCCACTCATGGTAAGCCCTACCGGGCAGCTAATAGTGCCGGCCACCTGTCCCGGCTCGCTGCTGGTCGACTTTCTTACGAACCATCTGGAGGAGGCGCTCGAAAAGCAAAGCTCGTACGACCGGCAAAAGCACATCGAGCGCGATCTGCACGCACGCTGTGTGGCCCAGTTCCGGTTGCTGTCGCTGACGAAGGACGATTCCGTAACGCCCGACCGTATGATCGAGTGTCTAGAGAAGCTGCTGGCGCAAGGCGGACTAGCCGGAGGGGGCCAGCTGGAGCTGGCCGATTTGAATCTTACCATCACGACGTACTACTCGGTGCTGACGGACGGCACGGTCTGTATACCGTGGGACTGGAAGCAATAGGGCGGGAGCGGGAGATACGGGTCGAAGTGAATTTTTAACCATTTTTCGGACCGGTCAATTCAACCGCTGTAACTGGTGTGTGCCATGTGTTTCGAAATTCTAGGTTTTGAAGCTGTTTTCCGAGAAACGTAAAACGCGGGTTTAGTGTGTAAATTCAATTAGCTAGGTTATTCAGATGCGTCGTGCGTAGCGTTGAAAGACAATAAACAAAGGACATGTTATGAAGGTGTAATACCTTTAAAGACGTTATTACAAATTTCAAATGAAAACATGCTTCGATTTTCATGTTATCCACGCCCCACGCAGCATGATGTACACCACGTGGACCACACTCGGGGGGGTTTATTTAGAGTTTTAGTATTTGGTTGAATGGTTTAATCCAGATACGATTCCGTCGTGTACGCACGATCGTACTGCTCCGGGTCGGGCTGCTCGTACACTGGGGACAGCGCTTTGCCTCGGTGGTTGAACGTGTAGAACGAGGGAATGTTCGCGAGGGTTTCCCACGATTTCGCCTGCAAATCAACCGCAGCACGAATCTCCTTGAAATCGCCCACCACTTGCAGGATGTTGTAGATGATGTAGATTAAGCTCGCAATCGCTTGGAAAATTATCTGTTGTGTACATTGAACGGGGAGAAACAAAACGAAAAGAACGATATAACAAGGTGATAAAAATGCACAACAGTCACTGCTCTTACATCGATCGGCAGCTGGGTGAATTCCTGTTCCGTGATCCGTAGGTAAGCACGGTCTGAAAAGATACGGAGAAGATGGTAACGATTTGGAGCTTTCGGCGATCAGTGTACGGGCACTTACGCTGGGCAGCGGAGTAAGCCGCATGAAGCAGGGACAGAAATCCGAGTACGATTTGAATTTTATTGAAAATTGCCATGATTCCTGGAGGTCCCGATGGGTTGGAAAAGTGGATGATTTGTTTACAAAAATGTGAAAAGACAGCACACTGGGACGCTGCTGACACGGGTGTCAGTGACAGACCAGTGGAATTGGTGGAACGAAAACTGTGCTTATTGTTTATTAGCACATGTTTGACTTGATTTGCGATACAAATAAATTGAATTGAATTTGTTAACAACTTACAAAAACACGAGTATTCTATATTCGCACTGCAAATTATAAAAAAAATGCTCCCAAAAGTACTTCACTACCCAACTCGAATACGTGTAAACTCGCCTGCAGCCCGGATAATAGCGTCCGAGCCAGAGTGACCAGAAATCAAGGACCGTAAAGATATCAGGTCAAGTTATAAGCCCGTTTTGACAGCTAGGTGGAAGAAGAATCGACGAAGAAAACTGACAGTTAGTTTTCCGCTTTTGGCGAACGCTTCAAGTTCTCGAAGGAAAATTTCCATTTTAAATCACGGACTGTGTTCTAATAAACTAAAATATTCACCCAAATTGATCTCCATCAAATATTGACCATGCAAAACGTAAACAATCCATCAATACATATACAAGCGGAAAACCATCTGTCAAAATCGGAGCCCAGGGGGGGGATCGCCAAAAGCGCTATAACTACACCTCATTATACATTCCACCTTGCCAGAAATCCAAATTTTTTTGTATTCCTACCAAGGTGTATATACAGTGGAGCGCCGTTTATCCGGGTACCTTTTATCCGGCTGTCCGTTTATCCGCGCTGTTGAGAAATGACAGTTCCCGGATGACAATTTCAGCACGGAAAATCGGGTTGACATTTGATGCAAGTCGCTTTCCGTTCCGCTTTTCAGACGAAAGCGATCTCACTATGAGCAGCGTGCTGTGAGAAAAAATGGAAGGGGAAAATCAGTACAATCATCGTCATGGTAGTCATGGCGAAAAAAAGGTATTCCCCTCTTTCACTTTTTCCACCGTTACATCCCTAGTACACTCTGACTCTTCCTTTCTATTCAGTTCATCTGTTGACTTGTTGTACTGCCGTGGTTGGATTTGATCTGCAGTACATCAAGTCAGAACAGCTTTATTAAACTTGTAAACCATTGAAGGCTTCGAAATCTAGGACGTTTAAAAGGCACTAGTAGACACATCCAAACTTGGAGAAGAAATAGATCAACGCACCAGTGAAATTATTTACGATGATATCGTGTTACCTTGGATGATTGCATGGAGTTTGAGAAACATCAATGGATGATGAAGAGCATACGATGGAGAGTGCTAGTAATGAATTGGTTTTTCGTGAATTGTGGAAACTAAATTTGATTCTTTTTTAATGGTAGCTGCTGATTTAGGATCCAGGCTAGACAAAGAAAAAGTATTTGAAGAAAATTTGGGAAAATAGAATGTATAAATCCTCCAAGTGCAAATAATGACTGAAGCAATTCCAATGTGACTAGCAGTGGAAAAGGAGTGTACGCTTTCTAAGCATGGATGAATTTGCAAATAACAGAGGATGTAAGAACACTGCAAAACAGCACATGTTATGTGCATGTGGCCTGCCGACTCTGTCACTCAATTTACACTACAAACCATTAAAAGCACGTGATTTTATTTAGCTTTTTTAGGGTTTGCCGCGTGTAATTTTCATGTTTATAAGGCAGGCTTTTAGGCTTTAGGCCTTTCTGTGATTCATAGGAATGTTTAAGAAATGTTGTTGCAGGTCAAAACTACAAAATACATCACGAATCAATACAATTATACTATGTTTTAAGTAATTGATTAGATGTGTATTTCTCTCAGTTTTAATGTGTTCCATCGTATTCAGTTGTTTAAGTGTCGAACATCTGTGTCGGCCAGGGGCCCCAAAAATGGCACCTACGCCCCGCTCACAAGTAAAATTGCTACTCAATCTCACATTTGATACAATCCCTTGCTACACGCTTTAATCAAGCCTCTAATTTCGTGTGATCGCTTAGGGCCTCCACTCGTCTTAATCCGCCACTGCTAACAATCACCCGCAATCCAAAAGATGGCCTTTTGTGGACGATTATTTACGTTCTAAATTCGACTCGATGCGGTATTTCTGGGTGTTTCTAGGTAGGTTCTAGGCTCTCTAGGTATTTTCAATTCATGTAATATTCCTCTTGGTTTTCAACGTTAACGGTTAATGGTCATCGCACAACTGGGTATCTTCTTCATCGTCAAACGCTGCTTCATTTTTTGTTGATGCCGGTCGTGGAGAAACAATCACCCTCTGCAATTTAAAAACTTTTTTTACATTGACAACAGCACTCTGTAGGGTATTTTACACTTACTTAGAGGCTGTAAATCAACTATTAGTAAGGGAAGATGTTCATCATCTTCCCATGTTTGATTTTATGTTTTCTTCTAAGCATCATGTGTCCGGTACAACATTTCACTATATTTTAACTGATTTTGGGATATTTGATATGCTCTTTCAACAAAAGAATCGAGAAATGTAGCCCGCGGCCAATTATTGCACGTTTTACAAATGCAAACAATTCGTAGGTGATCCAATGTTCTCCTCAAACTACAACACAAAGGCGGTTCGATGTGGAGAAGATATTTTTACTCACTCCAAAATCCGACCTCATCATGATTTCATCATGTGAGCGGCTGTTGCTTGATCATCTCATTAGAGCAATCATCGGCGATAGATTTGCTCACCATTCAAACAAAATCATCTCGCCTCAGCGAGGGGAAAAACCATGCTTGCTCAGTACGCAGGAGGAAATGATGATAGCCTCTCATTATGGATTGAAGCAGCTGTCATTGAGCTCGCCATAGTGAAAACAGGCTGGATTGTCATTTGGGATTATAAAGATGGCGCTAGTGTTTAACGTATTTTCATTTGAAATAACGACTCAACTAACGAGTCAACTTGTCCGTTTCTCCTGAATAAAACAAAAAGAGGACAACTTTTGAAGCTCATTTTGTTCGAAGTGTCAGTTTGTCGGTGCGAAAACTACCGATAAAATTTAAATAAAAACTAGACGCTCCTACCGAAACCCGCTAAAGAAATCTGGCCACACTGGTTCGAGCAGCCTGTCGAGCAGCCCGGAACACAAATAAATCGAGCAGCTTGTGCGGCGTCGAGTAGCGAACTGCTAGATTGCCCGCAGTTTAGAATTGTTGGCGAATCGAGAAAGAAGCAATCGAGAGAGAAGAGAAAAAAAGTTCCAAGTCAAAGAAAATATATTTCCAAGCGAAAAAATTTAAACCGAGCAGCAGCAAAGGAAGCAAATCGAAATCGTGCGAAACTTAAAAAGGTAATTGAGCTGGAAAACCACACACGGAAAGGGCATTATCTCACGGTAAAATGACGGTGCAGCACGTTTTTCCTATGTGCGATGGAAGAAAAATGGACGACATGCACGGGACACACGGACGGACGGGTACACTTTTTTGTAAATGGCAGACGCCGCCGCCGTGCGCTTCTGGTGTCCGTGTAGAGCGATGGTTAGGTTTTTTGGAACAAAGTGGTGCGGTGCGACGTAACTCCCGTTTTTTGTAGGGATTTTCGTTGCCGGCCCGAAGGTCAGCGAGTGTTCTCAGGGGATTGGGAACGGGTGAAGGACTTCAGTTTCGTGGCCTTCGCGAGCGAGCAAGATAATCAGCCGAAAATGGTTGAATGAAATTGCGATTTTACAAGTCCGGTCCGTTTGCGGGGTACATTGTGTGCGTGTGTGTATGTGTGTTACCCAAGAGAAAGTTCCGCGCTACCTGGCGTGAGCCGATTTGCAATGGTGGACGACGGCGATAGAGAGAAGATGGATCGCGAGGTTCGATGGTGGCTTGGTTTTTTTTAACCTCCACCCTAATTTTCATCGTTTTTTAACTTCATTAAAAAACGCGACCACTCTGTATGAGTGAATTTTAGAATATCGCTTTACTTGGTCTGTTAATACCATTCCAAGCCGAAGGAACGGCGAAGATGGCGCAGAAAAAGAAGCGTGCGTTTGATGGGCTTTTAGGAGTAGGCGAGGAAATGAGAAGAAAGCGGTAGGGCTTCGCGTGACGTGTTGATAGTGCGTTTTTCGTTCCCTTTTTTCTTCGAACGGTCGGTCACGTCAACTTTCCGGGGGAGGCTATCTTCTACCTCTGATCATCTAACACTCACACGCAGGACAGGGGAAGGAGTAGGCTTTGGACGGGATTTTTTTCGTTCTGACAGTCCCGAAATCCTCTCCAGTCAGCATCCATGTTGGCTTGGCAACACAAACGACCGAAAACCCTCGACGAGGTGAAGAGGTTGAACGCACATAACCTCACTTTTTGGTGTGCGGGTACGGTTGCCTCGTTTTGCCGTGTGTACGAAGGGTGGAGTGGTGTAAATTAAACAGTTTTCTTTAGTGAAAATCATTTACTCATTAATAAAAGATGCGTATTTTAAAGGGTGTTGGGAGTGGGGAGGGGGTTGACGAACGTCGTACACAGAGGAGCTTTGTTCAAGAATGTGAGGTTGTGTTTGCTGCGCTCGCTCTTTTTCCGTGGCGTTAACTTTTGTTTCGCGTATAACGTTGCACGCACTCTCGCACACACATACACACGCTCACACACACACACACACACACACATACACACATGCATCGTGAAACATTAGGGTAATAATAATAAAAAAAACTGCGAATTGTGGTTTCGGTCTAACGCTGCCAACTCCCCCTCTCCTAGATGGGGTTGTTCAGGGGGAGAGCAAGGGGACAATACGCGAATCTTAAAGCTTTCTCGCGAAACACAGAGAGACAGACAAACGAATCATCATTGCAATGGCCGAAACAAATACATACGCACACACATCACATGCATGCACGCACACACATACAAACACAGGCATGAGGCAGCAGTATCTAACGCGCGTCGTCCGTTTTGCCAAATTCGTAACCACTGTTGCCATTTGGCTCCGATCTACCCCTCGGGGGGACGGTGGGGTGAAAATATGGGGTTGAAGAGAGAATATACACCCCCACCCCTCTACAAATACGTTGCATTTCTTTCACTTGCTACGCACACACACGTGCGCGCGAGCATTTCGCATAAATCCGGAGGTTCAGTGCCTACTTTTACCTTCGTATGGGATTCACCGGTGTAGCAAATGGTGGTGTTTTTTTTTGTGAAACATGGTTGCAATAGAGAATTCACATCGATGTGTGGGTTAAGTAGTACTACTTCACTATTTTGAAAAGAGAAAGCCTTTCCTTCATTTTGTTGGATGGCAAACAACGATAAGATAAACAATTGTGACACTTGATTAACTTCCCGCTACACACCTCTCCGTTCGAACGGATGGTTTGAAATAAGAGGTTGAATTTTTAACAATGGTTGCTATGGAAGCTCAATTGTGTGGACAAATGTACCATCATTACTTAGACACACTTGTTCTAAAATATTAACATTTACTTATGTAGTAAATTAATGAAACTTATCGTTGTTGGAGGATTAGGATTAACCAACTGCAACTAATTTCATTTTACTATACAAATTCGTACACGTGTATATTAAAAAAATGTATTGCTACTGAGGCAGGTAGTGGAATATTTCAATGACCTTCAATGGAAGTACTTTTATGTGCAGTGTTCCTTGCCGGAAAGCTTAAAACCGCTGAAAATAGACCCACTGGGCTACCTAAACGGTGTGAGGGTCGTTTCCCTTGCGTACCATCCTCAATTTGCCTGTCCTTGTACTCAAGGTACGAGAGATGTGGTCGTTAGAATGCATAAGGAATAGGTCTTTAGGTGCAATTAAATATTTTATGTATTTGTGTACAACAACAAAAAACTAAATTATATACTCATGAACTAATAAAGATGTTTTTGTTATTTATTTTTTCTCTCTCTTTCACATGTAGCGAATTATCCTGAACCGGTAAATACAAAAGAAGGGAATATTGTGGCATAGAGAAAATACAACGTTCCTCCCCTACCCTTTCTAAAGGATAAGGAAGCACCAGCATCCATTAGTGTGCGAGAACGATAAGCGCAAACTGAGAAATAGTACGCACTTCAAAACGATCCACTTCAACCGCTTTAAGCGAGCGCACGTGTGCGTGAGTTTGCGCGTGTGTGTGCGATTTGAGTACGAACGCGCACGGCAAAATTGTCTACATCGCGAGAGCAAAATTTGGATTTCGATTTCGATCGACGATAAAACCTTACATCCTTCCTCCTCCACGGCTCTAAATCGCCAAAGCAGATTCAGCAGACTCTTTGGTTAGAGTTTTGTGTAACACGAGAGAGAGAACGAGAGAGGATTTCTTCCAGAGCTTGTTTTGTTGGGTTAAGATTGATCGCGTTTCCGGAACACACGTTTCTTCTAGGGCGGAAGAATTTGAAGAAGAAAAAATCATCATACATTACTATTACCTGTGCAATCATATTGTACACGCGGACGTGAAGAGAAATAGATCACCCGCTCCCGGTCGTGTTATTATAAAAAAAAAAAACAGTGTGTGCTTAGTGAGAGGTTAACGTGCGCAAAACATAAACATTGAAAAATACGTTACAAGCACCCATTCACACACTCACTCTATTGCACGTGAAAGCCGGCTTGCATAGCAGAGCAAGGTACGGTGTGAGAATAAAAGACTTTTTTAATTTATTTACGTTTGATAAAGCAGCAAGTGTGTGTGCGTGTGTGTGTGTGGAGAAGCGCTAAATGTGTAGCGAGGAAAGCAGGTCGAAAACGGCGAACATAAAAAGGATTGGTGGTTTCAAGCGAAGGTGAAGAAAAGTGCCCCCGGGGAAAAAGAGAAATATCAGATTGAAAGCGTAGAAAATTCATTCTTCCTACAACAACAATATACGTATATACACACACAAAATCACAATCACACGATAAAGAAACACATTTCAACAGAACGTGGCGATTTGTGTGTGTGTGGCGTTTCGGCGCACCCGCTGTGAAGCAAGGAGAGAAGACAGACACGAGGAGACACCAACCAAGCAGATGCTGTCGGCTGCGTAGCTAATAACGACAAACGGGCATCAAGTGATTAACATTAAACGAAAAAATTGTGAATATTAGATCGGTAGTGGCTTTAGGCAGTAAGTGTGTGGGTATAAGGTGAAAGCTGTAATTTTAAGTGTAAAACAAAACCCCCGGTACCCGAACCCCAGCGGCGGCGGCGTTGGTGTGTCACGTAGTCAAAAAGCAAAGGTTAAGAGGAGACTCGTCTTGCGAAAAAAGAAAACAAAATCAGAAGCAGAATAATCACACCACAGCCCCTGTGTTGAACCCCACCGTGTGGCGCAAATGGGTACAGTGTAAAATATTGCTAATACTTGGTACTACTATTACTACTACTACTATTACCACTACTAAGGCAAGTCATAATTGTTTTCGGTTTATCGTTTTTAAACTGAAACTATCAGCAGCAAATACCGGGAAAATATTAGTCTACTTGTAATTTCTTGCGGAAGGCAAAGCAAATTGGTGCGCCTGTGTGTGTGTGTGGTGCACAAAAAATAGGAAAATTTCTATTGTTCAAAAAGTAGAGCGAGAGAGAGAGAGAGAGAGAGAGAGTGAAAGGAGTTTATAAAAAAATCAAGAGCTAAAAGTCAACTTGTGTCAGCGTCATGATGACTGAAACGTTGAATTCGAATAATCATCTCAGCCAGAAAGGGTAAGTGTAGTTCAAAACGGGTTTGCTCGTTGCTTCTTTTCCAACTTTATTGCTAATCTTGGTTTGCATTTATTCCCTTTTCAGCGAGAACAACAAAGTTGGTGACATGGGATGGAAGGCCAAACTTAAAATACCGCCCAAAGATACTAGAGTTAAGACTAGTGTAAGTAAATCCAGCCGAGCATGCAGTGTGCACGATCACTTGGAATCTGAATCTGCAGCTTCACAAATCATACCGACACTTCCGTCCAACAAAATTAACGTTTTTTTGTATCAATTCCCTTGTACAGGATGTTACTGATACCCGAGGAAACGAGTTCGAGGAGTTCTGCCTGAAGCGGCCGCTGCTGATGGGCATCTTTGAGAAGGGTTGGGAGAAACCGTCCCCGATCCAGGAGGCGGCCATCCCGATCGCCCTGGTCGGCAAGGACATCCTGGCGCGGGCGAAGAACGGCACCGGCAAGACGGGCGCGTACAGCATCCCTGTACTGGAGCAGGTCGACCCGACCAAGGACTACATTCAGGCACTGATCATAGTGCCCACGCGCGAGCTGGCCCTGCAGACGTCACAGATCTGCATCGAGCTGGCGAAGCACATGAACATTCGCGTCATGGTGACGACCGGTGGAACCAACCTGAAGGATGATATCATGAGAATTTATCAGAAAGGTAAGCTACTCTTGCCTCATATGAATGCCTTTCTCCCTTGCCGCTGTTCGGTTTTGTGTGATAATTATGTGTAAATTTTTGGTTTGAAATGATAGGCACGTGATTTTCTGCATGAGCATGTGATGAATAATTCCCTCAGCCATTGACATGCATCGGCGCGCCACTGTGTGTTCGAATGTGTGTATGATGCTAACTTACAGCCTATTTTCTGACGCTCTGTGCTAATCAACGTTGAGATGCTAATTATGCGTTATCGATCAGTCGTTTCCGTTATTTAATTACAATATGATAATTAATACATCCCTTCTTACTTTTTCTGTGTTTCTTCCCGACCCACCCGACCAACACACACACACACACACCCAACAGTGCAAGTGATCATTGCCACGCCCGGCCGCATCCTCGATCTCATGGACAAGGAGGTGGCCAACATGTCCCAGTGCCGGATGCTAGTATTAGACGAGGCGGACAAGCTGCTGTCGCAGGACTTCAAAGGCATGCTGGATCATGTCATAATGAGATTGCCAAAGGAGCGCCAGATCCTGCTGTTCTCCGCGACATTCCCACTGAGCGTGAAGAACTTCATGGAGAAGCATCTGCGCGATCCGTACGAGATCAACCTGATGGAGGAGCTGACGCTGAAGGGCGTCACGCAGTACTACGCGTTCGTGCAGGAGCGCCAGAAGGTGCACTGTCTCAACACGCTCTTCTCGAAGCTCCAGATCAACCAGTCGATCATCTTCTGCAATTCGACGCAGCGTGTCGAACTGCTCGCGAAAAAGATTACCGAGCTGGGCTACTGCTGCTACTACATCCACGCCCGCATGCAGCAGGCCCACCGGAACCGGGTGTTCCACGACTTCCGGTCGGGGCTGTGCCGGAACCTGGTCTGCTCCGATCTCTTCACTCGTGGTATCGACGTACAGGCTGTGAACGTTGTAATTAATTTCGATTTCCCCAAGATGGCAGAGACCTACCTGCACAGAATCGGTAGATCCGGACGCTTCGGACATTTGGGTAAGTAGTACTGTCATTTTTTCTTTACATTTCTTATGTTTTTACGATACATTTCGCGCTACATAATTCACCACATTTCGCTGTGACCGTCAAGCTCTGGGAAGTGTTTCAATTACATTTTCTTTTTTTTTATGCATCAAGTGCGCACAACGCACTATTGTCACACTTGAATGTGAAAGTACTTGAAAGCAAAATTTTAATTGTAAACTATATGTTCTGCCCATGCTAACTAGGTATCGCCATCAATCTAATCACCTACGAGGATCGTTTCGATCTTCACCGCATTGAGAAGGAGCTGGGCACGGAAATTAAGCCCATCCCGAAGGTGATCGATCCGGCACTGTACGTACCGCGGCCGGATGATCCTAACAGCACGCAAGAGGAGCAAAACGTCAGTAAATAAGTAAGAAGAACGAAGGAGTAGGAGGAGGAGGCGCTTTAGAAGAGGGGTGAGAAGGGTGAGCTGAGTCGTGGCGTGTGTGATATATAGAATGTTGGTGTGAAGAATGGTGCGCGCAGGGGCGTACAAAGAACGGAGAAAACATTTAATTTTTGCACAGAGAGAGAGAGAGAGAGAGAGAGAGAACGAAGAAGAGAAGGAAGGTGTGGTGGTATAGAACGGTTTTGGAATATCGGGAGAACGAAAGGCAGGGGAAGCGAGAAGAGGAAGGAGAAGAGAAATGAAGTGTACAAACCACAAACACACAACACAGCAAACGTACGTCGCCCAGAGTAGGAAATGAGTGAAGAGAGAAAGCCAAATAAGTCGAAGAAACGTTTGATGAGCCGGAGCATTCTAATGTAAGTCTTTTCGTTATCGTCATGAATGCCAGAAAGCCAAGGTATGTGCGCGTGTGTGTATCGTACGGTGCTTGCGCACTTTAAACTATGAGGAAAAGCAGATATTTTACAGAATCTAAATTAGAACAATGTTAACATAACACAACAAGGTCCCCAGAGGCAATAGAGAGGCGGTGGTGTGTCTGCCCCAAGGTGTTGAAAGATCGATGGAGAGCAAAAAGATCAAGAATCATTCAGACGTCGTCATCACTTTTCTTAAGGCCAGAGCAAAGCTTTCTCGCCATCGTACAGAAGCACCGCACCGGCAAATTTTCAGTAAGCAATCGTGCAATCGAATCGTAAAAGTTCTCGCTATTGCTTTTCTCAACAACAATGCCTTTGAGATAGCGCTAGTCGCGTGGAAACTAAAGATATGATTTTTTCCTCCTTTCCTTATGTCGGAATGAACTTTTATTCCTTTTTAGAGAATGCGAGGAAATGTCATTGGGACAGTGTTGCACATTTCTGCAGAACACGAGGAGCGGGTAAAATAATACCGGGTACATGCTGCTTGTTGTGTACTAATTTTTTTTTGGGTTGGGTTGCGTGGACAAAACGAACACCACCGTGTAAGAGCAATCCAGTGTTTCCGCGTTCTGTCCTGTCCAATTCGAGCTCTATGTGTGATAATCAGGCTCGATTCTAGGCGACGCAAGAAGAGTCTCAGAGGCATTTGTTAGGGAAGAGTATTGAACTCTTTAGACAAAATTCACCACGCGCGCATACTGAGGGTGGCGGATCGTTTGCGTACAGGGCAAGCACACAAGGGGGCGTTAGAACCGTTACCTCCGTGACGTGTAGTGCCCGAGCGTTCTCTGCTGTGTATAGCGATTCATCGTCATTACATCCAAACGATTGCAATTACTTTTTACGTATATCGACTTTTTCTATCGATGTTGGAGAGCGTAAGAAAGTGTGTGTGATTGCATTTTGTTGTTGTTGTTGTCGTGTGAAACAGGCAATCGTCATTCGGTGTCGTTGCTCAAAACGTTAGAGAACACTTTCTATCCCGTTAATAGGCCAACAGACGAACGCGTATTTATTCTTACCACACATCATCAGGTGTACATCATTCCTCTCTTCGTTCCCCCGTCCCCGTATCGTTCTTTGTGTCTCCCATATTCGGTACCAAAATCATAAAACAAAACCATTATATCATGCATTATCAGCTACTACTACTACAGCCAATCGTAGAGAGGGAGGAAGGTGGGAAGCCAGCAAAGAAAAAGCGTGAAAAGCGCAGTAAGGAGTAAACAGATCAGTCTGCGCGTGTGTGTTGTGGGCTCCCTGTTGAGCGCGCAGAGGCAAATTTGGAAAACTAAACTGCGGAAAGCAAAAGCACAGCAGGGGAAAGGATGGATTTTTAGAATGTGATGAACGGAGAAGCGAATGAAACGGTTCTGTGGAAGGGATGAGAATATAGTAGGCAGACAGGGAAAACCGTATACAACAAACGTGGTTACAATAGCGTGGGAAGAAATCAGGAACTCTTGGTTTGATACGATTATGTTCGAATCGGAATGTGAGTCAAACGGTTAATACTACAAAATTGAGGAAATTGTTTTGGACGCAGATTTTTGGTTTGTTTGTATTATTGAGCGCATTACATTTGAATTATTTTTTTTTCGTAATCGTTATTTCTCTCTCGACGGAAGAATCATGGGTCGATACTACACATATATGTTTCTGACACAATCGTGTGGTGTGTTGCTCTGTTGCTGTGTTAAACCTTCCCCTATCGCGGGAAACGTGTGACCACCGTGTTGTAGTTGTGTGTTGTGTTTGTGTGTGGCAACCAAAACCCGCTAGAGAGGGACGCTTATCTCTGCTATCGGTGTACTACTGCGTAGTGCAATGCAGCAGAAACGACCCCGAAGCGGACTGATGGTTCATGAATGTGTGTGATAAGCGTATGACTGGGAATATGATTGGTATTGGAATGTGAGATGTACACAACGAGAAAAAATACACGGCAGGCGGGCTGCTGCCCCTGCCAACACGTACGGTTTGCTATCAAGAGCACAGTAAAACACACGGACGGAGCACAATGTTGAAGCACCAGAAGTAGTTTCAATGCTTTTGTTTTGTTTAATAGTATGCGATTGTAAAACAAAAAAAACCTAAACTTAGTTTGAAGCGTGTTGATGCGGGAAGACAGCTCTCAAAACCGTGACAAACGGATGGAACACCATATGAGAAAAGCATGTTTTTTTGGATAACGCACTCGGAACAAGAGAAAAGAGCACATTGAAAAGCTGAGAAACAATGAAAGAGAGAGAGAGAGAGAAAAGGAGAGCTGAGAACACAATGTACATATGAACAATAGATTAATATTAGCGATTAAGATTGTAAAGAAGAGGGAGAGACGGTGGTGAGAAAAGTCTGCAACAATCTACTTACGAAGCAGAAAGAGATACCTAAACAATATCGACAACAATGAGACCGAATTTGACAGGTGTGTAGTGAAGAAAGTGGAGAGGGAAAAGATACAAACCATGATGTAAAAATGAAATGGATATATTGAAATCAGAAGTGGCTGTAACACCACAGACAAGCCAGGAACACATTAGTGAAAAAGTCCCAATCGGAAGTAGTCTGGGAGAGAGCTTCCTACGAGAAGGATTATTCCTACACTTGGAACGGTGGTAAACTGGAGATACTAACAAGAATTGAACGCGTGACCCCCGACTATTCCTTGTGTCGAAGAGAAGAAGTGGTGGAAATTTCGCGCAGTGAATTGAAGCACCCTTTTTTTTTTGGAAAAATTTCGAGCAGCGCAGCAGGGTTTCGAGGTGAAATGCGCACCCCTTAAAGTGGTGCTCTTCCCTGACCATTGTGCCACATGTTAACAGGATTTTAATGAGACTATTGAGGACCCATGCGAACCGGAAGAGGATGGTTGCAATGTGCAGGATACGTATTTTAGAACCCCGAATTTGCTATGATGGCTCACAGAGGTGATGAACCTTTGAAATGAGACGACTGCAAATGTGTTTCTTTGCTATATGCTGCACCATCAGTTTGCGTTTGGGCCGCAGTTGGTTCGGGTGTATGCATGCGATGCAATAATTGAGACTGACGATAACAATTGTTGAACTGAAAGCCAAAAGCTAACATGACAAGCCTGCTCGCACAAAAAGAAAGGAGTTTCGGCTTTGCATCAAATCCAATTCTTGCCAGTTTTGACACACTGTGGCCTGTGAGTGTAAAGAGTTCGAGGCGTGTAGAGCTTTAGTCAGTCGAGGAAATCCCCTAAAGATCATGATCACGGGAGTCATTTGCAAAGTTTTTTTTTGATG
The DNA here is from genome assembly GCF_016920715.1 of Anopheles arabiensis. Classification (NCBI taxonomy): domain Eukaryota; kingdom Metazoa; phylum Arthropoda; class Insecta; order Diptera; family Culicidae; genus Anopheles; species Anopheles arabiensis. Next base: position 26,150,018 of record NC_053518.1, read on the forward strand.
ATAACAAAACAGAAGGGAACAACAGCGACAAACGCGCACTGAGTGCGAATATGAAGGAGGAGAGCCTTAGCCGCGGCCCCATCTTTGTTTTACTCTATTTTTGGGATCAGTGAAAGGACGATCCTCTTTTCTTAACGGCCTTTGACGGAATCCGGGATAGGTTTATGTTCTGTGCATACTTAAAAAGACGAAAAAGACGGTGGTGGGCGGCTCGGCTGGGCTCTAATGATTCAAATGCATCATCTTCTATACCATTTATTCTGCGATCCGTGTTCGATATGTGCTCTTTCAAATTGCGATACTCCTATACCCCCTACTATGAGGCCTTTCTTCAGCTCGACTTGAGCGGGGGCTAGTGGGAAATTAATTTAGAATAATTGCGTATGAATGTGAATGGAAGAGATGATGGTCAAGAATGGCTGCGGCGTATTGCATGAATTGGGATATTAGGTGTGTACGATGCGTTGATGTGAATGCGTGATACAGGAATGTTCGTTGTGACCATCGATAAGAGTGAATGTTGCATTTCGAATGAATGGGGAGCGAGACAAGATGAATGTGTAAACGTCTGTGTGCGTGTGTTAATTTACTTTTACAAGTTAGAAAATTGGAGCAAATCGAATGACGTCGGCTGCAGAGACAAACAAATGGAATTCGCGGAGTATTCCGCATATTAGATTGTGCCATATACAGTTTTTTTTTTCATACACCTCATTGGTCGGGAAGATAAATTTCATTTGTAAAAGTGTGTGATACTCTTTCATCAGGCCAGCAGCTCGATTTCCATCCAACAGCGAGAGTTTAACGATTACAAAATTGTACATCATCAATAGGCCAAAGTATCCACGCAAAAAGGGGAATCTTCGGTTGGGAAAATTATCTTCTACCAAAATGTCGGGGCGAAACCATCATCCTTGTGTGTGTGGCCAATCGTAATAAAACCAATCATTGCTTACCCATTTGGACGCCACTGGGACTCGGTGGCCATCAAAAGGGTAGAAGCAAATCCTTTTTAAAATAAAAGGATCATCATTAGATGCCTTTTTAGAAGTTTGGGGGCCTAAAGTGGTTTTTTCGTAGGATCCCCCTATATCGGTGTTGGCAGAATGTTGTCTCTCTTAAGTATTATTTCGGTAATAGCGTATGGTAAACTCATTTAACTCATCGACGACAACAAAACAAAAAGAAACGAACATACGTATATAGACGATGGAAAGCGAAGAATGTGACAACAAAAAGAAAAGAGAAAAACAGCAAAACAATTACTTCAACGTACCTGCATTTTACACGAAGACAATTAAGATATGAAGACATGTCCAGAATCAAAACGCTCTTTAAGAAGTAAAGATCTGAACTGTGTGTTTTTTTTTGCAGACGTGTGGTGTGGTGCGAAAGGACAATTCTGTTTTGGTGTAGACCTCCAAGTGTGTTAATTCATATTGCCTACTACTAGTTGAAAATGAAGCAAATTCAATTTTAGGTTGTTGAAGGAAGCGCTTTATATAAATTGTATTGATGAAATCTAATCGAAAAGCACGAAACACGTCCGTCGTCAAACAAGCCATCGCTTCCAAACATCCGGTCCGGTGTTTTCGATCACTACACACCTTAGCTTGTGTGTGATCTAGGTAGTTAATGGGTGTAGAATGAGTTTTTGAATAGCTTATGAGAATTAACACTTGCAAAATTGTTCCAATTCGATTTATGACGATGCGAAATTTTGTTTTCAAATATTATTTTGTTAAAGCCAGTGTCCTTTGAAAGCGTGATCCACACCACAGGCGGATGAAAAAAAAAAAAAAACAGACGTAAGAACGTGTTAAAAAAGAACTTAAACGCAACGCGGGCGAGAAACGTGAGCTCTCCGTGCCTATTAGACCCGAGACATACGAAAGTTAGTAACATTCAACGCCAACAAAACAAGCATATCGAAGATTCCTCACAAATCAAAGCTATTTTTTCCTTAAAGGTAGGCCAAGTTATAATCCCCTGGCGGGTGCTGTTCACGCAATTCGTTCAAACTTCGATGAATTCTCATTTAATATTCCGACACAAATTGTGCACCACGACGGTATTCCAAGACTTCGGTTAATCTTAATATAATATTTTACAGCAGCAATGCGATGATAATGAATTGATAACAAATAGCACTGATCAAACTTTGATTGAACTTCAGGACAAAAAAGCAAACAGTATTCCGATAGCTTACCATGAAATTTGGCGAAACGTGAATGGCCCAACAGGGGAGACAGCATAGAAACAACATCAACAATGGCCTATTGAAGATAGCAGTTTTTAAGTGGCTTTGATTTGTGAAACACAGGAGAGAGGGAGAGAAATATGAAGTGGGAATAAGAGCAGAGCAGAGTGGATATAAAACAAACATTAATTCATTCCCAAGTATAGCAGAGAAAGAAAGGGAGATAGAGAGAACTAATGAACTGAAGCAGAACAATAACATCGAAATGATACATCTCATAATTCCATCACAAAATGGGACTGCTACCACAAACTACTTCTGCTTGTTAACAGCGAGGAGAAAAAATAATGTACAAATCGGGTGCATGATGTGTGTTTGTGTGTGAGTGCGGGATAAGGCACAAACAAATCAGCGTGTCGTGGTATGCGTGCGTGCGTGTATGTGTCCTCGGAGTGAGCGATTTTCTTACTCTAAATCTACTCCTATTGGTGTTAAGTAGCAAATGGAATCGGCGAGTTTTTACACCAAATACCATCCAATCGAGAATAATATTGTCGTATTATAAATCAGGAGGAAAACAAGAAGAACCCTTTGTCTTTGCCCTATGGCGATGGAGCGGGGAAGACTACTAATGCGTTTGCGCGTGTGTGCGCAAATGCATCTGAAATGGCGCACACATCTTAACGATGTTACGCAAAGTTAGGAAAAAATCGTTTTTAATGTTTTATCACCCACAACAGAGACGCGCACACCAACCAAAAGGAGTGCAACAATCAATCAATATCTAACGAGTGAGTAAAACGGAACCAAGAGCAGGGAAAAGTGGTAAAACAAATAGCAATGGTGTGGCGTTTAAAACGTGACGGAGGAGAGAAGAAGCACAATAGAAGGGCGGTAAGAGAAAAGCAACTCAAATCGCGTTTTTGTGGAAGGGGGAAAGTTTTAACACACACGTTGTTTTACTACAGCGAACAAAATCAACCACAACAATGAAAATCAATCAGTACATGAAAATCAAGCAACAGAAAAATGAACTCAAGAATCAAGCAACAACAGCAAAACAAAACATGTAAAAACGATCAAACATGTCTTCCCCTAATCTTTGGTGTGCAGGGCGAACGACGATAAATGTGAGAACGACACGGTACCTGAAATTTGTAAACGTTAACGTAGGAATAGGTTTAGACACGATTTTAACTCACAAAGAGAGATAGTACGAGAGAGAAAAAAATGGAACAACAACAACAACCACAACCAGAAGAAAAACAACCCGACATCAGATTAAAAAAAATGGGCAAAAAACAAAACAAAAAAACATACAAAAGAATATAACAGCAATTGCCTCAAAAAGAGAAAAAGAAGTAAAAAAAGAAGGGAAATAAAACTGCTATCGAACAACACCCAACAAAAAAAAACGATCAAGATTTTTTTTATCAACAAATGCTTACATTCTATCACCGTTTTTCGTGTCATCAGTATAAAACGCACGTGAGATGATGTCTTTCAACAGAACCGGCTGTCATAACTTTTAATGAATCTTTGGTTGAGATTCATTCATATGAATCTTCAGTGATGAGTGATGCGAATATCGAGAATCTTCAAATATTCATGAATCTCTAAAATTCCAAATTTTTCAAAGATTCACGAATCTTCAAAGATTCATGAATTTTCAATGATTCATGAATCTTCAAAGATTTATCTATCGCTAAATATTCACGAACTCCAAGGATTCAAGAACCTCTTGAGATTCATGAATCTATAAGATTCTTAAATCCATTAAAATTCATATATCTCCAGGGATTCATGAATCTTAAGAGATGAATGAGTTCCAAAATATTGAATTTGCCCAATCTCACCTAAAACTTGCCCGTTGTGGGTTCAAGCCTCGCATGGATCGTCTCCTCGTAGCAAAACAAACTATCCAGCTGCGTGGCACTTGCCTTGCCAATAAGTCTCGAAAGCCTGTATACGCTGGCGTGCTCTATGAATCTTCGAAAAATTGAAAAATTGATCCTTGATATTCATGAATATCAAGGGATTCGTGAGAGATTCGTGAATCTTTTGAGATTCATGAATCTTTCGGAATTCATGAATCTTTCGTGGTTCGAGAATCTGAGATTTCCAATCGAAATTCAAATTCATTGAATCATTTCAAAGATTCATAACGATTCACGAATCTGAATCAGATTTACCAGACGCTAATAACTACATGACATGACAGCTGTTGAAAAACCTCTCGCAAGCGTTGGACAATACTCCTTTTTATAATTATTTAATATGATGTATAATTTCATATTTTTTATATTAATATTAATATATCATCTATTTTCTAATTGAATAGCTATTTTTCTATTTAGGCTGATGATGAGCTGTGAGAAATTCTGCCATAATATTTACTAGCCGTGCGAAAGCTTTCGGGTATGCTTTCAGGACATTTTACTACAGGGGCATTCTTCACACGCAAGATTATGGCAAAGTTTTTTGTTTCTGTGTACCATACGAAAGCTTAATTCTAACGAACCTGGAGGCTTTTTGGTGTTAGATGTTAAATAGCTTCAGAATGTTTGAAGGAATGCTGAATAGGCGTTTTATTAAATTGTGAAATCCAAAGCAAGTGTGAAAAGAATTTCACAGAGAAAAAAGTTTACGGAGAGGATTTCGGCAACAAAATTGTTTACCTGTCTTGCTTTAACCTTTTTTTCTGTGAATAAGTTGTGCTCGTATTACCTTGCTGCACTATTTTCTTATTTTACTGAATAATTCAACGGTTGAGATTGAATAATGCCATCAATCTCTCGCACCACATCGGTAGACCGGTCCGAGGTCTGGCTTATTGTGATAATAAGGCGAATATGGGGTGGTTGGAAGCAAAGCATAATAAGTTTGTCTTCCGAACAAAGTCATGGCGTTTTCTAACCCCCATCCATCAGACAAACTTCACTCGATCGGACCAATATTCAGCATTATGTTTCGTTTTTTTCCGCTTTTTGCATCGTATGCTCCGATGGCGTGCTGTTACCCAGTGTGCTGAAGGAGGTAATGCATGGCGAGCTCTCGAAGGGTCTGTTGGTTCATTATTCAAATTCGTCCGGATTCTTGAGCTCATAAATAGCTGGAAAGGGAGAGAAAAATCAGTTTGAAGCCACGCTGCTCTCCCTCTGGTCGTGCTCTTACCCGAAACATCGTGCAAAAGCGAATGGGGAAAAAGGTAAAAGCCGGGCCAAAGTAAATTCGAGTATCCTTAAAGAGGATTGGATTGCAGTTTTGCATATACTCGCTGAGTGTTTGTGTGTATGTGTGTGATTGTGTTTAGGTACACATGAAAGAAGTCCTGATATTCGTGACTTATGCATGCATGTCTTTTTGTGTGTGTTTTGTTTGTGACGAAAAGGCGGCTTGATGATGAGCCTTTTTGTGCTCGTTGCCGCCATTGGTTAGCTTTTAGAACAGTTGAGCCAGAGACGGGTCCTGGCATTATAAATGCTTTTGATACAGTGAAAAAGCTTTTGCTTAGAGGGAGAAAGAGAGGGCGGTGTTTAGAACACGAAGATAAGTTGCAGTGTGTGACTGTGATATATTTGTGGCTTCATTTTTTTGCCTTTCATTCAGCTTTGTGCTTGAAGCAGACGGTTATTTTTAAAATCCTGTTCAATTGTTCCCCCCTTAAAAGGGACCCCATAAAATACCTCATAAATAGCGTATTTGATTGCTGACACAAAGGAATCATAAATTTCGATTGTTTTCCGCATCACTCGTACAGCGAAAAATTGATTTAAAAATGTTTACTCCAGCCCGGAATTAATCCTCGGAAATATCGGTGAACTGTGAAACGCGTTTGACCTTTCAACGGTGCTTTCAAAAAAATACATTTTCTCTGTTGCAAAAACCGTCGTTCAATGGGGGTCGCTCGCATCACGCAGTCTACTGCAATTATATTCTCCCCTTTCCCACGGGCGGCTGACATCCTTCCGGCTAGGATAAAGCTCATAAAAAAGGACGGGAGGAAAGTTTTTCCCCGAATGTGTGTATCAAGCACCCCTCCCCCCCACTCACGGTGCGAAAGAGGGGAAAGCTTTCATCGCGTTGCTTTGCCCACTCGCGCACAGTCTGCCCAACCCAACTCTCAATATCAAGGTAATCAATTTTCATCCTACCGGTAATGGGAAAAGCGCCCAATTTGACTGTTTTTGCTTTCTTGCGTTGATGTGTTGTGCCTTTGTTTTTGTCCCCTGTCTATGATGGCGAGAAACGGACGCGCGCAGAGCAGGGTTGGGAGATTTTGTATGATTTTATGCTGCTCCACCACCCTGTTGTAACTGTTACATGCGAAAGGCATTACATCTCTCTGTCTCGTTAGTCTTGGTTTATGTTTGCTCTTTTTTATCCATCCAGTTACGTAAATAGTTTATGTTTTTTTCTAATTTTGTTTTAGCTAATTACGGCCTTATTCTAATTGTACAAAAGCGCTGTAAAACTGGTGTTGTCCAGCAGCAGTGAAAACGGTGGCGTGGATTTTATGATTGAAAGTTTTTGTTTTTATCGTGGAAACGAGAAAACATTTGCTTAGTATCCGTATATGTGGTGGGCAGTAGAAGCAAAGGGACAAATTAAAAATAAGCCAACGAAAGCACCTACAAAACTACAACTACGAAGTATGACAAACACCACCGGACACACCACTCACACTGACTGCATGAGGCAAAAGTTTCAAGGCTGTTTCGAAACTGCCGCTGTACTGCAACTTGTTTTCCGCTCTTTGAGTTCAAACTGTAAAAAAAAGCACAACGAAAACCTGTCCGTAGTTTCTGATTAGACTGAGTGATTACACCAGTAATGGCAGACAACAAAACACCATGGACAGAAAGTTAGTAAACATGTGCATGCAACGAATCTCGCCACTGATTGTTGGTGGCAGTCCCAATGACGACACATGTCGTTACAGGCATTGGTTTGTTTTTGTTTTTTTTTGAGTTTGTAGGGAGTTTTGAGTTTTTTAAACCTTTTTCACTGTGCTTTTTGTGTCACTTAATGTATAAATGAGGTCCATTTTTTTAAACTGCGCTCTTCCGATGCCCGACTGGCCACCGTGCGATGCAAACAGTCAATTAAGTTTATCCTCGCTTTACCGAGAGCATAACAGCACGTTTTTACCCAGCTAATGGTCGCCGTGAACCGTTGGCCGTGCGGGATATCAGCGTGACAACGCTAATTGAGATAAACTTAACATTATTTATGAAAATCGGCAGTTTGTTCCACCGGTCTGGCCGGAACCTTGCAGAGCGAACGAGAGAGGGAAGGCACAGACGCCAACAAATCATATAATTGGCATATTGGTCGATGACTTATGGGGCTGTGGTAGCAGCAGCAACAGCAGGATCACATTCGAAGGAAGCGATGCAGATGCTCCAAATCTCTGACACTAAATGGATGAATGTTTCTGGGGGATGGTGAATGTGTATGTGTGTTTCAGTCTCGGCACTAAATTGATTCATGGAGTTAATTTTCATTATTTTCCCGCCTGTCTCTGCCGCTATTGCGTGATATAAAGGATGAGGAGGGGGAGGCAGGGTCTTAATGTCTTGATATTGTAATGGTGAGCTGTGCAAGCGGAGAGAGTGTAATTTGGTTGCATTGTCCATTGCATTACGGGGATGGAAGTTCATAATGATATCTGTACGCCATGTCGTGTGGCAGATACGTCGTAGATGGGTTGCTTTTAATACAGGGCTTTCCACGATTTATTGGTGGGTTCTCGTAATTTTTTGGGGCTTGTCTGACGATTCTTTCATTGCATCGCATAAACTTTTGGTAATTTCCGCGATTTATTGGACGTCAATACAATTGAACCAACACATTCTGAGAAAGGCCCAACAAATCGTGGGAACACAAAACAAAAATATGGGAAGCAACCAACATTTTTCGGGAAACAGCCTCAAAAACCTCGCGAAACCCTTTAAGATTCACAGATTCTGCTATTGGAATTGGATCACTTTTAGCTGGTACTTTCGAGTAATTAGCTGCAATTTGAGTATGTGAAAGATGCATTGTCTGTACAAACCCGTACGTTAAGGATGATATTTGACCATACAATTGAAGTCTGAAATAGGAAAAGTGGTTAAAGTTGAAGGATTGGTTGGCGTCATTTTGGTTACATGACAGCACCAAGGGTTTGACTCAAGAACTTTACTGGAATTTGTCCCTAGTCTAGTAATGAATTGCGAATCTGTCCCGGCTTAGGAACTTATACACAGTACCTACTACTCCGATTCAGTACCGTGTCTCCGCTATTGGCAAACGAAGCATTCCCAGCAGCCGGTTGTTGTAGAATTCATCGTAGAAATATAATAACTAGGCCTTATCGGAATTTCTGTAACGGGACTAGGATATAATTTGTGTAACAAGACTTGGAATGAATTTGTGTAACAAGATTCTCAATGATGGAAAAAACAATGTATAAACTGTAGTTGGTATATTTACACATATTTGATTTTCTGGAGATATTGTTATGAAGTGGCCAATATCCCAGGGGTCCTGAGACCTTGTTCCTGTGATAATACTCATTTTAAGGATCTATAAGACTGCAAATTTGACGTTTTGTTCGATAAACTTATCCCTGCTCTTTGTTAATTGTAAATTTCATCCCATTACGTGACCTTTACCATGTGCGAAAATCATTCCCTAAAATCGATTAATGAATTTCCTCAACGTGTTCTCGCTTCGTGTTGGAGAGGGAGGGAGTACAACAAAACACAAAAGCCCCCAAAAAAAAAAAGCTACACATTATCGTCCGTAAGCGGCACCCGCTGAGTTAACATAATAATGGGTTCTTTTTCATGTGCGGCTTCTTTCCATCTTTTTTTCCCTTCTCCCCCATTCTCCCTTTTCCATAATGTTGGACAACAAATTTGAAAAATAATTAATTCCCTTTTGTTTTGCACCTCCAGCCGCGCACGGTCGGTTGCGAGAGGTAGGGGTACAATCTGAAACCGATCGCACTTTTTCCCAGTGGGAACGAGCGGGGGCAAGCAACATGGCCGTATTATCAGCCGTTCCATGTGTGTGTTCTTGTACGTATTGTGTAGTATCATCGTCGACATTGCCGCACACTCTCCTGCACCCGATGCTGGACGATGTAGATCAGAAAACGATTACAAAAAAGAGAGCGAAGAAGTAACTTGGGTGGGGTGGAAAAAAAATCAAAACACATCGGCATAACATAAACGGTGCCGAAAAAGTGGAAAAGAAAAAAAATGTGCAACATTTTCAACAACTCTGCCCCATCCGCGCCACCGCCTGCCCATAAACACAGGAGAGAGCTTTTGCGGGGCGAACGGGGTAAATAAAAAGTCGATGGGGGAGAGATGGAAAAGCAACAAAAATGGAAATCTGGTAGAATTAAAAGCGAAATATCGATCTCGAGCACGATTCATGCTGCCTTTGGCTGGTGGATGCTGCTTTGGGACAAAAAAAAAAATGGTAGAAAAAGTAAAACCAACCACACACACTCACACACATGTGACGCTGAACATGAAAACGTAAAAGAAGCTAAAAAGTGTGGTATTAAAATACAGCTGGTGGTTTCTTCCGGGTATAATGGCGCGGGCGTTTTTGGGTGGCCGGGGGAAGGGCTTGGTGAGCGGCGGTTGCAGCTGTTGCTGCTGCTACTGCTGCTGCTGTCTGCCACGCTGGTTTGGTTGTTTCAATGTTTTTGCATGCTCATATCGGAACAAATAACCGTAAATAAGACAAAGTTTGAAATGTGTGTGAGTGTTGTGTTTGTTTTTTTCCTTCGCTTCGGTTCTGTATCCTGTTTGGTAGTCGGGGTTGTAGTGGAGGAAGGAAGGATACACGGGAAAGATATCCTCATCCTCTACAGTTTTACGGTAGCGGCTCACAACCTCTGCCTGATTTTGTTTCTTTTAGCAATGAAAACTGCTGCCATGGCTACACCTTCAAAAATAACTAACATGTAGTTGGGGTTAGAAACGAGCAGTGAAGGAAGCGGAAAAAGTGTACACACACTCACAAAAAATCACAGCACAATGTTCGGATGAGGACTTTACGGTTTACGGTGGTAGCGCGTTTGAGGATGATGCGAATATCATGCGAGGAGCGTTTGAGCGAAGACTTCTCCGTACGGTTACTACAGTAACCAAGCCGTACCCCGTGATGTGATATGATGATACACACCGGCGCGGTCCATCAGCACTTGTGAGGCAGGGCAACATTGCAGCTATCCTACCGTACGCTTGGGACGTTCCGCTTCCCCAGTGCATGAAGTAAGGATAGAACGCGATGTAAAGTTTCCCCTTAATTTGTAACACACTACAACCAAAAACAACCATGCAACGGCAAGGATGAGGATAAGACGAGTACAATGTACCAGAGTGTAGCTTCGGTTTAGGGTGTAAGAGGTGGAGGAATAGTCGTCTGGGGAATGCAAACGCTCTCATCAGGAAGCTGTTGTTTTAGTGTGGGTGTGGGTTCGGTAGGGCTTTATACTGACGTGCTAAAAGGAGTAGGCTTGATGGGGTCGTTTTTTTTCTTCGATTTAATAGGTACACAAGTGAGAAATTAAAAGCTGATCTTTGCATCCTTGTAGCATGGATCAGTGTGCAATTATGTTTTATAGCAACGTGTACATCATGGCTCTTGAATGTTCGTTATGCTCCAGGTTATTGTAGCAGGATAATCCACGATACATTCTGAACATGATTTTTGTCTTGTTCTCTATTCAGTTTTATCTATATCTGTTTTGTCGTCCATTATATGATATGTAGTTCAAAATAGTGCAAGAACATATAGAGCAAATCGATTTGCATTCTAATCTACGATGTAATCCCAACTCTAGTTTATGACCATCTGTGTTGTGCCAAGTACTTTTGATAGGATTTGGCCACACGAATGATAGACTTTCAGTAGGAGTTTCAGGGCGCTTACGTAGATTTGTCTGGTACAGACACAGTCTGTGTATCGTTTCCATCGATCAATCTTTCATCACTAATTGTTTCTAGATCTTTTCCGGATCTCAAAGTTCTTCAGAAATGTCATGGAAGTGTATTACTCTTTCCGGAAATTATATGCAGAGAATAAGTACCTGCCAAACAACGGCGATTAACTTTTTCTAAATATTTAAGATCTTGGATAGATGCATGCTGATTAAATTGACATTAGACGTTACTCACAGAGGATTCGTCATAGATGCCGGACAAACATTATTAAATCATCTAGTAATTCCATCTAGTTTCCGTAGTAGTAGAGCCGGTCTCGTAGTACAGTCGTCAACTCGTACGACTTAACAACATGCCCGTCATGGGTTCAATCCCCAAATGGACCGTGCCGCCATACGACTTTCCTGCTATGGGTGGAAATCAATAAGTCACTGAAAGCCAAGCCCACAAGTAGTACAGGCAGGCCTTGACCGACAACGGTTGTTGAGCCAAAGAAGAAGAAGAAGAAGTAATTCCGTTAGGTGTTCGACATGATGCTTCATTAGTAAACGTGATAGCAGGATAACGTAGACTGATAACATTTGTAATTTTGATGTTAGGAATGAAAGTAGGAAGAAAGTAGGAAACAAATATTACTTGAACCTCAGGATTTGGATCCTAGACATTGCAATTGGTTTGAATTTGAACATTTAGACGTCATTTCAAAATTTCCAACCTAACAGTTGAATGGTCATTTAAGAAGTAATTAGACCTCAGAATTTTTCTAACGGCCAAGTTTAGTTCTACCCTCATGCCCTCATAGATATCATCAACAGAGTCACAATTCACAATCAACGTATTCCATTCCGATGCCTGCTGTTATGATTGCCCTCCTTGCTACAAAATCTCTTAATTAAAAGCAAAAAGATCCCATTCCTCGCCACTGAATTCCGCCCATGAAAGGCACCTTAAGTTACCAATGAATCCTTTCACCAGCACAGGACCATTTCGATTATTTTCCATTTGTTGCGTCAAGATTTACTGCCACCCCGAAGGCGTTCGCGCCGTTTGTCGTAGCCCTGTGCAGCAGCGTGCGCTGTTGACATTGGTCCCGTTTCGTTGATCTGCTCCGCTACATTAACGCTGCGGTCAATGATGAAGTGCGAAACATCCCGGAAGCACAGATATCTTGCCTTCTCGTTACTCGCCACTCTTTGCGAACGCTAAACACACAGCACCTTTAGTGGCTGTTATTTTTCCTTTGCTTTTGATTCGCAGAAAACCTAGCTTCGAGCTGAAGCCACCCGCGGGCTGGTGTGGTGGCTCGATGGTGCCGTTACCGTTGTCCCGGGAACGCGTAAAACAAGAAGCAGAGAAGACGAACGCTCGAAGTGGAAAAGAAAAATCACTAATCTTTTACCGGTCTTCTTTTTCATTTCTTCCCGGTGTCGTGTGGTTTGCTGGTGTGGCGCACTGGTTAAACAGTTCGCACTTCTTCTTCCCCCTCTCGAAGCCCCCCTCCGGTTGGATGCCCTGGGCGAAAGCCCACAAATGACGGCAACAATCCGCCGAACGGCTCATTTCGTTTCCATATCGTCTCGGTCGCTTCCGATGAGCCCGGGATATAATTAATTTATTCGCACTGTTCACTTCTGTCGGTTTCTTAACGCCAGCTAATTAGTCAATCTCGTTCGCTTACCCTGCATTTGATGCTTCCGGTCACCGGTGGACGTCGGGGGGACGAACGGCGGAATTGGCGAAGTGAGAGAGACAGCTCAGCCACGATAATTGAGAGCGCAAGCGGAAGGGAGAAAGAAGAGCTCATTCCCCAGCAGAGGGTCGTTGTGTTTATCCCTGTATGTCAACACGGCTGTTCGTTTTTTTTTGTTTTTTTTTGTTTTGTTATTCCGGCATTAACCGGCAGTAAGATCCCGAAGGAACATTTCGGTGTCCGTGTTTCCGCTCACTCGGTGCCAGCGTTGACAATCTATTTGGACGTACTATCATAATTTAAAGGCAAAAGGTTTTTCCTGGAACCTCCGGCGTGTTTTTCCCCCTCAGCTGGAGGCTCTACACTTACTGCCGCGTTTCGGGTTAGGCGGGATTTTCTTGTGCCATTTTGTGGCGTTGCACAGCTGTGCCCTAATTTTAGTGATGGGAGAGTTCAGGATTGCTTTGCTGTGGAAAGTAGTGATACGGGGTAAAAAAACAAAAAACTGGGCCCAGAAGCTGAATCACTGTTACTGTGTGGTGCCAGTCGAATGCGCCTTTTACTGCGAATGTAAATTGTTAAGAAAAACAAACAAACTCAATAACCCGATGGAACTGTTTTATGGCATTATTTCTTCCCGCTTTCTCTCGGCCGTTGGTTCTCGGCAAATGAGAACAGCCGTTTTTCTAGACGGCGACCGGTAGAGGACGAAAGAATCGTGCTCGAAGGACCAACCAGAGCAACGCCAGAAAAAGCACACAAAAACAATTTCCTCACAGTTTCGTGAACGGTTTGCTAAGACGGTTTGTCGGGGGTTTTGTCCCGTTGCTAGTGGATGAGATAAATTATGATACCCGGGATAATCCTTTTCCCAACCCGGCTGAGCTTCGGCAAGGGCTTTTGATGATGGAGAGTTTTTCCAGAGTGAGTGAGTGTGTGTGTATCTGTGTGGATTGGAACGTTTTATAACCGTTAGTTGCTTGGGACAGTTTAACAGAAAGCTTAGTGTAATAATTATCACACATTAAAACAGCACTAGCCACTCCACTGTCAGCCAGTGGTAGCAGGTGAAGCAATTAATCAAGTCTGAACAGGGTGGGAGAGCGCTCGTGGCTTTGCTACTGCTCGGTCATCTACAGCTTATCCTCCGTCAGCAGGCGTGACCTTTTTTTTGTTGCTGCGCTAGTCAGTTGGTTTGATTCTGCGGTATTGGAGGAACTAAACGGGTAACGTTTGGATTTGGATGCTTAGCCTAGGTTGGAAGGATGTGTTGAAAAACTATTTTTCATATTTAAAAAACTCTCGGCACTATATGAGAGCTCTAAAGGAAACGCAAATTATGGTTGGCTCCGGCACAGATAGGAAGGAATCCGTTTGGTATTTATCGTCCCGTGACATACGCACCTCTGAATGCTTATATTTGTGGTCTTCGTGCCGGACACGTTCCAAGACATCGCTTGATTAGCTGCCCTAACAGTTTGCCTCTCATCTGAAAAGCGTGTCTGTTTGACAAATAACGAACACACTGCTGATCGGGCGATATTCGTTGCTAAAACAGTGCTCTTTCTCGAACAGTATCAACAACAACAAAACTCGCCCGTGTGGCCACTTGTCACGAGTTCGGGCTCCGGGAGGGAAAGCGATACCGAAACGTGCCAGCATCTACTGTCCACAAAGCCTTAGCCGATTCGATTGCAGCAGCTTATCCGCATTGTCCGACGGTCGTAAGCCTGGCTGCTTGAAGATTTCATCGAATGTTTGCTTTATTTCGGTCAAACACGGCATCATGACGATAGTGTGACGTATAAGATGGTAGAATAATGTTTAACCAGCCAAAACCACGGTGCTGAGATGAGGACGTCATTGTAGCTCGAGCACAGGTGTTTAAAGTAGAATCTTGGTAGAGCTTAACGTTGACAAATGTCAATACAGGGTTTCGAATCATATAATGGACTACTTGATCCACTCGGTGGAATGTTTCAAATGGTTAGGGGATGTATGCAACGTTGCTATGGAGGTTTGCAAGCATATAGGGGAATATGTCAAACGCTTAGGAGAAGTGTGCAAAACAGCTATGGAGTTTTGCATCCAACTATGGAGCGCTCGGATGTAGCGCTGTAGAAATTAATCCTAGATTTTTTTAAAAACCACCACGTGATGATTTAAATGTTTAGAATGATTAAACATATGTTTTAGGATCATCAGAAGGAAATAGTGGTTAATCCGTAATAATATTTATTCGGATTAATTTTTCACTACGTCCTATCTGATTCAACATCCTATTCTACTATTTCTTTACATCACCAACATTTTTACAAGTATTTAAACATGATGATTCTTGAGGGTATTGTCAAAGTTTTAAAAGAAATCGTTTGACATAGGCTTTAGTATTTTCAGGCTGGTTCATAGTTGGTTCTAAATTTAACGCGAGTGATTAAAGAAGGGGGGGTAATTTGATTACTAGGTGGGAGGACTATGATGAACATTATTTGAATATGCGTGTTTAAAGACGAGGAAAAATGTTGCCGCATAGAAGAAATAGTAGAGTAGAGAATGTAACAAAGAATATTGTTTAAATAGCAAATTCGACTTAAAATTCAATTATTATGTTGCTTGACAATACCAGAAACATATGTTTAATCATTCTAAACATTTAAATCATCACGTGGTGGTTTCTAAAAAAATCTAGGATTAATTTCTACAGCGCTACATCCGAGCGCTCCATAGTTGGATGCAAAACTCCATAGCTGTTTTGCACACTTCTCCTAAGCGTTTGACATATTCCCCTATATGCCTGTAAACCTCCATAGCAACGTTGCAAACATCCCCTTACCATTTCAAACATTCCACCGAGTAGATCAAGTAGTCCATTATATGATTCGAAACCCTGTAAGAGCTCATCTTATTCCCAATTGGTCAGTTAGCTTCTCAGCGCTGCTGCCCTTAATCTATCAAAGAATGCAGACTGTCAACGAATGTACCCAATTAGTGAAGTTAAGCTATGTTTTATTGTAAACGATTTGTTGGAATCTCACCCCTTTACGTCGTTTTGTAAAAGGTCCCCTTCCTGGATTCGCATTGTGCCGCCGTTACTTATCGTTATTCAGATGATCGGTTGCAATATTGACCCCACTGGACGGTAATCACACTACACACGCAATGTGCGCAACCATATCGTCATTGTATATCGTGTGGTGTAGGAGGGGGTTGAGGGCTTTACTACACATGTTGTTATGCTCAATGGAGATCCCGTTCGAGTTGGCTAGACATTGCAGGAGGATATTTATTTCAAATAAATCCACAACGACATACACCCACAGCTTCCCAGTGGTTGGTGAATAATAGCCTGCACCCTGGGGAAGGAAATCTTACCCCAACGCTTACTCCCCGACCCAAGTGGGGGAGAGCCCCCTTGGGGAGAGGATATTGTGATGGTCGGTGAACGGTTTACGCTAGCCGTAACTAAAACACAACTTCTTGTTGTTTGTTGCTTCCCGTTTTTTTCTTTTTCTTCTGCCTTGTTGCATGTAACTCCCTTGTCGAGATTCCGGTAGCAGCAGCAGCAGCAGTAGCTACTCAGTACCGGCCGTGCACGTGGCCAAGTGAAACATTTTATACTGTTCAGTGCACCGGTTCCGCATCGGTTCCTGGAGCACCAGCAGCAGCAGCAGCCGCATGTCGGAAGCAGTATAATGGTACAACGGGAAGGGTAACCCTGCGCTGCTGAGTGTTGCATCTTCTAAGGCAAACCATATCGGGTGCCCTGTGCCCAGTGATGGTGGCAAATGGAGGCTCCATCTCGCTCCTTCCCCCAGGGAGACAAAACGAGGAAGCAACTCTCCTCGAGATGATTCGTTTGGTTGGCTGTTGGGCTCGCACAGGATGAGGATGAGCTGGCACTACTGCTATGGAGCTACTGTGGAGGGAAAGGAAGAGGAAACAGGGGTCGGCCTCTCCTTCCGGAACGGTACAAAATTGAGTTAACCCATCAAGTTCCGGAGCCACTGTCGTAAATTTTCAGCTACTCCAAAATGCCACAAAACTCGATTCCGGAGTCCGTGTCCGTTCCCCTTCGGAGGTTCCGGGGAGCTGAAATGTGGGTGCCTGAGATGGGGTTGCTCGTTATCCAAGGCCAAGACATTTTCTTCCGATTGTACGCCGCTCTTTTCCTCTCACAATGGTTGTCACTGGAACACACACACACCGAACACCCGTTGAGATATGTGCCAGTTCCGGTTCGTTTGGTTTCGCTTGGAGGAGAAGAGGGAGTGCTGGTGAGATGTCAACGATTGGACTAACATTTTTCCTTCCCCTTTTCCTTCACATCCTCTCCCATCCTGTGCTTCACATGATTTTGTATCGGATGCATTCTTCAACATTCTGCTCGGGGAGAATGTGAAGTAGAGGGAGCTCGGTACGTTCGGATGGCTATTGGGTGCCTTCGAGAGCGCATATTTCAGTTTCACACTTTGCACACATTGAAATGAATAGGTTTTCGGTCAAATGTCACCAATAATTACTGATCGAAACAACACACACGCCCCTCCTGCCGGGACTTCTCTCCATGCTCGGCAACACCTTGGAAGTTTCCTCTTTCCGATTTGTGCAAGCTAATATTTATCGTTGCTTGGGGCAGCTTGCACTTGCTGCTTGCCAGAACCAGGGCAGGAGTATTGCAAACGGGCAAGTATCGGATCCAGTACATGTGCCGTCGGTGCCGCCCTGCCCAGAAGCGCTTTGTTGCATTTTGCTCAGCAAGCAGCCAATGGGGCTGGGGAGCATGCAGGCGAGCGCGCGCTGCCCTTGGTGCTGATAAAGTGCATCCATATGTTGTAAGCCTCAGAGGTCACAGATTTATGCTTTTTCGGCGGTGGCGGCGGAAGGAGGGTTAGTTTGCTGTGCCTTCTGTAGCCTCTGCGTACGGTACGTACTTCGGTTTTAATCGGTGCGCTCGTGTGAGCGTTACTTGTCGTCTAGATGGAAACTGTTCTTGAGCTGGAAGTTATGCCATGTTTTGATAGGTGCCCTTTGCGCTAATCAATTCTTCCCAGCACTACACTCTTTTGAAGTTGGCGAAAGGGTTAAACTCGTTATGGAAGTTTGGTGGTCTCAGTTCCGGAGCTTGTTAAAGTCATTGTTTACCGGTGTCCAGAGCATTCACAAAAACGTATTGCGTTTATTGCGTAACAGTTGTGATTGACAGTAAATTGGTTGGATAAAGTTTGTTTATTGTTTAAAACATTACTATGAAGCGAAATTACTTTTTGATCCTCATTTTTAACGTCGAACGTCTCTTCGACAATATACAACCTTCTACTGAAATAGAAGAAGAATAGTAGAGATGAATGTTTGATCAAGAATATAAATAAAATAGATGATAAATTACTGAAAATGGGGGCCTTCACGATTCTAGTTAGTTTTTTGTATGGAGTTTGACAGTTGGAGGCTGAAATCATGTAAACACTCCATACAAAACCACACAAAAAACTAGCCTGCATTTTTCAGTCTAGATTATTCTAGCTACAAAGCTAGAATTAGATTCGAGTACCTGCTCGAAAACACGGTGTTGTTTACATTTATCCCAAGGTGCATTAAAGAGATCAGGTGGTGGAATCTGGAATCCAAGTGTATGTAGTCCAGGTGGTCTCATAGCATTTTTTATAACCAATTTTGAATACACTTTTTGACAGAACGAGTGAAAACTTTTGCTCCAACAAGCTTTCTGGAGGCTTGACGAATACTCAAAACACTCTTAAAATCTTCATTCAGAAGCAGAAGTGATAAAATCAGCCTTCTAAATTTATACACCTTGAGATAAGCCCACCTGTATATTATACTCACATAGATAGCTGCTCGAAAACTGCTATACAATGCAAACAGCTGACAGGCTGAAATTTCAGCCTACGAACTTCAAACGGAAAGGGCCCCAATTATAGAATTTATAATCTAATATCCTTTATAATATATATATATATATATATATATATATATATATATATATATATATATATATATATATATATATATATATATATATATATATATATATATATATATACTAGTTAAGGCCCGGTAAAATCTACCGGATGTCCTCAAATTAAGAATTATTTTCAAACTCTACACGTTCGGTAGCAACAACCATAACTCAAAGACCTATTTGTTCTTATGCGTTACACCACAAATGTGTTAACCTTGTAACTTCTTGGACAGTTACTGTACTTTGCAGAAACGTTAAATATCGATGAGGCTACTTTTGAGCCAAGTCACGCAATTTTGTATTTTCGAACTGATACGTTCCATGCCTCTGTTGACACAAATGTATAATTTTTTGATTATTATTTTTTAGTTATCGGCGTGATTTTATGGAAAGCATAGCTAAGTAGTAACCTCAACAACGCGTTCATTGAATAACGTATTGATGTGCAGTGGATTAAAAAAATTAGGGTGCCGCTAATACATATACAACATGTTTAGATCCAATCCCAATTGCGTACTTAAAAACATACAATTTTTGAAATGCTCACTTCTGCTTCAATCCATTTTGTGTTTTTTGTGCCCATAGATGTAAGATTGAACTATAAAAATATGATATTGCACGTGGTTCGAATTCCATTTCTACTCTTTTTTTCGACTTATGTTTCATACGTTAGGTAATAAGTAATCGATGCTTAGAACATATTCAATGTAAATTTTCCCAGTCTTAAATTTCAAAAAGGTCATTTCCAAAAACGCCGTCAAAATTTTATTTTATTATCCTGAAACTGGGTTTGAAGTATTCAATGGAATGGGTATATGTGTATGAGACAATTGTTATTGTTGTGCCAAATATCAGATTTCGACAGTGAACATATCCCCTCAAATAACCATTCCAAATGTGTAGTTCTAATATTCCAATCTATACTGTTATAGAAAAGACTGGTTCAACACTGTTATAGCCTTTCCACATCAATTAACTAAATTCACGTTTACTTGCAAACTACTTTATTTACTCTTGACGACCCACATTTTTCAGATTTTGCTTCTAATTTGACGTGTCCTTGAATATAACGTGGTTGTTCTTAATCAACACCATAGTACGGTGATAGCATCACATGGTAGATATCGCCATCACTCTTGATAGATACAGTCAGAATCTTTTCAGCCCTCTTGGGCACGTTACAGTAAGCATAGTTTCATTGTGGATCATTCTGCAGTTGATGCTGATCCGGCTAAATGCAGTGTGCACGGTTGTCTCACCTAACGCGCAGTATGTTGCAGCCATGTTGCGCAATGAATCATTTCTCCCTTTAGTGCTTTGTTTCGGAAAGACATCCTGAAATAAGTAGTTCTTCCCGCCCGCGAGCAAATCGTTACAAATTCAATTTTTACTTTCAAGCCATCAACATCCGCCGCTTTTTTTCCTCGGAATTTCAGCAAGGCTTTTTAGCATGGGCCGCTTAGGGTCTTTCGGCTACATCCACCTCTAATTGTCATGCGTTGTCCTTGTCCCGACTCAGCCAATATTGCGAAGTAGTAGATTTGAGGGAGTAGTAGATTTGGGGCGGTCCCGTGGTACGTGGTCGTCAACTCGAACGACTCAATGACATGCCCGTCATGGGTTCAAGCCCATGGACCGTCCCCCCGTAGCAAGGATTGACTATCCGGCTTCGTGGTAATGAATTAAGTCTCGAAAGCCTATGCAGGCCGGCATGTCCGCATAGGACGTTACGCCAAATAGAAGAAGATTTGAGGGAGTGTACATGTTCGACGTCCTGGGTATAGCAACCCGTGTTACAGGTTATTCTGTACCACACTTATCTGCCGATGACGACGGTGTATGTAGTATTCGAGGTGCTTAAGGTGCAACCAATAATGAGTATGGTTGGCTTTATTAATGATTGAATAAATTGGAATTACAACCATTTTACAATTAAGCTAATTTGGATAGTTTTCAAACATGTTTTCTTTATATTGCCTTGAATATCTTGATTAATAATGGTAAGGGGTATGAGATGGGGCACATTATCATCAGGTGGCTAATTTGCAACTTTAAATATTTAAAAAAATCATTATATCCAATGCCATGTGATTTCGAATCGGTCAGTCAAACAAAAAGTCTAAGTAACCATTGCACTCATTACTTGCGGGCTAGCAGTGGTGCATGGAGCAAGTCCTTTCGCAGCAACGCGCGTTGCTAAGAGAGCTCTGCTCTCACCGCTTTCTCTCTCGCTGAATGTTTACTCTCACGTCATTGTGGCGATTTTCGATTTTATATATAGTGAGATATATATATGTAAGAAAGGGAGACGAGAGCGGAAAGGAATGAGGGAAGGCGCCGAATACTCCAACACTGGAGAACAATGCTCGACACAACCGGATCACGACAACCGCAAAACCAACCGAGGGGGTGGAGGAGGTGGACCGAGACTTTTTCTCTTTTGACGGTGTTGCTTTATTGAGTTCTGATCAACGACTCCTGCTCAGCCCAAGTTCTCTTCTTTATAACAATATTCCGATTCGCATCAGGCAATACCATTTTGCCACTATTCTTACATTCGGCCTTTCCTGATGCACTTCGATCCTCGAAGTTCTAGCCTTCTTATTCATTATCCTATCCCAATTCCTGAATTTGATTGTGAAACTCTTTACGCCTTATCATAATTGAATTCTATCTAACACCACATTCGCGTTCTTGCTTCTTCCCCTATCAAAATACTTTTTGTATCGACCTTGTTCCTTTTTTATCTTCTTTCTTCCGTCTTTTCCTAAATCCTGCCCATGGCGATCAAACACTTCTTCGATCAAACCCTCGGACCCACTTTTCATTATAACACCCGGCTTCGAATCCAATGACGATCTTGCTCGGATTGATAACTCCGTCCAATTTTTTCGTTCCGGCCGACCGTTTCCTCGTAGTACCTCCGTTACCGAAAGAATTTGCTCGTTATTCTTGCCCTTCGTACATTCTACGAACGTCCTTGCCTTAACCGGCGTTCTTCTATCGGTAGTCGCTCGTGTCGGATATCCAAATATCGACGACATAGTCTCGCACTTTCGCATGTCTCCTCCCGATTCCGTCGTTCTGGTGGAAAAGAGGCAAGCAAAATTAGAGTAACCATCTGTTAACATGTACCTGTATCGTTTTGTAGCGTCTTCCATCGACCCCCAATGGTCCTGACATCCTGTGGGTAAAGCCGCATTCTTCTTCTCTATTAATCTCAAACAATCCTTTTGTCGTTTCAGCACTTTCTTCTTCTTGCTTATTTGCTTCAGCAAGCTGACTAATGTCTCAGTTTGATTAACCACACTTTTCAAATGTTCTCGATTTAGTTTTTGCGACTCACAAGACCTATCCACAGAAACTACACAACCAGTTTTCACCTTTTCGTCCTGTTTTTGCTTCGTACGAACCCTTGCCGTTAGTTCACTTGCGACAGTCATCACTTTCCGATCATTGTAATCCTGAATGTTTCCGTCTTTTCCTAACCACTTGTTCACGGGCCCATCAACGGTTTCAGACGCTTTGTTCTCCACCACAATCGGTTCCCTTGTCTTGTTTTCACACACCGCGTCCATCACATCACTCATAATAATTTCTGCACTGCCATTGGCTTTACCGTTTTGCACGCTGACTCTTCTTAACAAGTTACAAAATTGAGGCGAGATAACCGGATCGTTTGTTTCGGGAACACACACCGTATTCATCACGTCACTTATCCTATTTTCCTCTCCCCGTTGTTGTTCCTCCCTTTCCTCTATCTCTCGAACACCCGTCGCCTCTTCGTTTCTACGTGGTTCAATACAAATTCCATTGTTGTTAATGTTATAATTAACACTTCGCAAAAAGTCCATCCCCAAAATCAGAGGAATCCTTATTGTTTCGTACGGTACCAAAACCCACTGCACCTGGTAGACCCAATTGTCTAAGTTCACTTCGAGTATTGTTTCACCCAGCCCCTTTTGTGGAACTCCTCCCAGTCCCCTTAAAATTTGGTTTGACTGGTTCCACACTTTACACCGCGGTGGAAGTTCAGAAAACACATCCCAACCCATGAGCGATACTTCACTCCCGGTATCGATCAGAGCCGTGTATTCTTTTCCGTAAATATTCACTTTCTTTGTTGGCAGCTCTCTACCTGCTACAATAGCTTGACCACCCATCACACTATAACTGTTTTTGTCACAATTTTTGGCGAAATGGCCCTCACCACCACATCTAAAACACTTCACCGGAGTTCGCTCATTTGTACTCGGTACAATAGCGCGCGTGTCAGCTACCAGTCGCTTCTTGGTAGAACAATCCTTCGCCCGATGCCCCGGCTTGCCGCAACTGTAACACTTGCGCACACCTCCTTCCAACCTCGGCTCTTGCTGCACACTGTTCTTCTTTACCGCACTTTTCTTCTCTGCTCTTTCCATCAGCAAAAGTTCTTCTTTTAATTCTGCTATACTGCGCGCTCGATAAAGGGACGCACGCACTTTTGCATCGTAAGACACTCCATCCACGATGTACTCGACAACGCTACTATCATCGATTTCCGTGTCACGAGCTATGCGCTGCATCTCGTACACGTATTCCAACATTGTCTCTTGCGAACGTTTTACTCGTGCCATAAGTCGCCTATGCACGTCACTCGACCGCACTATTTTTCCAAATTCTTTAATCAGCTTCAATCTCAAAGCTGCATACGATGTTACGTTTCTCTCCGTCGAGAGAAAACTTCGCGCAACACCAACCATTTTCCGGCGGCACATGATAAACATTTGTTCATCGGTCCAATGCGCCATACTTGCCACTCCTTCAAAATCATCAAACCACACACCAATATCTTTGGTGAGGTCATTACCATAAGGCTCAATACCTTCTTCCACATCACGGAACGAATAGGGCTGCACCAACGGTGCATGTGTTTCCCTTTTCGCAATTCTTGGCACCTCCGCCCTTTGTGACACCACCTCTGCCACGATCGATCTTGTCTCCGCGGTAACATCAATAGGACCACCCGCCGCAGTCGTCCCACTGTTTCCCGTCTCGCTAGCCTCCGATTCCGCCTCCACGTCATAATAACCCGACGCGTTCATTTCCCCGGAATTTTCTTCGCGCTGCTCATCGCTCGTTATACCGGCTTCTAACAACCGCTTAGCCAAATCCTCCTTGGTTCCAGACATTGCTAAACCCGCCGTTTCGCACATGCGAACCAAACCCGTACGCGTATATTCGCTTATCAAACGGTCCATTTTTCCCTACTTGTAACACTCTAGAAAACAAGTGTTTTTCTCGCGCCCAAAACGCACAGCGCTAGTCACACACACAGCGCCCTTTTTTCTCACAGCCACCTTTTTCGCGCACAGGGCAAACTCGCGCATCAAGCGCTAACCGTTTGCACGCAGCAAATTCGCGCACCTATCGCTAACCGTTTCTGCACACAGCAACTTCTCGCGCACACAGCGCCAAACCTTTTTCACACAGCAAACTCTCGCGCACGCAGCGCTAATCCTTTTGCACACAGCAAACTCGCGCACACAGCGCACTAACGCACACCGCTCAACTTCTCGCGCATCAAGCGCTAACCGTTTGCACGCAACACACTTGCGTACCTACCGCTAACCGTCTTCGCACACCGCAACGTCTCGCGCACACAGCGCCAAACCTTTTGCACACAGCAAACCCTCGCGCACACAGCGCTAAACCTTTTGCACACAGCAAACTCGCGCACACAGCGCACTAACGCACACAGCTATTCGCGCACACAGCGCATTTCCTTTTGCACACAGCAACTCGCGCACACAGCGCACTAACGCACACAGCTACTCGCGCACACAGCGCATTTCTTTTTTGCACACAGCAAACTCGCGCACACAGCGCACTAACGCACACAGCTATTCGCGCACACAGCGCATTTCCTTTTGCACACAGCAACTCGCGCACACAGCGCACTAACGCACACAGCTACTCGCGCACACAGCGCATTTCTTTTTTGCACACAGCAAACTCGCGCACACAGCGCACTAACGCACACAGCTACTCGCGCACACAGCGCATTTCTTTTTGCACACCGCCAGAACTTGCGCACCCAGCGCCTGATCGCACCGAACACCCGTACGACCGCCGCTACACTCGTACACTGTTCTTTTGTGCACAATCCAGCGCACCCAGCGCTTTGATGCCTCACCGCCTCACTCCACACAACGTCGATCGCAACCGAATTTCCAGGAAATTCACACTTGTCCCAAAATCGCGTTCGTCGTGATCCCACTTCTGACACCAAGTGGAAGAAAGGGAGACGAGAGCGGAAAGGAATGAGGGAAGGCGCCGAATACTCCAACACTGGAGAACAATGCTCGACACAACCGGATCACGACAACCGCAAAACCAACCGAGGGGGTGGAGGAGGTGGACCGAATGAGGGAGAACGTTGACACAGACTTTTTCTCTTTTGACGGTGTTGCTTTATTGAGTTCTGATCAACGACTCCTGCTCAGCCCAAGTTCTCTTCTTTATAACAATATTCCGATTCGCATCAGGCAATACCATTTTGCCACTATTCTTACATATATATATATATATATATATATATATATATATATATATATATATATATATGAGATATAAGAAGAAAACCAAAGGAGATGGTTTGGTTTGAAGTCAAACTCGTGTGGTAAAAAAAAAAACAAAAAGTAAAAAGAAAAAATAGTAATAAAGTATGGACATCATTTTAACCACAAAATTTCATAAAAATCGTAAACTAAATCTTCAGATATAAATGGATTCATGGTTTTTTTTATTGCTTCCTGAACATTTTTGGTTGCTTCTCATAGTGTTTTGGTTTGTTCCGACATTTTTTTGAGCGTTACTCAGATTTGTTTGGTTCAGTTGTATTGATGTCCAATGGGATGATACCAATAAATCGTGAGAACGAACGAATTATCCATGGGAGACGATGAATAAATCGTACGACGTGCTCTATTGTACGCATTACTGAGCAAGATATTCATGAAATAAATTAAAGCATCTATTGTATCTAGGCAACTGCAACTATCGTTCGATAGAGTTTGGGAAAGTGGCTGATAACTTTTTTTTATCAAACTGCAACGCTTTAGATCATTTTGGTAAGAAAAGCTCACAGTTGAATATATTGCCTTTTCAATACTCATACCAAGTGTGAATCGCTTCCAGATTTGATTGATACGATTGATGTCTCAATCCTTCCGTGCCATTTATACTTTTACTTCAAATAATCGCGTACCATAACATACGCGGTGTGTTGGGATTACATTCTTCCACCGTGTATGATAAAGCACCGACATGAGTTTAAGCTTCAAACATGTTCGCGCAAACTCATCAAACGTAATCACCTTCTCCTTACGAGCCGCGCCAGAACCGGGAGTGTGCGTTGTGCTGGCTGAAGGAACAGTTCTAGAACAGTCTGCTCAACACCGTCTCCTTCCTTCCGAGCCGAATCGGATGATCGCGTTCCACCCCAATGAAGATGGTTGTGTTATTTTTCATTCTCTTATTCAACGACCAACACCACCAATGTGGGAAGCCAAATGTCTAGCATACAGACACATTGCCTCGCTCCGTCGAGAACCGACACTGTGTTGAGCTTGGTGGCAAAATAAATGATATCTGTCAATGAAGCCAATCAGTAGATGGATTGCTTCTCACATTTGCAGCTTCCCCCGGCTAGTCTGTGCCGGGGCTATAAATTGGTTGCCTGCACACAAAAAAAAAAGGTGTACACTTACTGGCGCCCGTAAAAATGGCAATCGAAACACACATTTTTCTTTCCGCCCTTTCCCCCCCTTAAAGCTTCTTAGTGCACGGCGGACACGCGCGCCATCTGGTTGCCGGGGATACGGGTTCCACTTCCGGTGTAATAAGAAGGCACGCGCACCACTCCACGGTGGTGTATACTTATATTGTTTTCTGTGTGCTTTTTTTACACTCTAAACTCGTGCTCCCTTTTTGTGTGCAGTATCTGAAGGGTGGGAGAGCGCTTTAAATCTTAACTATCCATCAAATCTTTCATCTCATCGAACAGCACACCGGCGTGTTACGATCGTCCCATCAATCAAGCTCCTCCATGCATCAACGTCTCCACTCCCCCCCCCCCCCCCTCTGAGGGAAAGAGGGATGGTCATTTCGAGAGGTGCTTTGAAAGTTTTGAATTAGAAAACTTCTACCGTCGTTGTCGTCGTAGGTCACCACCAGACCTTCGCGACCTGGAAGTGGAAGGCGAACAAGATGTTTCCATTTCGCTCCAAATCGCTGTTCAAACATTGCGCGCCAATTCTAAAGCAAATACACATCCCACAATTGTTGTGCGGATAGGGGGGGTGTATTGTTGTTGCTGCTGCCGATGGAAAATGCTTCCGCGGGAAAAAGCACTGTAAATGCCAAAAATGTGTGTGTGTGTGTGTGTGGGAGTGCGTGTCGCTTTTACGGGAAACATTCGTGCCCGAGCTTACCCGGTTTACTTTTCCAATTTCAATTTCCCTTGCCCTCTAAGCTGCAAGGGGAAGGGGAAGAGGAGAAAGGTAGTGGATATTTATTTCCATTTTCCGCGCTAGCTAAACCAGCGGGCTTTGGTGGACACGCGGTGCGGCGCAAAATGGAAATCAATCAGCGGGGCGGGCGTTATAAAATCAATTTGATTCGTGATGGAAGCGGCATTACAGCGTTTCAATATCCTTGCCGGGAGCTTTTTCTCTTCTCTTTTTTCACTCATGCCATGGTGCACAACGGTACAGCGTGTCGCAATAAGTGATAAGCAATCAGTGCGAGGTTTTGCCAGTTAAAAATAATTATCTACAATCGGGTACGTGGAAAAATTAAAATTGATGCTGCCAAAAGTTCCGGTGAAACGATCCCGCGCACTTTAGCCACGGGTTTTCTCTAATCCTTTTGGTGTGCCAATCGGGCGAGATGTCTTGGTTGTGCAGCGGTATTCGTCAATTGTCGTACGAAAACGGCGTACAACTAAATGTTGGGCACCTGTGTTCCTGTACACAGGTGAAAATCAGACGATGAAATCAAGCGATCAATTAGAGCAACAGGAAGATGAATGGGCCACCGTTTGTAACACACCACAGTACCACTGTTCTCGTGATTCAATGTCGTTTGTACAATGTATTGCAATTGGTTTTAAAGCACCCAGGGTGCCACTTCTCCTGAAGGATGGGTAGGTTAACCGTTGCCATCGGTCTAGGTAAGCTTAGCATGTTAGCTAATGGTGGGTGAGCCATATACACTCAGACCGAATGCTACACAATTGCGTGAGTGATCGGGGCGGGAATTTTCCCGGGAAAAAGCAGCTATTGATTAAATCGATTCTTTTAGAAGCTTTGCAGCGAGTGAGAGGGTGGAAGTTGTAGCATCATCGTACACAAAACTCCACTCCATCGCGCATTGTGTACAAAACAGCAGTGGTTCAAGTGGTTGATGCTTAATAGATTGGTAGATGGGAAAGGAGATCAACAAATTGTTCCCGGTATTGCCGGCATCACTTTGCGACGCGAGAAAGAGAGAGTGTCTGTAGCAGCTGAATGTGATTAAGCTGTGCGTTTGATTTCCCTTGAAATGGGCTCGTGCTGTCGTGGAAATAAGTTCAATTTTGAAACAGCAAATGGAGGATGGTCGGGGAAATTGTTCGCTGCAAATTAGATTCATTTCGCCCTTGGGAGTTTTTTTTATTTCTTACACATGGTGCGCTACAAAGGTGTGTGCTTTTATCATATACTTTACCAGCGACCGATACAATAGATGAACTGATTTTTACATACTTGAATGATGATAAATAGACTATTGCGATAGATTTGACGTATTTTGTCGCTCATAAAATGGGGTGAAATGTGTAAGCGGCCTGATTGCATGCTTTGCTATAGCGTATGTTAGGTGTGGCGATTATCTGCGAATCTTGATCGCAAGATAAATTAGTCCGATAGTGTGGCACTAGCTGATTCTGTAACAGTTTAACATTCGTTTTTTTATCCTGGAACAATTGCGCATGTTGAATATACAGCACTGGAAGTACCGCAATTTTTTTATCTTGCTTGACATGATGACCGGTTGATAAGATGACCGAGGCGTTGTTAACATAAGAAAGAAGTACAATGTACATTAGATAATACAGTTGTTAACAGGCAAAGAGTGGTTGAAACATATCTGATTATAAGTTAAACAACTGTTCAATCGATTCAATTATATGATGATGGTGATAATGTTGATGATAAGTGCTACCTCTTACCCCAATACATGTTTGAGGACGGAAGTATTTTAAAGGTAATATTACTCTGAAGGTTGGTGTATAAAGAAGGAAAATTCAAGCAAGATTCGGCTTGCAAATAAGCGATTGAATTATTTACTTTTTTACTTTTCGAAACAATGGGGCATACACTCTTCGGTTTTTGATCATCTCGGGAATGGTCTTGCCGGATCTAAAATTATAGTAGTTTTTTCTCCGTTATTTTAAGATATAAAGGCTGACATACGTGCCCAACATATTTATTTATCACTAACAAAGCTTTTCCAGTCCAGTTTAAGTAAAAAACATGGAAAAATAACATATTTTCTGAAGCGGCTCCAAATTGTTCTACAAAATGCTTCGGTCAGCCGCCGCCAGTTGCGCTAGTGAAAATCGAAATTACACCAGCGAGTACGGACAATGTCCCCCGGCCTTAATGCAATTGTTTTGTTTTGAAAATGTAAGCTAATGACTGAAACTGTAGGTTAGAAAGTTATTAAACATATGTTAAGTTAGTCATAATTAAATAGGTAGAACTTAAAATATACTATTATACCATATGGTAAAGTTGTCATTCATCTGCTTAAATTCCTACTAAACCTATTTTGATTCCTACGAGATTAAAAATATTTTGATCTGAATACGCCCACAATAAATCCAATGTATTTAAAATTGATCTAATGACATCTTAATTGCTTCTCGAATTAGTCACTTATTGATGATGTCCATATTCTATTTTATGAATTACTTTATTCGTAGAACTGTTTGAAAAAGGATAAAAGTGCATTTAAAGCAAAATGATTAATAATGATTAATATATTGAATTGATCGATATGACAGAGCTATCTGACTATATGTGCAAATAATGCCTTGTTCCAGAAGTTTGTTATTACTATGCCTTTTACATTGTTAACATTCTTGCCGTTTTGAAAACACCTACATCTTATCCAAATTCGAAGTCGAAACTCAAACCGATTTGGAAATCGCACGATCGATTAAAGGGTCCTTTCTCGTCGTAAATTATGATTCACTGAAACAATAGTTTCTTTTAATACAAAAAAGCACACATCCGCCCAAACCAATGATTCTTGCGCGTAAATTTACAACCTATATCAAAGGATTACGCTGTAGCGTGCGATCCCTTACGAACCTTCTTACCAAGCAAGAAAAAAATGACTCTCACCATTTTAAACCCCATTTAGAGCGCGAGAGATCGCAAAAGGGCTTCTAGCCGTAAGCTAATGGGGTAGAAAATCTTTTTTGAGCTAAAGGCCACAGGCCTTCGTAGTCGTCGTCGTAAGTTTTGGCAATCGTTTCAACGCCTCCGCGCCCGGTACCCGTTTTCCTACCGCGGACGGATTTCTTGCTCGACCAAGGGTTCGTCCGTAAAGGCACCGGCGAGGGAAAGATTAATTGTACCGGAAGCCGGAGAGCAGCAGTGTTCTTGGGAAACCCTTTTTTTTGGTTTTCTATCCGTTCCGTTGTTTTATTTCTCTAATTTCTATTCCATGTTCGTATGGATCGCGGCATACGTGCAGCGAGGAAGTGGAGCGCGAGGTAACGCGGGGATCGAACAAAAAAGGGTTCCTATGATTTCTTTCATTTGGGCTGCGTCAACAGGGAAGCGGAAGCGCGGGTCGCGTAATGGAATGGTGTGACGCAAGCGAGAAATCTCTTCTGCCGAAAGTTGGCGGCTACCACTACACTCTTGCTACCGGTGAGCTATGGTGGTGACCTTTTTTTCTTCCCCCTTGTTATGTTGGTTGCCTTTGCTACGATGAGCTGGCGCCGGTAGGCTCTTGAGAATCGTTTTACGCCGTTTAGACAAATTGCTTGCTGCGCCAGCAAAGAGCGACGAACCGGCCGGCGGAGAAGGTGGAAATATGAATCGATTAGGTAAATCCATTATGCTGATATTCGCGTATTTTGAAGCACCACTAGAGCCAGACGCCGGAAGCCGTACCCGTGCCGACGTCCTAACACCCGTCCACACCTAAGGCGGCAAGGAGCGGAACGGAATGGAGATGGATGTGGATTTGTGACAGCAACTTGGGCGGGGCTCTGCTCCAATCGCGAACGGCGACTTTTAGAGATGGAAAAGATTTGCTCTTGATGCTCGTACCCGAAAGCCCCCCCCTCCCGCCCCCTGCGGGGTTAAAGAGTTATTGAGCGGCTCAATACCCTACTGAACGGGTACGAATAACACGGCCATAGGCAAATCATCCCTAAATCCCATCCCGACGGGAGGGCTATCGGTGCTAGTGAGCAGGCAAGGAAGCCCTAAACTGATGCTTGGAAGAGAGATAGAGAGAGAGAGAGAGAGAGATCGCGAGAGCAAGCAAAGCAGTATCGTTGTATGAGTTATGCTCCGGCAAGTGGCCGATATGAGATGGGCGATGCGCTGGGATTTTGCTGTGGATCAAGGTTTGGGTTTTGTGCGTTACGAAGGCATAACAATATCCGCGCACAGTGGGCATGATAAAGAGGCCTCATCGTATTATCGTATTACTCGTTTTTCTGCGTCGCCTAGTCCCACTTTCAATGGTCGTCGTAAGGTTCGCGCAGTTGAAGGTTGCTGTAGCTTGATCCCCTGCTAAAATCACGCACACTCCGAAATGTGCCAAAGTGTGCTTAAGTGTGGAGCGCGCCCGAAGTGAAAGCAAGGGAAAGCGTAATTGATTTTGATAAGAGAAAATATTTGTTGATACATTTTCCGCAACATGGACCGAGCGGGCTGTGCCCTGCGGGCGCTGTGAAGCGAAAGTATGGATGGATTCGACGCAGGGAAAGTATTTTTCCCGCGAATTTTGCCGCGAAACCCGGCGCACTGCTAGAAAATTCAGAAGAGCGTAAAGAAAGGGAAAAAACGGGACAAAAAAAACAACATCGCACGCTTACTGTGAAGAGTCCTTCGTTTCGATGGATTATTGGAATCGTGCAAACATGACCTCAGCCGCTGTGGGCTGTGTGCGGGGGCAAACGTTGGGGAAAAGATAGGCCAGGAGAGACGTTTGATTTTCGCTCGAACAAACCTCTCTCATCTTCATCAAAATTTCGTGCTCAATAGCACCACCGTTTACCCGCGCGCGAATAAATTCTTCGTACCCGAATTCCTAGCACGAGAGTGATAGAGTTCGCGGGGGGTTTAACGGGCATTAGCATTTATTTTATTGGAAATAAATTCTTTGCGCCTTTGTGCTGTATTATTTGTTTGTGTGTGTGTCTGCGCACAGTCGAACGGGAGGACGTAGTTTGGGGTTCTATTTTGTGGAACTTCAAATTCAGCGGAAATCTGCGATTCGAATAAAACCCGTTGGAAGCAGTGCTCGCGGAAAGCGTTTTAGGGCAGCCACAGGGCCCATAAATGCCATTAGTCTTTTCGTCTGTTTCGGTGACAAGACGTATGTTTTAAAGCATCTTTTTTAGCCACTAGAGTAATGCGTTTCTGTAGCTCAACCTGTTTTTTTACAGAATTTTTTGCATTTAAACGTTCTTAAAAGGACTTGGAACACATCACAGATCACCGGAGGATCGACAATTGAACGTTTTTAGCGGTTTTATCATTGAACCTCGTAAAATTCATTCATCATCCACATTCACACTGCCGAGCTTCACCCATTCATAACAATGCACCGCATACGCGAAGGGGTTGTGAAGTTGTTTAAAAGAGCTGTGTTTGGTACGGAACCCTACGTTGTGTTTTTGTATTTTTTTTTTTTTTTTGAAGATGTTCTTAATAAAGAATCGGTGGCTCTGAAAAGAGCCGATGGTGTGCTTTTTCGTGGTACCAAGCTGGGTGGTTTGCTTGGAGTTCTGTGCCACTTGTGTGTGCCAAGGAGTTGCTGGTGAGATGAGCGAAGCGTGTTGCTTGCCGAGGATTTGAAATGACAAGAGTGAGAATTTGGCTTTTGCCGCTTTATTTATAATGCATTTTTTTTTTAATGGTGTGCGTGATGACGAAACGATCGATGACCCGTCGAACAATTTGTAGCGATCCGCGAAAGTAGTGATGTGCTACAATCGGGACAATAGTAGTGATGTGCTACAATCGGGAACGAACATACCGGCCACCTTTTGGGAATAATTCCCAAAACTTAGTCCTCGTTGTGGCACTCTAAGGCACATATCTTGGAGACTGGTCTTTTCATGATTCCAGAAGCGGTCCGAAGGGTAGCTACTCGTGCCACAGCATCAGGTCCTAAATGCAATGATACAATGCGTGCCAAAGGCCACTTCAATGGAGGTAGTTGATCGTCTTTCATGATTACCAAGTCGCCTATGGAAAGTTTATGTTGTTTACGGCTGATGTTACGTTGATTATGCAATGATGTTAAATACTCCTTGGTCCATCTAAGCCAAAAGTTTTGAGATAACTTCTGTATCAATTGATAGTGGGATAGTCGGTTAGTTGGTATATGCTGTAAATCGGATTCAGGCAATGCCTGGGGATCTCTGAGTAATAAAAAGTGTGCTGGTGTTAAAGGTGATAAATCATTTGGATCTTGTGAAAGTGGTAATAGTGGTCTTGAATTCATACATCCTTCAATTTTTGTTAATAGAGTACACATCGATTCGTATGAAAGTTGAGCTGTGCCAAGCTGCCGAACTAGATGAGTTTTTGCTACCTTAACTGCGGCTTCCCAAAGTCCACCGAAATTAGGAGCGCGTGGTGGTATTAGATGCCACTGAATGTTTTCGTTAGACAAGTGATTAGTTATTTTATTATTATCTTTATGAAGGAATTGATAAATTTCATGTAATGCATTCTTTGCACCAATAAAATTGGTACCATTATCTGAGTATATGTTTTTCGGTTTTCCTCGTCGTGATACGAATCGATCCAAGGCCATCAAAAAAGTGGTGGTACTCAAGTCACCCGCGAGTTCTAAATGTACAGCCTTGGTGCTCATACAAACAAATACGCATACATATGCCTTTGGAGATGCAGCCTTGCGATGAGATGGACGCAAATAAAGTGGACCACAATAATCCACACCAACGCAGGAGAAAACTTCATTTATTGTTACACGTGATATTGGTAATTGACCAATAGGTTGGATTATTGGGGTGGGATTAGCTCTTACACAATTAAAACAAGTTCGAGTTACACTTCTAACGGCTCTCATGCCGTTCAATGGCCATATTTCTTCACGAATAGATGATAATGTCATGCTCACTCCGCCGTGCATTGTTTTCAGATGATGATCCATGATTAGAAGGCGAGTGAAAGGATGGAAAGCTGGCATGAGGATGGGATGCTTAGCATCGTGGCTCAGATCAGAATGGCGCAACCGGCCACCAACGCGTATTAATCCATCGTTGCCAATAAATGGATTAAGAAGTCGAATAGAAGAAACCTTAGCTAACCCTTCATTTCTTTTTTAAGGCTTGTAGTTCAACAGAAAATTCAGTAGCTTGTACCATTTTGCATAGGGCTCGTTTAGCATGTTGTATCTCCTTTACCAGTAGAACATTTAGCGATATTCTTTTATTTGATTTGCGAGTGTTGTTGATGAATCGCAAACAGAAACCAATAATACGAAGTAATGGTTGTAGTGTAGAAAAACGTTGAAATATTGGATTTATTTCAGTCACTTGAGTTGTTAGGACAGATACCTTTCGTTCGTCCTCTACGGTGATGTTGTTATCCGGGGTTTGCAAGGGCCAAGAGTCTTTGGGTTCACGAAGCCAGGAGGGACCATGCCGCCATAGATCACTACTGAGGAATTCATTCACCGCCACTCCTCTAGATATCATATCAGCTGGGTTTTCCTTGCCAGAAACATGTTGCCATTGGAAGCCATGAGTTAGTTCTTGTATTTCAGCTACTCGATTAGCTACGAAAGTTTTCCATGTTCTAGGAGTAGCTTTTAGCCAACCAAGAGTAACAGTAGAGTCCGACCAGAAATAGCATGTGTCAAGTGGAATATCTAATGCATGTTGTACCTTTTTGAATAGTCTAGCTCCAAGTAATGCAGCAGATAATTCCAATCGTGGAATGGTTAAAGGTTTCAATGGAGCAACTCGCGATTTTGATGTTAGTAAATTTACGCGTGCGGAACCGTGTTTGTCTTCTGTGCGTACATACACACACGCACCGTAAGCACTTTCAGAAGCGTCGGAAAAACAATGGATTTCAATTTGTTCATAGTGTGGTTGAAAAGCAAAACGGTCAATTCGAAAGTTAGTAAGTGTAGGGATTTGCTCGAGAAATTCTGCCCATGAATTTTGTAATGATGGGGAAATTGTTGAATCCCAATCCAAGTTCAATAGCCACAATTGTTGCATTAGTATTTTAGCTCGTATAGTTATAGGGGTAATCAATCCAAGTGGATCATATAGTTGTGCTATGGTTGATAGAACCTTTCGTTTGGTATAAGGGCTCTTGATTATATTAATGTTTATGTTGATACGAAATTTGTCTGACATAGGCTCCCAGCATATGCCCAAGGTTTTGATACTTTCATCTGGATCAAAATTGACGGAAGAATGGGTGGCAATAAGTTCAGGTGGTAGGTCAGCTAATACTGCTGGAGCGTTGGAACACCATTTGCGAAGGAGAAAGCCACCCTTCTGTAGCAAAGCATTCAGTTGATTGCGTAGTTCAATTGTTTCTGGGATGTTATTTGCTCCTGCTAGCAAATCATCTACGTATACGTTTTCTTTAATCACGGAACGAGCTTTGAGATACGTATCACCTTCATCATTGGCAAGTTGTATTAGAGTGCGCGTTGCTAAGAAGGCTGAAGGAGCTAGGCCGTAGGTTACGGTTCCTAACTCATAAGTTCGAATGGGCTGAGAGTTGTCAAATCTCCACAAAATTCTCTGTAGGTGTCGATCAATTGGATTCATAGTAACCTGCCGATACATCTTTTCGATGTCAGCTATGAGTGCTATTTCATATTTTCGAAATCTGATAATTAATGTCAATAATTCTTCCTGTACCACCGGCCCAACTAGTAAGGCATCGTTCAGTGATTTACCGGTACTGGTTTTGGCAGAGCCGTCAAACACAACTCTGACCTTGGTGGTAGAGCTAGAATCCTTCAGCACAGGATGGTGGGGAAGATAAAATGCTCCTGAACAATCTTCCCGTTCTCTTGGGACTAGAGTCATGTGCCCCAACGTTATATATTCATGTATAAACTTGTGATATTGAGCCTTGAGATGTGTATCGCTTTCTAATCTTTCTTCAAGTAGTTGAAATCTGCGCATAGCTGTGTTTTTAGAATCACCAAGCATTTGAGTGATATCAGGATGTTTTGGCATTTCAACTATATATCGACCATTGTGGTCGCGGGAGACTGTTTCTTTGAAATGGTTTTCGCATTCTCTTTCGTTGAGACTATAACTTGAATTGTGAAGTTCGTCTACCTTCCAAAATCGTTCTATTTGTTCTTCAATGGTGGGATGCATGGTTACTACGTGACATGTAACTTCGTTTTGATTTTTGGATGGAATGTTGCCGGTCATAATCCATCCAAACACAGTTTCAACAAGTTGGTTGTTGTTTGGTAATTTTTGTCTTCCTGGACCTAGCAATGAATAAAAATGTCCTGCCCCAATGATCATGTCAATGCGCCCTGGTGTGCTGAAGTGAGGATCAGCAAGTTGATATGAAGCAGGTACATTCCAAAAATGAGCTGGTACTGGTGTAATTGGAGTGTCACTAGCAACCTTTTTCAAAACTAGAAAGTTCATTGTTGTTGCGAAATTATTTATTCGCGATTGTACTTCCGCTTGTATTTGATACCTTGCGCTTGTTTTTGTACCATCAACTCCGACAATGGAAACATTAACATTTTTTCGAGTTAAATGTAACTGCTGACACAATCTTTCACTAATTGCGTTTGGCTGTGAACCATTGTCCAATAAGGCTCGTGCAAAATGTTTTTGGCCATATTTGTCGACCACTTGTAGCAGTACAGTTGCGAGAAGCACGTTTTGGGGACTGTGCTCAGAACTAATTGTATGCAAAGTTGCCATGATATTTGATTCAGATGTGGTGCTTTCTGATTCAGGGTTATTATTTGTTTGCGTTTCATAGTGTAAAATAGAATGATGCTTCCTTTTACAAATTCGGCAAGAGTACTTAGAAGAGCATTGTTGAAAGAAATGTCCACTTCTCAAGCAATTGATACAAAGTTTGTTTCGTGATACAAACTCTTGACGCGCCTTACATGGCATAGCGATAAAGGATTGACACTGATGCAACGTGTGACCATCTTTTTTGCATGCAGGACAAGTGTGTGTGTTGTCCTGTTTCACACTAATTGTGTTAGTGCTCATTTTCTTGGAAAATTTATGGTTAGGTATACCCATTTTCGAATGAGATGTGGTTGGGCGGTTGCCTGTCTGCAACGCTAATGCTTCAATTGTTTGAGCTCTTTTCAACAAGAAGTTTGTCATATTTGGATGAGTTGGCTGGATGTCTTGGGAATTGTGTTCTTCCCATGCTTGTAATGTTGCTTTATCCAATTTGGTAGCAAGAAGTTCCACAAAAATTGTGCTGTTGTCAGGAATGCTCTCCTCTAATTGTTTTAAAATATCGATGTGTAGCTGAAATTGGTTAGCCAATTGTCGCAAGTCTGGGGCGTGACTATTGGTTAGCTTTGGAAGCTCGAACAATGCACGTGTGTGCATTTTACGAAGATGTACTTTATTGGAATATCGATTCAAAAGAGCTTTCCAAGCCACCTGATAGTTTTCTGCTGTAATAGGAATTGGTTGTATTATTCCGGCAGCTTCCCCTTTGAGGGACGCACGCAAGTAATGAAATTTTTGGATGTTGGAAATTTCTTCAGAATTATGAACAAGTGAAACAAAGGTGTCATAAAAGGATAGCCACTCTGTGAGCTCACCACAAAATTCAGGTAATGAAATGATAGGTAGTTTAACACTTACGTTTGCTGGGCGGGTAACCTCTTCTTTTACCTGATCTGCTGTTTCCGGAATGTAGCTTGTTAACGCGGCCTTTGTTTCGAAGTAAAGCTCCTCTGCTTGTGACAATAACGCTTCGTTTTCGCTGGTAGCATTCTCGGAATCGTCCCATTCCTCGCAGTCTTCCTGCACCATTTGGAAACATTCCCAAATTTTCGACAACCGATCAAGCCGGTCGGGTATTTGCTGTTGTTGTTGAGGAGTATAGTCTTTTGCAAACTGCGCAAGCCGCTGCATAGACACAATGAGGCTTTGCCGTTTGGCTTGCCTTGACTTAAGCTTGTCTGCTTTTGTCATTTTTAATGTTCACTGAGCAAACACGGTTGCTTGAGAGAAAAAAAAATCACTTTACTTTGTTAGTACAACGCGCACTGCACGGTTAGTAAGAATTGTTGAAAACACAGGCTTTGATGCGAAGTTTCGTAGAATTGTATGCGATGCAAATGGCATGCACTAAACAATGTGCCTTGAACACCCAGGTTGTGAGGCACCCTTTGTACTCGGAGGAGGTACACAAATTTTGCGAAATGCACAGACAATTATTGATTGTCTTGCGAAGAATATGCGCCGCGAGATAGCGCACCAAGGATAATGCGCATGGATCACACGAATTGTGAAGCGCCTTTTGTACACTGAGTGGTACACGATTATTCGCGAGCACACACACACACTGTGTGTCGCTTGTGAAGCGCTACGTACCGCGAATGAGTTTGAGAATGACGCGCACAGAACACACGCTTTGTGGTACGCGTTTTGTACCCTGGATGGTACACAATTATTCGCGAACGCACACATACACACTATGTGTCGCTTTGAGAAGCGCTACGCGCCGCGAATGAGTTTGAGAATGACGCGCACAGAACACACACTTTGTGGTACGCGTTTTGTACCCTGGATGGTACACAATTATTCGCGAACGCACACATACACACTATGTGCCGTTTGTGAAACGCTACGTGCCGCGAATAAACTTAAACGACCGCGAATGAAACAAACCGGTGTACAACTTTACACTTGCAACACACACGGTGGCCACAGAACGCACACAATTCTTTAGGATATCTAATCCTGGTTTGTCGGCACCAAAATGTTTGGTACGGAACCCTACGTTGTGTTTTTGTATTTTTTTTTTTTTTTGAAGATGTTCTTAATAAAGAATCGGTGGCTCTGAAAAGAGCCGATGGTGTGCTTTTTCGTGGTACCAAGCTGGGTGGTTTGCTTGGAGTTCTGTGCCACTTGTGTGTGCCAAGGAGTTGCTGGTGAGATGAGCGAAGCGTGTTGCTTGCCGAGGATTTGAAATGACAAGAGTGAGAATTTGGCTTTTGCCGCTTTATTTATAATGCATTTTTTTTTTTAATGGTGTGCGTGATGACGAAACGATCGATGACCCGTCGAACAATTTGTAGCGATCCGCGAAAGTAGTGATGTGCTACAATCGGGACAATAGTAGTGATGTGCTACAATCGGGAACGAACAAGCTGTGTAATCAAAATGGTTCGAAAAAATGGCCTATTTCGGTTAATTATTTTCAATCTCAAGCAATGGATCCACAGCAATAAAAGTCGTAATGTGCGTACAGGGCAGGGGTACAGTGGCTGAACTCATTAAACTGCTGCTGAAGTGAGTAAAAATGTCCGTAAAGCAGTTGTTGTAATCCTATTCATTTGCTGCCAAGAAACTGCCGGAACAGTGATTAATTCCGGATGCTGAATAGTGTTTGGTGCTGTTTTAGTGACCCAACATCAACTCTTACACCCTCTCGAAAGGGGTACTTGGTGCGTTTTTTATTGACCATAAGAGTGACCGGAAATCTTGCGTTGGGTTAATTTGATTAATTACCTTCGGCGTACTAAAACATTGCTTAATCAAGCCGACTGGGCTGGTTCAGTTTTTACGGCTTTTGATGCTGTTTGACTTCTACATCGTGTGATAGTATGGAGTATTGCTCGATTCTGGGTTAGTCCGTCTTTTGTGTGTGTGTGTGTTTGTGCATATTGTATACTACATTCCATTGAATTTATCCCTTTACTGTATTTTACTGTGAGTTCTTAACATTTATACGATTAATTAATTGTAAAAAAATGATGCCACGTTGCATGAGTTGATTTAATTAATGGTACTTCCGTTACAAGTCGGCTCGTTTTGTATCAAACACACTTCACACTAATCAAGCGATGCTACGGAGCTGAGGGATTATTTTAAAGTGTATTTCATGTTATTAAAGTGATGCGTTGCACTTCTACTCTGTGCCAAAAGCACAGGTATGAAAAACAAATCATTATCCGCTACATGGTGTTACCTTGTTGCTGCACCTTCTTTTTGTTTCCGCAGCGCAATGTTGCGTAATGGAGTCATCGTTAGCAAAACCACGCTCATCGATTTAACCATTAGCGAAAGGGGATTTTGTTCGACGGGTTCTCCATACTAGCATACCATCAAGCCAGGATTGTAAAGGCAGGCAATGCACTTAGCAAAGTACGCGTACATTGCCACACCTCCAGCCCGAGCCGGGAGATATCTGTCTTCTTCAGCCTGCAAGTTTGCTTACCGTGACTAACGATTTACGGTTCATTTCCCAAACGGATTTTAGCATCCTTCAATCTACCATGGTTTGCCACCGCTGCGGATGTGCATTTACTACACCACAGTGATGCAACCGAATAAAAGAAACATATCTCGTACGTGGGTAGTGTAGGCCAGTGCTCTCCAACCTTTTAAGGATCGCGGACCACTTGGCTTTGAAAATACATTTGCCGCGGTCCACATCTATTGAGTACATAACAACTTAGTTTAAAGTTTTTGATAAAAAATACTATACGATACGATAATACTATAGTAATAAGCTTTTCTTTTTCAAAAATAAATTCATTCGCGGACCACTGGTGTAGGCCGATGCTTCGTTCGAGAATATGCAGTACGTTTTGTTTGAGTCGGAAGTATACTAACACAGTACGATTGTGCGAGACGGATGTCTTGTTAGTTTTTCGAAACAATGTACATTATTAATATGTGTACCGATGTTGTTCATTACGCTTCAGGAAGGGATTAAAACGGTCGCTCTTTGGCCCACTAAAACGGGTGGTTAGCTTTGAGGAATGGTGGTTGGAAAACAAAGGCAGGCTTTGATCCATTGGTGGTGAGCTTCTTTCGCTTCTCTGCTACGAGGAATGTGGTTCTGTGTGCGAGCTGCGGGGAGGACATTGATAATATCAATCGACATAAGCTGTTGCCTTGAGGGTTGCATTGCTTAAGTCTAATGTAGTGTGATTGACAAGACAAAAGCTTACAATGTTCTTGCATCCACTGCACTTGCTGTCTCTTCTTCTTCGTAATGCGTTGTACTGTCAGCTACTGAAGAGGAGCATTGGCAGCTTTGTACTCGTTTCCAAGAACATGACCGTGGTAATGAAAAATCGCCATTGAAATAGAGAAAATGTTAATTTGCACGGCTTTGTTCCTGGTATGGCTTTACATCTGGGGTGCTGGTTTTACTTGTAATTGGATTGAAATGTGAATGGTTTATCTGTTCCTAGAAATGATGTACTTGGAATAACATTATCTCGCATTGGAAATTCCAGTTAATGGTTCGAAGATAGAAGTATCATGTGCATCAATATCATATTCTGCTAGAATGTTACGATTTGATCTATTAATTAGCGAAAATTGTTTATACAGCAGGAGCTATTGTGGGGTGGCCATTGTTCTCAACGATAGTTCCATCATCAAAGCGTAAACATTTTAAAGATTTATTGCTGTAACGGTAACAAAATGTTTAATAATGGGTTAAATATGGTTCGTTTGGTTGTGGATTCGAAACAGTTTTGGTTCAGGATTCCACAACTCCTAACAGGTTTTTTTTTATGTTTGTTATTTCTATATGCTACCATGCGCCTCCATTTCACCGAATAGTTCATGGTGTGAGTGGTATGATGTAGAAATACATTGTATGAACATAATTCAACAGTTGATAATACAGTGTATTCTTTATATGAGTAGAATATTTCTGACACAGCAGATTCTTATCTCATTGAATATTTTTTTATAGGATATTAAAAATGTGTGAGCGACCATGCGCCTCCATCATGTTCAAAGAAAGATATTGTGCAAAAGCGTAAAAAATATTGTGATTAAAAACCAATCGTATTTTGTAATATTTTGTTTTAAATGGTTAATTTTTCCCACAACAACGAGCGATGCAATAAAATTTACTAAGTTTTGCCGTGAAATTGAAATTGCGAACTGATGTTGATTGAGGTATTATTTGTCTGAATGTGGGAATGTGTGTTATTTACAGGGTTTCGAATCATATAATGGACTACTTGATCCACTTGGTGGAATGTTTCAAATGGTTAGGGGATGTATGCAACATTGCTATGGAGGTTTGCAAGCATATAGAGGAATATGTCAAATGCTTAGGAGAAGTGTACAAAACAGCTATGGAGTTTTGCATCCAGGTATGGAGCGCTCGGTTGTAGCGCTGTAGAAATTAATCCCAATTTGGTTTTAAAGCACCGCGTGATGATTTAAGAGTTTGGGGTGATTAAACACACGTTTTAGGATAATTAGAAGAAAAAAGTGGTTAATCCGTAATTATATTTTTTCGGACTAAATTTTCAATACGTCCTATCCGATTCAACATCCTATTCTACTATTTCTTTACATCATTAACATTTTCATACGTATTCAACAATGATGATTATTGAGGGTATTTTCAAAGTTTCAAAAGAAATCGTTTGACATAGTCTTTACTATTTTCTGTAATTTCATGCTGGTTCTTAGTTGGTTCTAAATTTAACGCTGGTGATTAAAGAATTGATTACTTTAAATCACCATTTTAAAATTTTGATTACTAGGTAGGAGAACTATGATGAATATTATTTAAATATTCCTGTTTAAATATGAGGAAAAATGTTGCCGCAAAGAAGAAATAGTAGAATAGAGAATGTAACAAAGAACAATGTTTAAATAGCGAATTCAATTTAAAATTAATTATTATGTTGCATGACAATACCAGAAACATATGTTTAATCACCCCAAACTCTTAAATCATCACGCGGTGCCTTAAAAAAAATTGGGATTAATTTCTACAGCGCTACAACCGGGCGCTCCATAACTGGATGCAAAACTCCATAGCAACGTTGCATACATTCCCTAACCATTTGAAACATTCCACCGAGTGGATCAAGTAGTCCATTATATGATTCGAAACCCTGTATGCTTATGCTCGTTCGTGTAATGACCGCAACGCGATTGATGATACCCGCCCGGATGAAAATGCATATGAATATGTAATTTATTTTTCGCTCCACATTCGGTCGACTAAAGGAGAAAGTAAAGCAAAAGAAGAAGAAAAAAAAAACCAACCACATGTTCGAAATGTTTGACACGGGAAGTAAAATTCAATCCCAATCCAAAGCGAGCTAATGGGGGAAAAATTGGGCAAAAATTCTCATTACCTTCACGAGAACCCCGTACAACACCTCCCCTCGCTGTGTACCATGTGTGTTTACGCTTATGCATGCGTATATATAGCCCCGTATTACCATTATCGTATCATGATCATCAACATTATCATCCTGCCGTGACCGAATTCACTTTTCGCGGTAAGAATTCAAATATCGCAATGTTGATTCCGTTTCCCTTTCGCCTGTATGTGTGCGTGTGTA
This sequence comes from Anopheles arabiensis, assembly GCF_016920715.1. NCBI lineage: Eukaryota > Metazoa > Arthropoda > Insecta > Diptera > Culicidae > Anopheles > Anopheles arabiensis. The sequence goes on from NC_053518.1 coordinate 26,193,691, forward strand.
TGTGTGTTCGTTTCACTCCGCAAAAGCGTGCCCACTGTAAGCGTGTATGCAGGAACTGAGAGAGAAGGCCAAGATTTAGTTCAAAGGTACGAGGGGTGTGTTGGGGGTTGGGTTGGTTGGTAAGGGCTGAATTTTTCACGCTGATAAAAATCATTTTTGCACGACGGACACGGATTTTCTTCTACTCGGCTGTGTGTATGTGCGTTGTTCGCGGGCGCGTTTCTTCCCATGTGTGTTCCGCTCGGTAAAATGCACGGAAATTTAAATTCAATTTTCAATCTAATCTAAACGGTACCGTTGCGAGAAAGGAAAACTCAAAGAAATAAAACTCACCTTCAACCGCCGCCAACTGTCCAGAACGGCATGAGGAAGCCCGCGGATCAAGCGAAGGCGAATGATTTTCCATTTCCATTCGCTTTCCCACATGCACACACACACATGCGAACATGCACGGTGCGTGGTTGGGGCGTTTTTTTTCTCTCCCTCCGCTGCTGCCACTCCAGCTTGGCAAAAATTTAAATTCATTCGATTCGCATATTTGGATTTTTTCGAAATATTTCACGCTCGCTGGCGAAACGCGCGCGCCCTTGCCTTGCCGTTCGTGTTAGCATTTTTGCTTCCGGTTCCGTGGACTCGGCAAGCTCGCATCGTATGCTGCTAGCAGTGGCTGGTTCGCAACGGAACCGTTTGCCATGGCGTTGGGCAGGATTTCGGTAGTTGGATTTGAATTTTTTGGACGATTGTGATTTAGGCGAACCGGGTCGGTTGTGTAGTGGGCCGGATTCGGGATCGGTTACATATTTTACAACCTCAAACATTATTTATGGACGGTGTTCCGCTTGCTGCGTACGCTTTTTACGCTGGGAGGGGGGAGGCGGTGGTGGTCTGAGTTCCGGGTTGTTACTGCCTTGTAGATGCTGGTGAGATGATTTTTTTTATCGTTTATTAATCTAGGATGATGTTTTTTTTTTTCGTTCGCGCTTGTATGAGTGTGGATTTTGAATAGAAATGATATTTTCTTACATTGTTAGTTAGGGGAAAATGTAACATTCGCGGTACTGCTGGTGCTTGCGTTTTACGTTGGAATACTTTTTTTTTTGCATTTATTGAAGCTTAAGTATGAAAATTTTCAAGCAAAGAGCTGTACCAGAGCTCAAAATTTCGAACGATGTTACATCGTTGTCTGTAAATAATTCATTGGAAAGATAATGCTAAGAAAGACAGACTTTTCTCCGTTGAATACTCTTGCTAATTCATGTGGCCAACATAAAACGAAAACGAAAGAAGCCTTGAGCTGAAAGTACAGAATTACTGCCTGATTATTTCTACAAGTTATCACGATACCAGGTTAGTGATGTGTTGCTTCCCGTGGCAGTTATCACATTCCACGCGCGCGCAGCAGAAACACATCCATTATCTAGCTCTCACTGTTTACAGTCCTAAACCAATAAGGCTAAATTTATGTCCTATTTTGAATAATCTTTGGAATTTTAAAGACCGGTTCGTGCGCCGTCCGAAACATCTCCGTGCAGGAAGCACTCCCGGTGCGCTGGAAGTGGCCGACCGAGACACTCTGCAGGCTCGCTTGAACCAGCCGGAAACGGGCAACCCAAAGCCACCCAGAGTACAGTCACGAAAGCGTTATTCAATTTTAATGAAAAAGTATGAACCAAAATCCTTACACTACCGCACACACCGTTGCACCCATGATGACGACGGAAGGATGATGAATTTTGAAAATGGATATTAAAAGAGTAGGAGATTAAAGCAAACACACACACAAACAAACACACACACACACACACACACACACACACACACACACACACACACACACACACACACACACACACACACACACACACACACACACACACACACACACACACACACACACACACACACACACACACACACACACACACACACACACACACACACACACATACACACACACACACACACACACACACACACACACACACACACACACACACACACACACACACACAGCAGAATAGCACTTGCTGGCAAAAAGGATACGCTTTGTAGCGTCTTGTTGCGTGAGAAGTGGGATAAAAATGCACGTAGTGCAATAAATAAATTTTACAACAATTCAGCAGATGAAAAATTATCCCTCTGCTTACTCAGGCAGCAGACTTGGTCTGTGTGTACGTGTTCGTCGCGAAAGCGTTGCTCTTTTAATGCTTACAGTGTTGCGCAGTGAATAAGTTAAGAAAATTGGGCAAAAAAAGCAGCTTACCTTGATGATTCCATGAAACGTGGAAAGTCTTTTCCAAATGCGAGCAAAATAGCTCGTGGACGAATGGGGTGAAGTTTCTTTTGGGGGCGGCAGCGTTAGCCACCTAGCTTTTAAATCGGATTTAGCACACACACACACACAGTGGTCATGGTGCAATATAAACTGGCGAGCGTGAGCGCTTGCCGGTTAGTTTCCATCACCCCCAAAACATTCTTCCTAGATGGGTACACTAAATGGACGAAAATGGTTCGATCCCCCCACATACACTTTCCCAGCTTGAGCTTTTCCGACCAACTGGCTGGGAAAAGTTTTGTTATTAACTTTCGTTCCATCTCGAGACGTATCCATCTTGTGGGCCGCTTTGGTCACCTTCTGGGCGTGTTGGCTCTTCGATCGGGTAATCGGTTCTGGAGTCTTTGCGGCAAGTTTTCGAATAAGTTATTTCGAAATCCTGCCCAACTGCCTCCTTTTGCCCTGTTGTAAGCGCTGGGCAATTTTGAGGAAAGAATCATCAAGTGTGGACACCTTGCTCTGTTGTATACGGCTGGAACCGTCATCTTGCTGACCGCATCGTCTATGGCAAGGGTTGCCGCGTTTGTCGCTGTGTAGGTTGCGCCGGAAGGGCTTAGCACCGGACACGATTCATTAAACATAAACAGAAAATTGTTTATAAGCCAAAACCAAATCACCATAATTTATCGAGGACTAGAGGAAATGGTTCCTCTTTTTTTGTTGGAAGGAAAGGAAAGCCATGGTGTGTGGGATTCGATACTAGTGTGTGCTGCCCACTACTACCACATGCCCACTGCCCATGCAGAATCTCAAAGTTTATGGATTTACTAAATAAACAGCACCAACTTTTGAGATAATTTATTGAGGCAATTTGGAATTGCCCGGCTGCCAGCAGGCCACCCTAGACCAAACTTTCCCAATAATGTGGACCCTTCTCAAAGCTGGGCGCGCTCCATCTCCCCCATCGATGGGACAATGCGTGACCCGGGGGGGAAAGGAATGGGAGTGGAACTGGTTAGCTGACTGGTTCGACAAGAAAAAAAAAGGCATTGCAAGCAACCGCAACTGTTGTTGTGCGCCCCCGCTTGATAAACGTAAAAAGAGCATTTCCGGTTGATCGGGTAGATCTAAGGCGCGGCCTGCTGGAGTAATGTGTGCGGTTCGGTTTCGTGGTCGGTTGGGCCGAAAAGTTCGATCCTGTCCTGGCTGAGAGCACGGGTGGAGGTCCCTGTCGAACGCATTCGCTTCGCACCCGGCACTGGACTATTTACGCCTCTTCCCAAAACACACAAATCTATTTCTGGTCGGGCGCAGCTGTGCGCGTCCCCGGGAAATCAATGAATGGGTCTTTTGTCTTACTTCTAGATTGGTCCACTAAAGCACTCTCGGCAGAGCAAACAAAAAGTTGCCGGCACGAAACACGCAGGAGTGGCGCATGGGAAGCGCATAGGAAAAAGCTAGAACCCAATCTGGATGCTGGGCTGGTTTAACCTCCTTGAAATGAATGAAACAGAGAGATAGAGAACGAATAAGAACAATTTATTGTGTGGGGGGGGAGGGGGGGGGCGAGGGGGCCTCATCGCCAAACACTCCTACACGGTTTGCTTTGTAACTTCGGGCTCGAGGTTTTTGTTTTGTCTCCTCCCATTTCGGAGTGTAAATGTCAGAAAGAAGCAAGTGACAACAGCAGCAGCAGCCGCACTGTGACCATCATCGTTTTTCCATCAAAAACGATCACAAAGTTGAAATGAGATTTGTCTCCGTTTCGTTCCGTTTCGCGGCGTGTGGCTTTTTTTTGTGTTATTGTTCCCTTGTATGAATTTGACTACCGCAATGGTTCGTTTGGAAGAGTTACGAATCCAATCCCGCATGGATGAAGCATGCAATTTAGTTGGATGTCACAGCCCAGAAGTACATCGAACTCGGGAAACTGGCTGTTGCCAGCGTAGACAGTGGTGGATCATGGGTATAACACAAAAAAACAAGTTACGTTTCGAGACTGCCGCTGTGTGGTGCATAGCTTGATGTCCGTTTTTCCCCACACACGTCTGAGAGTTTCCTGACGAGGTTACTGTTGTTTCTCTGGCATGGGTACAAAAAAAAAGGCAAGCTGTTCTGAGTAGATTGCGACTGGTTACAGGATTTCGTGCAAAATTGACCACCGCGAAAAGACGACAGCGCAGCGGACGACGGTTAGGACTCATTTCATCTCGATACACAGAATTGAAAACTAGTTCGTTTTGTTGATACAAATTGTTAGCGGAATTCATATGAAACAGCTGCCACTGATGCTGGAGACGTTTTTTTCTGATAAACTGTTTCGGTAGGTAGTGACATCTTATGTTCAACGGTAACTGTTGCTGAGTGCTAAAGCTTTCAGTATTGTTACAGTGCAATTTAAACGTCAAAGTGAACATTATTGCGACTCCTCAAGGGACACTGATTATTGGTGTGACTGATGGGTACTACTAACACTGTGTTATAATGTCTCGTCGGAGGCAGTCGAGCACTGACTTTTACCATGGCACATCTGAACATCTCAGAATGTAACTGTACAGAGTTACAGCATTGGAGAAAAGAAAAACGGGAATGAAGATGATATGCCTTTGCCCAAGGTGGACGAGCTGGAGCAGTGCAAAACTTCACCCAATTTGTTCAACCACACCGAGTCGCATCCGTTTCACGCTTACGGCCCCAATATCTTGCGGTATTGGAAATTCCATCTGCAGAGGCAGCATCAGAAAGAAAGAAAAGGAACAAAACTGGAGCTCAGAAAAGCAACGATTCGAGTTGCGCGCTCGAGCACGAGGGGGGTCAGAATCTGTAACATCATTTTCTTGTTCGTTTCGCTGTTCAGGTCACCGCGTCCACCAGCCGGCAATGGCTCCCGTTCCGCCCCTGTCTGTGAATGGATGCGCGCGTGGGAACTACTGCCGAAGGAAAAGATGCTTTTCTTTGAACAATTCTCAATTACATTCGCCACCACATTTCACCCGTTGTGAGCGTACCTTTCGGTACAGAGGACAGGAGCGAGCGGTAAACGCAACGGAGGCATTACATGACCCGTTCGAAAGAAAAGTTGGTCCACCTTTTTATAACAGTGCAGGCCACCTTTCAAGGAGGAGGAGAAATGCGAACACCGACATAAAGCTGGCGAGTTCATTCCGGATGAGCTATAAAGTGATTGTCCCGATGGGAAGGCAGGACAGTGTTCCTTTCCTCCTCCCCCCTCCCCCAGGGTGAGATGATGTCACCTGGTGGTTATGTCGCAGGTATGGAGCGACGAACGGACAAGTCTTGTAAGAAATGGGAACTTGCAAAAGGTAGGGCAAATGGTCTCGCCGGGCTGCAATCTCGGTGTGTCTCAATGGATGCACTAAGTATGGGACTGATGACACGATAATATCACCGTGCCACTACCGTCGGTGTGTACTTGCTGGAAGAGCTGGAGTTCGGGATCGCCACACTCTTTGGAGCCGATGCATCTGCTGTAAGGTCACGGGGGGAACGTGGCATCGGTGTGTGGGCATCGGTTCGGTGTCAGGATTTATCTACATTTTATCAGTTAGCAGTTTTAAAAGTAGATTTTCCATTCCGTACGATCCATCGCGCACCGGCGCTCCGTGTGAGCGTGTCGACTCTGTGTTACCGTGAACATAGTGGTTTCGGCACAGACAGCTGGTTGGAAGGAGCGTTGTAATGTTGCCAACACAGGCACGGAAGCGACTGAGAGATGAAGTTTAGCGAAATGAACTAACTTTTTGGCCCCTCTTGAACGGTCAGATCTGAAATCGTTTGCAAGAGGGTGGGCATTGAGTGTGTTGGAGGCATTTTTTTTTGTCCAGTTCCGGTTCATCTCCGGGAGCAGAAATCGAAACCTCGTGGTCGGGTGGTACTGTGGAAGAATTACTAGAATCGTCACCCAGTTTTATTTTGGTTTGGGGAGAAGGATAAATGCTTGCATTTTGGAGGATGGCTTTTCTTATTCGATTCAGGTTGATAAAATCAGTTGACGTTGGTATACCTCTTGCTTCGCACACATACACAAATGCACACAACGGGTTCTGGTCATCCTGGGTTGTACTTGGCAACGATCGGATTCTCCACACATGTACCACGCGTGTCAGGTGTATGGCATCGGTGCGACGAGGCTGTCAACATAGAAATTCAATTTCACCCGGAACACACACACACACACGTATCCATTGGTCATGGTTACAATAGCTACGGTTTCCGGAGAATTGGAAACATGGCGCTTTTTGTTTGCAACAAGGACGGTTGGTGTGGATAAGAGATGTGGTAGGTAGGGAACGACAGAGGCCAGGGTAATTCAAGTGATTGGTAATCGTTCGAGTCGTGCATGTCGGGCTTTTTTCGCCTGGGTCCGGCAATGAAACGGAACAACTTTTGAGTTTTTTGTTTGTTTCGAAGCGAATTTTCATTTCATTGAGTGTGCGAATCGTTGCAGCAGTTGGGTGAGTTGATGCGATTTTTCTGGCAGTGAGGCGAGTGAGGCTCGTTTGATGGAATGAATTGATGATTTTTTAAGCCCTTTTTAATTTCTATTAAATTTGGTCGATTTTCTCCCATTGATGCACGGAATTAAAATAATAGATCTCGACCCTTTTGCATGAATGATGAACATGAAGTAATTATCATCTCATTGGAATTAATTTTAGTTTCAGTAAAGTATAATTTATAACATTTTTAATTACTTTGCGCCATGTGGGTTGCCTACATTTTGGCTATTTGGCAACATGGTTGTAAAACTTTATGGTAACTTTATAGCAAAAAATAAGAGCGGACCCGCCATGGAATTGACAGCGATTTGCGAGGGCGCGCGAGGACTCGCACGCCATACAAGTTCACCGCCCCAGAGCCCTCGCATTAAAGAGCCTTGGTAGTTTTTTCACCCCTAGTTTTAGCAGTTATAATTATAGCACCCCAAGAGCAGGTATAACAGTGCAAATTGTAACATACTAAACGCCTGAAATTTGTCATTTTATTTAAAAAAATCAACAACAAAATTAAATAGTGATCTTTTCGACAAATACTACCGCAAAAAAAAAATCCATGAATAAAAATCAAAGATTATTTAAAATACTATAAGATATCAAGCAAATGATATCATTCGCAACCCTCGCAATGTTTGACGGGGAGTTTTATTCATTTGAAACAATTTCCACATTACAAAATAAAATAAACCGCCTACAGTTGGTTTGTTTAAACGATCTCTCGTGAGCTGAATCATTGAGTTGAACTGTGTCGTTAGCAGCAACTCGGGATGTTTTAATGATTTTTGCACAATTTGTCGAGTATCTGTCACCAGCATGAATTCACATGCTTCGTACGCCAACTATCTACCGCTTAGTTGCTGCCTCCTGCTGCACAACTTTATAGAAATAACAAACCGAACCCGATTCGGCGCCCCCACCTAACTACATCCATCCAAGATCCTGCAGCAGCAACTGGGAGCGTGAAAAGCAAATAGTTTAAGTCTTCTCTACGCCCGCCCACCATTCCTTCTCCCGTTGCTTTGTAAGACACCCATTTTCTCACGCTTCACCCGTAGTGCTTGTTAGAAGCGCAGCATCTTCTTCGCAGACGTTGAGGCGGAAACTAGTGTTGCGTTGTCCGGATCGGGTGCAGCCGTCGTGCGTCTTCTGTCTGCGGAATGATCCATGCCGCGTACGAAAAATGTTATCCGCTCGTCGTTTTTCATAACTTAGTCAGCGGTTTTTCGGGCCGGGCGCTCAAGGTGGGAGGGATTCGTTTCCCACATGAGCAGTTCCCAGGCGGAACCACTAGCCGACGCACCGACGAGGGAGCGCGCGCCCGGTATGGCGAAGTGAAACGTGCAATTCTCAGTTCATTACGTGCTCGCTTCATCGAATTTCCAAACCGAAGCGAACCGGGTAGCTGCAAGGGACCTCATCGTGATGAGGTGTCGGCGGAAAGGGTACGGAGTGCGATGCGGTGGTTTGGGGGCAGTTTCACTTGAAGTTTTAATTATGAGAAATAAGTTTCAGCACGTAATTCAATCCTGAAGTGAAATTGTTTAGCAGAAAGTTTGATCAAATTACGAAGCTAGTTGAAAATCTCGCTTGGCTTGCGGTCGTTGGGAAACGCGCCAAACAAAACAAAAAATGCCATCCTTCAGTGCGCAGTGCTTTTCTCACTCAGCACACATGCAGACACACACACACAAATACATGCATCTCGTTCTTTGCTTAGCTCATCGGTGCGGTGTAACACGTTATTGCACACTGTTTAGAGCAATCAGAGTTGTTAGTGTGCTTCGTTGCGTGTAGTACATCTCCCGGTGAATGAGATTGTGGTACGGGCAAAAGGGAAACATTTCAGTACCCGCGCAGGGAGAAAAGCTGCTGGTATTTACCTTTTCCTTTCTCCCAGCAGCAACACCGTGTGCTTTTTCTACACGAAGCCAGCAGGGAAGGAAACGGTGGTACTTTTAATTAGTTTTATAAAATCAAACATTTAACCCGCTCGCTGCTCCTCGCTGCGGAGAAAAGCGTGTGCGAGATCCGTTCGAATGTCAAATTTAAAGATGCCGTTGTGAGCTGTTCCCTTGTTTGTCGAATTTTCTATCGTCCACCTTTTTGGTGTTAGGAGCATTTTAGACGTACAGTGATAAGCTTACTGGTGCGAGCAGATGGCGAGGCAGTTTTATGCAGTTGTAGCATACTTTTACCATTGAACAAATGTCTGACGAAGAAGTCGCTGCGTTTGAGAAAAAAAAAACACCTTTTTTAAATCTTGCATTCAATCAGAACGGCTGACCCGTCCTGAAACAAAGCACATTGGTATAGAAATAGAAACAGGACCCATTTCCGCTTAAACGATGCTGATTACCGATCGTGTCCAAGCGGTTGGCAAGACTCTTTCGGATGCGTATAAGCCTACCCAGCACCAGGTTTGCCAGGCTGCTGGTTTGCATTGCAAAAAAAAAAAGAAGGGAAAAAGGGTCCGTTAAGGGTCCTTCTGATGGAAGCTCAACAAATAAACGCAAAATATTCCCCCGATTCTCATCGCCGTGCCCGCATTAGGGTTACTGCATCACGGTGGTCCTTCTGGTCTCTCTCCGAAGGGTTCTTTAATAAGCCGGTTACCATCAACCGTGCCACTCACTGTGTGTGTGTGTGTGTGTGTGACTCTGTGTTTGTGTGGATTCAAAGTGATAGGAAAAGTTTTCCCTCACCCCACGGCCTCAAACCATTCCACTACTTTTAGGAGCGCTACCCTTGGTGGTAGTTTCGCTCTGCCGGCGCCGGATGCCTACTTCAGCAAAAGGGAAAATTAATTCATGATCATGTTCCGGCGCGTGTTTACTTACTAGCTTACTATACACTACCAACCCCCCTCCCCCCTCCCCCCCTTAAAAGTGCTCCATCGGGAGGTCTTGCGCAATCGTGCGTTGGAGTGTGGCTCCTTCGCTAGGGTGCTAGGATGTTCCACCGCGTGCGTGGATGATGATGTGCGGAAGATGATGCGTCATTGTCCGGGAATGGGGGAAGAATTTGATGGGATCCTGATTGTGGGGAGGTTGCTGCAGAGACCAGATTCTTTCTCCAATCATGTGTATATCTATGGCTTTTTTGTGTATACTCTCCCTCTGCAACTTCATAGGACATAGGGTGTACTGCACGCGCGTGCGATGTACGCTGTGCGTTTTATGGCAGTCATTCTCATCGTCGGGATGTGTCTGTTTTCGCATAAATCACAACTCAGGCCTCTCTGCTGTGGTGCGACAAAAGATGCTTGAAGAAAGGAATGGGCCGCCGTGTTGGTGTTTGTGGGTGTCTGGACCGCGTCGTTTCGTACATCAAACGAGAAGAGGTGGAAATACTGTCGAGGCCCAGTACGCCCAGTAAAAGATGTACACCAAGGGAGCACACTGCTATTCCGAGCACAAGGGAAAGTGATGAAAAAAACAGTGACAAGTTGCAGACTTTAAGCTCGAAACTACTCGAGAGAGAGAAAGAGAGGATTCAAAACACGAGATAGAAGTTTTTAGTGCTTTCTAGAGAGGATACAAAAAAGAATGTGTTTAAATAGAATGAGGCAGCACTCTTTTGCGTAGGAAGGCAAAAAAAAGGTAGACGACCTGCACCATGGACGCAAACACTCGCACACACTTGCACACACACTTATTACCGAGCACGAGCAGCGTGGTGTCGAGTGTGCGCCATAATTATACTGCCTAGTCATGCGGGAGCACTTAATCTTGTCTCTTGACTATCGGGCAACGCAGGGTAACGGAGCAGCTGTCACTGTTACGGGTAGTTTTCATCCCCCTCGCTCCTGTGAACACTTTGCGGGTTGGGAGATTCACGAGTGTATTAAAGCGTTGTGTGTGTGTGTGTGTGGATACGCCTTTCAACCCGGAGCTCTGGGATTGGGGGGCTAGTTCTGGGATTGATTTATGATGGAGTACTGATAGGAAGAATACAGCTAAGCTCAAACGGGTTGTTTGGCTGAAGTTGTTGCTAATGGATTTTTATTCCATGTCAAGTGATTTATTTTAATTCTTTCGGCACTGGGATGATAATTGGCGAAACGACCAAAACATGTACAGACGTAACTAGACATTTCAGCAAGGCAAAATGTTGAATAATGTGTTACGATTTTTAACGAGAAGTATGTATGATCGTTTTCTTCCTTAATGAGGCGATTCTTGTTTGAAACGTCATTATTTTCTATAGCGGAATTTGGGGCAAGTGTGCCATAGGCCATATTTAAAAAAAAAATTGCCTACACTAAATACTGAACTCGATGGGAATCGACTTCATGTAGGAGTATGAAAAAAATAGTTATACTGTCAGTTTTACGTGAGCGCCTATCGAATTTTTACGCTCGAAAAATTGTGCTGAGGCCGACCATCTTTCATAGGCGCGAGCTGTCAAAAATGTAAACATTGTTGTAGCGTGCAGTGGCATGGTCCACTATTATGAGCGGATTCCAATCCAGACCAGTAAATAAAATATTACGACACAGTTTGTGATAAAAAAGGGTTCATCGGTGACTCAAGACATGTAGGAATACATATTATAGTGCCACAAACGTAACAATTTCCAATTTTCTAAGAAATACGTTTATTTTAACCAGGTGGCCGTCTTGCCCCATACGAGTGGCACTCTTGCCACATAGCCCAAAAAACAACGTTTTTTTGGACCCTTTTTAAAACGCTTCAAAAACTATGTTGTTTGCACTTTTTTTCAAGCGAAATTCATTTATAAGTGAGGAAAAAGATGTAAAATAGTTACGAGATTTAAATCGGCTTTTGACAAACACGTTTTAGTGAGTTATATCTTGAAATGCTTAAGGTTTGCCTTAAATTCCACTACAATTATAAGTGCGAAATGCTTAAGCATAGTAAAATTGTCCACATTATTTCTTGTTGGAGTGCACTGGTGAACATTGAAATGAGTTTAAAATGAGAAATCAAAAAATCTGGTTCCGCAAAATCTGGTTTTTCGGTTAAATCCGCAAGCCAAACTTGGCTAACATTTAACCGAAAAATAAGTGTCAATTTTGACAAATGCTTGTTTAAAGGGAGCTTCATGTATGATGATTGCAATTATGAAATGATTAAAAAGAGTAAGCAAATGCTGATTCTAATTCAAAAAGATTGGCTTACTCGTGTTTCATTGTTGTACGGACATGATGTACGGAGACTCTTTCGTTAATGTTTAATTTTTGATACAGCTTTGGACATTTATCTCGACTAATTGAAGACTCCAAAAAGAAACAATGCTACGACCAGTTATTAATCGCAAGATACGATAAGTTTTCCTGTCTCCCGCAATTTAGAGCAATATTATTTACAGTCGTATAGGATCTGTTTTATATTAGTGTTATCTTTCGATAAAAAGCAGTACTGCATGCCAATGTTAGTACGCTTTACGTCACTTCAACAATGTAAGAAATGTATCATAATTCATTTTAGCATATAAAAAAGAAAAACAAAACGATTTAATGTAACAAATCATTTATAAACAAATGTCAATATCCGAACAGGAGAAACGCATCTGACATTTAGGTATGAATAGTATCACTAAGTCGATCAACATTATTTAACAAATAAAAAAATATACAGCTCCCACAAATCTCTTTGTAAGCGAATGTATTGAGCTATTAATGGTTTTGCTCTATTACATTAATGCAAAACTTCTGTTGCCATTTCTTACTAATGATGCTCAACAGTGCTGGTGCGATAATGATGAAAAAGTTTTACTTGAAAAAACCAAAAGGGTTTTTCAGAGTGAATGTCCTTTCTCTCCCGAAATGATTCTACAACAACGACTGGGTAAGGTACTATCGCCCTACCACCTATTATTACTCGCGTAGAACGCTCCCCGATCCCTGTTTTGGGGCCAAATAAACTCAAAATGCCAAAAGCAGCCCGCAATAAAAGGCCTTGCCCCCCACGCCACCGCATAGCGCGAGAGCGAGAGAGCAAGAGCGGTAGTGTCACAATAAAGTCAATTGAGCAGAGTTCCACCGAGAAAAGACCTCCCGTTGCAATGCAGCAACCCACTGTTCCGCTTCACCATTTTTCATCGTTTGGAAAACAATTTAGTATCGTTTCGCATAGTTTCGCATCGAAGCCTTCTTTTTTCTTCCTTGTTGCTTTCCCTTGCGCTGGAGGAGCGATCGTTTTGGTCGCCTTTTTGTGTGCTTGTTGCCTTTCTCTCCCCCCTCCCCGTCCCTTTACGGATAAGGATCCTTTTCGTGCGAAATAACCGAAAAAAATAGATCCCTCCCTGAGACGGAGCTGGCAACGACAGCAGAGGGAAGAGTAACGGCGGTTAACCCACCGGGACACGCGTGAAAACCCGGAACATCCGGACCGTCCGCCCGTGCGGTGTTGCCTTTAGCCGGCTGGGCGGATGTTTGCGTATGTGCGCAATCGGTTTTCGGTGTCGTTTTCATTTCGTTTGGTGGTTAAGTCCGGTTTTGGAAGGTTTTCTGTCGGCTCATGTCCTTTTTTCTGTTTCTTTTTCTCGTCGCTCCGGTTGTTGCTGTTGCTTTCACAGCTCGAGCCAACCTCTGTTATTATAGCGCGTGTGGTTATCCTTCCCTTGCTTGGATACCGAATATGGTAGTAGGACTATGTGTATGTGTGTGTTGTACCGATACTTCGGTACGGTTATTTGGACCCTCGACTTGGCTCGATCGTTTGCCATTCTTTCGGGGGGGCTGCTGCTTCCGCTTTCTACGCCCGTAGTTGATTGTGTTTTTGAGGGGCGCCGCTTGTCTCAATCGCTTATGTGCGTTCCTCTCGGTATTTGTGTGTGAGTGTGTCGCTGCAAGAATCCGACCGGGAAAGAGGATGCCGGCACTTTGTTTGGAGAGAAAATATTGTGTCTACCGCAGAAACTCGAATGAATGTGTGGAGGACAAACGTGCCTCAAGCACACGAGCGAGCGAGAGTATTGGACCGTTGGAAAGTTTCCGGCGTCGGATTCTGCTGCTGCTGCTGCTGCTGCTCACGAAGCGGGAAGGGGTGTAGAACGCCCCAGAAAGGAAAGCGGACAGGCATGATGGCTAATGTGGGATTTATATGCGAAGATAGCCGGCCGAATGCGTGGCGGCAGAGGTGCGAGAAAAGAGCGATATGAACGGAGATAAGAATGGGGCAGAAGCGACCGTTGAGCGCGCCCGGCCGGTGGTGGGCGAGTGTGAAGAATAAGTAATTTATCATCTGCTCTTGAGGTCACCCAGGAGCGCTTTGGGCTTCAGTGTGGCCGTGCCGGTACGGCAACGGGGAGAATTCTCGAGTGCAATTTTTTATGCGATGTGACCAACCAAGAAAAGGAAAGGAAACGGGTCTTGCACTGCCCACTGCCACCCGACCCGGAAGGGATGATTTGAAAAGGTACCGTTGCGGGGGGAGGGGGAGCGGGTTCGGGTTTTTGCGGTAGCCTGAAATTGACGAGGCGACCACAGGGTGGCTGTGACAACGCCGTTCCTGATGATGACGCAGTTGAAGACGATCGCTGGAAGGCCTTGTTGTCCCCGGCCAGTGTCCGTTTATCGTTCGCTCCAATCTTTCCGCTCAGCGCGCGTGTGTGTGTGTGTATGTGTGTGGGAAGAGAAACAGAACAAAGCTTCCAAGATGACACCCTGTTTCTGGAGTGCTTCAGTTTGTGTGTGTGTGTGTTGTTTTTCACCAATGCGTACTGGGCCAGCTTCCAGCGCAGCAATTGCTGTCAGCATTTGTTATCGCATGTATCCGTTGCTGAAGATTCGTTTCCCTGTACGTACACTTCATCATATCCTGCAGCGGCAATACAGTGGTAGAGTTGGCCGTAATCACGTGGCGCGTGTTCGGTTTGGATCTGCCGGCCGTCGTCGGCCGTGTGTCGTCGTTTGAGTGGGAGACCGGCGGAGATAACACATTTTCGGAATGAGGTTGTGATGTACTCTTTTTTTTGTTCGTGCTATCAATCGAAACGTGCAGTCTCATCGAGCGTGTGTGCAGTAGATTACGCATGATTGAATGTTGGATTTTGATGGTCCTTCTGTTTGGGAATGGTTTTAAAGTGTTTTATGTTTCAAATCACTATTGCAGAGGGTGATTTTTTCCTAATGTTCTTCCTTTTGGAGTTTTTAAACTTAGTAAAGCTTAAGTGAGGCGAAGCGTACTAACATCGACATGCAGTATTGCTTTTTAGCGAAAGATGGCGCTTTTACTAATGAGATTCCTTCAAGATGTACGGAAGCTTGCAGTGGAATGATGGTGTAGAGATAGAATAACTTAGGTTTAATAATTTTTATAATAATTTTTTTTATAATTTACTTTTGGAGACGATGCAACTGGCATATAAGAATAACAGGATAAGAATAACAAACGAAAAATGAATTGTCTTACCAAATTTATTAATAAACTATCAACAAGTTTATTTTTATTTATCGCAAGAACGGCCTATCACCACATCATTACGGTTTACAGTCCCTAGTCGTTCTTACTGGATTAACAAACATAAATTACTAAACCGTTTGAAACGCTTTCAAAATGTTGCTTCCTTTGATTCTCATTAGAGGTTGATAACACAAATGTGTGTTTAGTGTATCAAATTTAATAATGAACACTCAGAATCAGTTTAGAAAAACTCTGAACACTCGCATTATTTTCGTGCTGTTTAGATTTACTCAGTGTTGAACGACAAATGGGATATGGAAATTAAAACTCTGATTTGCTTCATCTCTTACGAATATAGATTACAGTTTTAAGAACATTGCAGAAGTCAGTTCGAATTATTTTCCGTCATCGCTAAAACGTACTTCAATTCACTTCAGCAGATCTTTGACCTAAATGTAACTTTGATCCTTTTGTTTCTCTGGGGTACAAAAAGCTTAATCGACTTGTTTGGCTGTGATGTGTGACTGGTGCAATCTGACAGGTTTTGGTGACAAAGGGTCGAAATGTTGCTGACACTTCTCAGCTACCGGTTCTATGAAAACTGGTAAAACCAGCACAAACGTAGCTCCTCGTTTGTGAGTGTTTATTTTTGGAATATTATTTATTCTGGGAAACATTTCACACCTTCATCAGTGTACTGATTTAATAAGAAAACAAATACAACAACCAAGTCAAACATTTTACAAAAAAATTGACTACGTTAAGACCTTAAAACGGAACAGACACCCCGTCACAGTACCGGCCTGGTCTGATGACTTATTTATTAAAATTATATTACTCCACGCTTCGCCCGTTATGCATATTTTAATTTTAATGCAATCCAACACCTCATGCACATTTGTTTTTCCTTTTAATAAAATTGTTATACCGTAGCTGGCATCACGAGCGCCTAATAGAATTTACATACACATTCCCTCGCATTGGTAAAATTGGATTAAACCGTACCCGGTGAATCGGTGGTGTTGATTATCTGCGGCATGACAATCCTATCACACCGCGCGAGACATGCCGCCGATCATGCGGGGCGTGCTGGATGCAGGTCCGGCTCATTATAAGTAATTGGCTCACTTAACATTGCCCTCCGACCAATCTGTTTCAATAGATAATCCGTACCCAATTACATCGATTTTAATACTTTCAAATGGACAGCGGCAGCAGCATCAGTAGAAGCATGTCTGTCCATCAATGCTAATTGCTGGCAATTGTGCTCTGGAATCTGGATGGCATTTTTTCCGCAATTACGCTTAAACCGAGTGACATGCGGTTTTGAAAGCTGAAGTGAGTAGGCAGGCGTACTCGTGTTGTGTAAAAGCACGGTTGGCAAGTGTTCTTAGAGTAGAGTGTCCGATGCCGTGCGAAGGTACTCCAAGGTGTCATGCAAAGCAGCACGTGGAACTGTTGTCAGGTGCAGCCATTTCCTAATCTGTCGCCTTTGTTTCGGGTAAGCACTTTCTAAAAGCACTGTTTAGGATTTGTGCGCCCACTCGTCCCTGTCGTCTCAATTATGCTCGAGAGCGGCCGTTCACGGACGCTGAGTTATTAATTCTTGCTCTGCCTAAGCTCCCTGCACCGTGGCTAGTTAGCTCTTAGCGCTGCGAAACGGTGCAGCAATGGGTCAGCAGTTAAACAATACCAGTGCACCCATCACGGGGCGCCAGCTCATAAACACTTGAACTCCTTCGCTAAACCTGGAGTGTACTCACATACACACACGTACGCGCACGCACGCCGTCAATTGTATTCATCACTTACCTTCCCTTACTGGCATTGCTGGTGGAAAATTAATTTCAACGACAACGAACGGTTCCGAATGGGGCTGGCTGAAATGGGCAGGCCCCTCAGACAGACAGGGCCAGATTGTTGGATTTTGCAAATCCCATTCATCAAACCTGGAACCGATTGAACGTCGACGGAAAGGTGCAACAGCGGAGGCAATATGCCAAAAACAATCGAAATACTTCACGCCTCACTCCAAACGCCCACACACACACACATAAACGTGCGCCACTCGAGACCGTTTGCATAAGTGTGTGCGAGGATTGCGTTTTTGGAGCATTCAGGACAATAACGGCCAGCTCGCAAAGGATGGGCTCGATCGAACGTGTACACAACGTTCGATTATTGTTTTGTCAATTGATTTGCCTAGTGGTTTCATAGATGATTAAGCAGCGGACGCAATCATGCAATTCTACCGCAACCATCAGCACCATCACCGATACCGGGGCATTGACGCTCTTTGCTCCACTTCTCGGAACAGATTCGAGATTGAATGCGGGCGGGGGTACGTCTGCTGCATCCAGCGGTTGCATCGTCCCGAAAATCGTCCATCATCTCATCACCATAGGAAGGAGGGCGAAGGGTTTGTGTTAATGATTTTCCCTTCCACCCTCCCTTTCCAGGCGACGGATGATGGTGGGTGGAGGTGGTGGTAGATGTGCGGTCGTCAATTGTTGCTGTTTGGCCGTGCCGTGCCGGGGACGAATAAAACGCTCCGATGTGTACACCCATTTAAAAGCAGGGAGCAAAAGGGGGTGCTTTCCGGGTGTAGCGCGACAAGGTGCAACGTTTTCATGGTTGTTTTTTTTTTGTTACGCCCGACACGAACACTTTGTGACGTGTGCGCGGTGGGGCAGTGGATTGTTTGCACAGCGCACTGGGTGATGATTTTATTGCACGGAAAGGAATGAAATGTTCTCGGGGCGGGCATGTTGCTTTTTTTCTTCTCCTACTGGTTTCTCCCGCCGGTTGCTTCGGCATTTGTGCTTGTGTAGTTGCATCGCATCAATCGTTGCCAGCTTGGGGTGGTAAGCGTGGTTATTTATGATTTATTTCGGTAGTTCAATTTACTAGCGCGCGGCGCTGGTGGCGTTTGGCAGCTTGGAAGGAAATTGTTTTCTAATTTGTTGTTCCCTTTTGCCTTTTGGTGGAATGGGTAATGAATCATGTTCATTTAACTGCCTGTTTTGTATGTGTTTGATTGTCCTTTTTTGTTGTTGACACTGAAACTACCTTGTTCGTGAGAAGGCAAAGCATTATAGGACGTAAGTTTGACAAACGTTTGAGGTATGTTGGTAGTTTATTTTAAATAGTGTGTGTGTATAATGTGTTTGTTCAAAAGCTAGTCTTGAGGAACATTATGTAAAATGAAGTAGCAATTTATGATCACACATATTCAAAGATAATGTTCGCAAGCTTTTCATAAATTGTTTTTTTCTATAATGATTCCAAACAATTAGAAGCAATATATAAGACTTCTCATAAATCAAACATTTACTACGATAATTAAACAAAAGTGGCATTTTTTATGCAATTAGAACACGTGTTATAATCATTATCGCTTTGCTGTGAACGATTTCCATTGCGTTTGATAATGTTTTTTTCTATTTGGCGTTACGTCCTACGCGGACATGTCGCCCTATATAAGCATTCAAGACTTATTCAGTTCCACGCAATCGAATAATGTTTTCAGCTGACTGTAGAAAAAAAACTAAGAGAGATAGTTTCTTTCCATGAAAATCCTTTGAAAGGTAATAATCATTCAAGGTTACTTGCAAAAATTAATCTACGACCTTGCGAGCCTTCCTCCGTCAGTTATCCGGAATTTGCACCATGACGGACGAAGACATGCGTAAAGATCTGCCTTGGGTGTTTTTTCCAATACTTCCTCAGTTTTCGCGACAAAATTCTTAGAGTAGAGCTTTTGCATCATGGTGCGATGTTCCAATGAGCTTTTGCATCAGAAAATTTCGATGGGACGTTGGACCAGTTCGCTGCAAAGCCAGTGGAGGCGATTTCTGTTTCCTGATATGTTTATTAATGTTTTACAGGTACTATTTTGCTTTTTGGCCAGTTGCATCGGTCTCACGATCAAGCGAATGCAGTTTTTCCCGCCGCATTCAGCTTCAGCATCATTTGGAGCTTCTTGTCGCTTAGCGGCGTCGGGCTTTCTTTCCATGATGGATTGTTATCTAATAGTGCCAAGATGTAGTAGATGCCGGAACAGGCTTAACCGGCGTGCACAACTGACCGCACGGAGTCCATTTTAGACGCTACGGGGTAGCGTTCTTTGAATTCGCGCAAGCTCCTCAACCAAGATGCTTTTTTTGGCCATCACAGTTCGAGTTCGACTGATAGACTGTTAGTGTCAAATTTAGTCCACTGACTCTTGGAATACTATTATTGAAAGTGCAGTATTTTGAAAATCGCTATACTAAGGAGAGCATTGTTTTGCGTTCCAAGATGGAGACCATTCCTCTAAAACAGGGGTCTCCAAACTACGGCCCGCGGGCCGCATGCGGCCCTCAAGAGCTTATAATGCGGCCCACGATGACTTTGCCAGGGTTAATATAAATATTACGATATTATGACTTATTCAAATAAAAATGTATTTTTTACTTTTATTAGACAAAAATCAAGCTTTAGTGACACGAAACTGTATAAGTATCATTAGTATTTTGTTTTAAAAACGAGATTTAAACGTTCACTCATCATTTAAAGGTAGCGTCAAATGGCCCTCAATATAGTTATTTTTGAAGCAATGCGGCCCGCGAGCTGAAAAGTTTGGAGGCCCCTGCTCTAAAACATATCTTGTAAATATGGAATCTTCATTACAAATAGCAGTTTAAAACAGTTATTCGAAGCTGTTTGCTTCCTGGATACATTTGCAACAATACAAAATACACTTTCCCAGAACTAAAACAGACAGCTAGTTTATGCTCTTTCCAGCAAAACTATGACATGCTCCCCAAGCGAAGCATAGCTACCCATTGTATGTGCGCTACAACAATGATACTACTTAGAAAACAATTTCCTCCACCAGTTTCCACCAAATCGGTCGCCTCTCGTGCCAATAAGTCCACCACTGCCGTGTCACTGTTTGCGCTGTGTGTGTTCGTGCGCTCGCGCGTTAGTTTCGTTCGATTGCTAATTCAATTGCTCGAATAATGGTGCGTCGGGTTTGCATATTTCCCGTTTTTGCTCTAGCTCTACCAGTAGCCGGTCGAACTCTGAGTCATCGGTTGGCCGTGTTCGTCCTCGGCGGGTACAATCAAAAATCGGCCTCGTTTCGAATTTACGCCCTCCCATTTCGCTCCAGCCACATTCCACCAACAATTCCCAAAATGAATGCGTGAATGCCAAACCGGGTGCCAAACTTCGACAATCGATCGGCTCGATTGTCATCACCTTTGTGCAGGGGAAAAGTGCTGCAGCCGGAGACAACAGGGACTGGGAGGTTGATCAAATTCGAAATTGCATCCGTGGTGTCGTCGGCCAGGCTGGGGAAAGCTATCGGCTGCGGTTCGTGGAGGAAGCTCGTGCGAGAGGTGTGTAATGACACGAACTCACTTAAAGTTTCAGCCGCTTCACGCTTCGGATGTTCCGTTAGTTGTAGTGCGCCTAGGCCCGGGGCGCACGGCCAGATGAAAATTGGGAAAACTGGCGGAGCTCTATAAGTATTGATTTACATTGGGCTCTAGGTACGCATGCGAATCGGTACGAGCTGGTGCTGGTGGTGCTTGCGGCTGGTCAGAGGTACCCGGGTGCTACCCGGGATAATTACGCTGGGTGGCGATCGAGTTGTGGACGATCGAATAAATGAAATGAAGCCGTTCGCCGTGTGTCCAGACTCTGGACGCTCCATTCACAGCTACGGCATGGCACACAGACACAAACACAAAGACACACATACACACTGACGGAAGCACACAGGGTAAAGGTTGATTGGTTTTATTGTTTAAATTAAATTTTAATTAAATTTTAAGCACACTGGCCCACAATGAGGGAAAATTTATCGACCATAAATAGAAAGCCTTCCCAGTGCGTGTCGTCCGTGTGTGGGTGGGTGTGTCCGGTTTCCGAGTAGCTTTTCAAATCCTAGGCCTTACAACCGGTCGCTTTTTCGGAAAATTTGGTGAATGCCTTTCCAGGCACACACCATCACACAACAGTAGAGCGACCGTAGCACTTATGCACCCTCGTAGGCCAACCAAGAGAAAAAGCGAGGATGTAGAGTTGCTAAAAAAAGGGCCCAGGCCCTGCACGGTCAAAACCGGGCACACCCAGTTTTCAAAAGCACTCTTCGCGTGCGAGGGTGGCGTGCGTTGGTGCGGGTGAACTTTCCGGATGTCGCCTGGTGTCAGGATTTATTTAGTCCATGAATAGAAATTACAGCTCCCGGTCCAGCAATGTGGAGCCCGAGATTGAGTGTGCTTCTGAAATGGCACTCGAAAAGTACCCGTACGTTCCGGGTGTCGTCGCCTGCACGCTGCTATGTGTGAGTGTGTGTATGGCTGTGTGTGGTGCGAGCAGTCGATCGGTGCTGCTGCACGGATTTTGGGGTGTGCTGCTGGAAATTATGTTCGCCGCTGGAGCTGACATAAATTTTCATTGGTGATTACGGGGTCGAAAGCTTCATCCTATTGGGTTGGCGCCCAAAAACCCCCGACCACTGTCCCTCCACCGTTCACCGATTCTGCACATTGTGATTGCATTTGAAATCCACTGCGCGGGGCTTTTGTCGTCCCAGCGTCCTCCAAGGGGTACGGTGCTTAAGGTTGGGTTGCGTTTGGTCGAACGTTCGGAACGGTCGGTCGGTGACTTTCGCGGTTTTTGAACGAGCTAATAAGTTTGCGCGTCGATGGGCGATAAATTCGGAGGGCGAGTGCCGGAAGGTGCCCTGTGGCCGTTGCGGGCGTTTGCACCGGTACGGTGATCGATTTTCGGTACGCTTTGCACCATTCCCGCTGGCAGTTTGGTGGTGTTTTTTTTTCGTTCCCAATGCGAAGGGCCGGCTGCGTTGTATTTCGTCCGCACGCGAAGATTAAGCTGGTTAGTTTGGGTCCTTTTGGGAAGCTGCTGCAAAAAGGTGTAGCCAAAATGGAGGTGATAGCTGTCAATAACGAGCTTTGGTGAGTTCGTTTAGCGTGATTGATGTGTGTTTAGTCACTGGTTGGATGTTGTGCGTATCAACTAAGCAGTTCATGTTCGTGGAGTGATCAACATGAATGCGTTAAATTTATTACTGAAAACCGTCATTATAGCTTTTATTTGAACGTTTGAGAACTTTGAAGTCATTGCTGATTGTTTTAGTGTAAGTTCTTACTTTAGAATGTTACTTTAAAATATGAAGTTCACATACAAGAGTCTGTGCTAATCATGATATATTAATTGTGTTTATTCTTCATACACTTTCACGTTACACTTTCTACACTAATTCCTACGTTTGGTATAGGTTCTATGCCAGTTTTAGAATCGTTGTGGTTTTAAATTCATTTTGAAAAGCATCGTGAGTTTTGAACTTGTTTCTGGACTTCTTTGCATTCAGGATCAGTTCCAGGGCTGGTACTCAAGCAACACTAACAACATGATCTCATGTTCTGATTCATTTGATGGTCTGTTGGATAGAAGAATGATGATTTTGTTACTTTTGTATGTGTTCAAGATCAGTTCCATGATGATTGCGAGTTTCAAATCAGTTCCAGAACCGAAATGGATTCATTTTCAGTTCCAGAATTGGCATGAGTTAAAGACTTTTTCCAAAAAAGTATGGCTTCGCAAATAGAAATCAAAACCAAATTAGTTTCAAGACCGGTTTAGGATCAGTTCCTAAATATGAATTCTGGATCAGTTACATAAGGACTTGGGAACATTCAGAATCAGTTTCATGATCATTGTGGGATTCAAATCCGTTACAAGTTCGGTGAAGCTTCAGTCTCAGTTCAGTGTTGATTCAGGATAAGCGTTAGGACAAGTATGGATTTAGGATCAGGTTCAGAACTAGTAGGAGTTCAAGATGAGCTTCATGACCTTGGATTCAATAGTTTGTTAATAGTTCTATCGAATTATTTTGCTAAGAAATTATCGGGCCAAATTGTCAGGCTAAATAAATAAAAGGAAAAACACTGATGAATACAAGAGCGATGACAGTAAATAGTTGTTAGTTATTGCAATACGGGTTTGAACATTAATACATTAAAAATATGGATCTCCCTAGCTTTATTGAATAAGCTTCTGTTGAAAAAGTCATTAAGTGGACATTATTACAAATCAATGTCTACCCGTTGCGTATCCTTAAACACATTCGTCCCACGAATTGACTATCATTTCTTTTGTAACTCTTCCCTACGGTTCCGCAAAATCCCGGTCCCTTGTCGGCGCATCGGTTAGTTAAGGATGGTCAACTAGTTTAAAACAATCTGCTACATGTTAGTAGTTAATTGGATGGAAACATCTCGCATGGAAAACTTACCGCCCTTTCGTCGTTTTCAACTCGAGACGACTGATAGCCGGTACGTTTAGAAACGGTAAACGTAAAAAAAACCCAAGTTAGCAGGAAATCTTCTCCCCAGCAAGCTGCCCATGGGTGGGCCGGGGATACAGCCGATATACCGACACAGCCCAAGCCGGGCAACTCTCTAAGGAGTAAACGAAGCGGAATGGAGCGGATTTTATCTATTTAATTTGGCAAACTTTTTATGCTGTAATCAAAGCTGCTACGACACGGATGGCATGTTTGCTGCCTGCCTGCCTGTTTGCAGAAGAATGATGGTCAGCAGACGCACAGTTCAGCAAGCAGAGCGAAAGAGGAGAGCCGGGAACGGTGGCCCCGAGATACAGCTCGCCCATGGCCGCAGACGACCGGTGAGCGACGGGGCCTGTTGAGTTCCTGGCCCCGAGAATCCCGTACTAAACTTTTTCGGGGAAAACAACTTTCCGGACAAAAAGTGGTTCGGTCCCACTCCCTGTTTGATCCTTTTTTCCTTCCCTTTTTTCTTTCCTTTTGAAACTGGTCAAAAATTGAAAAAAAAGAACAGAGGTTACCGAAGGAAGTTGTACAAAATTCGACGAAACAATTACTACCGGACAAACACCGGTTGAGTGCGAGGGGCAACCAACCAACCCGCTCCAGTGGGATATCCCGTATTTGTTTCGTGCAAGTTTTTGGGACAGTCCCTGGTCCGAGCCGATGCCCTTGTTGGGATGCTTACCTCCTAATCGGGGGCTTGGATTGTTTTGCTTTTTTTAGCCTATGGCTCGTCTCGCTCGAGAGAACAAGTTGTCGATGGCCGCATCATCGACGGGACATCTTAAGGTTTTCTAACCAGCGCCTCCACCCTTTTCGACACCGTGAAATTTGGGTTCTTGGGCCACCCGGGCATCGTCTCAGGTCTATAGAAAGGGTACGGATGGTCAAAAAGTTTGGCAACATTTTATCACCAACCAATAACCCGCTTACTACACCGGCTGTGTGTTAACCGGCGCTTAGGCGTAGCCGACGGTGTTGATATGTAAAATTGAAAAGATTTTCAACACACGCTGCTATGCTCCGGGCAGGGGCAGTTATCAATCGAGCCGACGTGCCCGAAAGCGAACAAACGTGACGCAATTATAATGAGCAAAAGGGGTCAGGCGTGTTGCCGCAACATAGTTTTACAGGTATGCGGGGAGGTTTAAAGCTTCAACGTGTAGGTGTGTGAATGTGTAGTTTTACTAAGAGATAAGCGCTGTTCCTAGATGCCTGCAACCACTACCCGCATTGCCTTTTTGTTAGCCTCCGAGTGACTTTAGCAAAAGGTTCCCCTATCGATAAGTGCGATCGAAGGAACGGGAGGGAACGGTTCCGCAGCATATTGCAAGTTTCTCACGTCACCGAAGCATGAAATGATTGCCCGAGTTTCCTGGGGACAGGACACACACTATGCGGGTTGATTCTAGTGATTGATTTTTGTGATGCGAGATGAGGCAGCACACGGAAAGTGTCATGTTATGTCGCATAAGTGCGCCGTACGCGCGTACGGGTTTAGGTGTATGACGATGCTCTTGCAAAACTACAACGACGACGAGATGGTTCGCCCGAAGGACACACTGATCGCTCGCTGGCAACGGAAAGCGTGAGCCTTCCCACGGATGCTTTTCCTTCGCTTTCGCTTCGGCAGCGTGTACGGGCCCAAGAGTGTGTGCAAGAGGGTGTGATTCTAATACCATCAGGATTGTGCATAATTTTTCGCACGCCTTCTGTCCGCCCGTTTCAACGCGCCGCCTTCGTTTGCTTCGAAACGTCAGTTTGGTAGATTGTTAGGCTGCCACTTTTCTTCTCTCATCGTTGCTCCCGTTGCCTTTTACTAGCAGGTTCCGCAGCAAACCAACCACACTTGATAATCGCAATACAAACATATACACACATACACGCATTGTGTGGGGATGGGAAAATTGTTTCGCGTTTAGCTGATAAATATTTGAATAAAATATTCAAATCAATTTCAATTTCCACTTCCGTAGTGTTGTGTGCGCGCTGATGCTGTGTGCGGCAAACGCCGGTTTGGCAAAACTTTCGCTCTTTTTTTCCTTTTAGACGTGTCTACCGTTCGGAGCAGACGTCACTGGCTTGCTTGCTTGTTGAGATGATGTTGCTTTAATCCCTGAATTCATAATAATAGCAAAAGAAAAATGCTAACAAGAGCAAGTTATTCACTCCCCCCAAGCCTCACTTTGCAGTTAAAGTTATCTTCTCAGCAGTGGTTCTTCAAAGCCTCCAATCCGGGCAGCATATTTCAGGGCAGCGCTGGAAAGGAAACAAAATATTTCAATATTTATTGCGATGCTGCATTGCCGCTGCTTACCGGTGGCACCTGGGAGGGAAGGGGAACGTGTGTCATTATTCGCAACTTTTGCTCCGGTTTGATCCGGGTGCTGAAAACTCGTCTCTGTTCTGGCGGAGGACGGTTTTGCGAGTATTGTGTGTGGGTGCAGTACGGTTAAAAGGTTATGGAGCACATACACACGTAACCAGTAACCGTTGTCGCTGACGAATGCTGTGATGGAAAAGTTCTTCCCGTTCTTTTTCTACCACCAGCTTCCTTTTTTTTCTATCGAAAATTCAATTTTTACCTCAACATCAAAGCGATCGCAACTGATCCGGAAGGCAAGTTTATTGCATCCGTCAAACACCGGTATCGTGACGTTGTGTGACTGCGGGGGAGATTCGGATCGGGTCGGATGAAAGAGAGCAGTTGCACAGAAATCACGGGAACGAAATATTTTTCGTGTGTATGTGTGGACTCACTTTGAATACAGCTGCAGCATGGTACTGCGAGAGCATGGCAGCAATGCAACTTTGATGCACATTTTTCCCTTTCGGCTAAACATCTTAGCACATTTACAACTATGCTACGTAATGGTGTGAGTGGGTTTGTGGAAATGGAACGGTGAAAATTTGTCATCCGATATTTGCATAGCTCAAGGGTACTGAATGTACGAAGGGTGTGTAATGCTCTGATGGTAGCATGGCAATTCAGTTCTGTAATGGTTCTAAAAAATCAGGAGATTTTTTTTTGCTTGCTGATGTTAGCAACAGTGAGAATAGTTCAAATAGTTATTAAAAACAGCAATAAATAGTATAAAGCAACGCAAGGTCACAATAGAACATTGGTGTACATCATAAAGAGAGACTTAAAAAGGTATAACCAAAATTGTAGTAAAAATGAAGATTTGAGACCTCAACTCAGTCGAAATCCTAAGCAGATCCTTTTTCTTTTGGCTCAACAACCGTTGTCGGTCAAGGCCTGCCTGTACCGCTTGTCGGCTTGGATTTTGGAGAGTTATTGATTTCCCTCCATAGCAGGATAGTCTGTCCTACGTATGGCGGCACGGTCCATTCGGAGCGTGAACCCATGACGGGCATGTTATTAATTCGTACGGGTTGACGACTGTACTACGAGACCGGTTCAAGCAGATCCTATATGCACTTAGTTAATGTTGTAGAGTATACCAAATTTAAGATTTTCTTTTACAAATATGGTTTGATTATAACAGTTTTAAAGAGGTCATTTTCGCAGTTGAAGTAAACGTATCTCAGAGACTTGTTCCGACTCCGGAAGGTAGGTTCACCCAATATAATCCGGAGCTTTTTGGAATCATCTGGAGCCTTCGGATATCTTCCGGAGTCATCCGGGGTCATTTGGAGTCGTCCGGTGTCGTCCGGAGTCATCTAGAGTCGCTCAGAATCGGATTCATCGCCCCGGAGTTGGAGCCGACCGAAGTCGGGGCCGTCTGAAGTCGGGTGGAGACGTCCGGTTCAATGTTTT
Source organism: Anopheles arabiensis (assembly GCF_016920715.1). Taxonomy (NCBI): domain Eukaryota; kingdom Metazoa; phylum Arthropoda; class Insecta; order Diptera; family Culicidae; genus Anopheles; species Anopheles arabiensis. Next base: position 26,220,995 of record NC_053518.1, read on the forward strand.
TTTGGTCAGACATTTCATCTCCTACTCCTATTCATAGAAAGTTTGGCCTGTTTAAGAAGTGCACGCACAAAGTGAACTAGGAAAAACACCATGTATATTTGTATATTTGTATATTTATTAAATGATCGACGGACCTCATAAGCCCTCTCGATATATGTAAGGGTACAATAGGAATATAACATAAATAGTCACACGCTTTACAATAACACAATAATAACAACAATAACAATTGTCCGCCGACTCCGGACGACTCCGATTCCGGCAGATTCCAGCCGATTCCAACTGACTCTGGCTGACCACAGCTGACTCCAAACAACTGCAGACGACTCCAGCCGACTTTGGAAGACTTAGATTCCGGGCGTAACTAGTGATTCCGATTTTCCAGTGTCAGAATGGGACTATCAATAGCCGGAGTTGAATCTGAGTCGTGATTGCGCTCCGGAGAGAGCACACCATTAGTTTTATGTTGTTCAAAGTTAAAAGTATTTACTTGCATATAGTAAATATATAAATGTAATGCGATTTTGCCATTATGTTGTTTTTAATACCGAACTTACACATTTCTTTTGCCATATTGAGTTAGAAATATTGTAATAATAGTCTTTTCTACATATTTCAAAGCATACAATAAACATGTATTTTTAGCACTTTATATAGATGAAAACTAACATAATGCTATTCATACTACTCCTTAAATCAGCACAAAAGTTGAATCAAGCGAAAGTTCAGAAAACTTCATCAGCTTTGGTTGGAGATGAGAAATTGGCAAGTGTTTGGTTTGGGGCTAAGCAATAACGAAACTTACCTTTCTTCCTTTCTACTGCCATTCCTTGCCAAATGTATCCAGTACTGCATCCTTGGTTTTGTTTATGTGTGTGTATGTTTTTCCAAGCCGTTCGAATTGCAAAAGCTTCAAAGAAAAAGAAATCATATACAATCAAAGTTTCATCACACTGTTTACAGGCGGTGAACGTTTGAGAGGCAAAGGAACGCAGCGAAGGAATCTGAGGAAAGCAATCTTATCGGTTAAGAAAATCGACACGATATGTGTGTGCGAGCGTGTATGTGTGTGTGCGTGGCGGGTTTGTGCGAGAAAAACTCAGATTGATTGAAAATGGAACGAAATCGGTACCTTTTTTTGGCTTTCCCTTTCCTCGCCCCATATATTCTTGGTGCCGATGGCTATAATAGAGAGAAAGTGTGTGGTGTTGATTCATGCTTGAAAACACACACACACACTTTTGAACTCTTTGAGCGCAAACCCTTTGAATGCGGCAAATCCTTCATGAGTGGATATCTCAAACCTCCCTTGGCAACAGCAGCAACAGCAGCGGTACACACCGGTCGGGTGTGGCTATAAGCAAGAAAAGAATCAAACACATGATCCGCTCTGTATTTATACGTACTTGCTGCTGCTGCTCCATTTTGTCGTTGTAGCCACTTGAGCCAGGGTTTCCAAGCCTTTTTTTCTGTCTTGTTGTTACTTCAAAATACTTCTTGTGCTCAAGTGAGACATTTGCCATCTCATTCCCCTGCATTGATGCAGAAGGGAGGGATACCTTTTTTTATTACTTTGTTTAGTTACGGCTACTTTTGCAAACATGATTGAACTTCTGGGACGTTTTCGTTTCCCTTTCCTTCCAACGTCTTGACACCTGCTCCACCCAGGGTGGTTTTGTGCGGTTGTGGTGCATTTTCTTTTGCAAACACACTCAATCCCACGGTAAGGGGTGCTTTTTACACACCCACATGCACATACACATACAGCGCTCGTGGTAGAAGAAATGCAGCAAAGTAAAGTGTACCGTGAAGCTGCAGCTGCTGCGTCAAGTGGCGATGTTTATCTGACGCTTGGCTTTGCTGCGTGCATCTTTCTTTTCAAAAGCAAGATGGCACACAAACATCAGTTATTGGATCCATGGCAGTATGGATGTGAGCCTTAGTTGTGTGTGTGTGTATGCTACATCAAGCGTGCAAAATGGATCGGTGTGATCGCAGAAATGTTTAACTCGCTTCTATAATTTAGAATAATGGATAATGTTTGGTGTGTATTTTCACTTATTTTCTATGCGAGCTGCATGACCTTTGTACCTATATAGGTCGAAATAATGGTTACTAGCCCGTAAGCTCCGATAAAATATTAGTGAACTTATGCTTATTCTTTTCACAGCTTTTGCACACATTTTTACGGGTGAAACATGGTTCTTGAAAACAAAAATCAAGGCAAATTACCTATGTTTTCCTAGTAATACTTTTGAAACCGAACTTCACATCAAAAGAATTGCTCTCTTGGGTTAGGACAAAGGTCTTGATAGATTTTCATGCTTCAATTCAAAAAATCTTTAAAACTCTGCAGGAAATACTCATTTTATAAAATGTATTCCTTTGCTTTTCAGTGTTGGTGCTAACTATTTATTTCGAAGAATTTTATTTCTTACAAAAGTATAGCAAAACACCAAGATTTTAAATATTGACAAAGCTGCAATCATGTAATAAGAAACAGATTTTTATAAGAACTATTCCTTAGCTCATACTATTTTACATAACATTTATGAAAGGTATTTTGTTTTCTATACCAGGATTTGGCTCTGCTTCTACTTTTCCTTTACATCTTAACGAGATTTCCATTTCTTAAACTCTTCGCGTAAACTTGTATGTGCAGGGGACAAAGAACCGCTTTGGTCAACCATCAGCACCACCATTCCTATGCGATACCGATAATGATAGGGTTGGAAAATACAACCCGTGTTATCATCTGCCTGGCTTGGCGAGAAGAAACATTTTCACTTTCCTCCCCCGTTAAACAAGCTTTGCCGAGATTACAGTGGTAGAAACCATTGATTATGGTGCTTTGCTTCGGCGGGCTGCTTTCTGATTTGCATACGACTTCATCTCGAAGCGGATCTTTCGTTTGCTGTATCGAACGCAATCCCATCGCTAAGCTGTTGACGTAGAATGAAATCAAACTCCAGCTCATTCTTCGCCCGCCCGTCAGTCCGGTAATTGAAACCGTATCGTAACAGTAGCACCAGCACCAGCAGCAACAACAATAGCAGTTGTAACAGCAGCAGCAGCAGCAGTAGCGAAACAATCAACAGTTTGCTAAATTTGATGCGTCAAAACACTACGTATGCCCACTGTTGGTGGGAACGAAACGAATGCTTAGAAGAATTGCTTCTGCTGCTGAGTTTGTGGAAAAAAAACTTTGATGCAGTGACGAAGTGCAGTGTGAAACGGGTTTGGGAGGCTATTTTAAGAAGGGAAAAGCTTTCTTTTTCTCCCTCCTTTTCATCGAGTTAACTCGCAATATCTCAAGCAGGCAAGAGTTTGGGAGTTTTCGACAAAAAAGTTTCAGTCGCCCTCTACGTAGGTGTGCCGAAGCATGCATGAAATGAAGGTGAAATTTTCGGTTGCGATTTGCGCCGGTTGTATTGGGATGACCTTTCGCTTGCTTCGTTTGCTTATTGTAACCCGTCATCGCCCGGGCTGTGCTGCTTTGTGCAGAAGGTAGTAGTAGGATGTTGAAAGAGAAAAGGCGAATAAAACCGAAAAGATTGGTAAAAAATATCACCCAAAACCATCAGAAGCGAAACTGACTTGCACTTGATGCCTGAAAAGGTCACAGTTGATGTCTTGGGTTATTTACTCAGGCAGCACCAGTCGCACCAGTCGTTGCCTCTCTGCTTCGCCTCCGTTTTGCCTTCACCAAAGGAAGAAAAAAAAAACTGGCCACGGTTGGGTAAACCTAATACCGAGTCGCAGGCGCGCCAACACAGATGGTGCCCGCGCCATCCGACGACGATGACGATGAGGAACATGTTATTTTCGTAAAGTTAAATTGAATTTTTCTATAAGAAGTTTTAACATAATTTCGCTCGGATTCAATCTTGCACCGCACTCACTCGCCTTCCTGCTAGGAGCGCGTGCGACCGAACCCTGCAGATGAAGCTTAACCGCAGCTATTTCGAGCCAAAAACTCAGCTCATTCCACTCCGCTTCATCCGTGTGCGAATATATTTACGACCGAAACGAATACCAGCGCACGCACGCTCCAACAGGACCAACGGGGTGTGTGTGTGTGTGGGAAAATACCACCATGAAGGAAAGAACACGAGACGTAACGAGATAGCGTAATGCTACCCCTTGATAAGTCACGGCAAAGTGAAGCACGAACGCGAAGGAAAGTGTCGCGGATAAAGCGGATCAAGTGAAGCAGCAGACGAGATGATTGCTAACTGCACTGAACGCATCGAATAGGAATCGGAATGGATTTTTTTTTGCTTTTTTCCCTGTTGTTGCTCCGGCGTGTAATACTATAGCAAATGAAAAGCGCTGACTTGTTGTTGTTTTGTATAGAGGAGGACAAAATTGTAACGATTGAATTGGAAAGTTTGATGGTTTTGTCAATGGTGCCTGCTCGTCGAAACTTGTTGAGCCGGTGGTGTAAAACTGTTGGAAAAAGTTAAACTGTTTAGCTGGATTTCGCTAAACGAGATTCTGATTGGGAAAAGGGATTGGTATAACGGCTTGGATGTTGGTTTGAAGTTCGAGCAGTTCTTGGTTAAATTATATAAAACCGATTGAAAGTGTATTACATTTGTAGAATAACTAAAATATTTTATAGAATAATAATTAAAATATTTCCTTGTTGTGGAAACATTGATGATAAATCATTACACGCTTAAGAGTAATAAGAATAATTGTTAATGCAACTCTCGTTATGTAGTTTCCTAACGTAAACAAGCTCATAACTGTTGATTAAAAGTAACTCGTGTATCTCTTTTTAGTTCTTTTTTGAACAGACTAAATATGTACAGTGCCGGCAGTAATATTAGGTAATGTTCAATTGCAAAGCGGTGAATTTCACTACCTGATTGCGATAGTTTTAAATCATTAACCAAAATGGACGAAATTGGCGAAACAAACCATAAATGAACAAATCAAATCTACTAGTATCACTGACACTTTCCTAGAAATTGTCACAATAAAAGCCTTGCTCTAGTTGATTTGAAAATTGCTCCAATAAGACCATTAAAGTTGCAATTGTTTTCACCTTCACTCGGAAGCACCGTTGGTGGTTCGGTGGTATCGAAAGCGTTCCACAACTTCTTGACAAATATGCTTATCGCAAAACCCTCAACCAGCTGCGCCTCAACAAAAGATGAACTCGCGTGAATGGACGTGTGTCGGAAATCTTACCGTCGACGCTAAGGTGCGCTTCAGCTGCCGCCGGGGTGTCGATTTCGATCTTAAAAGCCATACCGTTAAGAAACGCGCGCGCAACCGCACCGAGCGGGTGACTTTTTGCCGACGCGGCAGTGCAAGTTGGGCGCATTTCATATTTTGAAAACAATAATCTTAACTTTTGCGTGTGCGGCGGTGCAGCTGGTGCACAACCACATTAGACTTGCGTTTTAGGGTCGCATCCGGTCGCAGCGCCAGTCGACATACGTATATAGTCACCCAGCACCGATCTAAAGAGGCGTGATTGTGTACTAGAGGGGGAAGCGAGGGTGAACTTTGCACTTTGTTCATTTTTTCAAGCGTCGAGCGTTGACGAAACTTCTCACCCTTTTTGCACGTTCCCCGCTAGATGCACTAGATGTGGAGTGTGTGGTATTGTGGGGATTGGTAGCTTTCAGGGGTGACCCAAAAAATGTGATCCAGAAAGGAAAAGGGAAGAGGGAAAGAGTGCGATAATGCATCCGCGTAGAGTCGCATATGCCCGCACTCGATCGCAACCCGTTGTTGTGCTGTAGTGCGGTTTTTGACGGCAAAGTTGCATTCTACGGGCAAGTAGTGTTCCGGGTCGGTGCAAGGGGGCAAGTTCTGTACCCGGGCGCCACTTTAGCGCATTATATTGTTGCACTTGCAGCACACACATTTTCGCCCGCATGCAGATTGCACAAGCTAGCTGAAGGGGTGCGGTTGCTTTTTGATGGCAAAGCGCGAATCCTTTACGCGAATATGTTTTCGAAAATTGAACCATCTTTTCCATCTCTTGCGGTGGTGGAGACGCCCGTGTGTGAGTGTGTGGGTGCGTAGATGCAGCAACGAGCGGTAGTGGAAAGTAAAGCGTGAAGGTAACTATAATGTATCCAGGCTGGGAGAAAATCAAGCTAGTTGGGGGAGCGGGTTGAAATACATATTCGCAATATGCCGCCCTCTGTGCTGCAGTCAGTGCTTTCGTGCAATCATCACGTTTGGGGGGTGGAGATTCAACTTCTGCTCCATCGCCAGCTTTGGAGAAAGTTTGGGCGGTCTTAAAAAGTTAAAAGTAATCAACGAGATCAGTAAGTTGCGGTTGCCGGTTGGAGGAGTGTGTTGTTTGGCTGGCTTGAAGCTAGGTGAGGCTTTACGAAATGTTGGCGGTGGCCGCCTGGTGTATGATGGTTTGTTTCCTCCAGAGTTTGTTGCTTATGAGGGCGGCAGCATGGAGTGGCAAAAATGTAAAGTTTTATAATTATTTCCGGTACAAACAAGCGTTACTTTTGAAAGTGTTTGGATAAAACTGCTCCCTAGCTACTTGGGTTGTTAATTGACTATTGTCTTTTATTTTTTATAACAACAGATGTATAGCAGTAGTAGAGAAGGATCATCTTTATCGATCAATTTTCAATAATGATTGGGGTAGAACAGTGAGTGTAATCAAATCTCGGGTTTTTTGTCATCTTGAAGCTCTAAAGACCTAAGGATCTCTGAAGAAATATTTTTTGTTTACTCTTGAGTCAGCCACAATTCAAACAACAATTTAACGTTAGTATGATGACTTTTTTTTTGCTTTATTTATCACATATTTACATAAATGAGTTTCAACATGGTATCCAAACTATAAGGGTATATTTAGTACTTCAGTGTGCTAAACTATACAATTTGATTATACTTTCGCTGTTCTCTTATTTGCTTAGTTTATGAGCATTGTTTTAAACACATGCTGTACCTAATTTACTCTTGCTTTCCTTATGCACCGACAAAGTAGTAATGCAACGTCACAAAAAAGGCTAACAATCTGCGACGATAGTTTTACCAATAAAAACTGGGGTTTAAAAAAAAGGGGGGGGGGAACAAAAAGTATGCCATCTCCGACTTTCCTTCGGAAGCGTTAAAAAACTTCCTGTTCCTAATTTTTGTTTCGAGTTCGAAATCCACCGCAACCGCGTTACACAACTTTCACCGGCTGGCTGCAAAATACATTGAGAGAAAGAGACAGAGAGTGAGATGGAAATAAAAACACCAACGCAAAACTGCATCCGCACGGACCAGCAAATGCAAACAACGGCCGGGTTGGTGGGACGGAAACCCGAGGGGCCTGTAGTACGGTGACGGTTTACGGTGTTAACTGCATTATCTTTACCCGGTGTCTGTCTCACTGTGTAGCACACCCGTTCGAGGCGTGGACTCAGCTCGAGATTCGTCGCATAAGGGACGAACGTAAACTTTTTTCCACCGCCGAACCCTCCCCCCATAAACTCCCCGTGCACTGGTGGCAAGATAGTTAACTTTCTATTTTCTTTTCTGGTTCCCACTGGGTGTTGAGGCCGCCCGCACTCTCCGCAGGGTCGCAACTCTCCGGTGTGTTGGTGTGGTGTGCGAGTGGGGAAGCAAGTTCGAATTAAATTTTTAAACTTGTTTCCTTCGGTTTTAGTTTGTTGCAACGAGAAGCCAGCAGCCAGCAGAAAAAAACGTACCAAAAGTACCAAACGAAACGGGACGAGTGCGCTATTTGCCAGCTCTTCAGACTGTGAAATTTAGTCATGAGCGGGGAAACCCGGGGAAATGACTTTGGTCGTCGTGTGCATTGAAGTGGATTCTGTCTGTCTGTCCGTAGTTCTTTCTTTTTTGTTTGCCTGTGTGCGCTTGTTTGTGAAACAGGCCACGTTATTCGGTTTGCAGCTGGCAGCTTGGCGAAAATAACTTTCGTTTATTAGAACTTTGCAGTTATTTTCGCACATTTCCCGCCCCTGGTCGAGGGGGGTTTTTGTTTTGGGCCACGGCGCGCTGGGAGAGGTGTCGTTTTTTCTTTTTAACATTAATTGCACATAATGAAGACTGATAAAAATTGTGCGACACAAACGGATGGCTGTGTTCTTCCCCCACCTGTGCCACCACTTGCCCGCTTTAATAGAAATAACATGCCCGATAGGTTGGTTGGGCCTGCCCGATCTTGTAAATCGAGGGAAAAATAAAACCTAGCACGCAACCGATAAACTATCTTCTGCCCGCCCCGAGCCATCACAGGCTGGGGCAGGTTTTAAAACAAACGAAGCTAGTCAAACTGCCGCAACCATTTGAAGCTCGCTTCTAATGGGAAAAGTTTGCCATCGTCACCCATGGCAAACCGCTGACCGATCTGGGATCCGGAAGTGCGTCAGTGGGCGACGGCTGGACGTGTCCTGTTTTTTTTGCTGCTACTCCTTCGCATTCTTCATTTGCCTTTTTGTCTTCATTGTCCATCCATTAGGAGACTTACGTTGGCACTGCGTGGAGAAAAAAAGCCTGTACCTTACGCCACGCCAGATGGTAGTGGCATTGAGTTAGGTGAATAGTTTTCGCTCACTCGCCACGCCAAAGCCATCCGACGGGCCCGGGGTCTGGGTTTTTGCACGTAATTAATGAGGCAATAGTTTTGTCATTTTGCAAAACTCTGCGATCTTACAGGCCCAATGCGAACAGTGGATGCTGGGGAGGTGTCGAGGGCAGGCAGAAGTTTATGGAATCTCTGGATCTGAAATCGATGAGCGAAAGTTTCTGCGTTCAAAGTTACTGCTTGCCAACCCACCCTTTACTCCCTTCACCCTTCGGGTTTACAGTTTTACAGGGCGTTGATTGTAATTAATGAGCGGTGGCTGGGATGGTGTCCAGCCGAACCAGAAAAACGGTTAGTGATTGAAAAGAAAAAGGTTGGGTTGGGGCGGGAGTGTGTTGGGAATAGCACTGCAAATAAAGACAATAACCCTCACAAATGACGCTACAATTATTGCAATTTCGGGGTGATGGTGTTGTGTGCAGGGTCATGAATGTTGATTGGTTTTTGCTAAAAAGGAAAGTTTATCGTTGTGGATGATGTCATTGGGAAAAAAACACATTTTTGTGATTATAAGTGTCTGTGGATTGTACATATTGATGGAGATGTTCTATGAACAAGGAAGACGCATATTTTGTGACATGAAAGGATATTTAAATATTAGTATTAAAGGTCAAATTTGTCTCACATTGGCCAAGACGAAAATTGACCAACCTGCACGAAATTTTCCGGTCTTGTTCACTATGATCATTTCAATATCTTCTTCCCAGAGGATTAATGTGTCCTGAACATCTTGAGCTAATATGAGAAGCACATATTATTTTTCCATTCGACTACATGGATTGTTTGTTGTTCAGATGTAAGTGGTGTTTTTTAACTGGTGCGTGTAACATAAATAACTGATGCGTGTAACATAATTAAAGAAAGCCAATAGTATTACGACTGCTCTTACAAAAAAATAATAGACAGTGAAATGTCTCTAAGAAGTAGTCCCTTCAAGAAGAGTGGTTTTTTTAAGATGAAGTTTTTGACGGTCCCGTAATATTTTATACATTTTGTTTCTTTTCAAGATGAATGTCTCTCTAAGGCAAATCTTCTCTAAGTTGCATATGCGATTTGGCAGCCCCAGTTCTGATAGTTCATGATAGTTCACAAAAATTAGGTCAATATTTCAAAGCCAAGTTTCTTCTCGTGGTTTCTTGGATTAGGGGAAAGCGGAGCAAAATGGACCTGTTAAGAATTTTGCTCTGCATCTTATTGGTTAAACCACTTTACACTGTTATTTTAACGGCAATCGATACTTCAACGTCTTATTCATGAAAAAAATTAAGAAGTTTACGCATTAATACAATAACAAATATATATGTTTAAAATGAATTTTAAAAATCTACGTCAAAAGTCGTGAAAAAGTATTATGCGAGGTAAAATGGTTTTGCTATGGGGCAAAATGTTCTTACAGGAAATGTTAAAACACATCAAAACAAAGGGAGAAAATGGACCAAAACATTTAACTTCTTTAGGCTTTGGCTTGAGCTCTTACATCTTGGTAGAATTATGAGATTAGAGATTTAAGTTTGGTATAAAAGTGTTTTGTTGAATAATTTAGTCAAATGTTGGAATACTTCAATAATTCACGTGTTTTTTTTTCTGGTCGATATAGTATACATACAGCACAGTATTATTTATGTTAAGCTAGCACCTTAGCTTATACCACTGCCTTATCATGTTGCTCGTGTCAAAACATACCGACCATTTTGACCCAAGTTGGAACGACCGTTTTGCCCAACCTTTTTACAAACTTGAACACTTTAAAACGAAAGCTTTTTTTGAGACGGCGAAAATTACATCGTTTTGAGCAAACATTTGATTTGCAAATGTATTCAATTATTTTGTAATTTTAGGATATGAAACGTTCATGGTGGGCTTTAATCATTGTATTTCATGTTTTTCAATCATTAGACGTCATTATAAACGTGTTAATTTGCCAATAATGCAGGTGACCATTTCGCCCCACCTAACCATTTTCCCCAGGTTCCCCTACATTTCATTAATTTTCGGTAACATGACGCAAAGCTGACGGTCCCTTGAAGATTCACCTTACTGCGCGGCTACACGAGGTGAAATATACATCAACGATAACTATTTGATAGGTGAAATATCTGACACATACGTAAATCTAAATGACCGTAAATGACAGACCTAACGTTATTTTCACAGATAGCGCTAGTGTTCTGAAGGCATTAGAGAAAGGATCCTTACGAAACCCCTACATACAAACTATCGAATCACTATCAAAAGACAGGTCAATCGAATTCTGTTGGATACCAGGGCATAAAGGAATCGCAGGAAACGAAGTAGCTGACCGTCTTGCGAATGAAGGTAGGATGATCAAAGATCATGTAGATGGAACTATCTCTAGAAGCGATGCATCCTTGTGGTGGAAAGGGGTAATAAATCAGAGCTGGCAAAACATTTGGAACAAATCACCCATTACCAACCTTAAAAAAATAAAACAAACCACGGCACCTTGGAACGATCCACTAGATCACAGTGATCAAAGAGTGGTAACAAGGTTGAGAATTGGACACACCCGACTTACACATACATACAAACTAAAAAAGGAATCACCGTTAATCTGCCCATTTTGTGGATGTGATACAACGGTGGAACACATTTTAATTAATTGTTTTGGATATTCCGCAGAAAGGCAGAAACACAGACTTGGAGATCATTTGGATATTGTACTTTCCAACAATTACAAGGAAATTGAAAAACTTTTGAATTTTTTAAAGGAAACCAATCTCTACAAACAAGTGTAGCAAATATGGATAAAAATATTTATAAAAACATAATTGAAATGAAAAAAGCACTAGAATTAACAAACATTTTCAACTTTCACCAATACCATAATAACTCTTGTAATTTTTTCTTCTTTTTCTTGAACTTTTAATTTATTCTTTTTTTGTATCTCAAATAGTATTAGCGATTTCTGAATTTTAAATTACGAGAGGCGAATGCTAAAAAGCCTCGTAAAAAAATAAAACAACAACAACAACGTAAATCTAAATTCGCTTAAAAAGAATATCTTCTTAAGCAGAAAATTCCCTAGTTGGAAGAAATGATGAATTGTTGATTGAAATTTGACGAATTACTTGATATTGAAATGATTTAATGGACTTAGGTGCTATTTTCTAAACGTTATTTGTTTACATTGCACATCAGCTGGTTGCTGTAATGCGTTATTTGACTGATATTTCACCTGTCAAATTGTTCATATCGTTGTAAATTTCACCTCGTGTAGCCACGCGGTTAGAGAGATTTTACTGTTGATTTTAGCTTAATATCTGGGGTAATGCGGTTTGCTTTTGATATCCTTGCGTAATTCAACGAAATGCATGCAATGCCTTAAAATAACTCAACGAATTCAAAACCTTCAATCAACGTGATTTGTGGAAGCTCATTTGCGTAGAACCACTCGACCAATCAAAACTCTCTTCCTGCTCGGGTCGCATAGCATCCGATACGCAGTCATAGAGATACCATAGCAATAATAGCACTATAAACACAGCACACAGGTACCAGTGCTATGCTATTTTGAATGCTTCAAAGCACAAATCACACTCCGCCTTCCCATGGACATCTCGGTAGAGAAGAATTCTTAGAATGGTTCACAATAGATGTTGCGATAGTTCCACCAAGTCAGGCATCTTAACTGACCATGAGCCCGGAGCGTACATACATATTCAAAGCGCAACAATTCAAATCATTGATCATTGATCATCAATAGCGACAGAGAAAGCATCCGGCTGCCATTATAAAACGGCAATCGATACAGAAATGCACTTTGAAAGTGTGCACTTTTGCCAGAAAGTATGCTGTTTTGTCCGCATTCGTATTCCTCCTTATCCATTCATTTTTCTTCTTTCTTCATGAGTTTTTTCGTATATAAAGAAGCTATTTAGTATCTCAACTCCAAAAATGGACAGTGAAGCTCGCCAGGAACCAACCAAGCTTCCCGTTTGTTCTCTGCAATTCATTTCGTCAATGGATGGAATGCTGGTAGTTACGAGAACTGTACTGGGAGCAGCAGCAGTCCACAAAACGATTCCATTCCGTGTACCGAGAAGCGTCTTGCGCTGTTGACGAGAGTTTGCCGGCTGGGTTGAGATTTTTGTTATCGCACAAATGGACGTGAAGAGGAAGAGGAAAAAACCACATGATTCCGCAACAACACTGCTAACCGTTTACCACGCTGCACCGTCCGGACAGGAGTGGACTAAGTGCAACAAAAAAGAAAGAAAAGAGTCGTCGGCTTTGAGATGTTGGTGGCATGTTTGCCCAGTTCAGGCGGAGGAGGAGCAGCGAGCGAATCGCACATTTAGAATTTTGTTTTCTTCGCTACCTTTCCCATCCCAAGCGCCGTGCTGCACATCGTTTTTTTGTGTCATCTTTAGTGCCGGCATGTTTTTGCTTCATTCCATTTTCCGAGCAGGCTGCACATGCATGTGTGTGTGTCTATGTGTTGATGTAGTGATACACTTTCGGTTGGGAAAAGCATTTTCCGCTTTTGAATGTGTCTCGTTCTGCGGCCTTTTTTGTTCGCCTTTACCCAGTTTTCCTTTCCGGGTTTCGTGCTGGGAGTAAAAGAATCTTTTCCGTTTTTATTACGACACTGAATGGACTTGATGGCAGGCTACAAGAAAGCGGTGCAGGAATCTGCGATCTGCAAAGCGGGCGTAGCTCAGACTGGTGCCCGAGAAGCAGCATTTGTATGGTATCTTTCCAGAAATGATATCACATTACCGATAGATCGCATGTCGAATAGAAATAACCATTTCTTTCGGGGAGGATGGTGTTTTCGAACTGCATATCTTGTACACGCTGACCATTTCTTTTGCTCCGTGAGTTTTATTTTCTAGTTATTTTCTAAAAAAAAAGAAACGCAACACACGAGATTCTGGTACCCCGTTATCGTGACCGTTTCATTTGCAGTATGATTGCAATCACCTTCATCGTCGTGTTTTCAATTAGAGAGCAACAAAAAGGGAGGAAGAAAAAAAAACCCTATACAATATTGCCTATAATTCCAAGGAACGCTTTCACCTCCATTTTGCTTGCGCTCTCACTTCTTTTCCACTTTTCCGTGTAATGCAATTTGTCATGATACCTAATATCCGACCTGTGCTCGCTTGATGATGCTCGCAGGCTCACATCCGCTGGCCGGGATAGTTCGCTAAAGCTATCGGTAGTGCTTTTGTGTGCGTGCCTTCTTTTTCTATCCATCTCAGCCTGCTGGCTTCACTGCCTTCACCACCAGGCAGCAGACGCGCCCGGAGTGGTTTTTTATTCCCTTTCGTCTCGCTAAACGATGATGCGCTTTTTCCACTTTTTCCCCCGAGATTCAATTATCTGATGAAATTAAATAATAAACCAGTGCCTGCGAGAAGAGGAGCGGTGTGTGTTGCATGTTGCCGCTGGTGGAGAAACTGGAGCAACCCAACCAGGGCGAGGACAGGTAACACAAACAAACGCTTCGGGGATACACGCTTCCTAGGATTATCCGGAAGTACACGCGGAACAGTCTTGTGATGGTTTTGGATCCACTCATCTTTGTTTGTTCGTTTGTTAGTTTTCTTTCCCTTCATTAACTTATTATTCAGCTGCATTCATTGGTTTGTTGTTGTGGCTGAAAGCTACTGAAAGCTCATCACATCACGGTAGTTCTAGGAAATCCATTTCAATCAATTTGAATAGTGTATTGTGGTTCTGAAAGAACCAGTCCAATATGATTCCATATTTCACCGATTTCCACAGTGATTCTTATGGTTTTGTTTTGCAAAGAATTGACCTCTCTTTTCTAGCAAGCTTTTCATGCAATTAAACATTCATTCAAAACGCTCCATTTTATTGGTTCAATGGAAAAACAATCGATTTCATTTTTAGCTAGTTTAGTGTACTGTCCACACATATTTGTTATCAAAAGGGCAAAGCTACTTAAACGCAATCCATCATCATCATCTCAATACAACATGTGCTTTGTCGGGCTTAAGCCAAATAGGATCGGAATTCCTATTTCATTCATTTTCTTAGCGTTTTTGTTGTTTATATATTTTAATAGAGAAAAAGTGTTAGATCACTTAAAGATGTTTAGGTTCGTAAATGTTTTCATTTTGGGTAGATTAAACACAATCCTAGGAATAAAATGGGGCAACGTTCCCAAAAGACACACCGGCTAAATCGTCGTGCTTTAAAGGTATTGGACGCTTTTCCTCCCCTACTCCTTAGCCTTGCTCCATTATTTTTTTTTAAATGCTGCAACTACTTTTGCAGCACGATCAGGGCTATCAGGTACCATCGGTATAATGCAATCGATAGCAGCACCGATACGTCGAGCCTTTTTTCCCTTACTCCAACCAAACAATGCTCGGTACCAGTACAAGGAAACGTGTGTGTGAGTGCCAAAAACATTGACCACGAGAGAGCCTCACAACGATGGTATCGTGATGGTGATATTATTATTATCATTATTATCATTATTATTATTATTATTATTAGTATCGTCCTCTACGTGTAGAGCGAGAGTGTGCTGCTGATGGTTCGCCACCGGATTCGGCTGCCCAGCAGATCGGCTATCGGGGCTGGTTGGAAAATTACGCCCGGCTAATCGTTTAATTAATTTCTGGGCTCTCTTGCTGTGGTTGCAGCCCCAAGGGGGCAGTGTCGAAGCGGCCAATGCGACCGGCCGGCGGCTGTACCGGTGTGTGAGCGGCACCGGCACTTTATCTGATCTGGGTCGGTCCCATTGGCGAACCGTTGGCGAGTTTCTTGCGCCCATTTGGAGTGATTTTGGGGCGGCAGTGTATGCAGTTGTGGTTTAAGCGAAAAAGGAATCTCCCCTGTGAGTATGGAGGTTGAAAGTTGATTTTTACATCTAAAATCAGCCCGGGCAGAGGTTCGGTTTTATTAAATAGTTAAAGCGTAGGAGATGCTGTACTAAGCGACAGTGATAAATATTATTTTTTATAAGTCAATCAGCATAACAGATTATTAGCTAATTATTGTCCTTTTTTCCAGTCACTTCGATGCCCTGTCTTCTTGGCTCCAAAACTAACAGAACGCCGTCTCTTAATGCACCATAAATGTGTGAAATGAAGCTAAAACTCCGCACCCCACTTTCCGGCGTTCCATTTCGTGCCCACTTAAAATCATCATATATCTTCCCCCGGTGCCACACTGCCGAAGTCGCGAACAGCTGCGAGATGATTTCCTTACAGAACTCATTTAGCAAGCAAGCAGCAGCAGCAACAAAAAAGTGTCTACGAACGATGAAAGTAATCGTCCACGGGAGAGTAAATTTTAACGCCAGCCAGCCGCGGCAGGATCATTTTTCTTCTGCAATCGTCAGCACCTCGTCGTTTTTTGTTGTTGCTTTTTCTGTTTGTTTGGTTGACTTCCTTCTTTCGACGCTTTGTTTGCAAACAGTGTGCAACGGCCGGACGCTCGCGCTCTTCGCTTAATGTGTATTGCCAAATAGCGGGCGCTTAATAGCGTTCATAAAGTGCGCTTTATTTGCTCTTGGGTTTCGGAGCGGTACGGCCTCCCTCCCAGCTTAACGATCTGTCACGAAATAAACTCCTCACAGCGGCTCACTGATTCGCCGAAGCTCCTTCCCCGTGTACTCTTCTGCGTGAGGCACTGTGAGGTCAGCTGTCGGAAGTAGGAGTGGGTTTATAATTTTATTTATTATAATGATAATTGCTGCACCGTCTAGTGGCGGCGGGTGTGTGAAGCTGCGCGAGCTCGCACTGCAGCCAGCCAGCCAGACAGATTTCGACAGACGGACGACGGGCCTACGCTAAAGTTTGCCCGGCCGTCCAATTGCGCCACACCGTTTGGATATAGCACTTAAATTGTGAAAATTAGACACTTATTTGAATGGAAGGCCTGCAGAGAAAGGGTTTGAACTAAAGTGGCCACCGTTTGCCCCACGCTGAAGTCATCACTAGCACGGCTGGCTGGCGGCTTGGGCGCTTCGAACCGTTCACCCAACACGTCCGCTCAGGTCACTGTGTACTGTACTGCCACGAGGACCTACTGTATAGCACGTTGAAGCATCCATTCGTCATCAGCCGCGATATGAACGACTCTCGGAAATGGAACCAGGACAGCGACGGCTAAAGGTTGATGAAAATTTATTGACTTTAAACGTGAATGAATTGCGACTGTCACAGAGCCACCAGTGCTAACAACCTTCGCTAACACGAAGCCACGATCGGCGTTAACGATCGGCGGCCGAGAACAGGTAAGGGAGGTAAAAAGGTAAAAAGGTAAACAGGTAAAAAGGTTGACCTTCATTATAATTGCGGCTCCAGCGAGAATGGTTTGCTGTGTGGGATGGCGATTTGCTGAGGACGGCCAAGATGGCACATCCTTTAGTGTAATTTGTGTCTGTGTGTAGCTAGGAGCGTTTGGTTGAAGTAAATCCAACGTTGTCCAGCAGCAGCAGAAATAGCAGCACCGAGACACGAGACAAACACCTAATTAGGAATTTATGATGACAGCCATTGAATGTGCGGTTTGCAACCGCTTTTTGATGAGCTGGAAAATAATGTCCCAAAACGAGAGGGGGAGCTGTTACAAAAACAAAAAAGCATGAAATTATGATCGTGAGGAATTATAAAAACAAACCCCATGCAACAGTGGAATGTGATGGTGGCAGTCAGTTATTCCTCTAACCACCCAGCTTCCACCCGGAAATAGCATCGCACACATTCATCATTAAAATGCGCATTACGACGGGCGGTGGAGTGTGTGTGCGTGTGTGTAAATATGCTTCGTTTTCGGCGAGTGGCGGGAGGCTTTCGCAGGATAATCGCTTTTTTGTGCCAGTGTGTGTGCAGGCGTGTTGGTCGGGAAATATGAAATATATTTGCTCGTTATTTTATAAACACCCCCGTAGCGCAACAACAGGAAGAGTTATGTATTTAGTGGCTTTTTCCTCGCTCCACCAACCAACCGTCCTACTCCATTCCAGCATGCTCCGCTGCAGCGTGCAATAATTCACCCACCAGCGGCTAACGGGGAGAAAGGAGTTTGTTTTTAGTGATGGGGCACCGGTGAACGTTACGGCAACCGTTTTTAATGGGCTTTACCGGAAGGGCAGCAATGCACACTGCAATTGGGGATGAAAACAAAAAAAAACAAACAAATGAAACACAAACGAGAGCCGCTCGATGACAAATTCAAATATTTGATGAAGTCACAGCACACACCGGGGTAGGAAGGCGGGGGTAATGTGATCTCCTCCCTTGACAAACAGGTAGGATAGGTGCGCTTTGCTTTGTGATTTTTAATCTGTTTCCGCCCCTTACGCGAGGGCCGTGTTACCCTTTCACACGCTTGCTGTCCCGGCTTCACAGAAATTGCTTTCGAGTTTTTAGTGTAATTCATGTAAAATTTACACCGCTTTGTGTATAGCAATAGCTGCAACAGCCGGGGCGGGGCAGGAGTGGAAAAGGGCTTGCGTACCGTTGAGGGTAAATGCAAAACCGTTTACAATGGCGCACTGGCTGGTGTTTGAATGCGGATGAAGAATTACAAAATTGACGGGTAATTAATTTTTCAACGCTTAATTGCTTTAAATTAATAAAACTGGCGTCCTCCTCGTGGTGGAGGCGTTCCTTTGGTGCCTCGATCACACCTGCACGCGTTTTTTTTTTCTTTCTGCTGTCCCCACTCTATTTGCGGATTAATGTTTGATGGTGAATGCCAAACACAGACTCGGGTCGTTTTAAATTTTGCAATACAGTTAGCTCAATAGAACAGAAACTGTGAGTTTAAAGTATTTTAATTCTACCGCAAAATTGCTTCAAAAGGAATTATGTTTTCGGTGAATTAAGGACAATAATTTCAAAAAATCATGGAAACTATTGCTCTGGTAGGACTTGTTTGTAGACATTTTTCATAAAAACTTCACCGAATCGCTGCAAATTATGATGCCCAGCTGGTATTAAGCGCTAAAGTTTCATTATCACAACACAACCACCACCCGGAAATAGTGGATAAAACCTTTCTCGGTGTGAGTGTGTATTGGCACCAACCCGTAGGGCGATAAATTTCCCGCTTCCATTGCGGTAAACTGTAACGGTTTATTGTTTTGAATTTTGCAAACTTACGAGAATTAGCTTACACGTGAGTCGGTGGTTTCTTTTTTCCATTTAGAGAGAAAGAGGATGAGGCTTACAGTTGTTGCTTGGGTGATATTATTCGGCAACACGTTCCTGTCTGTGTGTGTGTGTGTGCTTTAGCGATGGTGGCTCGATTCGGTTGCACGGCCAGGTAATTGTTGGCATATTGTTCTAAGCGCGCATCGTTTGCGGTCGTCGTGCCACACCGTCCAATGCGCAACGGTTCACACGCTAATGGGTAAAATATTTTTGCCCTGCTGCCTCTCCCTTAGAACCGCTAACACACCTCCCGGCCGGTCGCAATCGAATTAGGGGCCACTGCCCACAACGCACGCACTGGAAATGAATGCTTATGGGATGTAATGAACAGGTGAAATTTATCGCATTCTACACTCATGGTTGGCTGCTGCATGAGTACCCCGATGTGGTGTGGTGTGTGTGGTGAATGCTTTCGATTGGTTTTTAGCAAATTCAGAGCATTGCGCTGAGCGCGAACAATGGCAACAATTAACATATTTAGTTTGTGATGCGCCCTAAAGAAGCAAAACATAGACAGCACTTTAATGCATTCTTCTAAAAACAACTTTTGAAAACATTAGATGTTGACAATTACCATAAAGTTACACTACTTTAGGTATGCTTTTTGCAATCCTATTGCAAAGTCGAGTTCTTCACCTCTTCGCTAATCGTGCTTAATTAAATAAAGCTTTTAGCGGGCACCTCGTGCCACCTGTGTGCGTGGTAAAGTTTTAACGCATTGCTTACCTCAACCTGCGCCTTTCTCACAGCAAACCCGGTGGCTGTGCGTTTCTCGCCCAAATAGGAATGGAGCGAAAGAATAACAAGGAATACTAAACTTTTTTTTCCGAATATTAAAAATATTTGCTAGTAAGAGCCACACGATACACTCTGCCGAGAGCCGTTTTACTCAATGGCATGATCACAGTTCAACATGTTGAGCGTGATAATGGTTTAATCTCGTGAACCACGAACTCGAACGCACCTAACATTCTTCTCGGCACTACATTTATGCTTTCTGCGCAATAACGTTCGAACATAGCGAAGAGGTTGTGTACTGTTCTGGTGGTTTTGTTTATTATTGTTCGGTCCTGAAAGCGTATCTTTTTGCCTCTTTGGGTGGGATGTGTAATTTAATTGGTGGTTACGTGGTAGGGCAAAAATTATGATCACCAAGGTGGTGTTGCAATATTGCACCATATCATCGATTGAACCAAAATTGGAAACCATACTTTGGTTTTATTAATTTCGCCAACTGTTATCGACTGTGGTAAAATGATATTGGACCTTTTTTATTGTCGGTTTGTTATTTCGTTATTTATGGTTTTGATTAACACAATTATAGCTAAACAAAACTAAAGGTTTAACGTTGTAAACATTTAGATTATTTTATGGGGCGTTTGCATAAAAAGTGGACTTTTTTTCGGCAGACCGCAAAAAACAACAAGAGAGATAATTTCTTTCCATGAATATCCGTTGACAGGTAATCTTCAAGCTAAACTTGCAAAAATAAATCTTCTCTCCGGAATGTTCACCATGGTGGACAAAGACATGCTTGTATTGTTGGAATTGTTGGAATATTTTGCGTTATGTTAGTCTACGACAGTGGTTTTCAACTTTTTTGCAGCTTTTTCCCCATGAAGGGTGCATGTAGGATTTCATTTCCCCTTACAAGTTCATGAGCGGGGGAGAGCGTGACAAACCATGGTATTTAGCGAAATTTTGACTCAAATTCGCCCCCGCTCCCAATAATCAAAATTTCTTCCTTGGGGGGAACTTGCCACCGGTTAAAAACCGCGGGTCTAGAATTTCTCGATGGGACGCAGCTGGGATATGTTGAATCGGTTGAGTGCCATATCGGAATTCCGTCGAAATTCGATTGAAATGATCGAATTGAGATTTGGCATTATGGCTTGCGGTTGCAAAGCCAGTAGACGCGATTCGTGTTTCCCTAGAACTAATTCTCATGTTGGCCGGTTGCATTGACCTCCCAGACAATCGAACGCAGTTTTGTAGCGACATTTCCCTCTGTCTTCAGCATCATTTGGCTGATGTCGCTAAGAGTCGCTGGGGATTCGGATCCGGGATTTCTTTCGATGTTCTGATTGTTGTCGAATAGTGCCAAGATATTGTAGATGCAGGAAAAGACTTAACCAACGTCCACAAACTGCATTGGAGTCCGTTTTGGTCGTGGCGTGGTGCTTTTCTTTTGCCCCTCGCTTTTCTAAACGAAGATGCTTCATTTTTTTGGCCATCATGGTTAGAATTCGGCTGATAGAGATATCAAATTGTGTTTGCTTATTTTTGGGACTCTATTATTGAAAGTGTAATTAAATTGTCGTTAGTGCGGATGAGGATAGACCAATAAAAAATCGATAATTGATGTCGATTATTATAATTCAAACGTTACGGGCTGATTCTTTCAAATGAATGTTTTCTAGGAACTGTTACAACTGGAACTATGATAATTGGAACTATTGTAAAAGTCTAGTAAAAAAATAAAACAAGAATGTCAAAATCATTTTAATGAATTCATTGATTTATTCGTAGTTCATTCCGCTATTGCTTCCGCATTTACACCTGATTGAGTTAACACCTTTTAATTTGTCAATGTAATAGCAATTCTTCAACAATGTTTCTAAAGTTATGATTCGTTCAGAGCTTAATGGACTTAATTGCCTTGTCATTAAAAAGAAGAGAAAAAATAGTTCCATGTTTCCTCTCTTCTACAATTTACCTTTCAAAACATCTACACGAATAGTGAACATTCTCATCTCGTGGCTAATGTGGGCTCCAACGCACACCAAAAAAAGGGTCCTCACAGCCAACATCCCACCATCCTACCAAACCCAGTAAATTATCTTCCCATTTTCCGACAATGATTTCGATGCATTAGCATTCAATAATAGACTCCCGTGCTCGCACTCCGTCCTTTTCCGTTCCTCGCTGGTTGGCGCATTTTTTTTGTATTTCTTTCACTCTGGTCCACTTTGCGTGTTCGTAACGATTTAGCCAATGCCTCTGCTAATGATGCACCTTTCGCCACAATGCATTTGCTGCCACCACCTCCATCAGCGCACCGAAAAAAAAGTGTAATCCTTACACTGTGAAGTGAACAGAACATGAACAAAAATTACAACTCACTCTCGATCTAACAAAAAAATACAATCCAACCCAACCCCGCGCTAGTGTTCGGCGATGAATAGACGCTGCGGTGAGACAGCGAGTAGCAAAAGCGAGCGTGAGAGTGAGCAGGACCAAAAAAGGAGGATTTCTATACCAATAGCAAAAACCACACAAAAAAGGTGGGTGGAACCCGAAAGAAATTGGTCATCAGTAGGGAAGAGCAAGTGGAATGGCAATACAGGCACCTGGCATTCCCCTGTTTTCCCCATTCCCATTGCCCGATACCCCTCTTTCTTTGTCCAGTATGTGGCCAGAGCTTTGGGGTGGACACGCAAGGGCGCGGAAGGAACGCTCACAGATGAGTTGAAAATAGCGCAATCACTATCCATTGCTCTGTGATTATGGGTACAATATCATTTCGACAACGAAAAAGGCAGACAACTAGGCACCGAAACAAAGAAGAAGAAGGAAACAAAACACGTTAAGCTAGAATGTGATGGTTTTATTTGTGCAAGTTTGTGGGTTTCGGCCAGCATCCAATAGAACGGATGGCATGATTGTAATGGGGGTGTATTTTTTGTTGTTGCTGCCAGCTTCTGTTGTCCACACTCTAATTTTCCTCGCAGTTTCCCCAAAACATCACCGGGCCCATTGTGTGGAGTTTAATTCCACTTTCAGCAGCCATTAATGGAGACCGAAAAATAATTGTACAAAAACGTGGCCAGGAATTGAAAAGCACCCAGTTAGTTCCGGTCAACGAGGTGGAGTTTACGGAGGAGAGAGGAAGAGAGAGAGAGAGAGAGAGAATGTGTGTGTGTGTGTGTGTGTGTGGATGCTTTAATCACTATCTCGTTGGTACAGTCAGCCTATTTTCCCACCCTGAGGAGACAACAGCTACGTCGTCTGACCGATTTCGCATCCGGCATGCCACTATGGAAGACAAAACGAACGAACGAATTGTCCGCCATGTCTCAAGTCCAACTCCCGCCCGTGTGTCTTTGTATACCATTTGGCATTGCATTGTTTCGTCTCCCTGACTCTTCCTTTCCCTCTCTATCCCTCTCTATTTCGATTTCATTTCTGCCTGAAAAGGTTTAATTTTATAGTGCGGTTGTAAAATTATTACACAATTTTATCTTTCTCACCGATCGCCTCCCCTGCCACCGCTGCTGGAGCCGAAAAGTAATGTCCTCCCGCCGTACCCTTTGTCTATGCTGCCGCTCTAACAGAGGTGGTGGTTTTGGTGGTTACTTGCAACCACACCACCGCCACCACCTTTTGCACATCCTTTTGCTATTCATTTCCGGCCAACGTTGCACGGCACAGGTGGTTCGATAATGTAAAATGGGCGTTCGGTGCTGTTGGACCAAAGGCGGGCCACCCATCCCGGCCCACAACCACCTGAAGCGAAGCAAGGAGCAGGAAGCGGTGCCAAGAGTCGCCGTTGGGAGGGTTACAGCGGTAGCTGTCTGCGGTTTTTTCAGGGTTTTTGTGTCCGGGTTGGGGGAAGGAAAATAGGACTGTTGGGTGTGTCTGGGAGCTTTTGCTTCAGAAGCTGTGCGGTGTCGCTGTGTCGGTACAGTGAAAGAGACTTAATTTTATAAGAGCGTCATTCAGTGAGGGGTACGAAAACGACGGCTGTCGCTGTTGCTACTGCTGCTGCTGCGGTTTGTTGAAGACTCGTTTCCCACATCGAGCCGCACACACGCTGGAGAAGAGGTGAGATAGGGATTGTTTTATTTTCTTCCTTTTGTTCCATCCCCCTCTTTCTTTTCCTTCTCTCTTTAGGGGGGGAGAAAAAAGCATTAGCTATTGTCATTTTGCACATAAGTGCTTTTCAGGTGAAGTGCTGCAGCCGACTTCAATTACTGTCGAGCGCTGGTGCGAGTGCAAGTGGCAGATTCACTTCGTCTGTTTGCCAACGCTACAACCCAACGCTGTCTGGCTGTCGCATCAAGAAAGGTAATAAGGATAGAAATCCACCTCAAGCACATACAGACGGACACACACACATACTCGGTGGAAGACACGCTCCTGCACACAATTATGCACGAATGCATCCGAATGTGGTCTGCGGGACGAGGGCTGGTTGGGATGATTATCGTAAACTCCACCCCCCCCCCCCACTTCATCTCTTTATGCCCCGTAAAAGATGCAGCCAATTTATTGCCCACCTCCCTCAGCCGGCCGACCCCAAGATGCAAGGAGTGGTCCCATCGCGACAATAACGACTCACATTTGTTGCTGCTGTGAAGGGACCGCAAAAATGTTGCAATCTTTGCGAAAACCCGGTACGGAGCTGTTGCAGCTGTCCTCCTCGCACCATTTAGGTGCTTAATGACAAAATCAAAATCCTTATCCACAAACCACCTTGCAGTTAATGCCCTCTGGTCGAGAAGGGGTATCGCAGGGGGTAATCCACCGAGCACCGCCATAAGCACACCCATTTGTGGTCTTGACGAGCAAGAGCGCAACCTCCTACACACACACACACACACACACACACCCATCGAGGTGGGATCTTCGATTTTACATCCTAGTTTGCGTTTAATCACCAGGTAGCGCCCTCAAATTACGGTCCAATCAACACCCGACCTTTGCACATGCGGAGGGCTGCAGCAGAGGTTCAGATATGGTTCAGGGATGGTTTGCCCGGCTTTTAAAAGCACACCCCATATCAGTTCAATCGATGATTGGGGCACTGCTCACCTTTTGCCCCGGTTTCATCCCGGCAGGCATTGCTTATCTTGTGTGTCTTCACCACCACCACCTTGTCGCTCACTTATTTGGACACACCTCTTCATTGGGTGTGTGTGTGTGTGTGTGTGTACTATTAAGGTTAGTTGAACCGAAACACCGACAAACTATATCCATCCTTAAACCCCGGAGAGTATTGTGGGAGGTGTGCTTTTGTAAGGGGTGCTTTGGTATTTTCCTTACGGTTTACCGATAAGAGTTATTACCGAGAGCAGTCGCTCCGTAGTGAACATCCCTTACTGGGCGGGCAGGTAACCGTTATGATAAGGTTATCTGCTCTGCTCAAGCACGATTATGAAGTTATTGTGGTAAGTTTTGCAGGCATCACACGCTAGTTTCAACCCCGCCGGTGCGATAAAGAATGCGGTGATAATGATGAAAAGTTATGCTTTCAGAGAAGGTAAAGCTGGGATGATGTGATGTTCACACCGTGCGCCCTTAAAGGCGATAGAGAGAGGATATGTTTTTATGGGTGTAAAATTGCATAATTGAGGTCATAAAACGGGGGAGTGGTGTTGATGAACAATGGCAAAGTACTATCAACGGTAGCTTTTAATGGAGGGTATTTAAAACCCATCCAGGATGTAGCGGTGAAGTTAAGCAACGGAGTCGAAACAATGTAAAAATGTAGCTGTATTCAATCTAAGTATGTGAAAATGTCGCGAATCGATCTCTATTAATGCATTGTAACTAGTCCAGATGTCCAAACGATCCAAACCAAGATGTAGTAGCGAATGGGAGTATTGCAAAATCTTCAGCAAATCATTTAGATAATTATATTTTAATCGTTTTGGTTAGTTGTCAGAGATCTAGTGTGCCTTTTCACAGAGATTGAAGCCTGAATTATGAATTCATTGTTGATTGTCATAGAAATCAAGAAAACATTACAATATGTACATTGAAACTTATTTCTAGGTATTCAAAGGATAAATGTGTTGCTCTTACGTTTTAAAAGCCAAACTCAGAAAAAAATCAAATTTAAAATAAAAAATCGAAAACCAAATAGTTCACAATCATGTTGTTTTTCGATTCTTTGATTTCTTTATTTTTAATTCCAACCATAACATTACTCTCCCGCTAACATCCAATTCACTGTAAAAAAATATTTATAATCCATTCCATTTTATTTTTGGAACCGTCCGCGCCAAACGCCATTGCAAAAAAAAGTACTATCGGAAATTGTTGATCCACATAATCCAATATATTATTGAGCCTTAGGATAAAAATACTGCTGACGCAAAATGCAATAAATTTTGCAGACCACCAGCAAATTGTGATGCTTCTCGACGATAGGCTTGAATGCGTGTGTATGTGTGCGTTTGTGCGTGCATGCTCGTTCGTATAAGGATGATGATATTATTTTGTTACACGAGTTGCCTGTGTCTGTGTTCGCCTTTTTTTTTGTCTCTTCCATCAGCTCCAATCTCTCTTGTATGTCGTCATGTTCGGGCTTTAAGGCGGCGCATCATCATCGGTCCCAAGTACGCTGGTACACTGTTTTCGGTACGCTTCCGGCACAATCACAATCACCGTGTGTCCACACAGTGGTTGAAAATTATGAGACAAACAAACTGTGCACACCCAAACCCCGCGTAACCCCAATGCACAAACACACAGAAAACGGATCGATGTGTCCGGTTTATCCACTTTTTCCTCTTTTCCCAACAGCCCGCAGAAGATTCGCTGGGTTTGCCGAACGCTAAATTTATTTTACCGCAAGCATTATAACCGTAAATTATAAAAATACATTAAATATGATCGCTTTACCACCACACGACTGCGAGCGACTGTCGCAACATGGTTCGATGAGCAGCCAACAACAATAACAACAACAAGTGAGAGCTGCCACATCAATGATGATATTTTCGTCATTGATGGCAGCACGGAGTAGCAAAAAAAAGGTGATAGAAAAACGGTGTCATGAGTAACCGAAAATAAAACAATAACCATGTGGCTGCTTCTGATATCGCGCTCCCACCGGAGGAAAACCCACACACTCCAGCAAAAGCCGGTCATAATCATGTGCAAAAAAAGAAGCAAAAATCTCAACATCAGCAGGGTAGAGATTTCGGAGGCTTACTTCCACTACAGTTACAGTCAGTTTGGATTTTGATGCGCACAAACGACCTATCGGGAGCATTGACGCGTTAAGACAAGCTTCGCCGGGCGACGAGATCAAGAAGTGATGACCTTCAAAGCGGATTTCGTCTTTCTTTTCTTTTTCCCTTTGAGCACAGAGAAGCAAAAGAAGATATGTGAAGGAAAACCTTCTCCAAAACGAGTGCCCTTAACCACAGTAACGAGCCGAACAAACACTTAAACCCGCGCGATGTTGCTCAACCACGGACCCGCGGAGATAGGCGTGGAAAATGTTTTTAAATAAAGCCATAAATTGCGCAAATGAGAAAATTTATTTATCAATAAGCGGCGTAGATAAGGGTCATTTCTTCGTCGCCATCCCAAACAAGCAGAGGGTGGTTGTAATGCATTTTTTTGTTGCTCCATGGTGCTTTCCTCTCGGAGAGGTAATTTTTGTCCACGCACACGAATGGCAGAACAAAAAAAAAACATTTTTTGTGATACCATTTTCACTGGGCGCGTCTGTGAAGAAAGAAGAGTGTGGAATGGGTAAAAATTAAATTTTCCCAAAGCACCGCAAGCAACGCCCGTACGGCAATAAAAATGTGGTGGAGCGTTCCGTTGTTGTTTTTTTTATCTTAATCGGAATATAACAGAAAATAAATAAATAGCCTCTGCCCCACGATGATGCCATTGCGCACACAGGCAGGGTGTGATTGTGTGTGTGCTATGCTCATGGAACTGGACAGGAACGTGATTATAGGATATTTGTGCATTCGATGTTTGTCGTTGCCATTTTTATCTGTTGTACACCCCTCCGGGGGCTCGAGACGAGTCCGGACAACTGGCGCACGTTTACGCATACTGATATCGAATTAATGCGTTTCGGATTCACCGAAATGGGGCAGGCGAGTACATTAAATGTGATGTAAGAGCGGTGCCAGTGGAGTGGTAAGCTTGTCGATCAAGAGTGCACAATTCTCGGTAGCTTTAATGAAGTTTTCTCCACCCCATTTTAATCGATGAAAATGGATGGACATCTGCACCAACACTTGACTGAAGTCCATTTCAAGCAAAGTCTGCAAACGGTTGGTGTAAGGGTTACTCATCTTAATGAGCTTGTTTTACACCACTCGCCATCTTTTAGCTGGAACTGGGTGTAAACGTGTATACCCCGAAAGGGGGAAAAACGGAACACACCCGAAGTGTGGCAAGTAAATTTAATTTTAAACACACCACTTTCCAACGCTCGTTCGATGGCCGTACTTTTTCCCGTCATATTTCTACCACGCTCTTTGCTGGTGACCGGCGCCGGTAAGTGGTCAGTAGCAAAAAACGTGAAACAAGGAGTTCTACATTAATAAAAAAAAAAGAATCCAGGCGTTCTACGAATCGACCCTAACCGTGCTGGGGGTGTGCAGGGCCAAAATTAATTAAAAAAGGCAATTGTATCTACGCTCCGGTTAGATGAATCACTTAATGGGCAGTTTTGAATAAACAGAGTAGACACACGCCAGAAGAAAAAAATAACCCTGCGCACGGTTCGAAATTGAACCTTCCTTTGAAACACTGCCGGTGTGTACGTGTCGTTTTGTACTCGCCTCATCGCAAAGGACGCCCATTACGGGGTTTGGCAGGGTCTAATTCGATCGCCACACCATTGCAGCACGACAGTCAAACGCACCGGGGAAATGGGGATGAAAGTGGCCATGGCAAAAAAAAAAACGACGACTCCCTGTCTAATTGAGGTGTAAGAGTGGTGGTGTATTGCGACTGACCAATGTAGAAAAAAAAAAAGAAAAAAAGGATCGTTGTGGCCAATGGTACGAAAAACTGGACGCACTGCAAATGAATGAAAAATTTGCTCCAATTTCGTGACGATCGACATGATGGTGGTGAGGTCTTTCTCTCTCTCTCTCTCTCCCTCTCTCTCTCTCTCTCTCGCTCCTTCTTTCTAGCTCTCTTCTGTTTAACAGCACCGTTTTCGGGCATACCGGCCAGCCAGCTGCGCCGCCGGACGGACAGAACTGTAATGGTCCGCCCGAGAGTAAACCATTTATTGTCAGCATCGTTGTGTCTCCCCGTTGTCATTGTCTCGTAATTTCTGCTGACGAATGCAGTTGCACGTTGGCTGTCTGGGCTGTACCAGCCCGTACCAAAGCACCCTAAACTGGCTCCCTCGCACACTGCTAGACGACAATAAAATTTAATCACTGACGATAATAAACATCACTTTCAGCGATCGCGGGGTGCAGATAGTGTGACACGGGCCGAAAAGAAAATGCAGCAGCACCGTGTAGTGTAAAAACAAAGGTCCGTTGCAAAAAAACCCCGAGACAAGTGGACGTGCAGATAGTAAAATTCCCTTTCCTTCTATTACCCAAAAAAAAAACAATATAGCAAAAAAAAGGCACCGTTGCCCGGGCGAAAGTACCCGAAAAATGAGCCCCACCACTGGGGGCGAAAGAAACGAGGAGTTTGTTGAATTACTCCGACGGATCCGTTGCCTAACTGGGCTCATTCGTTTTATGTTTCTGTGTGTTTTTTTCTTCTTCTTCTCTTGCTCTTCCATAGTGCAGTCAAATAAAGCCGCACGGGCGAAATGCAGCGCTGTAATGGTTGGTGCAGCATTTCTTTCGATAGCACTCGACGGAACACTTGCTTTTGAGCGCGGTGGTTGGCTTCAGTTGTAGTAGTGCGGTAGTGTGAAAAGAAAAAAAAAACACACCAGACACTTGAAGCATGTGACACGAATAAACGCGTAATTTTCTCGGCTCTTCCGATTTTATGTCCTATCTGAAAGGTGGAAAGCATAGACGGTGGGGTGGGAAATCAATATTGCTAAGCAACCGATTCGACCTGGTGCTTTAATGCTTTGTGTTCTAATTAAAGTTTGTTGTAGAATTTAATCTTCTGCACCGTAAAAATGGCAGGTGGGAAAAGTGGAATGGAAACAGTTGTAAAATGAACTACAATAATACGCATGCTTACGTGTTGGTGCTGTGTTTGACGAAAGTGATCAGTAGCGTTGGGTGTTATCAAGCTTAATGCGGTAAGCCAGTGGTTTAAAAGAAAATGCAATGGAATCCCCAAACATTATTAAAACCCCTTCAAAAACAACTCTCTATTGCTTTTGTCATCATGTGTCCATCATTTGGCTGTGATCCGTACCATGAAGATTTAATAATCCTCAATGATCATATTTAAGGGCCTACACTTAGCTCAATTTTGGACAGTTTGGTCTAGTTCGAGAACATAAATTAGCAAATATTTGAATTTTAGTACTAATACTCAAACTGACCACATTTATTTTCCAATGATTTTTAACGATTACGACCAACGTAACATCTCAATCCAATTCCAATGATAATCCAAAAGCTCTTTAGATATATCAAAATATGTCAAATGGGAAATTATGTCTTTCTACCATGGTCTGTTATATTTTATTAAATCAATGTATCAATGTAACATCTAACATTGGGGCCCTTTCCGTTTGAAGTTCGTAGGCTGAAATTTCAGCCTGTCAGCTGTTTGCATTGTATAGCAGTTTTCGAGTAGCTATCTAAGTGAGTATAATATACAGGTGGGCTTATCCCAAAGTTTATGAATTTAGAAGACTGATTTTTATCGCTTCTGCTTCTGAATGAAGATTTTAAGAGTGTTTTGAGTATTCTTCAAGCCTCCAGAAAGCTTGTTTGAACAAAAGTTTTTACCCATCCTGTCAAAAAGTGATATTCAAATTTGGTTATAAAAACATGCTATGAAACCACCTGGACTACATACACTTTGATTTTAGATTCCACCACGTGATCTCTTTAATGCACCTTGGGGTAAATGTAAATAACACCGTGTTTTCGAGCAGGTGCTCGAATCTAATTCTAACTTTGAGGCTAGAATAATCTAGACTGAAAATTGCAGGCTAGTTTTATGTGTGGTTTTGTATGGAGTGTTTACATGATTTCGGGGTCGGTCTGGTGGTACAGTCGTCAACTCGTACGACTTAACAACACGCCCGTCATGGGTTCAAGCCCCGAATAGATCGTGCCCCCATACGTAGGACTGACTATCCTGCTATGGTAACAATAAGTCACTGAAAGCCAAGCTCCTCACTTCACTAGTGGGTACAGGCAGGCCTTGACCGACAACGGTTGTTGTGCCAAAGAAGAAGAAGTTTACATGATTTCAGCCTCCAACTGTCAAACTCCATACAAAAAACTGACTAGAATCGTGAAGGGCCCCATTATAAGAAAAAAGAGATAGAGAGAGAGGGATTTATGAAAAGCCGATCTTTGGATGCAGTCAGCTCTGCCCTAATTAATGGAATGTAAAATGTTATGAGTTATGAAAGTCTCGAAAGCCTGTATAGGTCCGGCATGTCCGCGTAGGACGTTACGCCAAATAGAAGTAGAAGAAAATGTTATGACTAGGAAAAACTATGAGCAAATATAAATATAGGTCAGAAGTACTAGATCATTACCAACATCTTTGTAGAGTAATGGACGTATTTAAAATTCTATATTAATACCTCGTAGTACGTTCGTCTTCCTCCATTGCTTCCCCTTTTATCACTGCTATCGCATTCGTTATACGACAGTACAGCACGGTTTTAGAATGAACTGATGGTCCGTTTGCCGCCGTTACTTAATTTCCGTTTTACGCCAACGATTGAATCACCGTTGTTCGACGTTGTTTAGATAAGGAGCAGCGCCCCAAACGAAGATGTCCGGCCAACGAAGATCCATCACACGGCAGGCAGGAATCTTATCTTAGCAGCAGGACCAACCTAGAAAGAATTTTTGAAATGAGCATCAAAAACTCAAAATGAGAAAACCTTCTCCCATTGCCCATTGCAGGCCCGTTGCTTGTGATTGCATTTCTTTCCTTTGGCCAGTTTTGGGAATGACGCGTTTGGGGCGAAAAGTAGCACACAAAAAAGCACATACTCTGAAAGTATCAACCTTTTATCGCATAAATTCCTGTCAATCGCTAAAATTTATCGTCGTTTAGATACGCCCCAGTCAAAACAGTAAAAAACCTCGCAACTGGAGTAAAAAACTGGGTGGGCCATTCAGTCTTTGGTGACTTTCGCATCTTACCCATTTCACAGCGACCGATGATGGCCGGGCGTACATACATCTCCATTCGCAATGAGGGAAGCAGCGGTCCTATTATTGGCAAACCTTATCGACCTTCCTTTCACCGTGCCGCGCAACGCACATTTCGAGTGGAACGCCCGGGTTCCGGCATTTCGGACATCCGGGTGGGTATGGGTTTTTTGCTGTTGTTGCTTTGGGCTTGATGTGGGTCTAGTCGGTTGCTTTCGAGGCCTTCCGGCCTCTTTCATTTTTCCAAGCGAATGAGTTTCCCTTCCCCCATTCCTGTAGTGCGGAAGGAGCAGTAGTTTCAACCCATTTCGGGGGAGGCTCGGCGGTGGGTCCCGAGCGCGCGATGATCGAAGGTGTTGAGAATTTGGGCGTGCATAAACGAGCGTCAGCGTGGCCGTGGTTGACGGCTGAGTAAGGTAGGCCTTTTTGCAGACCTTCCTTCCAGCAAGTGGTCCCAGCCTTGGCAATGAGAAGACATGTAGTTAGAATCTAAAGTAGCGTAAATGTCTTGCAAGTCGGATGAAAAATGGGAACAGCAGACGAAGGACAAAATACGGCTGTCAGTGTTTTTGAAGCGCGCCTCTTCCTTTCGAGCCTTCGGAATTTGTTTGGCCTGGAGGTTTTTTTTCAGGGCATGGAATTGAGTTACGCGGTACTGGGGCTGGAAGGAATTGACATTATGTGATTTTTGGTTGTGGTGATTGTGATTGGAATAATTTCCTTCCTTCGGAAAACGCGGCGCACACAGAAAAAAGGTGCGAAGCGGTGGTCGGTTTTCTGGGAAGATACTCGGGATACCAGGAAGAAACACACAGCAAACCAATGTCCGGAAATGTATAAAATATATTCCGATTTGGTTTTGGTTTTCTTTTCAATTTTCAATGCAATATCAATACAGTTCGCTGGAAGGCAAATAAAAGGGTGATGATTGGTCCGCAGGTTTCGGCAGAATGTTGGAATGCCTTCGGTATCAAAGGGAAGGGCAGTGTAATCTGTGTGCGGTATAGTTTAATTTTCCTTCCAACAGTTCCCCCTAGTTTTGGAGGATGCTTGGGGTTTTTATGTGTCATTTTTTGTTGTTGTTTCCCAACCGCAACGCATAATGGGTTAAGGCAATGGGCCTTTCTCCAGCCTCTGACCGTCGTACGGCAGGGTTTACATCTATCAAACGGCGCTGTCAGGCAGAGAAACAGACGGGCGTTAACCGCGCTGCCGTGTGTTTGATGGAAAATGGGCGGAAAAAAGTGCCATACGCAAAAGGCCTTAACATTGGGACACTGGGGTTGACATTTCGGGGTTGAGGAAATGGCATTTCGGGATGATTTTTTCGCATGTTTTCGTCGTTGGCATTTTAAGGAAGTAGTTTTGTAACGCCATTCAATAACGTTGTGTGGTTACTCTGTCATGTAGGCTACGGGAATGATTGTTTTTTTTATGTTATTCTTTTCGATTTTATTTTTGTAACACGGACATACTCCTCTTTGGTTAAGTGATACAGGGTGCTTCTGTCGCTTAATTAATTCTGCAAGCGATACAACAGATTTCCTGAACCACGCTGGGTCCTGTTTTATTGGTTTTTTGCTTCACCTGCTCGAACAGTGCCATCGCTTCGAAACGTTCATGGCTCACACCCCGAGAAAGGGTGGCGGTAGTTAGTAGCTGGTGGTTTAAAATATTATTTTAAAATCATCACGTCGCCACGCTGCTTTTTACCGTGATGAATTATTCAACGAGCAAGGAGGAATAAAGAAACTAATCCAATTAAAGGGAAAACGCGCGCACCGTCCAACCACGCTGTGTCTCCTCGAGAAACGGTTCGAGTCCGGTGGCTGGATAAATTCCATTCGGCTGCATAAAATGGAGAAAAAAACACAACATACACACTTTAGAAAAGAGCGCACCGTTTTTTTTGCTTATGTGCTGGAAAAGTAAAAACGGAAAAGCGGAAAAGCACCCGGCGCATGTGCAATGTCGCGATTGCGTGGTGTGTGTGTGCTTTAGCTAAAATAATCCCTTGCTAATGGTGTATCTGTGTGCGCTCCTGCCTGGGGCAGACAAAAAGAAACCGACCGACCCATGGTGGGGGTCGCCAGGATTGTACCGGCGCAAATCGTTGCCCATTAGCCGAAGCGCATGGCCCGGGCCCGAGGATCTTATTATGACATTATGCAAGGATGCATCGGACGTAAGACCATCATTAGGAGTGTTTCCACTTTGCACGGGTACACAGCTGAGCGCACTGCCTCCCTTGGCCGCTATGTTGTTGTTTTATCCACCCCCCCCGGGATGAACGGCTTCGGGATGCCGGGTATTTTCATGCTGGTTGCAGTTTTGCATTGCTGTGTTCTGTTCGGGCGGGAAGTATCTGTGAAAGAAACTAAGCGCATCTTTTAAAAAAACCAAACGAAAACAACGCGAAATACAGCATAAAATCACGACTTTACGCCATCAACAACAGAGAGAGTAAGCTAGAGAGAGAGAGCGAGAGAATCCGCTTGATCGTCTGCTGCTGAAAGCAAATACAAAACAGCAGCAGGCTGCCAGCAACGGTGGGTGGGCCCCGATGGTCTAGCGCAGGCGGCAACCTTTACCCAACCCAAATAGGATTAGTTGCGATTGTTACATACAATAATCTCTTTCCGCGTGTTCTACACTAACAAGGTGGCTGTTTTTTGTTTGTTTGTTTGTTACGTACAACCGTTGAAAAGCTTTGGGACGTTGGGATGTTTTTCTGCCAGCACCCATCGTCTTAGCATGGCCAGAGTTTGCTCGCTGTTGCTGAGTTGCTGCTAAGGAAATGAAAGCACATCATCATCATCTCGGGCTGACGACGATTGGTTGCGTCAGAAGCATCCAGCACCATTATTCTTTTCACTAGGTACGTTGCGGGTGTTAAGACAGTGGCCAAACAAGACTTGTACAGTTTGGGCCCACAGGCGTACGGTTGTATGGCGGACGCAATTATGTCTCTTCTACAATGCACAATTCCGGATTAAAAACGAGGAAACAACATATCAAGCAAGTGGCTATGATATTAGGCACTTTAACATGCCTCCTTTAGTAATAGGCAGTAGAAATCGAACAGCAAAACTAGCTGTCGGTGCTCTAGGTGAACCACAGCGAACGATATCGCCTGGGGCGACGGTTGTTATGCAAATCCTTGATACCATTACGCTGCAAATCTGCAAAACAAGCATTCAGGCAAACGTGACTGCTAAGAGTGAAAGGTTTAACTCTCTCTCTCTCTCTCTCTCTCTCTCTCTCTCTCTTTCTCACTTTCTCAGTTTACCTGGGATTTTGATTACTAAAATCCTTCGAAACACCGATTGTGGAGCTCAACCAACCCAACCCCCTCCCCCTCAAGACACTTCAAAGATGAACCCGCCTGTCAGGCTCAGGCAGCTCAGGCGGCAAACTCCTTCAAGCTCGCCAGGCCCGCTCGGTCCGTGATCTGTACGTGATGGTGTGATTAATTAAATTGCCAAAATCAAACCTCCTGCGGACCAAACCGCGTTACTGTTGAGCTGTTTCAACCGGTATTTATGTTGTTTTGCAGGCGCCTGCCTGTGTGTGTGCAATCGATTGTTTACACTTTTTGACGCGCGAGATAGCGACGCGGTTGCGTTTGACACCGCGCTGTACTAGCATGGAAACCTCCGCCACCGGGAGCAGATAAACGGGGTTCGTTCCCATTGTTTGCAGCTCACATTAATTGATGTGAAGTGAAGAATTGGTTTTATGTTTTCGTGGAAAGCGTGGCGGCGCTGCGTTTGCAGTAGCTTTCTCATGAAAAGTGACAAATGCAGAATCATATTTTTCTTGAAACATTCAGCAGTTAGAATTGAATGCCAATCATGGCCCTGCGCAGAGAGTCACAATAGAACGACATTCTTCTTATCACTCCTATTGTGTTTCATCTTTTTTGTTATTGGATTTATTTCTAGTCCTCTGCAAGAATCTTCCAACAATAGGTTCGCTTAGTTCTCAAGGACGGAGGCGTAAATGTGGCATGTAGCGATGCCTCAAGTACCGAGGAAAACCACACCGGAACGGTCCTTCCACTAACCCCAGTGGTCGTCGCCTGTGGGTGTCATACTAGCAGGACATTAAAGGCGGTGCTCGTGCTGTGGATAATTAATTAAACTTTGCTCACTATGCCACGGGTGGGGGAAGCTGAAGGTAAGAAGAGCAAGCTGCCATCACTTCCGCCATTGGGCAGTATCGATCGAAAATAATGATACGCTCTCGTTGACATTACCTACATCCCCTTCTCACACCCGCCTAACCTGAAGCCGTCCCGAGCCGTGTAAGGATAATGGTAACAGTGCAAGACAAAACACGACAGCTGCCAGGAAGTTATCCGGTGGGATGGCGTCGGTTGACCAGGTCGGATGAAGCTTGTCGCTACTATCGGTGTACGACATTTCCAAGTGTTAAACCCTGGGCACAAATCTTCGCAATCGAAGAAGTGTAATTAAGAAGTTGTTCCACCGCTCGGTTCAGTCGTCTTTTTCTCAAGACCTTTCCGACGCACGGGAGAGCTCCGAGAGCGATAAATTACTTTATGATACAATATAATCGTGCTGTAGTTGCTGACTCGCCTCGGTGCTTGGTTTTGCGGGGTGGGGAGTGCGATTTACAAGCAACTGTCATCTCTCCGTCCAACGGTACTGGGCGTCTATCTCTTGCAGAACGTTGGACGGGGAGGTCTTCCGACATGATGCGGGGTGATTAGCCGTGAATGTGTCAGCGGTTTCAGGGTGCATGAGGTTGGCGAAATTGCAAAAAAAAAAAACCGTTCCTCCTGGTTGTCACCCACAGCAATGATGGTGGCGATGATAATGATGGACGTGGGAGACAATTAATTATTCCATTATTCGAGATCTACGGATGGAGGAGAAGATGGTACGTAGTGCACACGTGCAAGTCATCGTTAATGTGCAGTGGTGTAGAGTTATGGATTTTAACAGGCCATTGGAGAGGTGTGTGGAGAATTTAGGACTTTTGGACTTGTATTTGGCCATATAATTAGTGACACTATCGAGACAAAGCGACCAAGTGCATTCAACGCTTATCGCGCTCATATCTCGTAATATATAATGTTTATGTAAAGGATATGTTTTGCCCACTTTGCCATTGTTGCTTCCATGTTGCCGTTGTGTGTGGGAATTCTATTAAAAACACCCATAGATGGGCTTCGCTCCAACGTCTTCGCTTCCTTATCGCGGTAATAACTCTATTAAGCAGTGCATGAATTACTACCACACGGGAAGTACCTGATGACGCATGAACTCGCTCCTTACCCGCTTGCGAGAAGGAAAAGTTCACATTGCAACATTGTGTTAATATATTGTTCACTCCTCAAGAAACACATCTTTCTTCCCCCCCCTGAGCGTGCGCGCTACCGCAAGACGGAGGAGCAGGCGTATAAAATATGCTTTCCCTTGTCGTGTGGAGCGGAGCTCGGGACAAAAGTTGACACCGCCGGTTAGGGCTGGAGCAAGGGTAAGGGGAGAGAGTGGGAGAGAGCACCACCGCATTGTAATGATATTGTTCTCCCAGTAACGATGCCGCTGTAACGACGGTGGCTGCAAGTAACCCGTCCCAAGGTACGCATTTTTCTTGCGCAGGTTGTATGCCCAGGTAGCTAGCACAGCATCAGCCGAAGCCGTCACCGCCGCACCGATGACGCCGAGTCAGAAGGGATCATTTCTCTTCGGCGTGCAGGGTGCCTTGTTTTTTTTTTTCCTGTACACGGCGTGGGGGGGAGGGGGGGGTGTTGTGCCATGCTTTTCCGCGCCAGGTTAAGCTTTCTTCTTTCACTTCGTACAATTTAGCCATTATCAGTGTGTGAGTGTGTGCACCTATTTTTTATTTCCTCTTCGGGTGTTAGCGCACCCGTATCTGGCGCTTGTTGTGGCTTATGTTTTTTTTTTGTTGGCCACTTGCGTCTTATCTATTTTCTACGCCGGGCTGTGTGAGAAAAAAGCTCTCTTTCTCACATCCTCACTCCTACTTCCGGTGTCCCGTCCAACGTCCCAGTTGTGTGGGGAAGCTTAAGCACACATATGTGTATTAGTTACGTTATATCTCCCACACGTCCTTCTGTCATACTTTCTGACGGCAGGAGGACTCAGAGAGAGACAGAGAGAGAGAGAGAGATAGAGAAAGAAGGGCGTCCCAAGCGATCACTTCACCGACACACACGCACATACAGCCGCGCGCAGACATAACCTGCTGTCCGTGTCCATAAATAATGCTCATTTTCCCCATGGCTTAATCACGTTGTGCGACATTTACGATTCGGGACCTATAAATCATTCTCGCATGAGCACAACGGCAAACAATGTGTTTTCATTTTGCGCGCACACACTCACACACACACATGGTGCGAAAGGTGGCGAAGGGTGTCTCATACCTGGCAGGGTGTAAGCAAGCGCCTCACTCTGTTCGCTGTTGCGACTTTCTTCTTTCGGCTCGGTTAGGTGTAGGTTGTGTGTCACCTTTTCTCTTCCTTCGAAGGGGGTGGCGTTTATCAGGCCGTAGTTCGGTAATGATATTGGGTGTTGTTGCTGGTTGGTGTTTTTTTCACAGCTGCTGCTGGTATGTGCTGTCCACAGCTCATCCGGTGAGCTTTTTTTTTGGTTCTTCCCTTCGTTGCTCGCTGTGGCAAAACTCGTCAAGCCTCCCGCACATCGTCAGCGCCTAATGGAATGAGATGAACATTTACTTTCATACACCGACTAACTGGAGGGGGGGTTCGTCTTCACCCGTCCTCCCTCCCCTCCCTAGCACTTCCAAACACTTGACGGGTGAACATTTTGAATGCATGAGCCTCTCTAGCGAAGGTGAAGGGAAGAAACGGAAAAGACAATGGCTGATTGCCGGGGACGTGTGGTTGGAAGACCCGCAGGGGATGTT
This sequence comes from Anopheles arabiensis, assembly GCF_016920715.1. Classification (NCBI taxonomy): domain Eukaryota; kingdom Metazoa; phylum Arthropoda; class Insecta; order Diptera; family Culicidae; genus Anopheles; species Anopheles arabiensis. The sequence goes on from NC_053518.1 coordinate 26,259,712, forward strand.
GCTGGGTGGGCCAGCTCTACTGCTGAGATGGAGAAAGGTTAAAGTGAAGAACAAGATTGGATGGTTAGCATGTTTTTTGCTGTTGTTGTAGTTGTATGTTGTATGTGTTGCTTCCGGTGCTAGCCTTTGTGATCACTGTAGGGCTATGTGTCACACCGTGTGGGTGACTTTCTTTCGCTGACTCCTTTTACCGCAACCAAAACCATAATTGGGTACGATGGGGCGGCAACCGGGGAGAGGGACAGAGTGTTAAATGTGGAGGAGGCTTTTTTTGGAACGGCATGGAATATGGTTCGGCTAGGTTTTGTGCGATAAAAGAGTGCAGAAAACGGTTTAAGGACGATTTTAAGTGAATAGCCAATTTTTGAAATGTTTAATAGAGTTATAGGCTGAAATGGATGTTACGATCGCGGAATGCTTTAACTAGATTGTCTAGTTATGTGTCTAGAATTGCTCATTAAATATTGTTTTCCGTAAATAATCAAACGTATCGAATGATTTAAGCCCATTTCCTCGAATAAATTTAGGAACAAAGTATTTAGTTTCCACTATCAAAACTTTTTATACTTTAATAAGTGTTGTAAGAAGAATAGTTTTTTATCTACTTTGAAATCTGTATGTACTACTTCAAAAAGGAATTTTTGAAGTTGTTTAATTTTTGTTGTTGTTTTTATGTTATTTTCTCTTGTACTCGTTAATTTATGTTTTTCTTCATTTATTTGATATTATTTGTTTATTTGAACGAAATTGATTGAATATCTTTTAGAATAAACAAGGTAGTTAGCTAATCTACTAAAAGTTACTGTGTCGAGTAATAGTAAAATACATTTTTGAACTACACTGCTGAGTGGCTTTATATTTTGCACCCTAATAATTAACAAATTTTCTTTCTTTTATTCCATCTGTTTATGCTATATTTAAAAAAACCTCAAATTGATGGTTCTCATATAGATTTCAGTTTAACTTCTCCTTCACTGCATAAGATTTCTCTCAGTTTGCAGTGTCTACTAGCTTAGTAATTGTTTCATTAGTATTAATAATCTGGAACATATTGGGTGTTATGTGTTGTTATCATTCCACTTATTCACAGAACAAAGAACTGTTGTCACACTATGACTGGTTATAGCGCATTTGGTGAATTTTATTGTCACTTTTCGTAGAAAGTTGTACCTAATTCGTTTTATTTTTGTTTGGTGTGTGTTGAAATAGAACAAAACATAATACCCTCACACATAAGCAAGAGAGATGAAAAAAGCAGAACCTACGATAGATAATTCGCAGCCACACGAGTGTTAGAGTCACTGTTCTTGGTAATTTACATACATCGGCCACCTACACATTGTCCGCAGGACGCACCACACCAACGCAAACTCTACGGACGACACATTAGCCAAGACTCGTGCTACCGGGGGACGCCACATTGTGAACGATTAAGCTTTTGATCACCAAACTTTTTCTCCTAGACCCCCCGGGTGAGCACAATATTGCTGCAGCCAAGCGTCAAGCGGGTCGGTTGTTATGGGCTCGCTTGGCACACAGACGCAAACAACAACAGCAACAACAACACCGGCACACATGTACCGGTTTCCCAGATCCGTCGCGACAAAAATGGCAACTGATGTGGCTTCACCTGCCTGCGACCTTATCGTCGTGTCGTGTGCTTTTGGCAAGAAAACATGCGAGCTGTTTTCATTATGTGCAAACGATTAAGACGGCAATTAAGCTTTGATTTACAGGCTGCTCTCGCTGTGCTGTGTGCGCAAAAAGGCGAAAGTTCAAGTTCAAGACGAGAATGTTGAAGTGTTGGCAATGTTACTTTTTTTTCGGCCCTCCTTCTTGTTGTTGCGAGGGAGTAGCTGGTTTATTTTTGTGTTTTGTCTGGGCAGGGGATGTAGATTGACAAGCTCTGGCGAACGGCGTTATTACTCGAAACCGGTGATGGCTTAACTGTTGTGTAGATTGGCGTTTATCAACGACGTTGAAGTTGGTATGAGCGCATTATGGACCATAATATACAGGTTTCGTTTCCAGTTTGTTTGAAGTTATGTATATCCTATCTCTGAGTAATGCTCTGCAGAAAGTAATATGTAGTGAAAGCGATTATCAATAATTAATTAAGCTGACCTTAAAGTTTGCTTTACCACCCCCCAGATTATGACCTACAGCTTGTGTGTGTGTATTTTCCTTTCGGTTCTCCTACCCGTTTGGTAATTTGTCTGCATGAAGATTTTATTCTACCCAAAAACTTCACCACACGTCCGTAGGCAAGGCGCCCAGCTCTTAACCATCAGCAAATGTTTACAATTGATGCGAGATAACAATTTTCTCCCATATCTTGCTCGGTGCGGCAGCACGCCAGCCTACGCCGGTTTCGTGCTCATTTTCCACACCACACGTCGTGGGCCCGGTTGGGCATCAAATATTTATTCAGGACCTAAATTTTTGCCGATGCTCAGCCGTGTGATGCATACACAGTGGCCCCCTTTCGCTCCCCTCCATACGCAGGCTAGAATAGTGCTGCATCATTAAAAAATCAAGATAGTGAAGCTACACAACACCTTCTCCGACGGTGGGGGCTTTGCACAAAACCCTGAAACAAAAACACACCTACATGCGCCTCCGTGTTCGAGCCGGCTGACTTTTGCCGAAAGATGAAAAGGAAGCGTCTTGTGGGTCGAACGACAGGAAACGATGGGGCAGGGTGTTTGTAGGAAAGCATGGAGGAATTATGCTTCAAAAACCGTTTGCACCAAACGAGTAGCCGCGCGGGCCGCCTGCGTTCCCGGTGGCGCTCGATTCACACGTTTATTCGGCGCTTAGCAGGCCGGCAACCATGGGAATGGTTCTCGCTGGGCAAAACGGGATGAAAGGCCACCCAGATTATCCTTTTGCTTGTTCTGTCTGTGTGTGTGTGTGTGTGTGTGTGTGTGTGTGTGTTTTTCAGGGGTGGCTGTTAAAGAAACCGGACGCAGTCTTACCACGCAGTGGTGTGTACGCTGAGAGTGTGCGGTATGCCGCAGAAAGGAATCCGGCTTCCGGCAGTACGGCAGTGTGGAAGCGGGGACGACGAAAGGGATCCGGTGCAAAGGCGGCAAAATCTGCAGTGAAGGGGTGTTTGAGAAAAAGGTGGACTTCCTTATTAGGCTAGCCTTAGTCTAATATTTGCACCCGACTGTGGGCAAAGTTTGTCCTGGTTTGCTCTTATACACACATACACACACACTTGAGACCCACATACGCATGGGATGAGGAGAAAACAGAGAGTGAGAGAGAGAGAGGCACAAAATACACAAGGTTCGGGAAAAATGTGTCCAGAATTGGAGCGGAAGAGAGAAAGCAAAAAAAAAAAAGAAGCAAATCCTAGAAAGGGACATTATCCAGGAGAAAATGTTCTAACGTCGAAAGAAGACTCTCGCCTAGAACTCCATCGAGTGCGTCACCATGTAAGCGCTGGTAAGCGGTTTCCAGGGCTTTCCTCGTACATAATGCTCCTTGACCCAAAAGGTCGAGTCTCCGGTGTGACTGTGTACGTTTGGAGCTTAAAGACATGGAATTTTTGTGTGTCTGTGTGATGGTATTTGAATGTTTTCTGAATGTCTTCTTTTTTGTGTGTTAGCATCAGTTTTTCTTCTTTTTGCTCTCATTTTTTCGGACTCCTTGCTTGCATTTGTACGCAGCAGCGTTTGTAAGTTTGCTGAAAACCTCCGTGCAAGTTACACAGCGTTCACTGCTTAATGGAAATATTTCACAGGACAATCATCATGGTTAAGTGTGGTATGGAAATGTTTTCTTCTCGCTCGCACATACACACACAGAAAGGTACATTCACACAGTAATGTGTGATTCCATTTGAAAGGAGTAAGCTTTGTATAGGACGGCATTACATACCCTTGTTGTGGTTTACCCTCTTACCTCCTGCGTCATCTTCCAAAGATGCGAAGATGAAAAAGCGTTTTCCCTGCTGTTGCATGATGTGTGTGTATAAAGGTTCTCTGGTTTTTGGTGCCACAGGGCATTGAAATTCTCTGCCAGACAAGAGAATGGTGGAATGTTTTTCTCCTCTTTCGTTGTGTTGTGCTTTTTTACACTGGGAAAAGAGAAAAGGAGAAAAAAGGTGTGCCAGATAATACCGGAGCAAGTATTTAATTATTGTTTATTACACTCTTAGCTTAAGCTTTCGGGTTTATGGTTAGGATGATTCGTAGCTTTGTTGAATTGGATAATTGAAGGTTTTTCGAAGAGTTGCTTAGTTGGGATTAAAATTTAAATGTTCGACAGAAGAAACGGCTCTCACACGGAACGTGAAACAATTTTAAAGCGCATAATATAGCGACTTTTAAGATATGGTTCAACCGTCACGTGATATTGAATTTCGCTTTCATCTGTATCATTTTATATAACAGAATTGTCAAATGTTCAACTGTTTAGATCAATGGTTATTTGATTAAAACATTTGTTTTTTGTCAGGTTTAACATTTATTCTCTCATTCACAGCACATGCGGCGGTAGGCACTTACAGCCGCATGTACTTTGTAACGCATATTTGCAATCCAAATTGGTTAAAAGTAACTAGAATGCTGTTTAAATTTCTTAAATTTTATCCATTACCTCTAATGATTTTAATTTCGGTATCTTCAATACAGAGCACATGGTGTGTTTACGATTCCGTCCACATAAAAACCGCCTACTACTTGACGAACAGATCGAAACCCATCGATAGAAGTTGGATGAAATAGGAAAAAAAATCATCCATCTTTTTGGAATTATTTTTAGCAATCCAATTTGCATACTAAGACCGCTCAAGCAAGTGGCAGCCATTAGCTCTTCGTCTATAGATTAATAAAATCACTCAACCATAAGCTTTACACGGTAGTGGTCAGGGCGGAGACCTTTATTTATAAATACAACATACTGCCAGACCACATCCTCATTAGTGTGTACTTCCCATTTGCTGTCGTATGATAGCCTCTCAAGAGCCTCTCTCTGCTATGACCAGTTTGTCCATCGAGACCGTTTTATATCCGTTAACGAAGAAGAAGAGTTTATTTTTTGTGACCTTCTTTCCCTAACCATACATAAGTTGTAGCATTGAGACAGTAAAAGATATACTAACCAGGCAGACTGTCGTCCCACGTTTCGCTCTGCATGGGATGAAAACTAACGTTCCTTTAAATTGTATGTCCTGTCCGTGTCCCAAAGAAAGTGATTATGAAGGGATTTAACACCACATTCTTCCCAAACTAACCAGCTAAGGGGATGGATGGAAAGAAAACAGGCACAGAATCGAATTGACACAGCAGACGGGGAATGCTTGAAGACCCAAACTGTTCTTTTGAATAGAACAAAAAATGTAACGTTTCTTCGGCGGGTTACATTTCTTCAAGTTGCGAAAAAAGCCATAAGATGACGATGATGATGATGATGATGGAGGTTGTGTCAGAGGTTTTTTTTTCTTCTCTCCCTTGCTGTTTGTTGCCTTGCCTATCGTTGCTTATTTTCTATCCCATCCCGTGTCTCATTTCCCCCGACTCTCGCTCATCTACTGTGCAAGTCAATTTTTCTTCCCAGTTTGGCTCGCATCGCGGCTGAAGCGCTTCATCCGGATAAATGCACGGGTTGAGATGGGACGCCTCCGTCGTGGTAATTCAATGGACGCTTTTCTTAAGCCGCTGCTTCCTTTCGTGCCCTCACAATCAGCCAAGGGCGACCGATGGCCACCTAGAGCGTGTTTCGTTTGCCGTCGCCCGGTTCGTCTCGGTAGCCCAGTAGGTTTCCACTCTTTCTAAGGTTTGTGTGTGTGTGTGCACCCGCTGCCGTTACAAGTAAGTGTCATTGTTAAAGTCAATTTAGTTTGATTGAGAAATTGAAATTTGATGTTATTTTTCTTCCCCGCTTGTGTCCCGCTTGTGGCTTGTGCTCGGGCGAAGTGGACGGGAAGGGATTACGTTTTGCTAAGGCATTCTTGAAGATGTCGGGGGAAACGAAACGAAGGAGGCTTCGAAAGCTTGTCCGCTGTACAGCATCGCTGGCTAGATTGGTTAGATATACGACAGCTTCCGCTAATGGACCGCTCTATTAAGGGTTAAAGGCACTCGAAGGGTAAAGTAAGAGCCTGTTATTGCTGTCATAGCCGCTGCCGTCAGCCCGTAGCTGGGAGCGTTTGCTTAGAGGAAAGCACAGTGAATGAAGGGATAAGGAAGGAGGGGTTGCAAAACGTTTGCTCTGCTAGACGGTTGATGTGATCGAGTTTGGCGGTGATTGACGGACGCCGTTGTTTGCGGAGGATAATTCAGTCCAGCAAAAGGTGTGTTATCATCGTGCGCTGTGTGGTTTTTGGACCATTGAGCTGTATCTTTAGGGTCGTGGAGACTTGTGTTGAGGTTTGTTGGAAGTGAATGCATGTACTTGTACGTTTTGAATAACTTCAATGGCTGAAATAATGTGACCTAGTACATTAAGCATTTCGAGAGTAAATTTGTATTGAATATATTTGAATCATTATAACTAAATTGTATTTCAACACGTGGCGCAGTATAAAGCTGTGACGGTGTGCGGTGTGCAATACTGTTGTGAATTAATCGAATTCTGTTTTAACTCATTGTGCCAAACAATATTGTGAATTGGTGGTTTATATAATGGTAAACTTTATGCATAAAATATCATACGAATAGTTCCATCATTACAATAATCCATCGACTAATTGATCCTTTATGAAGTGATTGCATCAAAGCCAGACCGGTGATTGTGTGAATAAAAATCGCCGTCGTTTCATTCGATTTTTAATTTAAATTGAAATAATTTGCCACACATCTGTCACATTTTCCATACCGTGCGGTGGTTAAACAAACGCGGGCGATAAAAAAGCGGCATCATTCATTGATTAAAAATGCAAACACAACATACGCTCGCCGTAATAAACCATTGGTTAAGCGGTAGCAATAGGCAACCGATCGTGGGAGGGCGTGAGATCGACCTATTGCCGTACAGCAACCAGGTGGTGTTGATCAGCCAGCACCGCAGCCTATACGGTGCGGCTTCCGTTTTGTGTGGCAGAGCAAATAGGGGTACAAATTTTCAAATTGCCAGCTAATGGATTGGTTCGTGTAATGCCATTTGAGCTGAATGATTTAGCATTGCCTTCTGGTGATTGAGAGGTGAATTAATGATGGAAACATAAACATGACCGTCACCAAGGGCTCTCACTCGGTACTGTCCGGCGATAGTACACGTGTGTGGACGCGAAATCTGTGTGTTACTACTGTACACAACCATTACACCAAATCAAACCGTTTGTGTGTGTGTGTGTCTGTGTGTTTGCGAGCACGAGAAAGTCGTGAAAGTTTTATTGCAGCGCGCCTAAGGGTCAACCGCAGCAAACATTAATCAAGCAAAAGTCAGAATTAAGTTGTACAACAGCATGTACGCCTGTACGTGTGTGAGTAATGTGCAACATGACAACACATTTAGAAGCATTCTGCTCTACGCTACACTTGTTATGGTGCGGAAGATAATGGTACATTCGGGCATAAATTACATTAAAAGTCATTCTGCCTGCGCACGAGCGCATGTGTTGCATCTGATAAAGAAGGTCAACGGGATTTACTCACCCATCAACTGGTAGCCGTTCCACCCTTTTTTTTCTATGGTGTTTTGATCCACTTTCACACTGGATGGAATGATTAATTAGTAATCAATACTAATAATGCTATTTATTGGAATGACCCATCGGAATGCATACCAGGTATATGTGTGTGTGTGTGTTAGGGTGAAAGAAACTAATAAAAATATGAAGTACGACCGTGAATCATGTGAAGTGGTGCACAAAACCGCAGAAACGTGGTTTGATGGAACATGTGGATGCTTTTTTGCCTTTTTGCGGTGCAACTGGCCGAGTTGGTTGGAACTAATTTTGCTCGGGCCGTATTACATCGCGCAATCCAAACATTCATTAGCTAACGATAGACTTTGATCATCCTTCACATGTTTGGATTATATGTGGTATGAGTGATTTTTTTCAATTGCTTAGCACGTGAGCTGTGTTACAGGTAGCTTACGAATTTGAAATTAAAATTTTATACATAAGGCAGTTTAGTATAGTATAGTATAGTATAGAATCATTCAAGCTCATCATTGTAATTAACTCAAAGAAAATAAAACCAAGAGTTTTGCAAATATTTCCCGCAATCATCTATAACTTATGAGATACCATTGACTTTAATTAAAAAAAGCAATAAATTGTCTGTTTTTTTTGGACATATTATTTTATAAAAAAACAACCAGCTGCAATATTTGTATTATTTTATTAATAAACACCGATGGCTTAATAGCGTGGCAGTGAGAAACTTTCTGCACCAATTGTTTAAACAATCTGTATCTAGGCGCATGTTGAAACAATTCCGTACATCTAGGCGCATTTTGTAACAATTGCGTACATCTAGGCGCATGTTTAAACAGCTATAATGATACAAAAAAAAACATTACACACAATTAGAAAGTTCAACGTAGCGGGATAGGGTAAAAGAGGTAAAAAGGGTAAAAAAACAACCTAAATCATTTCATGGCAAACCGACTCGTTCCATCACTTCAGACTCTGTAGAGAAAGTTTCTGCCGGCAAGTTGCTAAATAGTTCATTTACAACTCATCGGTAAATAAGAGCTTCTAGCGCGTCTTTCCAACCAAAACGCTTCCGTTCGCATACTTTTGTCAAAAGTTTCCCCTTTTCTAGTTGAGCTTGCCGTTTTGCTTCCCGCGCACTACTGTGTGCGGCACTAAACGGCGGGTTGAGGGCGCGTGTCGAGCGAATGAGCTATCTTTCTTCCTATCGGGAGCCGCTAATATACATATTTATGCTTACGTGCTCTTTTGATTGCATATCCTTTCCCGGCCCAGTCTCGCCCTTCCATCACACCCATTCCGTCCCGTTTCGGTGGCATGTGTGTTTGTGCCGTAGGTCATTCCTCAAATAGCTTTCGCGTTTGCGTTGCTGTCATGCTCGTGCGGGCACCGGTGTTGTGGGAAACCAATGTTTTCGGTACGGATGTGTTTGTGTATGTGTGTGTGAATTGCAATCATCGTATGCTATGGTGGCCACCTTCGTTCGGGGGAGCCTCGTAGGAAAGGGGAGGGAGGGATGTTTACGCGTTCGGCTTGTTTGACAGGTTGAACAACGAGCAAACATCGATTAATCATAATACGATTTATATTTTATTAGGAGCTGTATGTGATTACCCCACCCAGGAAAGGATGGATGGGAATTTTCCGAATGTCCTTCTGGCTCCCTTCTCTTCCTTCCCCTGGAGTCCGGGTGTGGCTGAGGTTAAGAGATTGAGTTAGTGCCGGGACGGGATGTCCTTGAAGCGTAAGTTGTCAGCAGTTCGGATTTCGTGTGTCCTGGTGGGAGTCCTCGGTGAAAGCGTCAATTTTTACGTACAGTCGTCGCTGTTGCTGAGGGTAGTTAGCGCGTTCTTGTACGCCGGAATCGAATTACTTCCTTCTGGCCATGGTGGCGGAGGCCACATGGGCATGGGCTGCTTCATACAGAAAGCAAACAGGTGAGTGTGTGTGTGTGTGTGTGTGTGTGTTTGTTTGTGAGTATGAACCATTGTCCCCGGGTGGCCTCGTTACGGTGTTAGTCTATTTGCCCGACAGGCCCTACCAAAAATAGGATTCCTCGCACCTTGCTGATACGATGACATCACACCACAAGACACACACTCACAAACATTGACACCAAAGTCCCGCTTGTTGTTTAGTCCAATTTTACTTGATTGTCATCCTGTCCTGGTGGTCGAGCTTTCGCATCCAGCGCGTGGACCGTTGGTGACCGATTTTGCTTGATTGATTACAAACAGAGCCGTAGGACGGCAGACACAGGGCGATACACGGGAGGACGCAAGGAGCCTCAAATCCAGGCCGCGACATTATTTTGTTTTGCAGCACTCATATTGTGTGCCAATGATTCGGCTCTGGGTGGTTTTTTGTTTTGTTTCTATTACTACGGACTGGCTCCTAGTGGTGGGACCTCCTTGCGCTTTGTTTTGCTGCTGCTCCGGTAAGCGCGGGCCGAAATTTCATTAAGTTATTGCTGATTGCTTACATTGCCGAAGGCCACCGAAGGCGTCACCGGGCGGCAGATGACAGTAACCAGTGCTGTTTGTGCTACGAACAGGGCCCGTCTGCCGGATGGCCGTGGGTGTTTTCCCCGGCACCGGAAGGTAAATAATTTCGTTATATGAGCGATATGATTGGGTGACGGTGTATGGCCTTTTTGCTTGCTTGAGAATTGCTAAGACATTTTGTAGTCGGTAATATCTGCGGAGCATCCTGGGTGGTTTGTACATAAATCGCGGTGCATTGGATGTGCTATGCTTCTAATGGATGAGATGAAAACAAAGAATGCTTGTGAGAACTTTTAAATACAACATTTGAACAACTGGTTAAGGAGTCAATTATTTAATACTGATACTATATTTATGACGGTTACTAAAGACCTGTTCAGATAGGAATCAGTCACAAAGTTTTATTTTAATATAGGGTCATCGGTGGTGCTGTATGGAGCTTTTTCATAGTTTTTTTTTTCATAAAGTATTGGAGCGCACTATACAATATTGCAACAGGTTTTACATGTACGAGCTTGGGTTCAATAGTTATTAACGAAAGGCTCACATGGCCTGGAAATAGAAAAATCCCAAGAGATTGAGATTCTTGGTGAAAACTTTAATATTACTTACTTACTTATACAACCGCTACAACCGCTTTGCGGTCTTGGCCTGCCTCAGGAGTGTCCGAAACCGCTCACGGTCTCGCGCCTTCGTCTGCCAGTCCGTTATCCCGGCCTTAATGGCGGACGCCTCCACGCTATCTTGCCACCTCAATTTGGGCCTACCACGCCTCCTCTGTCCTTGTGGACGCCCTAAAAAGACTTTACGGGCTGGGTCGTCCGTTTCCATGCGTACAACATGGCCAGCCCACCGGAGCCTGGCCTGCTTGATACGCTGCACGACAGTGAGGTCGCCGTACATCTCGTATAGCTCGCCATTATAGCGGCTGCTCCATTGTCCTTCCACACATACGGGGCCAAGTATCCTTCTGAGCATCTTCCTCTCGAACGCGGCTAAGAGGGTTTCGTCAGATTTGGACAGTGTCCATGTCTCAGAGGCGTATGTGAGTACTGGTACTATATAGGTACTATATAGTACCAGTTTCGTCCGTCGCGACAGGTTCTTGGAGGTGAACTGATTTTTCTTTAAGGTGCGGTGAACTGATTTTTCTTTAAGGTGAGGTGAACTTTAATAATACTAAAGCGTAAAAATGCTATTTTCCTGATAAATTTGCCGGCAAATTGACTTAACGATAAATCATTGGCAGATAGAGGCACAAAACACGGGCCTTCATAATCAATGAAACAAGAAACATTAACATTTCTTAAGGATAGTGTTTGTATACATAGAAATTTGACCATATAGATTGTCCTGTTAATAAATAAATTAAAAATAATAATAATAATATAGTAAAGTAAAGCAGTAAAGCACTGACCAGCTGTCATTACAACAGGGAAGTGTAAAAATGGTAGAGTTATGTGCAGCATTATAATTGTCTTGAATTTTGGCCTAAAGTAAAAGATTTGGCAATTATTTAAAAAAAAAATTGAAAAACAATCAAAACCACTGTCAATAAACTATCTTTCGTTTGATGCCATATTTTGCTCACCAGATTCGAAAGAACAGATCTTTTATACGTTGGAAATACCAACAGCATGTTTGTAGCTGAGAACCGGAATGAGAGAGAAAATAGAGAGAGAGAGAAAGTGAGTGAGAGAGAAAGTGAGTGAGAGAGAAAGTGAGTGAGAGAGAGAGAGAGAGAGAGAGAGAAATAGAGAAAAAGAGAGCTATAAACAATAGGTTTCAAACAATACCAGACAATACAAATACTATTATTTCCAATTTATTTATTGTGTGCATGAATGGTAAATCGAACAACTCGCCGTAGGAAAAACAAATATTTAGCATTACCTTTTCAGCTTTATGGAAAACAAACCCAAACGATTTGCAGGCAGTACATTGAGGTTAACACCGTTCCGATAATCCTCTACTAACTCTTTAGCACGACTGTTGGCCACGCTGTTAGAAGCCATGAGTGCAATGCATTTATAATGCAACAAATTATATTTATTTCCCTCCCCCGGCACACACACACACACATACATATACACAGGGTTGGAATCTTTAAGCAGCTGGTCTAAATTAAGCGTTAGCTAAATATTTACCCATCGTTGGTTGGAAAATCTGATTGATGCCAAACAGTGCACCGTTCGCATCGGTGGCCAATTTTCATAATCCCTCGATCCACACACACACACACACACACACATCCACCTACATTGGTGCAACCTGTTAGAGGGAAAGAGCGAGAGAGAGAGAGAGAGAGAGAGAGGGAGATAGAAAAATACAAAGAGAGTGAGAAAGAAAGAGACAACGACAACAAAAAAATGCATGGAAAACGTCCAATCCCAAATGGTGAAGTCATCCTTGAGCAAACTAATTTGCGGATAAATTGTGGACAGCTGCAGCACTGTGCAAACTCCCGCTTTGCCCTTTCGTGGTGGTGGGGAATTATGCCGTAGTGTGGAGTGTGTATAGAAGGATGAAGGGGTATAGCATAGCAGGTGTGAGAGGTGTATAATAATAATCATAACGAGATAAAAATAAAGCTAACAGATTACAGATGGTACCATAATATAGATTGAGCAAATTAGTTACTGAAGTAACTCATGTTCAGGTTGTATATTTGTCAAACTTTACGCCTGTAAATAGTTTCACTTTGATCTTCGATGGTAATTCAATATTTGAATGGACTAATTTTCCTTTCTAAACTACAAACACTGACAAAAGTTGTAGATTTTCGTCAATCACTGTAACCGTCCGACGTTATTACTGGGCAAAAAAAGACACCGGTCGGTGGGGGAAAATCTGACTGACATCCCATCATCCCATCACCATACACCACCACACGGATCACACCCAAGAACCGCGACTGCTACTGCTACCCACACCAGCGGGGTGGATTAATCACGCTGGCGTTATATTTACATTTGAAAGCTAGCGTTGATTTTCATAAATATGTAAATTTATTACAACACACCGTCTATTTTCGGTGCTGGAGCGGCTGAAGCGAGAGAGGGGATGGGGTTGGGGTGGACTGAATGGACGGTCGAAGCGGGCGGTGGGAGCGACCGCCGACACCCCACGGTTCAATTGTCCGTGTAGGTTTGTTGCTACAGTTGGCAACATGTAGTATGTACACGCGGGACTAGGTTCCGCGGTCGCCCCACCGAGGCACGAGGGTCTCGGCACCGGGGCTAGGCGTTTTATCGCGCTCCAATAAATCATAAATCACATTTCAGTACTCGAAACGAACATCGATCGTTTGTCGATGGATGATGATGCGCCCCATACACACGGATACGGGTCGGACACGGTTTGCTGCTCGCTTTGGCTCGGTGCCAATCGCGTGGCGTATGTTGCCATGGGATATGTGTGCAGCGCTTGGTTGTAAACGGGATTTTGGAGAGGGTTTGGGTTGGGCTGGGGCGGGTTGGCTGGCGCTAGGTTTTCTGGGAAGCTCCTGTTGCAGCTAGGGACTAATAAAAAATCGCTTCGTATGCCGTCTCGAGTGGCTCTTGACGGGGTCGGGCAGTTGTTTGGTGATGAGGAGAAAGCAAGCGGGGAGAAAAAAGAAAAAAAAGAAAACAACATCACGCCCGTCCTTTTGGAGCGCAATGTTGTGCTCGATTTTCTGTTGTGTCGCTAGGATGCGATGCGTACGTGCGTGTCAACTAGTGTGCCACGTGCGCCGGTGTGTGTGTGTGTGTGTGTGTATGTCAACATATAATCTACACCATCGTTACTCTTCAGCCGAGAGCGGGCCACACATTCTGCACTGAAATGGCATTAAAGCAAGCCCCTTGGCACGATAGGGTGGTGGTAAGGAGGGAGGATAGAAAGGCCTATATGGTTGGTATCAGCTATTTGTGCTACCGTTTGGCAGTATCTGCCTTTCACTACGCCAGCAACCAGCAATCGAACAAACGGAGCAACCTCAAATCAAAGCTACAAGCATGAGAAAGAGAGAAAGAGAGGGAGAGAGAGAGAGAGAGAGAGAGAGAGAAAGAGAAATGGAGCAATAAAAAAGGAGAGCAAATGGGCAAAAATCCTGTTGGGTGGAGTCTGGTGATAGAAATAACATTATTACCAGACACCCAGACCCCACTGCACGCTGGAGGAAAGGGAAGGTGTTTCGTTGGTGTCGGGTGGAGAGAAGCCGGGTGGCGTAGAGTAGAAAATATTGATGCCCGGGAGGGAAAAATTGAAAATAACAATAATAAAGCAGAATCCATCAAATAATTCGCTTGCCATGATTTGTGCCGCCCGAGGCATTATTTGTTGTGTTGCGCGTTCGATTTTTTATCCTTTCTTTGTGTGTTTGGTAACATATTTTTTCATTTTTCAATGCTCACACCATCGAGCATCGCTGAGCTTCTCGGTTCGGTGGAGAGGGTGGTAAATATTGTTTGAGCTATTGCTTAAGTCTGCCCGCTGAGTGTGAGAGTTTCGAGCGAGGTGTGATTTAGATGGTTCCATTAGAGAACAACTGTCTTTGCTATTTTTTGGTGCTTCTGGGTGTGTGTGTGTGTGTGTGCTGGGTGTGGGATGAAGAATGTTGATTTCATTCTTTGCCTTGGAACGATGTAAGAGGGTTTTCGGTGGAAAGGGGTATGGAAAAGTTTTGCAGTGAAAAAGAAAGATCGAGAACGTTTGATTTATTCGTAGCAATTGTTTGGAAGTGTACGTGTAACGTTTGCTGACAGTTGAAAGGATTAAGGAGCTTTACCGTAAGCGCTTCAAGCGAAAGGGATTGACTTTATGATAAGTAAAGGTAGCTGAGGGTACAAAGATGCTTGTTTTGAGCATTTTATGCTGCAATCAACTTTTTTAAAGCGTTAAGCATAGAAACCAAAAAGCTAGAAAATGAATAAATTTGAATGATTAACGATCGATTTAAAAGTAAAAATATGTAACATGGATTTTCTGAAATACTGAAATTTCTGGAAACAAAAATACTTGATGTGACAAGTGGCGATTACTTCAGGTAAAAAAATGAACTGCAAGTAATAATGTTATATACAATGTATATCTTTTAAAGAGCCGTATATTTTGCGAAAATCTATGGAAGAAGATATTAAATCCTTTTTTAAGACGCCTAAATGTATGCTACAAACGAAAAAAAGTATCTTTTCCAGCACTTCTTTGGTTCGTTGGCACGTTATTAAAAACGAAATTCTTCGCTAGTGCCAAACGTACCAATGTACAAATGTTATTGCTGCACATGAGCTATTTGACGGTAACAGATTGATTTCAACCAGACAGCATAATCATTTAGCAGTAAATGGATGTTTTTTTTCTTCCCGCTGGTAAAAAATATGTAGAAGAATCTTTTATAACGCAAAATATTTACACCGATTGCCACTAGCACAACCGTAACCTGTTTATCCACGGGAAATGGCAAATAAATCTCCCCGTACCCCACAGTACACAGGATGGATGGAACACGACGGGAGGGAAAACCCATCAAGCATAGATGAATAAATTTTCCTCATACATCCCTACGGACCCTTACCTTAACGCTTCTGCTCAAGAAACGGTTGCCCTGATCGTTCAGGAACGCGCTGGGAAGCCGACAGGATGGCAATGACACGTCAGATACGCTAACCAGCACAACGTACAAGAATTATACGCTTCTTCAGAACTGTCTCACTCACCTCCATTCTTTCTTTCTCCCGCTCGCGTGTTCCGAGAATCTTGTCGTTTACATTTTTCATCCCGAAAGCCAATGCCTCCTCAATCATTGCCGCTGATTTGCTCGCTGAACGGCCCACCTCCATCGAAGCCCGTGTTTGTAATGCTCGTTGCAGGGGATTAGGCGGAACCTAGCCGATCTGGTACCGCCAAAACCTATGTGGCTCGTATGTGGCGATTTACAATTTGTTCGCTGCTCTTCCAACTACTTCCGTGTTTCGATCGTGTGTAAAAACATTTCCCGTGGAATGTCGCTCGCAAGAAATGCTGTACAGGGGCGGGAAAAAGGTTTAAACTTTGACAAATCGTTGCAGCCAGCTTACGGATTACATCCCATTAGCACATATTTTCAGTTAGGGATTCGGATCTACCGTTCTGCACACACACACACACACACACACACACACACACACACACACACACACACACACACACACACACACACACACACACACACACACACACACTAAATTGTGGAGACACTTGGAGACAGGTAAGGGAAAGGGAAGAAAAATTACTACAATTTACACGGACGATGCTTCAAAATTGGCACATTCGCACTTGGCGCTTGGTACTCCCGTTGCCGAGGACGGTCAGGATGGTGTCTCACATACACACGCTTTACAGCCGGGAAGATGCGCCCGCCGGAAAGATAACTAACGACGCTCAAAGTTCTTCCGGAGGGAAAAATAGGAAGGAGAATCCGCACAAAAAGGACGAAGGTAGGGCGACCATGGCTGGAATGCACACACGACGAAGCGACGTGTCTCGCGCGTGATGATGGAGGCAATAATCGTTCACGTACGCCATAGGGAGACTGTTATGAAGATCTATTGCACGGGTGCCCCCTTCGCCGTACGCTTCCACCTAGTACTTTGGATGGGACACGGGCACTATTTCCCATTTGCCTATTGTACCTGTACCAATGCTGACGACCAGAAAGAAGAAAAAAAAAAGAAGCGAACGATTTGCCTCTCAGTGCTTGCAATAAATTTCTATCTCAAAGTACCATTTTATGGTTCGTCTTCGTCGGGTTGAAACTGTCACTTGATTGAAAGGAATCGAATGGGATGTGACAGACGCCGTCACCGTCGTTTGCCAGTTTGACCCACGGGCGTGAGGTGAGCGTCGCGAAGGAAGTGTGCATAAAATAGGTTATGGCCTGGCGAAAGTTTTATTATTGAGGTAAAAGATTTTACCTAGCGCGTGATGGGTCGCGCAGTGAATGTACTCAATCAGAGCCGTTTGTGACAATCGTTTGCAAAAACGATCCTGTTTGATAGTTTGACAGAATGCTGTAGTACCAGGAATCATAATTTTTAATTGAACAGCTTATCGTTTTGCGATTTTAAATGCGCCATTACTTGTCAAATCGCTTCAAATCAGTAGTGTGGGAAACAATCGAAGTACAAATCGCTGTACAAACAAAACCGGAATAACACGTTCCACGTGGGCACCGAGGGTGCTCGCTAGTTTCTGCTGGTCGGTTAAACGTTGTCGCTGTCGTCACCGTTTTCCTCAGCCAGACGACCGTGCAAACAAACAAACAAACGCGTTAAAAGCGCGCTGAATTGCTTCGTGCGATTGCACCTTCTTCCCAGGAACGCTTGCTCTGGACGCTTAGTGCAAACAAAACAACAAAATGAACAAACAGAAGCGAGAGTCGCGAAAATCGAAACCCCGTAGCCCACGTATGGGCACGTCATTAGTGGGGAGGGCGGAAAATGGCGGGAGCAATGAAATGGGTCAATCAGTTTCACTCTAGGCGGGTTAGTCGGGCAAGAATGAACGGGAAGGAAAAGAACGGATCAAAAGGAAGGATTGAGGTGTTTTTCCGAGACGGCAGCGCGATCTGCCCGATACCGATACGAATTTCAATTGTATGTTTGCACAAACACGCTTTAAAACATCATTTCACTTCAATCAAACCGGCAAAGATAAACGCGCAATCAAAGAAAGTGGGTGTCCGTGGGGGTGGTGTTGTGCAAGCAGCGGAAAAGCACCGCACCGAACGTCCGCTGTGAGCGTTGATAGCGTTTTACCGATTGCATTCGATTGCATACCTTCGGGCGCTTTGACTGTACGGTGCAGTGTGGTGTGTGTGTGTGTGTGCTTCAACCACACAGGTCGTTTTACCTAGCAGGGAGGAAGATTTCTCGTTGTTCATTTCTTATACACATACATACACTTTCGCAGAATCAAATACGATACATACTTAACGATCCTAAACATGAGCCGGTTCCCCGAATTGTTGCGACACGGAAGGAAGGGTGCATTTCGACGAAGAGTAGACAAAATAGAGAGACGAGAGAGACAGATAGAGAGAGAGAGAGCTGCAAAACAAGAAAAACAAACAACAGAATAGTTGCAACAAAATTCCGATTGTTTGTATCGGGTGCGAGCAGTTTTGTGCCTTGCGGGCTGCCAGCAAAGTTGTTGCCTTTTGTTCCACAAGCGAACGCATAATAGAGACCAACGAGCGGGTAGGGAATGGTTTAGGGACGGTGCAGGGAACTGTGGTTGAAAGCAGAAACATTGTGAGTTGAATGAGTCGGATAAAGTTTCTATGCCCTCCCGGCGGCTACAAACCGATGAATCAAGGCTTGGCCCTCGTTGGTAAGCCAGAAGTGGCGCGGTTGTGTGTGTGTGACTTTAATGTTGAAGTTAAAGCTACTTTCACTGGGAGAAAATGGCTTTTTTCAAATGATCTGCTTTGGGGAGGTTGAATGCAGCAGTAATTGTGACACTAACGCAAAGCGAATAGACAGAACTCCTTGAAGTAGCTTTGAGGATGAAGAGCGCCTAAATGTTTGCCTCATAGCACGCCAAAGCTTTTAGTCATTAAATTAACGCTTGAAAGTGACCAGCGCTACTGAATAGCATTTCACTGGAATGATGAAATTGGCCAATGGAAAAGTGTAATGAAATAACGTCTCACTTAACTAAAATTATTCGTTATTTGATACATTCAGGCGTTCAGTAAAACCCTTTTAAAGCTTATTTTTAAATCTGCAAGGAACAGATAAAACTAAATTGTAGTTTTATATTCTAGCATGTTTTATATTGTATTTTATATTCTAGCATGCATGCAACTCTTGCATTATTTCTTCATTTATAACTGTTGGTATCACACTTGAACTGCTTTCAAAACTCTTCTCTAGTGATATTTTCCACCAAAAAGGTAGCGAATATTTTGTCAACCCTGCTTCAACTGCCTACTCCAACACACCGGCCGCACAATCCGGGCAGTGTACGGAGGCTCGCATGTCAAGCTCGGCTAATTTCGTGTACCGCCTTCCACGGCCACCTTTCACCTGCGCTGCGCTGGGGAAGTCAAAAATGTCAACTATGTGGTCAGCACTTTGGTAGCGAACCGACCTAGGCCACATACTAACCTGTGGCTAAAGTCCTACCCTCTCTGCATTCTCTCTCTCTCTCTCTCTCTCTCTCTCTCTCTCTCTCTTTCACACTCCATGAACGGTCCCACTTTCCGATCAGTGGGAAAGTGTGCATTTGCTAGCGAACATTCCACAACCCGGAACGTTTCGCCGTATTCAAACAAAAAAAAAACTCTCTGCAAAACTGTCTGCAACGGACGGCATGAATTAACTGTTCCATCCGGGGCCAAAGGGGGCAGAAACCACACCAGAAAAAGATTGCCAATTTGCGCGGAATGTGAACGGAATGAAAGGATGTGTGTGTGTGTGTGTGTGTGTGTGTGTGTGTGTGTGTGTGTGTGTGTGTGTGTGTGTGTGCGTGGGTTAGTGTGTGCTGGTTAAAATCCTTCTTGCAAAATGCAGTTAGTGGATGTAAAAGTTACATGCCCAGCATATCAACCTGTACACCATTCCTACGGCGTACGGGGTTTGGCAGATAAGAAACGGCGAGCGGAGGGTGAGTTTTTAAATCTATTTTATCCTCGCCCGGTGGTTTGCACAAATTATAACAATGAAAATATGTAACCGGGGCTAGGGATAAAGGGACTTAAAACTACTCTGCATGTAGATCGCACGGTCGCTGCGGCACCAGTGGCAAAAAGGAAAGTTTTGCACGTGTTTCAAGGTTTGCTGACCGTCGCTTAGTCATATGAGGGGGCCAGGGCGAAGGTAAAGTTATAATGAACGATTAGCTTCTATTGTTTTAGATGAACTGTTCAGCAGCAGCGCGGTAGACACTTCAAATGCAGCAGTCTGACCGCGCTTGCCACGGTATTTAACGGCAGTCATAGTCTTGCTCATTAGGAAACCGGGATGTGTGTGGGGAGGATTTTAAGCATTGTTAGCGGTGTTACAACAGTTTAGGTATGTTTTGTGCATAATTTACATTCAGTTAATGGCTGTATTAACTCGAGGTAATGAGCGTGTGGTACTTGCAATGTGTAGGAAATGGATTGAAGTTTCACATCAGTACATATGAAATTCAATGCTGTTAAATAGGAAGGTTTTTTTTTATTAAATTAGTATTTGGTGTAGCGTTTATTTGTGTTACATAGTTCATATAGGATGAATAGGATGATTGTATCTTATTTCCATAACATTACTTCAAAACATACCATGAGTTATTTCATTCTATCTATGATTATTAACGTAGATATGACTCATGTTGCATACATTTAGGCGGTAAAAAAGTAGTATTTTGAAATGAAATAAGAGTACTTCATAACGGAGTATGGTAAACGTTGTTTGCTATAGTTAGATCGACCGGCTAGAAACCAAACTGCAAGCTGGCATTCCACACCGGCTACGAGCAGACGAAGATGTAACGCTACACCGGCCACGAGCGGACAACGGCGACATGCGCAAGTAATGCGACACGCAGACCGATCGTGAGAACAGACCAATGCAGCCAGCAACCAGCGGCCTAGTTAGAACATTAGCTTGTTAGGTATAGTTCATAGTTTAGCTTTAGTCAGGAGTAATCCTGTTTGTGTAAAATAAAAAATCTTTTTTTTATGGCCAACCGGTGTAGATAAAGATTAACTCTATATTGTTGAAATATTTTGGGGCCGGTCTGGTGGTACAGTCGTCAACTCGTACGACTTAACAACATGCCCGACATGGGTTCAAGCCCCGAATAGACCGTGCCCCCATACGTAGGACTGACTATCCTGCTATGGTAACAATATAAGTCACTGAAAGCCAAGCTCATTTCACTAGTGGGTACAAAGGCAGGCCTTGACCGACAACGGTTGTTGAGCCAAAGAAGAATAAGAAGAAGTTGAAATATTTTATTGAAGAGGTATAAATTGATAAAGAGGTAGCTTTATCTTTAAATCAATTGATAGCAAAAGATATTTACTAATGTTTAAGTTTAGCATATCACGTTTAGTAATAGGTTTATTTTGGATGAAATAGTACCAACGGTCTCTAGCTGGAGAGATGGTTTCGGATGGGAATCTATTCCATTGGATCATGTAACAGTCATCGCAAATAAACCATGGAAGAACGGGCAGTCAATGGGAAATAAAAAAATCGACAAAAAGAATATTAGGTAAGCTAAATGTAAGATTTATCTACACGGTAGGCTCGATTTCGTGTCGCAAGGATGTATAGCACAGTATTAGTCATTTTGTTAACACTACTATTTCTCTCTCTCTCTCTCTCTCTCTCTCTGTCTCTTTCTCTCTCTCTCCACACACACACTCTCTCTCAATCCCTAGCTTGTTTTAACTCACTGCATGCAACACATTTTTTTCGAAAATCAGTGTTTTTAGCATTAAAAATACTAGCATTTTCCATCATTATCTATCTCAGATTAATTTTAAAATATTTCTCAATGTTTTTTTTTTTTTCAAAGTTTAGTGTCACCTTACAATGTAGGTGACTGTATTCCATTGTATTCCAAAACTATTTTCCATCACTCTTTCCAATGGATGTACGCATTGGAACGGTTCTCGTGCTGAACAACTTGTTCTGAAAGAAACGAACTACTACCGTCCGACGTGTGACAGTGATCGCTTTATCTCGAGCACACTCTGCGTACGTTTGGAGAGCTTGCCATTTCACTCGAGCAGGGCAAAACTTCAGCAGTATTATTCAAAATAGTAATTTCCATTTCCTATGGAAATGAACAAAAAAAAAAAAAAAAAATAGTCGAAACACCAGTATGGAAAAAGGTCCCTCCAGCACAAATCCAAACAAAACCCCCCAGCTCCAATGCCACCCGTCTGCGCTGGGTAAAAAATCATTAATGAAAAATGAAAACCAACTGTATGCTAAAGCCAAACCAACCGAGCCAAACAGAAACAAACAGCCTTCCGCACCGATCCTGGCAAAACAACAGAAAAACACAACTCCCATTCCCCACTTTGCCTCTTCGTCCCGGAAGCCAACTAGAAGCCCGAAACGAACGAATGTTTTTGACATTGATTGCACTTGTTTGTGTTGACAAATGTGCTTCCAAATCAAACCGTGTACCGCCTGTCCACCCGCTGCTCCGCCCAAGCAATAATCTTTGCGTGGTCGAGTGATCGAAAGTCGAATAAAATATTCGTCTCATATGACAAAAACAAAGTCCCTGCTCACCCGCTGCTCCCGAAACATCCTCGGTACTACGGGCAAGCCCAGCGACAACAGACCGAACCGCACCGGGCAACAGGAACGGAAAGGATTAGGCCCATATGTGGGGTGAGGGTTGTTCGCTCCATTCCTGCATTTGCCCGGATACCACCGGGTGCCGGGGCAGGTTGATGCGAAGTGGGGGAAAAGTAATTTCGTGACGTTTGTAGTGGCAGGTGACGGTTTTTCTCAGACCTCATACCTCATCCAAAAGGGGTGGCAACCCCATTGGTCACTGTTGCTGTTCGAGGAGCGTCTGAAATTGTGGGCTCTGTCTAGCTCTCTCTCTCTTTCCCTTTTTGGCTTAATCATACGATGACTTAACGAAAAGCAAAGTGGAAAGTGAGCACAGGCCCACCTAGGGACCGCAGGGTCCCAGGGAAGCAAAGCATTGCGGTCAGGACATTGATTTGGTTGTTTTCCACCCCCTCCCGGAAAGCATGTTTTTCGTATGTAAACGAGCTGTTTTTGGTGGCTTACTGGGGCCACACTTCCGCCAACCGTAACCAGGGACAGGGTTACTTTCTGCTTCTGTGCCGTCACAATCGTACCACGACCGGTTCTGGTCTACCAGAATTTCAAAGAACCCAAGTGTTCCAAAAAAAAAAAGAAAAAGAAAAAATAAAAGACCATACCAAAGCACCTCTAATGTGTTGTTACCATGAGCGTTGTTTTTGTGCCACTCGGCAAGCGCTCGGTGTAGAGGCACGGGTGCTGGCAAAGCTCTTACCAGCTCAGAGACTGTAAAGAGGCTTGTCTGTCGTGCCCCGGTGCCGCTCTGTCATTGTGTCTCCGCACAGTCGCCAAAACCCCGCTTCTAACACGATCGCACGGGGTGAAAAATTGAAGAACGTATGTCGGTCGGTCTCCCGGACGAAGCACAGCGGCCTCCCATCGGTATGGCATAATAAATCGATAGCGAAAGGTTAATGTGTACCTTTTGCCGCGTGTGTTGCATCGGTTGGCCGCCCTGGCCACCTTCATCGAATCCATCCGGCCCGGGGGTTTGTTTGCTGTCCGGTTTTTGCCATTTGGTCGTGTCGATCGTTTGTTCCGAAAAGGGATCAGCTGCCGGTGTACACGAAGCGCTAG
This sequence comes from Anopheles arabiensis, assembly GCF_016920715.1. Lineage (NCBI taxonomy): Eukaryota > Metazoa > Arthropoda > Insecta > Diptera > Culicidae > Anopheles > Anopheles arabiensis. The sequence goes on from NC_053518.1 coordinate 26,283,216, forward strand.
CGTGGGAACGGAAATAAATTACCCACCCATCGGCCATGCCTTCGGACACGGGGGTAGAGCGGCGAAGACAATAAGGTAATGTGCACCGGGATAGAGAGAACAAAAAATCCTGCTACCAGAGCAGAACCACAAGGACACACTTTTTGCGCCGTTCCATCGATGAAGGAACGACAGATTCCAATCAAGATTTGCTGTTGTTGCATCAAAACCGCTATGCCCTTGGTGTGTGTGTGTGTGTGTGTGTTTTTTTGTTTATGTCCATTTGTTGTTTTGCCACTATCACGTTGTGTAGGGCGGCACACCACGCAAACTCAATTGTATTCTGTTGGTGACGATGTGTGTTCCACTGCCCGTGGAGAATGCGCATATGCAAATCTCGTACGCTCTCGGGGTGGATTTATGAGCAGCAGGTGTCTCGGTGTATGTGTGTGTTTGTATCTGTATCGCGCTGGTGTCGTTCGGTTCGGGCTTCCGGGCGTACACAGCACAGCACAGGCGAGGTCGACGAAAGCCCGTCTGGCCGACTGGCACGGACACGGAACCTTGAGCTTTTACCGGGTTTTTACGGTGAAGTGCGCGCTCATGTCGAGCAAATGGTAAACAAGTATCAAAGTTAATTGCAAACACCTGAGGTACAATTATTTTTCCGCCCAGATAACGGACCGTAGCCCGCGTCCCCCCGTATGCCAGGGTGAGTGGGAAAAGTGTGCTTGCTTTTGTGTGCCCGCTTCTCGCTGGACTGCAATGTACAGTGCTAGAAGGTAGAAAATGGTTTGACCTCGGCTAGTGTGTCTGGTCAGTGGCTCATTTATATTTTTGTGTGCTGCTCCGCGCCCTTGAAGCTGCCCTCAGCGCTACCGTTGCCACCACCATTGGCGATGCTGCATTTTGTAAGGTTTCAAGTGCCCGTCCGCTCGAGGTTGGCTCTCATTTGTCGGTATTGTTTTGGGTCAGCTTACCCCACCTACGAGCAGCGGGTGCGTTTCGTCCCTTTTTCGTTCTTTCTTTTGCGCTTTTTTCCTGGCCCACACGCCCTCTCTTCAGCTACTTTCGAGCAGCACAGCGAGAAAAACGAGCGAGAAAGGTAGCGTTTTTCCGGTTCGAGATAAGCTAACGGTGCGGTACGGTGTCCTGTTTTTGTGTGTGTGTCACTGTACCGGCCCCGGTCCGAGCAACTGTCAGCGAGCAAGGTCTTGTTTTGCGTTTTGTTTTTTTGGGGTTACCTTGTGCTGTTTTTTGTTTGCGACATCTTTTGCGTACGGACGGACGACACCGGTTACACAGGGGGGAAAATAATTTAAAATTTGTTAGAATTTGTACAAATAGTGTTGGCTACATGTTCGCCACATGGGTTCTGTGCCGATGGGGGTGCAATGGTGTGGACCGGTAGCTTTTGCAGAGATTAGACGGACTTTGCCCGGGTGTAGTAGTACGGGTGAATGGAAAAGTTCGCTGATTCGCGCAGGGATAATGATGTGTCAGAAACATGATGTATAACAAGTATCACGCGGTAAGAAGAATTTATGAGCTGTTGGTAGATGGATGATTGCAGCTTACTTTAACGATTTTTTATCTAAACACGATAGATTTGTGGTAGTATTATTGTTAATACAGTGAAATCTCATTAAGGCGACTCTTCAAGAGACCGTCAGTTTAGAGAGATACTCTTGTTAGAAGACACTAATGAAAGTATTCAGCCAGTTTTGCAAACACGATCGAAGAGGAACGATAGTTGCCGTTGCCCTGATACAACGGTTGCTTTAATTTATGTCATGGGTATCTGGCTCAGTTATGCGTACATCGATCATTCGATCGAGTTTGGGAAAGTGGCTGATTGATATAAATATCAAAGAAACCACGAATAAAACGTTATATCTTTGGACCGATATTTATGGAATTTAAAAATATCGTCTTAAAAAATTTTATGCTGTCATATAATCGCCTTAAGGAGATATTCACCTTGAAGAGACATACAATGTATGGAATATGACGGGAGCGTCATAATATTCATCTTAAAGAAACAATTCACGATGAAGAGCCTATATCTTAAATAAATGACTCTATAGCAAACCATTTAAGTATTAACGTTGGGCTTTGCTTCACATTTTAATAGAAAGAGGAAATTGAATACTTTAATTTTTTTTAACGTCAAACACAAATTAAACCATTCTACATTTACTTTGATTAGGATGAGAAATTGTTAAAATAAAATAAAAGATCCTGAAAACACAAACGTATATAGTAATGTCTTTGCAATCGATATATTTAACTTTTTTCACAATCTATTTCACAAATAAATATGCTAGGGCCAACCCATTCGCAGTCTGTTTTTTGGATTTTGCTGAGCTGGACTCGTTTCTTTCTGTCATTAAATTGTCAGAAAAATAAACTCTAACTTATAGAAACACACTTCGATTAACAGTCTAGGAACCGAGAAGCTCAAATCTCTATCCTTTCTTAAAGAAGCTTATGCATCATATCTAATATAAGTCAGTGTTATCGATGGTTGATAATTAACATTCCTTTCTAAAAAACTGTATGAAACCAAAATTACATTAAAACAATACACATCGTTCCAGACTGTTTCATGTCCCCAGACCAAAACCACAAAAGCAGACGGTTTATGAAGTGCAAACAAAACAGTAAAATCATCCCTATTTACACGACACCGGAAAGGAATTACAAATGAGGTCACCTTCATTTCACAGCACCACTGTGAAACATTATCATATACTGTTTTTCATCAAATGGGTATGTCGCAGTATGGGTGTGTTGCTGCCAATGGTATTAAGGGTATAGCATTCTTTACTGTTTCACTTATCGCTTAGCTTTGCAAGCGCAATCAACCCCGTGCCACACTGTGTAATTCAGGCGCTCCTGTTGCATTATCGAAAGACTGATGGCTTCCTTCCAATATGTCATTGCCACCCGTACAAAGGGTACAAAGGGCTTTTACATGGCCGTCTCAGACAAGGGCTGTTTCTACTCCAATTTTAATGTGGGGTTCAGCGCTTATTCATCATTTTTCAATCATGATTGCGGGTGTTTTTTTCACACCGAGGGATTATTTGAAACGAATGGCAGCATGGAAATACACATTTTCAATTGACTGTTTTGACGTTTTGTAACACATGGGGTTACTTTTGCACTTCATATGTTTATCCTGCCATCAGCCGTTCCACAAACGTTAGAGCTCAGAAGACGTATCGTTAGGTATCGTTCGCATTTGGGTTAATACTTTTCATATGAATGTTTGATTAATTGATTGCACTATTCATTTGGCGAATTGTTAGAGGTCAGGAACGTAACACCAGCGTGATTGGCCAAGCACAAAGTTGAAAGAGAAAGGTTACATCAAGTCAATAGCAGCCACAATTTGAAACAGTTTACCTATAAGTGGGTTAAAATAAATCCAAAATAAACGGCAACTATGATGTAAAACATATTTGTGCCTCGAGCAAAATAGGATGAAATGAATTGATCCTTCGACAGTTTGATAATTGCAGTGCAAGAAAAAAAAATGCGTTTTCCTTTGTCCACACACCCCATATCAACAGTTTGCTGCACTGGTAAATTCTACTTTTTCTGTTACCCTGTTTCCGCGGATAGAGACAATAGGACGCGGTTGGGAATCCGATCGGAACGGGACTGAATGGTTGGCAGCAAACAATAAGCAAACGAAAGCAATCCATCTGTTCGGATGATTGAACGGCTCTGCAGGAAATTGTGGAATGGGTTGAGTTCCGATAAAATTCCGATCACTACAATATACAGACAGCGGACGAGAGCAAGAGAGAGCGATCAAGAGATAGCGAGAGAAAGCGAGAGCAACGAAAAGAGAAAGGAAGAAGGATGAATGAACCAGACTGGTAATAATGAATATTTTCCTGGTAATTCAAAAGCACCAGGCGTTTCCGATATGAGGAATGGGCTCTTTTTTTTTTTCAACGGTGGACGTATTGTAAGTGTCATCATCAACACGACCATCATCGATCGCACTGAGTTTCAATCTCAACCCCCTTTTATTCCTTTTTTCTCACCTCGCCTTTTGTTCAACTCGTTTTTGTTTCCCGTTGACAGCTCAACATTGCTGTTCCCAGCGATGGTCGTTGCCAGCGTGGCACATGGGTGGTTGCAGTGCATGAGCGATTTTTATCCGAGGGTGCGTGGAGAGTGCGCGCTGGTGCACGCACCAGTTTATTGACGTGTTTCCGCTTTTCGCTTTTAATCGGCATGTACGCAGTCGGTAGTGGTGCGAACCAGTACGTGTGGCCGGATTTTTACCATTTTGATTGAGCAAACGTCAATTGTTTGTCGCATTACCCATCGATATCGATGCTACAGGTGGAATGTTGTCATCAACAGACTGCAGGGAGTTTTGTGAATAATAAACTTCACTACATTCAAACCCTCTGCGGGTGGGAAGCGCCTACGCGGTGCGCTGTTCTACATATTTTATCTGCCCTGGGGGGTTCATTTTTTGTCATTCAATTTGGCACCCTTATAATTAATGATCTGTTCGTATGTGAGAGTTGAACATATATGTGGAAGGTTTGAGCAATAGGATGTGTTAACTGGCAACAGGTCGACATAGGCAGAAATTGAGTAGGATGTTTTAAATTTCAACTTAGTTTAGTAGGTAAATGTAAATATCTGTGATAAGATGGTCTTAAGAATATAGCATCTAGCTGTTGTTTGAAAAATGTGATTTATTGTTAATGTGTTGTTTTATTGTGTATTTAAAACCCTGTATTTAGTCCAAGTTTAATCCACTTGTTTTATGGACAACCAGGCGTCTCCATCGTTGTTACAATATTTTCTTGCACGCTACAAATGGCCAGAGAGTTCACCTATTTTAACTTTGTTTGGTACCGGTATGTTCTTAATCACTTATTCGGTATATTCATTGTTTAATTTATTTAGAATATTAATATTTTTGCATACAATTTACATAATAAAATGTACGGAGATGAAATCCATGGTTAAAATTTAAAACCCATGTAAATTTCCACAGTAAAAGTATGCGCCGGGAATTATGTCAAATGCCTAATATTTACACGTGAATTCATTTCAACTAAAACTGAAAATAATTTTTAATACAATTATTCAGTTGAAGACACATTAGTGCAGTACAAAAGAAAACGTTTTCTCAATTATTCATTTCCACCAGGCGTCTCCATCGTAGGGATAATTTTGTTCAATGTAGTGTTTATGGACTATTAATAAAAATTATATCAAAAGTTTTCATGAAGAAAAGGACAAAAGTTTTGCTGTGCTGTAGAAATTTACTATAAAAAAAGTGCAGCCGTTTGCGTTTATATTGTGCTAAGCAAAAAATTTCATTGAAAAATACCCGTTATATTTATATTGCGTTAAGCTAAAAAAAATTTCATTGAAAAATACCCACCACAACAAGCTATCATTCTCATTGCGATTATTAGTTTGTGAATAGTATAGTAAATGGTTTAACGTAATTTTTAAATTATTGTTTAAGCAAGCTATTTAGTATTTAAATAGTTATTGACATCATATTTTATAAGTTTCTTTTGCCATGTAACGTGTTGTAGGTATCACTAGAACAATAAAACTCTACTTTTTTAAATAAAACTTATTTGCTACAAACTCTTCTCTACTTGGCTAATTATTCCTCACTGTAAACACAGTGGACTGAAGCATAAAAACCAGAAAGGGTAGCAAGCAGATAGCATGTCTGTTATGATACGTTTTCCAGCTTTCGCATAATCACAACAAATCTCCTGTAGGAAAGTAGTGCAGGGAGAAAAAAACAAACAGACAGAACTGTCATCTTCTATCTGCCCGCTTGTGCTGCAAACGACGCTAAACGATGTCAATTATTTCTTCGTCTGTCAGCAGCAAAACGATAGCGATACCGAGTGATGGTCGTTTAATTAACGCCACAGGGTGTCTGGCATTTGCATGTCTTATAGATTGCTTTTTTTTATATTTTACCGCCATTTTTACGGGAAACACTATCCAGTTCCACACGTTTCTACTGACTTGAAGTATTTTTATCTTAATTGTTTGGTAATTGCGCTTGAATTGTCACAAACAACACGCATCAAGCATTGTTTGCAATTGCTTTTCTTCTGAGGCATCGGTTTTTGTTTAGCGTACCAACAATCGCATTCCGCAAACATTACGTTGGAAATGGGGCAAAAGCTTTACTTGCATTGTTAGATAGGGATGCAATCGATGCAAACGATCAATCAATCCGTGCTGGACGTAGCGCTGCTCAAATATACACACAAACGGCGCCTTACGTTCCATTTACTTTCACCGTACTGTTTTCGCTCCATTCTATACTACCGTAAGGTGTGCGATTTATGTGTGTTGCTGCTCGGGAACAACTGAATCATCATGGTACGGACCGACGATATGCAGACGATCGGGACTGATTGCATACTGCTGCCGGATGTAACTCTGTGCAGCGCCGGATGCAGCTGCATTCCACCCGTAGCGTTCCGTAGCCATTCAATCAATCAAACGATACAAGCAAAATGCTTTCCTACACATTGCATCAATTTGAATGCAAGTTTTATTAAGTGTATTGATATTATTTCTGAATACGTTGGAGGGAACAATTCAACTGTGTCTGAAGTTACTTTTATATACTTACAATTCATACTTTTTGCTGCAAGTGCACATCCTTGTTTTTTTTTCTTTTCCTCCGTTGACCTCCGGCAAACTTCAGGCTCCTCAGAAAACATATTGTTACTGATGTAAGCGGGTCGAGTTATCATTCCCGTGGCAGGTTTGTAGCACGCTTGTCCCTTGTGAGTCACGTACTGCAATGCACATATTTATGCTAAACTTTGCATATGATACGTTACATGATAAGTGCTATCAACGACATTAGATGCAGAACAAACGGAATGTCGGAAAACAAATGCTCTTTTGCAGGAAGCGAGGCGAACAGGGCACGATATACACGAGAGCACGATCCTGTCGGCAGATGATTGCTAGCTTCATCCGTTCGAGCAGCAGCAGCAGCAGCAACAACGAGCTTACCGGCTTCCGTCTGATTTTTCCTTGCTGAGTATGCTCTGTTTGTCTGTCGGTGTCCTCTACATCAACAGGCATCCACAAAGGAGCAAGGAGGAAGAGGGGTAGGCGGGAGAGAGATACTGATTTTACTTTCATCCCGTGTAACCCAGTTCACAGGTACACCCGGGATTCGTATACCGATGACGGCCGGTTTTGAGAAATGTATATCCCATTTTCCGAATGGGAAACGGTACTAACGCAGGTATGGTGTACGGTGTACCATACGGCCAGGGCTAGCAACCGGGGTAGCAACGTGATCCCGTGACGCGGCTCCTGCTGTGCCGTAGATTGTCGCAGCAAAACACGGTACGGTGCTGGTGCTGCTGTTTGAATTTTTCAACAGCCGCTCTAATATTGGAGGAAAGCGAGCGTACGCGGCGGGCGCAGATTGCCATTGTGGCTGATTGTGTCTTACCGATTGTGTCCGTTTGAGTGCCCTTCAAAGGGAGGGGGAAACTGGGACGACTGGAAGAAACGAGCAGTGCCAAAGGATGACATTTAAAGGCATTTGCCAAAGGGGGAAAGGGGTGCGATAGTGTACGGTCGCTTGGTGCATGCAACTGGTGCGACCGTTTCGAAAACGCCCTTGTAAGCCGTGTGCGGTGAAATATTTAACAATCATCCGTAATCGTTATTGCGCTGGGAAAGGTATTTTTGTGTTTGTTTCGCTTTCCTTTCCGTGTAGGTAATGCGATGAAAGCTAGTGCTGCTGGATGTGAGGGAATTTAAGATGCACTTTGAACTGGCACGGGCTGGGACGGGCAATTTGATTGAAATGCTTTTGATGCTTTGACGCTTTTTGGAACGCAAATAGTGCAGCAAAGCCAAGAAGGTGCCATTTTTTTAAATAAAGCTATGCGAACAACCAATATTCTGTTTCATTTTGTAGTTCTACCAATTTTAAGCAAAACTGGTTCAAAATTAAACTAATAGGGCATCAAATATATAAAAGACGGCAGTCAAATTTCAAATCAGATTTTATCTAATGAGAATTTTTTTTATTAGACTTTCACCACGAGCATACATGCAAATTTGGAACTTCTTCTTTTAGCAGTCTTCTTTTCTCGAAAGGTTGTGAACTATCATCCGTACTTAAGCATTTCTGTAGAAATTGCCGCTATGTGGGGCATAATGCTCGTGAAACCACTTCTTTTTTAATTTTCTAATTGGTTTTAAAAATCATGGTGAGTCTAATGTTATGCTATAGCATTTTTGAGACTTACAAATTAAGATTTTAAAGCTTTGGTGAGGTTTTTAAAGTGGATCAGCAGTAAGGCAATAACTTTAGCAATAATTTTTGTTATAACAATCTACTCGATTAGTGTGCCCTCAAAATTGAGTTACATTATTACATTTCTGTACAAAAAAATCATTGTAACACAATCGTTTTATAGCAAGAAAGTGTAGGAACATACTTCCGCTGCACAATCTCTTCCTACGTACCAAGTAGAACCCCTTCGGACGGTTCACCGTAGCGATCAAATACCTTAGATAAACAGTGTTAATTCAAAGCACGAGGCGGCAGCGCGCTACTTCGACGAAACAGCACATGCCTAACGATCGTTATCGTAGCATTTCCCGCCATTAGCCATTTCCAGTGGGGCAATGGTTGGAAGAAGTGATACTGCTGGGGATCCTACGCCTCGCTCGGAACCCTGTCCCTACGCTTGCACCATTGCAAACATCAGGCTTCAAGTGATCGGTGCTGCTGCTGCTGCTTGAAATGTGGTTGTTAAATTCCTCGCAGCACGCTCCCCGACGCGCAACATAAATTAATTAAAGACGCTCGCTGCTGCCCTTCATTTGGTCAATTAGTCATCTTTTCATCGTGCCCCGCAGGTTGCGCAGCGCCCGTCCACGGGATGAGCCCGGGATACTTAGCGGTTTTTACGGCAGTCAAACGCGAGCTATACGACGGACGGATGGACGGAGCCCACGGGAAAACTCGTTAACCGCGTCCTGGCTGGCTGGCTGGTTGGTTGGCTAGCGGGCTCGCTATTAACGGCGAGAAATCTATTTTAAATTGAGCCGCTGCACGCGCATTTCACGTTCCGCGCGCTGTATTTTACGGGCCCCGTGGCCCATTGTTAATGTGCGCCGTATTAGAGGTTCGTTCATTAGTTTGCCGAACTGGCGTGCGTTTGTGTTTGGGAGTGTGCGTGTGTGTGTGTGTGTGTGTTGATATTTTCATCACCGGTACCAGAAAATTGAGCATTTTAGTGGTACAATTTACGTCACAGTGATTTTTGTCGGGGAAAAGAGTGGTAGAAAGCTCACACAGCCGAAAAGGGGTCGTAAAAATCAATACGTTTGCTGCTTTAGTGCTCGGTCGGTGCCGTCTTCTGGAGGACATTTCCGTGTCCTGGCCAGATTTGTGCGAAACCAAGCCGGGAAACAGATTCTCACTAATTAGTAAAAGCAGCCCTATGTTGGTGTGTTTGTGTGTGTGTCAGATGATAGCGATTCTAATTGATCACTTATTTGCAGAATGTTTGTCCACCGTCCACTGGAAACGTCCTTTAATCAGTACGACCAGCGCCACGGTTGTGTAACGTTTTATAACGGTCGTTCGTAGAACACTTTTCCGAATCGCCTCATGAAACGACTCCCCGGAACCGCTGCACAAGCTATTTCGCGCATTGACGACAAATGAACAAGCTGATCGTCCATCGCCCTTATTTCTTGATGCTGGTGTCCATGTTTCTGTACCCCTACCGGTAGACTCCGGTGGTGCAGTGTCGCAGCGCACCGTTTGAAGATGGTTTGCGGTACAAACCCGAGCGCATCAATCAGCGGCGAGTCAATTGCTCGCTTTCCGGGCCGGGCGAAAGTACCAGCCAAATGAAAGCCAATCCATAATCTAATTATTCATCATCGTTTACGTTGAGTGACAGCGTTGAGCCGAGGAGTGCAGGCGGCAGAAAGCTTTCAGATCGGATGTTCGATCCCACGATTTGCAGCCGCTAGCTGTGGGAGTGTGTGTGTGTGTGTGTGCCGGTGAAGAAAAAGCACACCCGCTATCCGCACCTCCCAGCATCGGCGGCAGTCAATGCGATTGGCAGTGCAAGCACGGAAGCTTCCCATGGAACTTCAGAACGGCGTGCCACGGCTTCCGCCGGGATATACACATTTGCATCCGTAATCGGATTTGCTCGATTCAATTATTCATCCATCAGCGAGTGATGACGAAGAGGAGGGGCGTTCGGAAAATGAGAACATTTCCACCACGACTGCGTTTGTGCTGGGAAATGTCAACTGGGAAAGCGGGAAAGCCTAGCAAAGCGTTCTGTGCCGCTGAGAGTGATTTAGATAGGTACGCAGTGTTTTACAGCGTTGTGAAGCGTGCATGTAGCCGGGGTAGCTGGAAGGAATAATTGCAAATGGAGATCTCTCGTCCATGCGCTGATGCAAAACTGGTGCTGCCCAGTGGTCGGATAGGTAGCATTGCGTGCAGTTCCAGGAAATGACAATTCATAAGCATGCGGAATGAAGCGTGGTTTGAAGTTTCTCTTACCGGGAAAACGAAGCGCCTGGCTGACTGTTGGGTAAATGATACCACTTTCGTTGTGTGTGGTAGATGTGCTAGATTGTGTAACGTGTGGAAAGATTGATAGGCTTTCGGTTCATTGGTCAGCTGTGGTCGAAGTACGGCAAACAACCATATCAGATGGGTATGATTGTTATAGTTTTGACGTGGATGTTTTATCTGCTCCATCGCTAGGATATTGGTTTTAATGAATTTGTGCTAATTGATGTGCCGATGCTCTGACAGCTCATGGCAAAAGTTTACAGGTTCCGTGAAGATAAAATAATATTTCAAATTGAATGCCATTTACTCAGATGGTTAAGATATTTATCTTCTTTGTTTCGAGATTGGAAATGGAGCTTAAAGAGCTATTTGTTTGCTCTAAGCGCTGGTTGACCACTCGATTGAATCTATTATTGAGTGAGTTAATGTAACATCTAGTCTTATGTTTGTTCTATTTTCCCATCAGGTATTATAAATATAATAAGCATGTGTTTTGTTTCATGTATAACCTTGGATAGTGTGAGCTTTTTGTGCAGACGTTTACATTGAGTGAAAGTTTTGCAAAATTGTCTTATCTTCTCTAGTAGTTGGCTCAGACCAATAACAGATTTTCAAATGGTTCGTTCGACTGCTCTTGTTTTGAGGTTGTGTTTAACTTGTTTATTTCAGAATAAAGGGTGTAATTTAATTGGCACTTCTCGTTCAATAATCTTGTTTATTTTTATTGAAATTTGTTTTAATACTTTATGATGATAGTCACTGCTTCGTCTACCGTGTTGGTTCAACCAAAACGTACAGCTAAGTCTACACACAAAAGAGTACAGAGAAGTGTACAAAACATACACTCATTCATTCCTTATAACGTCTTCTAATAAATAAAAAAGGCCATTCTTACACATGCACACAAGCAAACACACCACCACCGGTCTGATGAACGGCGGCACCGAGTGCAATAGAAAATTATGTAGCGCTAAATGATGCAATAACGTGCCGTGGCACCATTTAGCAGGGGTGGTAACCATTTTCACACGAAACATTGCACCGATTGCACTTCGCCCCTTTCTTCCCGTTCATGCCCGGGCCCATCCCTTACCTTTCAACAGGAAAAATGCCCGATTCGCTGGCAAGTTATTACTGTGGCTGTTATTACTGTGCCAGGAAAGTTTTCATTTTTTGCTCCCGATGAACATATATTGCCCACAATAAATGATGAATAAGGCCACACAGGGGGACGATTGTTTCACCGTACCTGTGCCACGCCACGGCATGGTCAGCGGTGTATGTGTGTCTGTGTATTAGCGTAACAATGTTTCTAATGCGCCGTTACCGCTGTCGTCGGAGTTTGCTATGAGCTTATGATTGATTGGTTGATTGCCATCGTCTAGTTTGCGGTGGAAATAGACATGAATATATTAACGCCGCATTCGTTTACCGGCTAGTTGGGATAGTAAAAGGGGTGTTATAAAGTGATTTAAATGCGAAAGAAAGTAAAATCATTCTGCGTTTGAACTTTTGGATTGATTGTAAAATATTTACATTTGTTTTTAATACGTTAACAGAAACATGCTGTCGTTTTGGTTATTGATATGAAATTACTAAAATAAAACACATAATTAGTGCGACAAAAACACTGTTTAAGCACTGCCATTATTATCCTTTTAATAGTACTCTTTCCTACTCGATACATTTGCTTGCTTCTGCCCTGTTCATTAACATACTTTCTGCGCAGCCGAACGGAGAAAGTTTTTCAAAGTCCCTTTTCCCTTAGGTAATAATTGCATTATTTTTCTGTAGCGAATGTTTTTCCCTTGCATAATGGCACATCCATTGCGAGATAATTATCCTTACCATCCCGCCTTGCTTAAGGGTTCACTCATTGTATTTGTTTCTTGTGGCAAGCACTGTATTGGGTGCTCCAAGCCCTCCAGCATGAAACGGGGCAGCAGTTACGATTCTCACTCCGTAGCGAATTGAAATGAAGAATGATCATTTAGCGTTGCCTAATATTTACCGTCTGGGTTCAGTTACATTCCCATCCCAGGGTACAGATGAAAATTATAACCGTTCCTCTAGTCCTTTTCTGATTTCCTTCTCGCTATATATCTCTCTGTGTTGCTCGAGGGGCAACAGAACAGTTCAGCAATTGATCATGTTACTAAAAGTGTTTTTGCTAAATGGTGCTCACACGGAAAGGAAACCTTTGAGCGTTCACCTTCACATGGGGTAATTTTTGCTGATGCTGCCACCCGCCAGTTGTTTTCCAGCTCGATCGATTACCGCAGTGGAGAACAAGAGCGGTACTTAATTTTCATCGAACGATAGTTAACGCTTGGTGCGATGAAAGTAAAGGCTTCTTGCACTTTACCCACCGTCGATAACGGGCAGGCATCTTTAGACACAACCGAAAGTGCAGCATCGTTCTGCTTGCAGCATCATTACTGCACCACGGTTGGGATGAGTGGAACCTCCCGTAACCTTGCTCACTTCCTGCCGCATTTTGCACTCCCGGGGATGTTTTTAGTGGTTTGAGAGTTTGAACGCTTCTGCTACCGGAGCGCATACGGCGTGCAAGTGCGAACAGAACGTTGGAATAAATCATCTTAATAGTTTTCACGCTCATCTTTCACGGATTCGTACATCTTCATTACGGTAATTTACGCTGCCGTTAGCCTCTTAGCAGCCGAAACCACCAGACCCATTTGCACTTGCCCGCGGTAACCTACACACCCGGAGCTAGAGCGGTAAGCTGAATGTGAAACAGTGTGCCCCGGAAACAAGCACTGGTTCTAAGGGTTTTTTGTTGTGGTTTTTAGGCCTCGGTTAGAGTTGAGTAAGCTAGTTTTGCATACGGATGCCTTCGAGGGATGCGTCAACGAGGGGCTGTGATGCTGTAGTACAGTGAGATGCCATGCAGTCCACAGATGCACCATACTGATGCGTTAGATACAAACGTTTACCGAAACTATTTAAAACATTCGGTTCGTTTGAACCTATGAAACAGTTTTAATAAATGAATTTTTCTTCATGAAGATGATGGTTATCGAGCTATTTCAACTCATCGCTACAATTATCGTGTGTGGATTATATTCATCTACGCTGTCTAGGAGAACTAGTGCATTTTTCAGCACGAAAAAGAAGCACAGAATTGGGAAAAACCGCATTGCGATACCACAAGACTTCCGAAAACTCAAATAGCATTCTCGCTAAAATTGGAGCTAAAAAGCTGCCAGAAAGTCATTGGCAACCATTTTCGCAGTGTGGTTACTACGGAGAGGCCATTTTGGCAGATGGGTCAAATCGTTCGTTCGTTCTTACTTGCCATTAGGGCAGGGATTTCGTGCGCCAGTTTTCGTTTAATATATTGCAGTTTTTGCTTCAAATTGGACTTTTATCATTATTTCATTTATTAGAATATTCATTCCACGAAATTATCCATTTAGTTGCAATCAGTGGTGTAATAAGTTGGGTATTTGCAATATTGAGAAAATATCCTCGAGAATTTAGGTGCAAATGGTGTTTTTATGGGTTATTGGGATTTCCCTATCAAAGTATGATTATAGACATGAAAGATTATTACCAACAAAAAATATATAGTTACTACATGCTATAATTATTTCCTTTTATTCAAAACAATTTTAGATGCGTTTTAAGTGGACATAGAAGAAAAATTGACGCAATAGTCATCCTTCGTCTTCGTCTTTTGGCTCAACAACCGTTGTTGCCACGGGTGTAGCTTTTCGTTTATTACAGTTGCTGTTACAGAATTTTTGTAACTGTCGCTCGCGTATTGAGGGTTCCGCCGATCAGTTAAAAAATTGGTCTGTCTTTCTTCGTATATCAATTGCAACTGTAATAAACGAAAAGCTACACCCGTGGCAACATTCAAAAATTGGTCTGTCTTTCTTCGTATATAAATTGCAACTGACCATCTTCAATGGCGCTTTGTTTTTCCCCAGCTGATCTACTTGACCCTGAGTAACCTAGTTTAGCGACCTTTCTCTAACTTTTCCCTTATTGGTTATGTTTTTCAACATAGCCAGTTGTTTCATATTTGGAATATATGTTCGTATTTATCTAATCTTTATCTTTATCTAACAACGCCATCTGGAGTTTCTTTTGCGAATTATTCAAGCTGTCCTTGACAGCTCGTTGTTTTGTAAATATTACGGCAGCTAATCTGCACGAGGTGCACATCGTGCCAACAACCGTTGTCGGTCAAGGTCTGCCTGTACTGCTTGTGGGCTTGGCTTTCAGTGACTTATTGATCCCTCCATAGCAGGAAAGTCAAGTCCTAGGTATGACGGCCCGGTCCATTTGGGGCTTGAACCCATGACGGGCATGTTGTTAAGTCGTACGAGTTGACGACTGTACTACGAGACTGGCTCAATAGTCATCCACAACCCTGTAAATTCTATACATCCTATTCACATAACGTTTGCATAAAAAATCGCTATTTTAAACTGGCTGTAGAAAAAATAAGAGTGATACTTTCTCGCCATGGACATCCTTTAAAAGGAAGTCATTTAAACTTACTTGCAAAAATAAATCAACAACCTTGCAAGCTGCCTTTCGTTAGTTATCTGTAGAGTAGAGATTTTGCAGGAATTTTTGCAGTGTCATAGTGAAATTCCTTCGAAATTCGCCTAAAATGATTTTCGATTTAAACGCAATTTTTGTTGTGGGTTGTTGTAATGCCAAGATGTTGTAGTTGCCAGAAAAGGTTTAACCAATGCCTGAAAACTGCTGCACGGAGTCAGTTTTTTTACGTAGCGTTGTGTTTTTCTTTGCTCTCGCGCGCTTCTGAACGAAGATGCTTCACTTTTTTGACCTTCATGGTTAGAGTTTGGCTGCTAATGGTGTCAAATTTTGTTTACTAACTCATAAGAAACTATTATTGAAAGTGTGATCAACGTTTCGTTAGTGCGGATTATAATAAATCCATGAAAAATCGACAATTGATGTCAATTTGTTTGATGCAAACGTTAAATTACATACTCAATCGATCGAGAAACCCTGCACCCTAGTGCTACAAAAGCAGTCAATGCCAGAGAGCCAAATGAAACATATTTTCCTGTTCCCGGCATACACTCGACGGCCGACACGGGTTGCACGAGGTGTCAGAATGTAGAAAAACCACAAGTAAACGCAACGCCAGATATCAGACCATTGTCCCCTAGAGCGGCTCTAACCAAGCGTTTGTGCATACATTCCACCTTTACACTCCCTTTTGTCCGCTCACTGGGAGGGACAAAAATTTCCCTCCCGGCATACCGACCGCTCCGCGGGAGGCTTTCGAAGAACGGAGCGTGTGAGCGAATGAGTCTTGGGTCGGGCCGGTTCGGCGTGTTGGCGATCGTCTTACCGGCGGACAGGCTACTGTGGCGCGGCATACGGTGAAATGGTCAGCAGGAAAGGGGGTGGGAACCGGTTGCATAGGTCTATAAATTTTCCTGCATTTCCGCAGTCAATGTGTGGCTCGGTGTGCTTGGTTAAGGGCCCGAACACGCTACAAAGGGGTGCTTTTTGAACCACGAACCCACGTAGGGAGACGCTGGAACTGATTGCACATGAACGGTACGCAGGGACGATTCGTTGTAAGCTCTATTCGCACGGGCTTTTGAGCAGAGGACAAAAGAAGCCCCTTTCGCCTGGAAGGGTGTTCTATCATCCTTTTTTTTACTAGCGGAAGGAAATGTTTTATGTGACCAGATACTTCACGCTGGCGGAAATGGAGCCTCGCTTCGCTTTTGAGGATGAATTTTGATAGTGTGGACTGTTTTCAACTCAAACCTCGAAAAGAGTAAAATATGAGGCGGAAAATGCGAAACCCTCCCTTGAATAGTCCAAACCCCTGGATCTTGGGCGATTGGTGAAAGCTTTCAGCACGAGCACAATCAATAGAATGTGTCGGGAAGATGACGCAGATAAGCAGCAACTTCCACCGCTGCTGCTGCGCTATATTGTATGCGTATTAAGTGTCTCGTCCATCTTCTCGCCCCGGGCTGAGATTTGCATTGTGTAATGGGTGGAATTCGGTCGCCACTGCATCGGCCACTAAGCCTACCCGCCGCTCTACCCCGTTATCCAGCCTGACGCTGCGTTGAATATTCTTAACCTTTTGCCACCAGCACGGACATCGAAAATGTATTCCCATTTCGTTCCTCCCGCAGTGGGCAGGCGTACTTCACCTGAAACCCGACGCACTTTGCTTAACGTCAAGCGAGTGTACACGGCCGGCCGACGTTGATGACAGCGGTTTACTGGTTTTGAGCCGCCACCAGCCCCGTTGGCCATCGAATGTCATCGCGTGCTGGCGGTGGTGCGCTCTAGGTTGGCGGTGCACAATCAACGTTCTCCCATTTCCGCGTCGTTGAACTTCCGAACCCTCTCGAGCCCCGTCGCACGGGTCACACACGGGTAGCGAGATAATGAATGTATACGTCATAGTTAATTATGCCTAGATTATCGTGGTTTAATGGTTTGTTCCAAACGGTGGACGAGCAATAACGGAGTCGGCCGGTGTGCGTAATGTGTGCCAGTTGATATCCACATGCAACGACAAATTTGTGATCCCTGTCAGGGATGCGCAACCTGGGCAGATAATTAGGTAATTTATTTCCAGCTGGAAGGGTCGTAAAAGCCTTGAGTTCATTTTGTTTTTGTTTTTGCTTTCATTTCAATTTCATTCCAATCAAATGACACCAAAAGCTTGACGGGAGGACGGACCTCAACTAGCTTGAGCAGCACTGCATTATTATTGTCGCTTGGAATGGATGCATCTCGGTCTCGCCGGATCCGGACGTCCGATCAGTTGCCCGATCGGCACGGGGCAGTGGCGTGTTAAATTTCCTATCATGAGATGGCACCGATAGCTTAACTACTGCAACGAAGCCGAAGCACACGTAAGCTACCGGGATTGACGTTCGTCAAAACCATACACCGCGCAAAACCGTTGCGCTTCCCCGGTGTCACGGTGTCCCTATGGTTTGCATCGTCGCACCGTACAAAGTGGGGATGACACTATGGTTTTGGGAGTGTGTGCGTGTCGTTCACAGCAGACCCAATAGGCTGACGGTTATGTAAAATCTCGGTTTTCCCATCCCCGTCCATCCATCACAGTGACAGTTTGAGGGTGCGCTTTGTCCTTTGGCGGATGGAACACGCGCACGGTTTGGGTCATTCATGTTACCTACAAAATACACACACACACACTGGCGTTCCATTTTTGCAGCGGGTCAGCGGGATGCAACCGTTCGCAAAACCAAACACTCTACTTTGAAATTAGTCTTGCCTGTGGGTTCATTAACGCGTGGTGGTGGTGATGGTGGTGTTGGTCCAGTTTCGGGACCGAACACACGTCCAGCGCAACGATATCTTTGGTTTCACACGCCATAATTAAATCAAAACAATTCCAAGACGGTTTATCCCGCGTGGCGCCCGTAGCGCTTCTAGTGTATTATTGTTGTGAAGTTCATTTCAGCACCTGGGGGGGTTAATTGTTTCGTTGGCGTAGTTTAGAAGCGTGCGATGGTAGCTGAGGTTTTGTTGATGCTGCTGCTGGTGCCGGGAAAGCAATCTAAGTTAATAGAAACAAAAGGGCACCTTGGTTAGTAAGTGAAAGAAAGGATATGGGAGATAGTTACAAATGGTTATGTAACAAAAATAATCACTATACAAGATGCTTGGTTTGACAAAATTTAGAGTGTTTCATCAGAATAATATACGACATTGGAGTGTGTTTGCCATCAGCAAAGAGTTGCTGCGAGGATAAGTTCAAGCAAAATATGTTGCTAACACTTCTAAAAAAATCAAAAATCACAAATACTAAGCTCTGGATAAGTTTGTTTGTTTCACTAGATCTTCCAATGATTATCTCTTTTTAATTATTTAAGGTACTCTGCTAAGAATGATGGCATTTAAAGTACATAGAAATACTTTATGCTTCGTGAATAGTGTCGATTTTAGAACAGAGGGAACTTCATGATATTAGCCAGCTGTTTTATATGGAGTTTGACACTTGGGGGTTGAAATCATGTCAACACTCCTTACAAAACTACAGTGAAATCTCTTCGGGGTATTGTCTCTTCAAGATGAATCAATTCGATAAGATGAAAATTTTGACGGTTTCATTTCATTTAATACATTGTATGCCTCTTCAAGATGAAATGCTCCCTGGGGCGAATAGTGTCTAAACTGCACTTGTGATTTGAGAGCCCCAATTTTTAGATGAAGTCTTGGATGACAGTTCACAAAAATATTGGTCCTAAGATGTCACGTTGTTTCCATCGTGTTTTGGATATTTCATTGCAATATTTCATTAGTTTTACTAAACATGAATATCTGATCTGAACTAAGCCTACGGCCCCTTGAAGATACACCTTAGAGAGATTTCACTATACACGGAAAACTAGGCTCCGATTGTCTGCCTAGATTATTGCAACCTAAAAATATGTAAACAAACGCCGATTTGCAGGCACAATCATATTAACTCATCAAGGATTGATTTGTTTTTCTGAAGTATAAATATTGGGGGCGGTCCTGTGGTACAATCGTCAACTCGAACTACTCAATAATATGCTGTGATATGTGTTGGATCGATTAATTTTCGCAAATTTAATAAAATTACTATCCATACTGCTTGAACTTATTTGAAATGCATCTTCATTTACTTTATTTAGTACACAATTGCTGAAAGTCACATGAATACAACCCGGATGGTGAATATTGTTCCAACTTTCTCGCTTGAAATATAGTTTGGGCTATTTATGATGACAAAATAAAAATTAACCAACAAACTATGGCAAATCAAATATTTCCCCTCCATACTGTTTAATCGTCATGAGTACTAAGATTGAAACGTGATCTATAATACTTGGACTATTAGCGCATCAATACTACATAATTAGAGGAATACAGTCTGATTTGACTAAAACGAATCAAATTTTGGATCCATTTGTACTAGGTTTGGAACATACATACGACAATGATAAACTAATGAAGAAGTGATATATAAAAAAAAACAAAAAAGAAATCCTACTATACGTAAGAATTGCCAAATAGGGACAGCTACTTAAAAAATCTTACCAGAAAGCTCCACATACACACACACATCGGTTCAGGCAAATTCTTAACAAACAAACAAAAACAAAGATAATAAAATCAATACCTAACCGGCACCGGAGCAAAACTTTCACCGACCCTATTCGCAAACGCTTGTGACAACACTCTACGCACGCGTTTGGTTCTACCGATTTAAAGATTGATTCGCGACAATTTGGTGACCTCCATCGCTCCCCCATCGACCGCCACCCACCCAACACACCCTTAGCCGGTTGCTCCAGACTCTAAATGGCAAAAGATAATTAATGGATAGAATGTGCCAGTGACGGGTGGGATGAAATTAATCGATGATTCTCCCCGTTTTGCCATGCCCGTTCAGCTATACGCACCAATCTACCCGACCGACTGCCTACCGAAAGGCGATTGGCCCGGTCGGTTCCGAGCGTTAGAGGCAGAGGCGGTTTCATGGCCTTCGTCACAGGTTCCCCATTCAACCGGTACCCCGTACCATCACCGCATCTTAAATGCCGGGTGGAACAAAACAATGGCGAAAGTGCTACTACAATACTACACCGTACCGTGCCGGTCGCTGAACGAACCTGGGAACGAACGGTCTATATGATGCACCCATTGTGCAATGGAAGTTGCGAACCGGCGAAGAGCACGGCAGGACGGACGTCTAGGATGGGGTGAAATTATGAAAAGTTTGCCATTTGCCAACCGGAGGAAAAGGGTAACGTCCCACAGTAGTGAGGCAGAGAGAGAGAGAGAGAGAAAGTGCCAGCGGAGACACTATTAATGGTTCACTTATGTCGCGAGCCAAGATCTGGGTCAGGCCTTTTATTATTGTGCGATTCGTCGTGCGTTAGCAATGTGTGCAGCAAGCCTCGTGCAACGCTTTTACCCCGTTCTCCCCATTGCCTTCATGCCCCATTGTCTGCCCATCTTCCATGCCCTTTTGATGCAACATTTTACCGTAAAAGGCATGGCAAATCGTTGCCATGTTCCCGTGTTCCTTCCTCTTTGCCCTTTGCATCCTCCGCCTACTTGAAGCGTGCATGCCCACGCGTGTGTGGAAAGTGTGTCCCGGGCACAAAAACGGCATTATGCTGCCGTGCGATTATCGGCATCGTACCTAAGCGAACGCTTTGGCCCTGACAAATGCTAGCGCAATTGAAAGACGGCCGTGGCGTGCAACCACGTGCCTCCTTGCGCCCTCGGCCTCGTGGCACGGGACGCCTGCTTTTGAAGATTGCGTGCAGCGCGCGTGAATGTAGCGCGCAAGAGAACGCATTAAACCAATACTCATGCACACACACACTCACATACGCATAGACAAATGGGGCACGGGAACAGGTATTGCGTGCAGAAAGGACCTTCACGCGCCTCTCCGCTTGTGATAGAGAGGAGAAGGTGGAGGCGTTTTGTGTGAAGTGCATAACACACCGGATTGCAGCAAATTGCAGCCGTGGCAAATCGCAGTGCACCGTGGTCGCATCCTTTCTTTTTTCACGCTCCCTCGCTTTCACTCGCTTGCACTCCTTCTCTATTACTCTAGGCAGAATAAACGAGGCTTAAGCATGGAACATGTTTTGATGACCTGATAATCATAATAATAATCGTAAAAGGCCGTACCTGCCGCAGCGGTTTTGCCATTTTTGCCTGACAGTGGGGCATCCGAGGGGGAGGGGGGAGGCATGTTGGGTGACAGAAGGCACACGGGTCATTGTGTTAGGTTCACCCTTTCGGGTGACCGCGAAGGGCATATTCATTTTTAGTCGCGTTTTACCAAACGGGGAAATGCAAACGTACCAAACGGTTGTAGATCACAGATAGATCTCGATTCTTTTGAAGTGTTTTTGTGCTTTAGTGTCGAAGATATTTGCATTGAAAGACAAATATCACACGTTACACGTGCTTAAGCTTTGTAGGCATAGGTTTGTGTTGGAATTCTTTGTACATAAAATGAAATGAAATTTACATTGCATCGTGTCCAAAATCCAAAATTTGAGCTCTATGGCATACATTTTTATTAGCGCACATCAATTTCTGACTCAAAAACACCTATTTTAATATGTCATTGAACAATAATTTACTCTTGAAGGAGTCGTGAAAAATTAACAAGGTAGTTGAGCAGATATATTAATTTGACAGCACAACAATTTCACAAAAACGTTTTTATATTTAAAATTAAAGCACTAAAATAGGTAAACATTACTAACTTGAGCTCAATAATCTTGGAACTCAGATATTACGTTTTATTTTGTAATGAAATCGATTGACTAAAAAGTAGAGCATTAGATTTAAATGAAACTGTTTTGTTTTGTAAATTGTTAATATCAACTCAGTTTGATTTTCAAAATGTTATAATTAGATTATAATTAAATATCCTCCTCTATAAGTTGATAACTTTTTAGAGTTTTTTCGATAACTGACTGATTGTTTTGGATTGAATTCTTGAAGACTGTAAATTTTACTTAGAATTGTACCTTCATCCATAAAGGTAGACATTCCCTGAATCAGTCATCAACGAACAAACAGATTTACTATTAAGACATGAGACTGACAGATTCAGAGATAATTCTAGATAACTAGGGAAGAAACTGGAGAGATATGGGCTGGAAGCAAAGACAAAATACGATAAAACATCGCGACACGGTCGTTGCAAAATGACAGAAGGGGGGGGGGGTAGATTGGGGCGTAGAATCAAACATTGGTTCAGGATTGTTACCGTGTCTGTGAGATAATCGCTACTTCGAATAGAGGATACTAATGGTACAGTCGTCAGCTTGCCCAACTTAACAACCCTTCGTAGGGTTCAGACTACGAATGATTACTGCAATCAATTCTAAGGATTCGTCAATTTGCTTTAATTCGTTTCAATAACTATCATTTTCCATATTTTTTCGGTTTATAAGGTTCTTTATAAGGTATAAGGCTCATTTATAAATGTGAAAAGTTTGCCTTTGACACATCTTTAGAGCGAATTCATATGCAATAACAATCTTGACCAATCAATCGCTGCAAAACGAAACCTTCCTAAAATTTATCCTTTAGAGAACGGTCTTATTTCAAATGCTTCATTTAATCCACGTAAAACGTCAGTAAAAAATTACACCGAACTAATCGAAAACCCCCAACAAGTAGATTTTAAAGAAGCTGCTCTTAACGGATTTCGCTGCAAAGTTAGCCATTCATTAGAATTCAGCGCAAAGCGCTCAAACAGCACACAACGGCTGTTCGCAAAAGGGGGACTCGGTGCGGTTGAATCGAAAGATAATTGCCATTTTCTAAGAAACTTTCAAACCCACTTGAACCACACCCCTTTCATTGAAGTGAAAAAAAAGGTAGGCGGAAATCATAATTCGTGCCCGTTTCCTTCCTGGTTTCGATGTTTCTCATCGGCTTTGGCAGAGGTCTAATTTTGCCGCTTCCCGTGCGCTTCTCGCACAAATCCCCTCCGGTTCCGGTGCCGGTCCGTGGGAAGAGAGGCACGTGAGTGTATGGGAATCGCCGGGGTGGGTGCAAAAGTTTTGCTACCATTATAGAGCGCTATTTGTAATGCGGTGTGTGCTGGTACCGTACAGAGGAAGCGCCATGTACCTTTACGCCTGTACACCTTACCGAGCTGCTGCTGTTGCTGTTGTTAGAGGCGCTTTTCGGTGAACTCTTAACGGGTTGTGCGGAAAATCAATTAATTTTCCACCGATAGAACATCAGCAGCAGCAGCAGCAGCAGCAACACCACCACTGGCACCGTCATTTTCAACTTCACAATTCTCACGTTCACTTTTCTTCTTCGTCTTCTTCTTCTTAGCCGATTGTCGATCGATTTCGTGCTAAAGTTTTGTGCTCAAAGCTCAAAGGTCTTCGGCAATGGCGCATTCTGGGAAAAGGGTGAAGTTTGGTCGCCGGTGCCGAAGTTCATAGACCGATTCGAAGGAAATGCCAAAATCCTCCCCCTGGCCCTGACTCAACCCCAACCTATCTCGCGTGGGGTATGCGTTCCGATATGGCCAATGTCGTGTCGTGGGGATGCGTTTGTATGCTGCAAAGAGTAATGGTGATGAAAACTCTCTTTCTCCCGTCTCGCACAGCACCAACACCGGCGCGCAATGGGTTAGAAAATGTGGCAATCGAGGGTAAAATGATGATATTAATGCACAGTCGTTTGCCGCCGTTATGTGAAAGTCCCGGAACGCATTAGAGGATACCAATTAGTGCCCGTCGGGTAGTGTGCGGTGTGTGTGTGTGGTAGAGCAAGGGTACGGTTACGGTGGTTTGAAATGGGTGAAAATCGCACCAGACGGTGCAATGCTGCAACACCAGGGCAGCGTCCAAAGGCTAATCTTCTTTCCGGGGTTGCTAGAGTATAACCTCAACGACTGGTCCGCTGCTGCTGCTGGTGCTGCTACTGGTGTTCGAGGATTTTAATTAAAATAGTTTTTCATTGGCAAAATGTTGCACAAAATCGTTCGCTCCGTTCCGCCCTGCCAAGGAATTGACCGTTCGGGAGTGCACCGCGGGAGCCAAGATTGAGTTTTGTCCTGGGGACGATGATGTTGATGAAGAAAGGCGATGCCGTTGACGTCATGTGGACGAATGAGAGGAGTTTGTGTCGGTCTGGTTAGGTACGGCTGGGCTGGGTCCTGAGACGTGTTTAGAAATATCTGCACACTGCGACCAAACTTTCAAAAGCTATCCATACTATCGGTAGTAGCTGTGGTAGATACTTTAAGGAGCAGATAGATACGCGTATGGTCAAGCAATCGGGTTGATTGTTTGGAAAATTTATAAGCGGGTTTTAGGAGGATATGCGTGCTGGAATCTGATATAGCAGACAAATGTTTTTAAGTAGGATGAATGCTTACAGGGTCTTTCAGAGGTTTCTCATAGTTGTTGGACACTTTCTTGACGCTTTCTTAGCAACTTAAGCGCCGCGTCAAATGAAAGCGTATGACAGATTTGCTCATATTATTATTCCGTTCTTTAACTCTTAGCTACATTGTAGTTAGTTTCGCCATATCTCTTAACATTAGATTTGTTGCTGCACTTAAGTAGGATGAAAATTTCTCGCTTAAGGTGAATGTTAAAGCAAATCTTTAAAAGAAAATGTTGAATTTCGCGCTCTGTTACTATCTGCGTAAATGTAATGTACCTCACTAACATTTTCATAAAGGATTTTTGTATGTGTGATGGTTAAATGTTTTCAACATAGCTAGCTTACTACATCATTTCTCAGTTTTACTCTCTTTTTCTGTACAAAAATAGAGCTTTTTCTCCGTTGTGTCAAAATTTCCAAACTAGTCACAGACACCAGAAAAAAAAACTATAAACCAATCGACACTCCTTTTTCGTGTTATTGAAAATCGCGCTTGTCCCAGACGGTAAGGGTTTCTTTTTTGCTGTAATTTCTGCAGGCAAAAATCTTGAAGAATAGCATCCCCTCCCCGTACACATGGCAGCTTGTACAAGGTTTCTGCACACTTAAACATCGTTACTTTCTTCCTTTTTTTCAATTTTCCAGCATGTAATCCAACGTCGCGTGTGTTCACTGTTTTTTCCCCTCCTGGTTTTTCCGATTGCTCGTTAGTTTGTGCGGCACCCAGCGGATGCGTTATTTGCTCCACTTTGAGCTTCTCGTTTTGGGAGCGGATTTTCTTTCCCACATTCTTTGCGCAGCGAACGTGCAATTTTTCATGCTTGTTCGAGCTTAAGCCTCTGCCAGACGCTGGAGCGAGCACCCGAAGAGGGCAAAGAAGGAGCGCTCTCAGCTGCACATGTGTGTGTGTGTGTGTGTGTGTGTGTGCTGATCTTGAAGGATCTGCTGCGGACACTTTTACTAGGCTGGAAATATATTGCCATCCACCCTGACTCGCATGGTGGGAACATTGTTTGGCCAATGTTCGTTCGCTTCGTTGCCCAGTTTTGTTGACAAGTGTTGAAAATCGAAGACAGAAACCCTTATCATTCCGGTAAGATGGGTGGTTAGGAGGGGAGAAAGTGGCCCGTGTGCCGGGCAAGCAGAAGGGTGGGTCACCAGTTTCGGCGGGTGGCTTGTGTTATTTTTTTTGCTGCTCTATTTTTCTCACCTAACCCGATGCATCCTTGCAGTTGGGCCGTTGCGAAAGAATTTCATCATGCCTGCCATATACAGAGGCGCGGCACAGGAAATACGACCTTCCGACCACCGGATAGTGGTGCGGGAGAATAATATTACCTTTTTTCCTTGTGGGGCTTGTGCCGTTGCATTTGCCCCGGCTGTCGGTAAGGCCTCCTTAAGGAGAAGAGAAAACTTGAGAGGATGATAAGATTTCGGTCGGCTTAGCCACGGGAATAAAATCAGCTTTTCAGGGTACGTTGCTCCTACGCGGTGATACCGCACGTCCCCCTCTGGTGACAAATTGGCAACAGCGAGTGTCTCGAGTCACCGAAATCCATTGGAAGACATTGAAACACCGGGGCGGGAAAAACCCGAAAGCCGAAACGCCCAAAAAGCAGGCTCACAAAAGTGGTAGCTGAGTACAATATTTTCTGCCAATCGTCCCATGCAGCCAACCCAGCCAGCTTGCCGGTGTCGAAGTCAAGTGTCGTTTTTCTCACAATAAGAATTCGTTTTAAATTCTTAGTGATTTTATTTTACCGTGTTGTTTTTCTACCCTACCCGCAAACGGTTAAAATGGATAAAAACTGTGGCTAAGGAGTATCATGCCTCTACTTGCGCCTGTTCATGGCTTGATGGAGGAGCGCCGTTAGAGCCAAGTGACTGTTACAACCAGCAAAACGGGGCGGAAAATGTTGTAGTAAATGTTTGTTAGATCTTAGGTTTGCTGGCATGTAGCCAGCAGAATAGACAAAGTTTGCCAGCAACCAACAATCGCGCTGTTGGACCTGCAATACTCATCGAAACTGTGTTCGTGCGACTGTTTTTGGTTCCTGACAGCTGTCGTTGATTGATTTATTGAAGTACTTGTACATTTGTTTGTAGTTAATTTTGGGAGTATGAAATAGTTTTCAGTGAGAAATGAATGTTTACTCACTAATTTAATTGACAATAAAAAATATGGTATTTCCCTTTGAATTCCTAACTTATCATTTGTATTATAGGGAACATTCTTCATCAATCAATCTCATTAAATTGGCTAGGTTACAACAGGTGTGCAACGAAATTTCTAACATCCCCGTTTACCCCTTAAGTGCATGTCAAAATTATAGGTCTCGAAATCCACACATACTGTACACATATCAGTCTTTGAAGTAATACTGAACCCACAGTACAGGAGTTGATACTGAGTTCAAACCGGTCCTGGAACCTAACAAAAACCCATACCGGGCACCTATATCTGTCCTGGAAGCTCCTCAGGGACATCAAGAATCTGTACCGGGACATCAGGAATGGAATCGATCATGAACCCATACCGGTCCTGAAACTGAGCATGAACCAATTTCGGTCTTGAAACTGATGCTGTATTCATACTGGTCCTGAAACAACTCCCGGATTCATTCCTTTCCTGGCACTTGCTCTGGACCTGTTCTGGATTCGGAACGAAACTTGCACCTGGTATGGGTCTGGAACCAACACCATTCCAGTTTCGACCAAGTAACTGATTCTGCTGGTCGACAAACCATACCCGGTAGTAAATGTGCAGCGTAGCAAATAGCGTAGGAATTTTAGTAGAATTTGTACAGTGATTACAGAGTGCATAGTAGCTCAAAGTACACCGAGTGCAACATAATTAAACAGAGAGCAATTACATAAGGCTATGCATGCTCAAGGCCCATCTTTTTCTCAGGAAGTTAGTGGTTTTTATGAAGAAACTTTTCACCTTATACTGCTTCCGGTTGAGTGGCTTAACACGTTCCGAGAAGACGGATATCGCTAATGAAATAAAACTCTCTCTTCTGTATTTAAACTTGCCTTCCAAATGGAAACAGAAATCTAGCCATGATGTGTGTATGTATGTATGTATGTATGTGTGTGAGTGGATTGAAGGTGAGAGTAGATGAGTTTACCTGTTTGCTTTTCATGCTCTGGCTTGGTTGTAGCACGGTTCAGTAGACATCGAAGAAATAGTTAAACTTACATGACATCATGACTTGCACTTCAACAGCAGTTTCCAACAGCAGCGTGTGAAGTAAATACATATTTAGCAAGTGTAAAATGTGCGATTCGTTTTGCTGTAGAGGAACCTATTTCTGAGGAAAGATACACAATGATACAGCGAAGGGAATGATAAAGTATTAAATATAATCAAGTAAAATATCTTTACACTTGACAGTATCAATGATAAAAAAACATCCATTTGTTTGAAAAATGTTTGAAGTTCTCAAAATCCACTACGAAGCTAGTCAAGTGAGCGTCACCAACTTCTCAGTAATCACATTCCAATTGTAATTGCCACAGTAGAAGAATTTTGCTGACGATGAACCCGAATGCTTCAGTTGCTAATTGATTTTTCTTTTATATTGAACCCTGTTGAACCATGCTCTGCTACCGGCAACACAGTACTAGCTCCAAGAATCTAACGCAACTGTTCAACAAAATGGTCCAAGCGGTTAGTGGGGATGGCAATCGGAAATCTCTCGCTCTCTTTCTCTCTCTCTCTTTCCCAAGAAACTGCCGCTGGCCGTATCTCTAAACCATTTTGCCCATTTCCCAATTCAAACACCTCGAGACCTTTGCTGAACTCTGTGGTACGTTAGCTTTGAGTCGGAAAAAACAGTAGAAAACAAGCAATGAAACTAAAACATTGCCCGCATGTGTAAGGGGTGGCCTCCATAAGGCCTCCGGGTACTTCCTGGTTACGGGATCTTACGAAACGATCTGTGGTCGGGCAGCAATTGAATTAAATGCCTCCGTAGATAAGCCGTAAGTAGTGTAATCCATTAAAATGTTTAATAGTAGACATTGTCGCAAGCACGGTAGGACTTACGACATGCTTACTGCAGGAGTTTAGTGTTGATCTTTTCGGTAATCCATTTTTTCCTCGAGGTAGACATAAGCTTTTTTTCCTTTCTTTGCAAAAAAAGGTTATTATGTCTTTGTTCCAGAAATTAAATAAGATCAAGACAAAACACAAGCTTGTTTAAATGATAAAATATAAACAACTGTTCCGTTAAATCTCCTATTTCCTGTTCTAATATTTATCGATCATACGATACTGAACCAAACATTGATTACCTTACATTAGCACTGGGAGGTACGAAACTTTATCACATCCAACTTTGTCTAGATGACCCAGATTGTCCATACCGTAGTATCGTTCACACACGCGCGCCCCAAAAGTCACTCGATTTCGGCCGACCGAGTGTATTAAGCAAATTAATTGAATCCTGTGGCAGACGTAATTGCAAACTAGATTTATAATCAAACTAATTATCGTCCGCAAAGGCAAAGGCAATATCTCGGGGACGGATGAAAACCATCCGTAAGGAAAGCGGCCTCGATAAGCGGGCTCGATTAACGACGGCTTAATGATCTTCCGTATCGTTTACGAAGCATTCGTAGTGTCTTTGCACGGTTTTTTTCTTCTTCTCTCTGCTTCCTTACATTTGTGACCATCATGCATCACGTGATTGTGGTGACGGGAAAGAAGGTAGTACCGTGCCAACCAATGCCAGCCAAATCCGTACACCGGTAGATCGGTATCGATGGATTTATAAATTATCTCAAGCATTTCCGGCTGGGCCGCTCACTTTCCTTTCGCCGAGGAATGAAGAGCGTTCAGTTAGAAATGGGATAGCATTGACACAAGTGGATTTAATAAATAAAAGGGCCCGTACGAAGTCTCTCCCAGGGTATGCCGGGAGCCAATTTATTGAACCACTTAAGACGGCTAACTAATGCACTCCGAGTTTGACCCTCGCATCGGGCACGGGCATAAGCTAGGCAATGGTAAAGTAATGAACGTACGATAAGGCAAAACGGAAGATAGAGACCATGGTCTAGTGGGTTGGTCATACATCCATCCATCTATTTGCCATTTGTCTAACCGGAGTAGCGTGATGGTCTAAAGTTTTGCCCGGTTGAAATGGTCTCGTGTGTGTGTTTTTAGGACAAGTATGAGATATGTGCGCCCCTTTGTAAAGGGTAAAAAGGAGTAGCAAGCGAAAGGAAGGGTGGAAAAAGTTAAGTTTGAGCATTGCAAACCGATCCATTTTATCCATTTTCACCGAGTGGACAGGGCTGGGGGCAAAGAATTCAATTAAAACAATGGACGGCAGTCGCATTGAAGCAAAGTTGTCAATAGTATTAAAATGGTTTGTTTAGTTTCAACCCGTAAAGCTCCATTTCAACTACATTCTAGCATTTATGCCATTAGAAATGCGCAAATGAAATGTAATTTTGCTTTCGCATGCTTTTGCAACGCACGCGACTTTCAAAAGCATGAGTCTACTTTCTGAGTGCACCTCCTTGCCAAACACTATCATCATCATTGAGTTGCTTCCAGCCCGGTGAATCTGTCGGTCAAATTAGCAAAATCTCAAATCCCCGTTTTCGTGAACGATCACGCGGGCACCGGGATTGAAGGGCTGATGGCGTTTGATTTAATGGCAATTTACTTTTCAATTTACGACTCCGATTGCCGGCGTACTTTGGCAGCATTACGAGATCAAATTCTGACAGCGTGAGAGGGAGGGTAAGGAGAAGAAGATACAAGCCCAACGACCTCACATACAAGATATCGATTCCTTATGGGGAAGAATATTCGCGTTAGGGGGGTTCTTCGCCCCCTTTACAGGATGCCTTCTTATTTGTGCTGTGATCGTCGTGGCAGTGGTTTGCTGGTTTGTCTCGCCGTCCACCGTGACTTGTCCGGTAAATGGGGCGGTAAACCGGAGGGCTTCAGCGGTCGGAAAGATAAAACCACACGAGATCTATTTTTATGACGTGTGACGTGGCTATAAAAACGAAATAATTCCTCGCCGACGTGCTTTATTGACAGAAATATTTCACTTTTATTGCGCGTTGAATAGTTGCCGACGGATGCTGCTGGGAAGCAGACGGTAAGGTAGGCAGAGAGTGTGTATGTGTTCATCAGCGGATGAGAGGGCACAGGACATCTTGTTGGGGCTGACCTCGTTTCGGTGCAGCGGTGGCGGCTGTGTCTGGAATACCTCGGGCACAGCTCTTGCCAGCGGAACGGTTCGATTTCTTGGCGTACCAAAGATGGATGATGACGGTTTCCACCGTAGGGGTTTTGCGAGCCGGTCCTAGAATAGAGCCATCGTGATGGACGTTTGTGTCGGTTTGCTTGTGTTCTGCGGTGCCTTGTTTTCTGTAGTGAAGGTAAACATTTCTTCCGAAGAAAAGGAGGCGCTTTTCGCTATGAAATTAAGGACCTTCAATCTGTGTATGCTGCGCGAAGAACAGCAGCAATATTGAATCGAACGATCGTTCATTTTCTCGTACGATAGCGGTATTTCTAGAAACAAGGCACAGGAACGAAGTACGAAGCTACGAATTAGATCACAGGGATGTAAAACACATGAGCATAGAGAAAATTGTGACGAGATAGTTGTGACAATTGCATTGTGATGCGCAATTAGCATCAGAGTTTGTGGTACTAATTGGATGGATTGATTATCATTTTTTGATTATGAAGAACAGATACTTTCCTAAGAGCAAAGACACAATTAATTTTATCATGTTTGAGTCTGTGAGAAACTGAATTGTTTATTAATTTGACAAGCACATCATGGAACAACTATTCCAAATGAGGTATAAAGTTCGAAGGGCGGAGTAATTTTGACAGCCCTGTTCTACCATGCTGGTTGTGGAAAACGGTTGTTGAGCTTTTACATCCGATTATTCGCCTACGAAGGCGTTGAAATTGATCTTTAGCGAAACGAGTCACACGTTTGATGGGTGTACAAAAGAGAAGAACCAAACGGAAGAGCGCTACTGCTAAGCGCACAACCGGGTAGCGAAAGCGTTTTTAATTAGGTCAAGTAGATTACCCCCGACAACGATGGAATGAAACAAAAGCAATTGGAAAAGAGGCAACCCTCCCGACGAGGTTCGGTCCTCTCTGTAACTCACCTGAAGTTTGTTTGGTCTTAGCAGTTTCTCTTCTCAGCAAAATTTCCAAGCAAAATTTAAGAATGAAAGAAAACTCCGCTTGATATTGATTGAATAAGGGCACTAAGAGGATTATGCATAATTAGGTTTCCGTTTTCCCGCGAGATGCGACCGAACGGTGCTATCAGCTTCAGCGTCCGCTTGCTACATCTCTCTATGTGTGCGGAAATATTCAAACGATCTTCGTTTTCGCATTAAATGCATGCTTTAAGCGGGTGCTGGCGGGAGATGGCAAACAAACGCGTTACCCTTGGCTTTAATGTTGGTGCTAGCTGGTACGGCACACACACACTGCGCCGGGAATGTGGTTCGATTTGAAAGGAAGACATTTTTCTTGCGCTTGATCACTGGTGGGCAACACCCGGGGAGTCAGAAATGAGCATCAAGATTCCTGCACACAGTCTATCAGAGCAGAGCAGTGAGGCAGGCTACCGATGCATCGGCTGCATCCGGCTGTTGCGGGAGCCAAGGTGCCAAGATATTTTTATCTCCATTCCTACACGTACGTGCAGCTGATGCAATTCATTTCGAAGCGAACATAAAAAGCATCTTTTGCCCGTTCCTTCCAGCTCACTGTCTAAAACTACAGCAGCTCGACACGATCAGACACCCGACGAGGGCACATGCGAGCGAACCAAAGTCAGAGGTCAATTTGTATCGGTGCAAACGATTGGATTTTTCGAGCGCACGGGTACGGTCCCACCGGGACCCCGCCTAGCCGGCTGCCGATGTTGAATAGGATGAAATCTTATTTATAACGCTCGGTGGATGAGGTTTCATAGAGAGGGAGAGAGCGAGAGAAAGGTTGAGTAAGCGAAGGGTAACGCCGGGTAAAAAGTGGCAATCCGGAAACAATTTTTCAATAATGATTTTCTAGAACCTTGGGAAAACGACTAGGAATTTGTGTATCGTGTGTATGTGTCTGTCACGACACCGATCGAGAGCCTTTTGTGAAAGGATTAAATCCCCGCTTCCGAGGTATGATGGGAAGTGCATAACATAACGTACACAAAGGTTCATTGGCTTTTTTATGCGTACGTAAATTAAACTTTGGATGCTGCTGTTCCATTTCATCTACATACTTTAGCGTACTTACCAAGAAAACAATACCAATCGTGTCTGATTAAAGTGCTTTAACCTTTAAGCAGCAAATAGAATGAGAAAAAAAGATATTTTTTAAACATACTGCTCCCTCTGGTGATGAGAGATGTGAACCATCTATTTCTCTACAAAGTGTTTTCTTCCAAATCTTCTGGCTGTGTAGGTGTGAACGGTAACATTTTCCAAAGTTTGTTTCATTCCCTGCCAGCCTTCAAAGGTGTTGGATTGGAAGAGAACGAAAAAAAAGGAAACCATTTCTTCTCCATCTTTAGCTTTAGCCCCGTTGGGGATGGTCTGTGGGTGGTGCGATAAGCATTGCACTACATTTCAGGGGCTACACAGCTAATGCTACAACGAACCCGAAACGGGGCACCTTCAATCTCATGCTGCGCTCTTCGTGCGCGGTACGAACTTTGTCAAAAACTGTGTGTAAAAAGTGAAAAGTAAGCAAACTGCATCGCACCACATTGACCAATGCAGGGGACCAGTTTGGCTTGAACTTTCTTTTTTTTTTTGCCACAAGCTGTTCAATCGCTATACAAAAAAACACACACACACACACACACACAACTTCTAGGGCAGAAATCCCCAACTGCGTTCCAATCACGCGGCAACACCGCTGCTCGAGAGTTTCGCTTCCTAATTTTCTCTTAATAAGAAAACTTATTAAATCCTCCACTACACGCTTACCAACTTTACCAAAAATACCACAGTTACAGGTTTGTGAGGGAGCGAATTTCGGAGGGGGGGGGGGAATAAAACTCCCTAGCCTTGAAATGCAGCCGGCATCTCGGTGAATCGGTGGTCAGTTTCTTAACGGTCGGAAGGGGGAAAAGTCGAGTTTCTTTCTTTCCTGGTGTGATTTGGTGGTGTGGAATGAAAATAAAACTTTCCATTGCAACTTTTTAGTTTGCTGACTTTGTGCGGTGCACTTTCGCAAGATGAAGAAAGCAGCCTGCACAGACCAACAAACCGTACGGAGGACACTATCGCCTTTGAAACACTCCCGGGCCTTGGGAGAACTGTTCGAGGTGAGAAGTTTTTTTTGCCAACTGTTTTAAAGCCTAAAAAGGCTACTTAATACTGCTGCCATTTCTTTGCCCCTGTATCTCGACACAGTTTTTCATTAAGGTTTTGTGTGTGTGTGTTTTTTTTTGTTCTCTGTTCTGTTCTCGTACCAATTGGGAACGTGATTTTTCGGTGGCCTTTTTTCGCACTTGCTACTTTCGCGTGGGCTCGCTTTCTGAACCTCTCCCTCACTCTCTCTCGTTGGCAATTAGAGATTTATGTTGCCACAACTGTTCGATTTTCAACGCTTGCTTCTGTTTGCATCGGAAACAGGAAAGAGCGAGAAAGAAAAAGAAAGCAAACAGGATCGCACACACCAAAAAGCTGAAATAAAATTAGTTCGATATTTCCCCACCGGCAACGCAGGGAGAAGGCAATCATGGGCACGAACGCTCTTCAACTTTTCGCCAATCGTTAGTGGGCTTATTTGAGCGTCAATTCTCATTCCCAACAAAAAAAAGCCCCGTAAAAGCCGTTCGACACTCCTCCCCGGGCTCTTCACAAGCTCCTGCTCGCCGAACGCTGTTTGACATTTCTCGAAGCGGGAATTTTCAATAGCACGTCAAATATTGGCCAGTTGAAAAATTTGCCGGCTATCGTGCCGGCTTCCACCCACACTCTTCCTCGCCACCTCCCTCGACAGGTCCCACGGTTTGGGAGGAAAGTACGAAAAAAGCGCTTGTGGTGTTACCAAAAAAAAAAAAAAAAAAAAAAACTCCCAAAACATTTGTAAAGCGGAGAGGTTTTCGTGTGAAAACATTTATTTCTGCTTAATGCTACGAACAAGCGTAGGCGAAAAATGGCGCATGAGGAGGTCGCAAAAAAGGCTTAAAACACTGAAGTTATCTAAAAAAAAGAGAAAAAAAAACTGGTTCAACGGTTTATGCAAGTCTCTTGGAACTGTTACTGATGGTGGTGGTGCTGCTGCCGCAATAATAGCGCCAAATCATTCCCCGGGCTTTGTATGTTTCGGCACGGGTGAGGGCTTAAGCTTTGAATGGTGAACATTGTTGCAGGGCGCGGTGTGTCCACTTTCGGAAAGTTTTGGATTTTTGTGAAGGAGCGATCGAGGTTTGCCGCTCTTCCTACCCAGCGGGCCGTGCTTTTGAACTTTTAGGTTCTCACCCCGAAAGCTCGAAAGCCCCTTCAAACCCACATGGTTCTGACAAGTTCTTACTGACGGTGTGAAGTTACTGGCCCAGAGTTGTTCAGAGGCGTCGTGGAGGTTTTGTTTTAGTTTCCCTTCAGCTGTTGGCACTCCTTATGCTACTGCTGGCGGTGCTGGATGAAGTTGTGTGGTTGGCAGTGGCGTTGAATGAGTTGTTTACTGTTACGTGGTATTACACGCCAATAACATACAAATAAAATTCGGCACCACTTCGTATTATGCAGTCGCATGGAGTTTTTTGTTGTTGTCGTTGGGGTTGAGTTTCTAGTGCGCGATAGTTAGCAAGCAATGTTGAATGTTTCGAGCTTTTCCAGTATCTGGATGAATTTAACGAGACATTAATAAACAATAGCTCAACAACTACCACAAATCACATGTGTGAAACTGAATCAAAAGATATCTCACACGCAAATACGATCCGAAAGATCGATTGATAATGAATGGAGAAAAGCAAAACACCCTTGGGGAATCCTTATATACACAAAAAGCAAGCAAAATTCTTGTCATACAAATCGAAATTTGTGTTTGTGTTGAGAAACATTTTCGACATGGCTTTTCAGCATCACACTACTAGCGGCAGATAAAGCTCATTTCCATTCTAAACCGTTGCCCTGTTGTACCGTTGCAGCCATCTTACTGAATTTTTTACCACGCAAGTCCAAGCCATTTGCATATTCTTCAAACTAATTAGGTAGTGTACACAACCTTGACCGCAGCTAACCACCACTTCGTTTTCCATGGCAGCGCTTTTTTCGTTCACTGGTTGGTTTTGTTCGATGCATAGCATTAATTCTCTTTCACCACAGGAGCTTTTGTAAGGCTAGGCTAGCACCCGGTAGCACTGACGATAAGCATCCCCAGTTCGGTTGGTGCGCGCTATATAGTCACACGGCGGCAGATGATTCCGGATGCTACGCAATCAACTTCGGGCTGACGGTTTTTAGCGAGCCCGGCCTCATTAGTGCAGCTGTGTGACGGTAGGCAATGGTAACGAAAGATGCCATCTTCATTTAGGCCGTCTTTATCTGGGGCTAACGTCGTGAAAGAGCAAGCTTACGGTTGATGCGAATATTTAACGAAATTGGCATCTTTATCTTGGAAATTTTAACGAAAGCATAAGCAGTACGGGCGGTAGTTGTAGAATATGTATGTTTTTAATTTTCATCTTGTATTCAAAAGACTTGATGTGGCTAATACGTTGGTATTTTATATATGTGATGTTGTTCTACTTCAACCCACTCTCGATCCGTCTGAATCATAATGTTTAGACGCTTTGGTAATTTCGTATATATTATGTGATCTCAGTCAGATTTTAACTTTCTTTTTTAAAAGTTCAAGAAGTCTAAGCCAGTTTTAAAAAAGTCAGTTGTGGCAAACATTACAATAACTGTCATTCTTTTTGTGTTTATGGACCTTTTGCGCTAGTCATATGACTTTCAAAGATTTTCCCATGTGTCTCTTCACAGCGGCGTGTGCGATCCTCCCAACAGCACCACCTAAACAAGAGCACGAGGTCAATAGAACTGACAAAACCTCCACACACACCTGCTATCAGATAATGCCGTACGGTGTGCACATCAATCATACAAATTAATGATGACCCTGTTCCGGTGAATATTGTGTAGCCGCGGAAACCATAAATGCGTAACTTTTGACCGCTGCCCGCTCTCGCCAATGCACACGAATACACACAGACACGTACACGTACAATTTGACTGACCAAATGCAATACGGAATCGGAATCAGGGCCACACATCTCCGTACTGGGTTGCGTGATTGGGTGCGATCGGTGCTCCGGTCTTCGGTAGCTCGCATGCTGCAGCTCAGATAACCAGCAGGGCAACCAAAACCCCCTTTGGAGCCTGTGTAGGTGCTGTACCGGTAGGGAAGCGTCGAATCACTGCCCAAAATGGCGTAGTGATGCAAGCATTCCGCACCGTTCGCATCGATTTGGCAGCACTCGTCGGCCACTTTTGCAGCCAGTGCCAAAGCGTCTGTGCAAACAGAGCAACCAGCAGCAATGTGTGCGATTTCGTTAATGTTCATATTTTACAGCAAATATGTCTACCCAAAATTTGCATCCACGCCAGCGCATCGGTGCAAATATTTGGCTTCTAAATTTATAAATAACTTTCGGCGGGCAGTTTCCGATCGGTTTTGATTAGTTGGACGATACGGAGTGGGCAGCTTCTTTTGCATTTTGATGTGTGCGATGGGTGTACGTATGGAGCCGAACGCGTGTAACGATTGGCTGTATAGCTGTACGTTGCTTCATATTCGAATGAGCGAATGCAAATAAGTGGCAAATGTTTTCCCGAGAGTGTGGTCGCCATGGTGCTACCAATGCGCTTGGTAGCACCCGAGAAATCTAAGCTACCAACCTGTTCGGAGGTCACCGTTCGTTCGGTCAACAGTGGGCGTGTTAGAGCCCGTGTGGTGGAATCGTAGTGGTCGTGCTTGTGTGTGTGTGTTTGTGCTTTACATTGGCCTCTTTTACATCATCACCTGAAGGTGGGCGACTGCTTTCTACAAATCTCCAAATTTGATCTAAACATGCCGTGGGCCAACATACAGGTTCGTGCACGTATGGCTTCAAGTTTAAAGTTTTATTCTTTTCCATTCCTTAACCACTGCCTGCGCGTTTTTCTGCTGGGAAAACGCTGTAGATCAAAATGCCTAACACGGTCCGGGTCGTTAATTCTAAAACACGCACCTACGCCCAACTGCTCCCGGTTGGTACCGGGCGATGTGACTTCTGGGAAATTATCGACCAAAACATGTGTCAATAATCGTACGAGAAGTGTAATTTGTTCACCGTCCTCCGCGTCGCCCGTCCTGTGTGCAATGGCAGCCATGAGTGCCATCGGGTGGTGGCGTGTAGTATAAACATGTTTATCATAAACAGTGCACGCGGGCGTGTGTCCTCACCACCCCATCGGCCCAGCGTTACGGGTGCCCCGAATTCGGGACAATGAAAGGAACAAAAGAACTTGCTGCCCGGCCTGTGAACATCGTTCGTGGGAACGTTTAGCGCGAAACACCTTTCCAAACAAGTGCGTAAGTTTGGAGTACATTTGAAGCGAGAAAGTGTTTAGCGCTCCGAGGGTGTTACTACGGAATGAGCGCTCTGTT
Source organism: Anopheles arabiensis (assembly GCF_016920715.1). Lineage (NCBI taxonomy): Eukaryota > Metazoa > Arthropoda > Insecta > Diptera > Culicidae > Anopheles > Anopheles arabiensis. Next base: position 26,321,420 of record NC_053518.1, read on the forward strand.
TGCCGTTGTCATTTATGTGTGTCGTTGGGCTTTCTTCGAACAAGGGAGGCACAGTTTCAGGTGTAAGAAATTGGAAATGGTACAGCCCTTGACGTGCATGTATTTGACAGCTTGCGCGTAAAGGTAAACATCTACAACATACGAACGTTAATTGAAGAGGAACATTGTAGATGTCAGTTCATTAAAAAAACTTTTTACATTTCTTAGCAGGTGAAATATTGGGAAAGCACAATACTATAAGTTGTGTACAAAGAGAAATATCTTCGAATGTAAATTAAAGTTGAATAATGAAAACAAAAAGATTTTGTCATTTATATTGCATACTTCTAGGCGTTCAAACTAATGTTTTATAGCCTATTTGTTATACATTTGGCATGCTTTTAGGCGTTTAAACTGATGGCTTTCCTGGGTAGAAGAACATTACTTAGTTTTCCTTTTCGTACCCAACATTTCCCGAGATTTATTAACTCAAAATTAGATTGTGGTTAGTAAACCGACTCCCCGTTAATTCTCTGGTCGATATGTCTAAACCCCACTGACATCGACTTGCACGACGGGTGTAAAAGTTGTTTAACAAAGCCCGTGCCGTCGCATTACACTTTCACAGGCAGCAGCAGCAGCAGCAGGAGCTGTCGTGCGAGCGTCGGTAGTGTTATGATAATTTCCGGCCTGTTTCGTCACTCGTCGTGTTACAACTTGTACCGGCAATAATACACGCCATGCATCAATGCCACTATCAATGTCTTAACAGCCGCAGCCACTAGCAGGCAACGCGGTGGTGGTGGTGATTGGGTGGTGGGTTCGCTCATTTTCGCTCAAATTGTGTTAAAACGGTGTACGTTTGGTGGGCCGCTTCCAGCCGCTCGCTTGCAAAGAGATCGGGGAACGATTTATGAACAATGGCGGACGGGAGTTAAGATGGCTGAAACCGTCGCCCAGGTACTGCCAAGGGAACCGCAATCGCAATGAACATTCAAATTTATTCATCTTTCCGTGCGCGTGCGGGGCTATGTGTGTATGTTTTAGCTTTGGTGCAGCTTTCCCGAGGGTGGTGGTAAGGGGCGGTTAAGCAACTTATAACTTACCCATACACGCTCTGTACACGCAGTGTGCGCACGTGTGTGTGTGTGTGTTTATGTTCTTGTATGATTGAATTTGGGATAATGGTGGATAATGAATAACAAAATCGTGTGTGTTCGTTCACCTTTACACAAAGCCCCTCTGGGGAACCGTTTTGTTTAATTTTGCCGCTTCCATATCATCTTCATCATCGCCTACGCCTATGCAAGAAGCCTCGTGTATGTGTGTGTGTGTGAGTACCTGTTTTATAGCTTTGGGTTGACATCTGCCTTCTAACAATGGCAAACGGGTATTTGCATATGATCAGTGGCCAATGTACCGATGTGATTATGTGCGAGACGGGTCGGGTGTGTATAGAAATCAACTGAACAAACATACATACACGGCGTAAGTGGTAGTTTTGATTTGTCTTCCGTCCGACGGTTCATCAGCCGGCGCACCGACGTACTCCGAGTGCGCCATTCGTGTATGTGAGCCCTGGGATAACAGGAAGGATAGCTTACCAATCGACGCATAGACACACACACGTGCTAGACTGATTAGTGAAGACGGCATTTGGCATGATACTGTTGAATAACCACACCAGACAAAACTGAGCTGAGAGCAAGCGTTGATATGAGACGAATAATGATTCTGAACTTAGCTTGAAGGACAAAGGAATGAATATTATTACACAGGATGTACTGTAACTGTGCAAGGCTTCTTCAAAACACGGGAGTTTGTAGCTAGGCTGTTCAATTATTTTCTAATCCCCAACATGATCAAACTTTCCCACTTTGTGATATCTGCACTGGTCAGCTAGTCATCACCGTTTATTAATTTATTTTGCTTGATAAGTAAAGCGCCTGATTGAATGCAATTCATTGTATCAAGCCTTTTCAGACATCTTTGCATCATTGTGTACAATATCCTGAATTCAAAGGGTTAAAATAAAACTTCAATTCGTGCTTCGGTATTTTAATAAAAAAAGGCAAAATATTTTTTTAGAATCATCTAACCTGAGCTCATCTTGAAAACAACAATTCCAATTCATCCCATATGCCACGAATCCGGTCCCTCAAGGCGTGCCTTATTCGAGCCTTGAGCTTCCCAGGTGTTGTCAAACATCTTGAATTTCCTGTACGTTAGATGGCAGCTGAGCTACAACCGTTTAGCAGATGGCTTCAAAGCAAGGCAACAAAGGTGGAGAATTTCATGGTAAAGCTTCAAATGTTGGTTGATTTTTCGGTTTTATTTTTAGCTACATAAAGTAACGTAGCGAGTGGATACATCTTCATAAATTACAAGTAACAACAATTTGCCAAACATAGGCTCGGCGTGGTTCGTTGTCTCCACCCTCTTTTTAGTAAATTGTGAAACCTTTTGAAAAAATAACAACAAGAGACACAAATAGAAAAAAATGCAAACACTTTTGTAGGCAGGAGAAGAGAGTTGTGGACAAGGTAATATGCCGTGAGATGAGCTGGGGCTTTCGGGAACCGGTAACGGGGAATATGATAGTCTACGGGGAGTTTCATCATAATCTTCCCTGCCGTTCGTTAAGGTGGTTTTGTGGAGAGTGTTTCATTCCCTGTGCGCCGTGGGGCCTGAATTTGCTGAAATCCCCCCAGATGGGTGCATATGGTTTCTGTTTGCTTTATTTTTTTCCCTCCCATGAGAAGGGGGTTTCTAACAATGATTTACTTCACGTTCGATTAAGGGGAAGGAAGGGCATTTTGAGAAGGAAAGTGGAGTAAATGGAAAAAAGGCAGGCTACCAAAAACAGTGCTTGTGAGCACCATGGTAGACTCAGTTCCTTCCTGCAATGTAAGCTTACTCTACACACACTTATTTCCAGCGCACGTCGATTGTTACTCCATTATAATGTAAATGAAAGAATCCTACAAAGGAAGGATAAAAAGAGGAGTGAGTGAGAGAGCGAGACAGTGAGTGGCAAGATGCGTACGGTTTTGATTCAATTTGCAGAATTTATACGCATGAGTTACCAATTTTGTAAGGTTCATTATTCAATTCATTTTACGCAGCTGGTATCGTACGGCGTTTTAGATGAGCATGAACCTGCGTGCGTTCGTCAAAGCGTGCGTCTAGGGGTACGGATACGTTTGATGTCACGTTAGCTGGTTGTTGTGTGCTGGCAATACATTTTCCCGTCCTACCATTACTTAGTGGCCCATTCTGCTGCGGCTGGTCACATTATGCTGGGCCACTAAAGAAAGGCTGAAAGAAACAATCATCGTAGAAAAACTGTATTTATCACATTTTGGCTAACACATGGTGATGAGCACCTTCTTCATTGTTTGATGAATAAAAAATAAGATTCTTAAAGCTTTTCTTCGATCCTTTGCTGGTTGCGGTTGAAGGGGTGATTTAAAATCAATTTTAGTCAAACCTCTCAAGGGTTATGGAAGAATCTGTTTAGACTATAGTTGTTGAGCCATAAAGGTTACTGCTGAACGATTGCTTTGTTTTATTATTTTCGATTCTTTTCCCAGGCTTTATCATGTTTATGACATGTGTTGAGATACTTTGTCGATACTTTGAATCCTTTACAAGCTTTCATTATGTGAAATCATAACATTAACAAACAAAAAAACATTACAAATTTATAGTAAAGTCCATTAAAAATTCAACAATATTGAAGTATTTTCAGCTATTTATCCATTTCCATGGTGCTGTTTTGTTACATATTACTCAATCAACGTTATAGCTCTTAGCAAAGTTCATTAAATCGCACCACAGGCGTTTACACTTACCAACGACATAATGCACGATTGTTCCGGGTAGGTCAGGTACGCGTTAAATTACTTCACATCGATTCCCGTTGCCTAATCCGATCGCGAAAGCCTAGCACACAGCACAATAACGCACAGAAGAAAAAAAACGATGAATTAATCCAGAATTCCACTCAACTACCATTGTGTGTGGGCTTCCTTGCTAACAATACTACACATGCATAGGCACGGCTGCACTGCTTCACCTGAAAACCACTCCGGGGAAAAATGCACACCGCCCAGTCGGCGAAGAAGATTACTTCACCCAAATGGGATCAACTAAACTGGATTCCGCTTTATGCACCGCGAACTCGCACCCACCCGATAGTCTGCAATATGGATTGATCTATGCCAAAACGCGAACGAGCCAAATCCTGTTGTTTTCCTCCCCAGCAACACCAACGGAAAGGGATGGCTTTCTGTTAGGCTGACCACGCCCGGCAAGGAGTAGAGTAGAGGGAAAAACCACACCAACCGAATGGAGATGACGTGCTTCTCGTGGGAACTATTTTCTCCAAACTTTTGTGATTTTTTTTTGTAGATTTTGTTTTGTTTTTCCTATTATGTTTGTCCTTCCGTACGCTAGCACGGCAGTACACGGTAGCATTTTCATCACCAGCTGTGTGGTTCATGCATTTCGGGTCCGGAATTCGCGCTGCCCGATGCCCGTCAGTGCTGTACTGTAAAGCGCGATAGCATTTTGTCCCGTGGTTGTAGCCCCAATGCCAGACCGGGTGAGCCAAGGGATAAAAAAGGCGTTCTACTGTGAAAGCGAGCAGATAAACTCAAGCCCCATCCCGTGCGCTTTTCGCTCGAATTCCCCCTCGCACAGTTTCCGTATGCCTTGGACGGGAGAAAGAGAGAGCGACGTGGCACGTGGAATCGCGTCGAGCACATAAAGGCTGAATGGAAAGTCAAATGGAGTGTACAAATAACATCCCAAAGCCCGAAGGATCCGACCGCGTTTGCCCGAACGTTCGCTGTGGGCAGCGCGGGAACGTTTTTTGCATGTCGATGCCGAGTTTTCCCCTACCCGGATCGCATAACCCGTCCGGCAGCTACTCGTGTGCCCTGGAGGTAAGAGAGAGAGAGAGAGAAACAGAGTGGACACTAAAGGGCTTATAAAAGTTTCAGACAAATCATGATCATGCGGGATAGGTTAGATTTTGCTTCGCGCACTAGCGCCACCGTCGTCACCGGGGCATGCAGGGGGTGGACGTTAAACTGGAACAGCGAAAAACTCAACATCGCCAGAAAATGCAAAAATCGAATCCAAATTTTTGTCAGAAAAGAGGGAGAGGGGGAGGTGGGTGAGCGCAGATAAGCCAGTATTTTATACTAGAGAAAAAGGACAGTTTGGGAGACACTGGTCAAAAAATGAAAAATTTAAACCTCGCAACTGTGCTGCTGGAATCGTTACTGCAAAATCGATTCTGCATCGAACGGAATATCCGAAAAAAAAAGGCAGCAGGAAGGGTCACTTTTAGGCCAACGCCACGTAACCATGCGTACAATGTTCCGGAAGCTACTAATTCTGTACGCCGATCGATTTCTTCCAACGTTTTGGTCCTTTTTCTTGCCGGGTGAGATTGCGTTTCCTAACTCGCTTTTCAACTCGAATGAGGTGCAGTTTGAGCCGTGTTATGAGATGTGTAGTTTGTGTGCATTATACGCTTCGTTAGATTAGCACTCATACCGCGTAGTTGAAGAACTAAGAGGACTGAAAAAAGAATGATTCGTTTTTGGATCATATGGAAACGGCCCAAGGTAAGAGGGCTGGCAGGATTGAATAAGCATTGGAAGTCATTCGTTGTAGTACTCTAATATGCGAATGCAATCGTGATGTTTCAATACTGTATTAAAATAGATTAACGGGTTTTTTAATGTTTGCACCAATTTGATAAAACGGTATCTAAAATAGAGCATTTATAAAACGTATTAAATAATTGAATAAAACAATGAATCTCTTAGGTCTATCTATCGTTCAGTATGCTTATAGTTTTCCTATTTGATAGTGTTTATTCATTTCTCAAAATAAATAAACAGAGATCAATCAATATCAAATGTTTTACAACATACTGTCTGTTAGGTAACGAAATATGTGTTAAAGAACAACTTGCACGCAATATTAATAAGATTAAATTGGAAATACATAATAAGGCATTTGTATTGGTAATATCCACGAACGAAAGATTATGATGACTTAATGGAAAGGAAGTGGACAAACATTTGGCTAGAACAGACATTGTTTTGTGCCCATCCGAAACTATTTAGTTTAGCTATTGAAAAAATATATTTTTTAACGAAACTTCCGTCACAGGGTTTGACTTATCTGATCAATTTGCTTATTGCTTGCGAACATGGATCGAATCAAACGATGATTCAAAATATATTTTTAAATCCAGCCTCATGAACAGGGTCGTATTTCCCTTAGAGAATTAAAAACCTGGAGCACTTTTGTTATATAAATAGTATTTGTTGGAAACTCGTGAGTGCCCAACAATCTGCCAGGTCACAGCGCGAGAGAAGAAATGGATAGATGAAGAAAGAGTGAAAGGGAAGTCAAGCGAGCGAGAGGAAAGATAGGGAAAACGATAAGTTTGGCGATAAAAGGGCAGGATGCGCCTGCCCTCGCCCTTTTAGTTGAAACGGAAACCAGGAACAGTGGACTAATTTTTTGATTTCACCATCAGCACAATATAAAGTACAGTGTTATCTAAAAAAATCCACACCGTTTTCAACAGTATTGTTCATCAGCATTAATTTCTTAGATAAGTGGATGGAAATAATTTCAATGAAGACAAATTACTCACTTGTGTCGCAACTGTCATCAAGTCGTTTTTAAACGAGACCTTTTCGAACGCGTCCAATCATTATAATCGTAATCTTGAGAATCGCTTTAAACATCCGATCCATATCTTTATTATTTTATGCGAATAATTTCACTCCAATCGCTAGTAGCGGCTCGAATAAAGAAAACAGGCCCTCCCTGTTTTTTTTGTGTGTTGCTGATCCCCTCCACTCGGAACGCACTTGCTTTCCCGCAGCTTGGGATCCATTCTCCGTTGTCGATTTGCAGCTTAAATCGATCTGAGATATGGGTTCAATTTATTCCACAATAAGCGAGATAATATGCGTAATGACTATATATTTGGGAAGATGGATAGATATATAAAAATGTATCAATTCCCTATCCCTGCCCTCTTGCTACCGCCCCATTACGGATTGTTTATTTTTTCCCAAACCCCCCCCCCCCCCCCCAATCCCTTCGCCTTCGTCCAGTTCGCCTTTATACGGTGCCAGAAAGCTCGAAACTTCGGGGGCCGGGGGCCCACTGCTCTTATACCCTCGGGCGCAATTGTTCTGCGGAGCACGGGACGACGCAAATTCGACCACCGGAAACCGCCATTCATCGTACGTTTGGCAGGTAATTTGGTGGCCATCAGGCCCCTCCGTTCCGGGTTCGCGTGAGGGTGGATGTGTGTTGTGTTGTTGTTTTTTGCTGTCTCGCGTGTGCGATTGCGTTTCGAGATGAATCGATTTCATGGCGGTACACTCACGCTGGCGGTGTTCTTTCGGCTTCGGCCATTCTGATATTTATTTCGGTTTATTCGATTGTGTGCGTGTGTGTGTGTGTGTGTGGGGTGCATGTTTTCCCCCGTCCGTCGTTTGTTATTGCTTTCGGCAATCGCGGAAGCAGGCGGTCAAGCGCCAAACAAGCGCCAAGGGTCTGATTTGCGCAAAGTGACAAAAAACGGACGGTTGAGCGAGACAGCAGTAACAAAACAAAACAAACGAAAAAAAAGTTCCGGGGCCGAAAAAATAATAGGCTCAACCCAATGGTGGCCCAGAGTGGACAGTAAGGATTATATTATCGTTTACCGCGGACGCTCCCGAAACCGCAAGTCCCGTGCGGGATCCGGGCCCGGGGCTGGGCTCGGGTTGGAATTTAATGTCGTTTTAATATCGCCAATAAATTTGATCCCAAACGCCCATGCCCTGTGGCTCGGCTGCCCTGCGTAAAATTGCGTATGAATGAACGCCTTGGGACCGGTTCCGAAAATAAACAAAACAGGGAACGGCAACCCATCGCGTTGGGTATGTTTCCGAGCCCGGCAACAATAGCGGAATAGTGGAATGTGCGGTGCACGCTTAAGTATTTCTTGATGAAGGTGCCGTCGAGCCACAATTTCGGGGTTGTTCTCTCGATCGATTACTGGCTCGAAAAGGAGATGGGGAAGGCATGTGCGTTATGAAACTGAAACGGGGCAGACTGTGGCCGGCGTTGAAAGATGAACAACACTGCTGAAAGATTTATCAGGAAGCAGACGGTACAAACTTAAAGCCTCTCCACAGTCAACAGGTTTTCGTTGCAGTTGAATGAATCAAATGTGTTGTTTGAAATCATTGTTTAAGTGTGGAATTCTAAGAAGTCAGCTGAAGTAGTTAACGGTCCTTAACAGGTAGCTATTAGAATGTGGTAACAGCTGAAAATAGTTCGACGAACTCGAAACGGTTATTGTTAGTATAATTAGCGTAATTAAATGTTCGTTAATGGGATGGTCACCATACCTTGGGACAAATCAGCCCTCAATTAACAAAGCATTCTTATGAGAGCCATAATTTAGTTCTTAGCATTGTTAGTACGAAAATTATCGAAATCTTGTGTTGACATTGTTAATTTATTTATTGAAGATAATTGCGTGGCGCGCAGGGGCCTTTGCAATATTAAAATAAAGTAATAATTGATTGTTAATTAATTGATAAAGTTAATTGAAATTAATTTAAAAGAAGAAATGTGACTTCTGTTGAATGTGTAAATTGTTTTGTAGAAATTATTATCAAAAAATTGTGTAGAATTTATATTATTTAAATATTTAAATTATTTAAACTCGCACATACTTTTTAAACTGAAAATATTATCATCCTTATGAACTTACTTATCAATTTAATTTAAAAAGGCATTTTTGCATCGATAGCTTTGAGTATTATTTATTTCAGTATTATTTTTAACCTTTGTGGCCCTACAATCTGCACAAAGATCCCAATGAAAACCATTCACTACAGCGCTTAAAGTACAAACACGCTCTGTGCAACGCTTTTTAGTAATTAAAGCAAATAATTAATTCACGTCCCCATTCACGGCAGACAACCGTATCTCCGCTGCTGCTGCTGCTGCTGCACATCTCCAGGACGTGCCTTCATAATCGATAAATATTCAAGTGATCTACATACAAATGAAAGCGCTCCCTCTTACGCTCCTATCATGGGCACTTTCTTAAATTTTGTCCTTCCAAAATTATCCCCCTCTAGATAAGAGATGACAGGAAAGCAGGGAAATAGCTAACCAGTGTTCGCACCCGCTTTCATTTCCGCCCCATCCATCCGTCGGTCCGGGTTTAATTGATTCGACGGCAAAGCAAAGCACTCTCACCGAACGAGCAAAGACACACTTTGCACGAGACGGAGACAGACGACAGAGACTAGTTCAAAATGAAACAAGAAGAGGACTAGAGGAGCAAAAAAAAAAAACAAACACGAATGTAGCCGTAGCAAAATCTTAATTAGTGACCAAAAAACCTAACACCCAACCATGCTTACTGGGAACGGGATCGGGAGTGTTTTTGGCAAAAGAAAGGCAACAGAAGAAAAGCTTGCACTTGACAAGTCGTGCTTCGTGTTCTATTTTTTTTCCGTCTCTCCATTATTTATACTGCTTTTTGACGTTTGAAGCGCGGTGGCTCAGGCTCAAAAGCTAGACGTCGCCGCTTGAGGAGGTTTTGAAGGACCGAATGATTTATTCTACTTTTGCTCAGCGTCTGCGTCGGATTCTGGAAACGGGCTTTGGACTCCCGCTCCAGCCTTGCTTAGGTCACCTCAAATAGGAGCGAGAGGGAGACGTTTGACGTTTGCTTCAGTTCACTTGAAGTTCGCTTCTGCTCCTCGGGCAGGCTTGCGTTCAGGTTTGTGGGCAAAGAAATGTTCTCAAATTCATTAGAATATCAAACAATTACATCAATTCGTTGGACCCTCCAACACCTTGGGACCCGCGGTAATGTGCTGGGTTTCGGAAGTGCCCAAATTAATCGAGAGGTTTATTTTTTCTCTCTTCTATTTGGCTCTTTTCGCTTTGTTTTTTTTAAGTGGGTCAAGATAAAGTCGAAAGGACGAGGGACTGTGCAGATAGCGGAGCAACATTAGGAGATGTTCTTAATTACTAGAACTAGATGGGTGATACGAACGGTGCAAAGGAAGAAACACCAGAACAGATCAGATTGAAAGCTTTTGATTGAAGTACTTTGAATAAAGAAAGGCAAGAAATTATGCAACTTTGGTGCCAACTTTTTCCTTTGTTTTATTCGAGGGTAAAGGTAAATAGAGAAATGCTCCACCTAGAATACAGCACCGGCAGGCAGCCGGTGACAGCACACCGGGAACGTTTCCATATAAATTGTTGCAATCGAGGGCTACATTGAACTGGTCTCGTTTAGAATTGTAAGCCACAGTATCCCGTCGAATGGTTCAGCAATGGTTCAGGGTTGGTTTTTGGTGGCTGCTGAGATAGCAATGTTTGGGACAATCAAACCCAACACCACCAATTCTACCGACCTGTGAGTGGAAAATAAATGGAAGATTTATTCATGAGCTCGTAGGATTGCGACTAATGCGTTTGCACGGTGCTCGGGCTGGGGATGGTGGATGGAAGCTGGCTTCCCGGTGGAACAGTAAACAAGGAAGCATTAAGGAAGCATTACAGCGCACGCAGCGGATAAGATGGATCCCGGTGTGCCGTTTCCCGACGGCTGGCAACATACACCACCACAGCCGGCGTGTGCAACATTCGATGTCGATGTGATCCCAGCTGTTTTTGCGATTGCGTTTTTGCTTGGATGGAGTAAGCAAAGTATAACACGTCTCATAGGGCCGCTGCAGTAAATCACACAACAGTTTCAAATCATTGAGATTGGAGATGGATTTATCTCTTAACCATGGAGATCAACGCCTATGAGACAGAGGAGAAAGTTGAAAGGAAAATTTATAGCAAAAGTTGAGTAAAAATAAATTGTTCATTTTTCTAGACTGATCACGAAGTTTGTCTAGTATTACCACTTCAAGACTGACAGAAGCAAACGTAAATTTCTCTTAGTTTTTCAATTGTGCAATGCATGTTGTTTTGAGCTAACTTTACGCCATACTACCTTCAATATCGATCCAAAATGTCCCAAAGTTTGTGCAAACCCGTAAGCATCTCGTTTTCAATTGCCACTTTCAACTGAACGGAATTCAATCCTCTACTCTTGTCCCTAACAAGACGTCTAAACATCCCATCACCCAACCACCGACGTGTCCTTTGTGACAAGTGATTATTGGATTATTATTCTACGGTTCCACCACTGCGCCGTTCCACTTCAGCCGCTCGACCAACCCAAATGAATCGGGATACGGTTTTTCTAATCGTTCCTTCCGTATGCGGCAAATGGCACTGGGTGTGCTGGAAACTGGCCGCATTGCGCTGCCGCTCCGTCCGGAATCGGCTCGGATGTGAGAATGCGGGAAGGTTTGCGTTCGGTCGCCCGTATCGAATTAAATCGCTTACCGGACGCGTACCGGGGACGGGGCCGAATGAGAAAACGATCCCGGAAATGGCCGCTAAGTGTAGTGAATATTAATTACAGCAGAGATTAATGGCAAACCTCGGCCGGTGGAGCAGTGCGCTCAGTGGTCTGGCGTACACCACGAACCGCCGAGCCCGTTGATTGTTGTTCAGCCGGCTGTACAGCTGTCGACAGCGACCCGGCGACCATCAAACACGATGAAGATGTTTGCCGCTGCTCCATCCGCTCGCCCGCGCACGGGCTGACGAAATGTTGGAAATGGCTCTGCGTTCCCCCGACCGTGCTTGATGGGGCTGGTAGCGCGAAACCAATCAATCAGTTCGGTGCGGAAAATCATCAACTGGTTCGGCCGGGGCGGGACCCAGTTTCCGGTGGATCGCAATTTCCCTTCCCGGGCGGCTTCGAGGGTAATGGATACGCTCACATTAGCATAAGAAATGGTTGCCAATCTTTCGGGCTGGTGTGACAAGCTTTCCACCGAGAATGGAGGGTTTTGTCAACTGTGCAAGTATCCGAAGGATGCTTTGGAATGGAAGCGTTTGAGTGGAAACGGAGCAACATTGTGGGATTATATAAATAGCTCCATTGGTTAGTTATGTTATGCTGTGATTTTATTGAAAATCGAATACTTTTTACTAGTAACGTTCTATGATATTTGCATAGTGTTATAATAGAAGCATCATACAAAGGCTTTTATATTAAGGCTCTACTCATACACAGACAGCATAGTTTTCTATTAAAACGAGCTCTCATTCACTTGATGTCATTCCAATATGACATTTTACAGACTGTTTGACGCACCATTAAATTACATGCGACATTGACTGGTGCGTTGCCAGGACGGATCAAACAAACTTCCAGTGGTGGGCGTCACTTGGGGTGCAGTTTCACCGACAGTGGAGGGTTCTCTCTTCACGGAGCGCAGTGCTTTGATAAAGTTTGCACAAAAATAAAATCCCACCAGCGCATTACATCAACCCGCATCAGTGCCGGTTGGTGTAAAAGTGTTTCCAATCATCAATCGACTGATCGTGAAAGCATTTTCCACCCACAACGCCCTGTGCCGAATGTGCCCGTTCGCGATGAATGCATCAAACGCATTACGGGGGACATTAATCATAAACCCTCCCGCCGTCAGAAAGCCGCTTACAACAGGGACACTGAATGCAAAATCGGTTTGATAAATATTTGCACAGCATTTCATCATTATCGGTGGGCGCACAATGTGGAAATAATTGAACGCAACTATTTGTACGCGATCAACACTGCACCGAACTTGGAATTCGTTGGAAATAGGGTGGCAACACAGCATGTTGGTTGGAAAATTTATATTTAAGACAACTCGTTGTGCGGTTCAGTAAAAAAGTTTTCGCTCAATCAAGCTTACAAATATGTGCGCGCTGTGACAATTATGCTTCTTTTGATAAACCATCGTTGGAATAGATTATATAAATATCATGGAATAGATCACACATCATGCTGTGCGTGGAATGAATACAGCCAGCCGACGATGGCACAGCAAGCGGTGCTGGCTTTGTATAAGTTTTCGTTGAATTTGTATTGTTTGATCGTTTGCCGCTAATGAAAACTGTCATCCTTCTATTTTAATGATAAATGATATATATTTTAAGATCCAAAACGGATTTTTCAACCTTCCTGATAACGCAGCGTGCGCGTGGCTAGGTGTCACGACACGGGCACACTTTTGTTTTGCGTTTGTTTATTCATGCCTAGTCGTTATCATCATTTTGACACAGTCCCACACGTGCCCATTCCGGCGGGGCTGAGTGTTGTGAAATTAATTAATAATATCGCTCCATCCCTTCCATCCCTTCCTGATAATGAGCTTTGGTGTGACAGGCTGTGGTTGAAAGAAACCTGGAGCCTCGGCTAGTGTTCGTCCCATGCGGGTTTTATCGTTGCATGCAGTTAATCGATACGGAACGAAACTGTCACTCACTTGGTTTTACCACGTGAACACACACACACCCTTTCCCTATGCTTCGCAAGTGCCTATCGAACTGTAGCTAATTGATTGTAGCCGGTTTTTCAATCCTTATTGTGTGGTTTTGACAGCTTTTTGCTTTTCATTTTTGTGTCCATTAACATGGGGCAGATTTTTTTTTAAGATAAAGAGGAAAAAGTGTATCGTTTAGCTGGTCGATTTGGGTACGTTTAAATCGGGCTGTACAGTCTCTCTTTTCGTTGTCCCAATTTTTCATCCCTACCTTATTCCTTCCCTCCCCGGCTTAGCCGAGCTCCTAAGTTCTAGCAACTGCAACTGTACTACTGCTCACCGCACGCCCACAATACGCCACGCACCCGGGGACGATAAAAAGTAATTGAATTAATGTTACAGTTCAATAAATCCATTTAGGAAATGAGATTGTACTTAATTTTAATTGGAAAATGCAGCTGGAAATCAGCTGACTAATTGGATCGGACAAAAGTCACCGATCATGGGGTGAAGGACAGGTGCGTCGTATGTAAGCACTGCTACGCCCCTCCCGTGCATGCGGCGTTTGAATGATTTTTGTTGGGCTTCGCTTCGGACTCTTGCATTTCAACCTGTAGCGCCTGTTGTTTTTATTTTATTATATTTGACCATTATTTTTTTAAAGACACCACGATACTCGGCGGTGGTAAATGGTCGTAGATCAATTTTACAACCTACACAAATCTAACCACCATTCATCGTTTGCCGTGATGACGCGTTGCTGTTGCTGCCATCGGGGAGGGAAAGTTGTGCAGCCAGGCATTAATAATTTTCATTGCAAATGCATTTGCTGCCCAAGTTACACGGTTCGGTGCACAACGAAACAAAAACAAACAAAAAAAAACCACCGAAACACTGCACTGCAATTCTCACCGTGCCTGGGTTGGGTGAGTTTATGCGCCTCCATCCGCCAAAAAGGAGCGAGCCAACGATGGTGATGATGGTGTTGGGTGTGGAATGAAAATTGAAAAATTATCATAACAACGGTAAGGCCGCGGCGCCCTGAAATGTATGTACGTACGCGAAGCGTTCGTTTCGCTAACTTTTTAATACAATTCTCATTTAATAAGCGGCAAACTTACAACATTTCTCATTTTTCATACGGCTCGCTTTGCGTGTCTGCAGGGCCTTTCTTCCGCGTCGTAACGTCGCCCCTGCCGCGCAGAAACGGAACAGAATCCTTCCGGTTGGGGATGAGTTTGGTTTCCGCTCACGCTTGCGGATGATGCTATTTTTCATAGTTTTTGCTTTAGCCACTGCTACAGCCGCGAACGTGGGTGGGGAAGGTGAATGTTTCACTATCATTCCCCGTGCTTTCCCCGTGAGAAACGGGGGCCCCCTTTACTCGCACACATCGGGACTCGTGTGCGATTCTTTTCCCACCAAAGAATCGTAAATTATTGTGTGCCCACATTTTTTTTTTGTTTTTTCTTTGTTTTTTTTCGTTGCACACGCGCATGTGTGTGTGTTATCCTCTCTTTTGGCGAATCCAGCGTTTTCGTACGTGTATGCAGGTACAACTTCTTTACCTCGACGTGTTCACCCATGAGCGTAGTTTTTCTTGCTGTAAAACCTGTTAGCCAAAGTTTGTCCATTTCTTTTTGCTTGCATGTTGGCGGGCATGGTTTTAAGTTTATGTTTCCCCTCTTGTTTTTTGTCTCACATCGGGCCACAAGCGTGTACGTGATACAGGGCAAGTTTTGGAAGAAGAACAAAAAAGCCCTACCCTTCGCCTGAGCAACTATGCTGCAGCGAGGCAACGCAACCCAAAGGGCCTTCCAGGGTCTTTTCGTTTGTGGAATGTCTGGACAGGGTGCAAGCTGGAAGCAGTGCAGACGAAATGGTGAGAATGTATTTGCTAAGGGTAGGATTAAGGTTGTTTTTGTTTTATTTATTTTTTGTTACTACTTCTACTTCAAGGGATGGTGGAAAAAATTGGTACAAATTTTAAAACATAGCAAACGGTTGGGTACGGTGTACGGGAGGAATTTACTTTTCGGGGCTTGAGCTTGATAAATGATATGCGGGCTAGTACTGCACCAAAGAACCGTTGACAAGCTGTTATGGGGGGAGGGGGGGGGGGGCGGTTTAGTGCAACGTGTTCATGTGGAGTCAAGTTAATATGATGAATATCATCGGTAGCGTGCGAAGGAAAAGCTCATTACAAGAATTATCAAAAGCGTTGTATGTAAGATTTAAAAAGGTTTTTATTTTAATATGGGCTGCATTTATGCGTATACTTTGGGATCTTAATGTACCATTTAAGCTACATTTACATCAATTTTATTAAACCAATCTTTAAACTATTCTTGATTTCACCAATCTACCCAAAGCTTATACAATTAATTTACCACACCTGCTTTGTTAATCATCAAAGAATTCAAGAACTTCTTTAATGGTATTATCGAAATTTAATATCTAAATTTATTAAGCTGGCGTATGCCTACACAACATATTTTTTTTCTAATATGAATGCTGCAGAGTACAGTCGTCAACTGCAGCCGTTCTCGTAGTTCAGTCGTCAACTCGTACGACTTAACAACATGCCCGTCATGGGTTCAAGCCCCAAATAGACCGTGCCGCCATACGTAGGATTGACTATCCTGCTATGGGGGGAAATTAATTAGTCACTGAAAGCCAAAGACCACTAGTGGTACAGGCAGGCCTTGACCGACAACGGTTGTTGAGCCAAAGATGAAGAAGAACGCTGCAGAGCAAAGCAAATAAAAAAAACACACAAATACAATTTTTTTTTAATTTACATTACTAACATATAATTTTTAAAAGAATATCATAATACCCAAAATTATTTCATCTTATTTCTATGCTGAAAAGTGTCCTAGGACTCAATTTTCTACTGGGGACTTAACAATTCAATTTAGTATCCGGTGTAAACAGTGAAACCGATATTGTTTTTATAAACCAGAAATCCTGCCACGGAGTCACAAGTTTTCCACGGAGTCAGAATTGAGTTAAGTATTAGGTATCATTATCATAAAGATAGGTTTTTTTATTGAATTAAAAAGATTAAAAAGAGCTTTAAAAAGAATCAATTTTATCCTTAAAACGAACCAACAGACAAAATCAGACTTAACAAAGACTTTAAGTCAGTTCTTTGGACAAGGTGATACAATCCTTGCGAAATGAATGTTCCTTGAGACAGTGTATGTGGCAGAACCAACAGAGTACTAACACATATGAAGTATTTTATATTTTGAGTTGAGATCTTCTTTACTACTTAAGTAAAGATAACTGAAAATAGAAAAAAAAACTCTAAAATCTATCAGCCACTTCAATTGGCGTACAAATGCATACGAGTTGAACATTATGATTTGTTATTTGCTAATAAAGCGAATATCTTGTAACGCGCCCACACCTAACCATTACCGTTCACCTATCCTACGCTTGTCGATTTCGATTGATATGTCAAAGTTTAAAACCGTTCCTTTGTTCGGATGCAACACCCCTTTGCCCCGGAGGCACTGCCACGTGCAGCAAACGATGCCATTTTTACGGCGTTCATCCGAATGTTAAGAGCGCGCGTTTGGTTTTGTGACTCTATTTCAAACCGTACGCCGTAGAATGGTAGATCCTAAAAATGGCACACGAAGAAGTATTTATGAGACAGGCAGAGTCGCATGAATGTGTGTGTGGTGTGTATGTGTGTGCGCGTGCGTATGTTTAGCATCCCTCTCGAGCGGATCGGATACAAAGGATAAGAATGGATTATGATCCTCACTCGAAACGTGAACAAATCACCCCCGTGGTCCCGCTTTCGACGTGTTCCTTGTTTCTTCCATCCCATACTGGTTGGTTGCAAAAAAACGTCTGACGTCTTATTCATACCATTTGGTGGGTAGAACCGGATGGGGCTGTTATGTGTGTGTGTGTGTGTGTTTTTTGCTTTTTTATTTTGAATCTTTTTCTTTGCAAATATAAATCGATCACAGTACGAGATGGAGCGGAAGAAGCAGGAGTAAACGAAGCTCAGCCGCTGTGTCAGCTGTGCACGCGTGGGAGCACATGTTTATGCAGTTAAAGCCCCGTCGCCCAGCCCCATTCCGCCAAAATCGGCCAACGAACGCGCCAAACAAAACATCGTGCGCCAATCACACCATCACAACGGTGTGAGATTTTATTTTTATATACGTCCCTTTTTTTTGGCGTTTCCCCCCCCGTTTGTTTGCGTATGCCAGTTGAGGGTGTCAATCTTCTGTTCTGTTTGGTTTGTGTTTTGTTTTGTTTTGGCGCGAAAAGGGAACATGGTATGGAGAAAGTGGCACGGAAAGCGATTGGCATCAATCCCGTCCTTCTTCGGTGAGATACGGGTGCGTGTAGTAGATTAAGGGCATTGAATGATTAGATCGGCGGAAGATAAATATCTTGAAGGCACTAAATTGGAGCTTTTATTGCAAACTTCAAAAGTGACTACCGTGTGGGCTTGTGATCGGTTTCGGGATGGTTTGGGAGGAGTTTTTTTCCACAAGAGGAATTGTTTGTGGGGGAGAGAGACACATTTGTTACCATTGCGAATGGTTTCGGGAAAGGTATTGAAATCCAGAATGTAGCTGTGTAGCTTATTACTTTTATTGCCTTTAAAGATGACATTTTCATTGCTTCGATTTCCAGGGAAATGTTTGTTCTCCCCCTGTGCAGGATCTAAATTTGCAAATGGAGGGAAAATCATTCACTATCTCTAGGGCGGCATCAGATGGCGTCACAAACATAAAGCACCGTTTGTTACTGTACCAAATCACAATCACTTTTTGGACTTCTCCCCCACCTCATCGAATTGAACCTTTGCAACCGTCACGGTTGGCCATCGTTTTACGCCAAAATCTAGATAAAAGCTCCTTCCCTCCCGTACACTCACATTAAAAGCGGGCACATGCAACTTGAGTCCCAAAAGTGAAACAAACACTCACACCAAAAAAACGACTCAACTCCAACACTCACGATTACATCTCGCTCAATGCCATCGGTCCGATTTGCATGAGGGCGAACGACGGTGATGGGTGGCAACGGCAAAGCATCAGCAACCGACTCAATATATATAAAAAAAAAACACACGACGAACAGCAGAGATTTATCTACATTTAGTGAACTGTAAAAATTGAACTTTTTACGTTGCTCGATTCTAGATTTGTGGGTGACAGTTGGTTTTAACGAGGTTTTGTTTTTGTTTTCGGTACGATCGGTGGGTATGGCCTGTCCGGAAATGGCCTGTTATTTAGTGTGCCGAGCTTCATCTGAGAAGGTTTTGTTTTTATTTCGTTGCACCACATACACCTTCAAAGCACATCCTGGCAACGTACCAACCCTCCTCTTATATATATGTGTGTTTTAGAATAATAAAATGTTTATGGGCTTTTGTAGGTCCCGGCCCAACATGCACCAAAGAGGCTCAACGTGACAGTATACACGCACACAAAACATCTGCAGCCAAACATTGTTTGAAAGAGTTCTAAGCTCTTTGCTCATTTAACAACTCCGGCTACAGCTCGAAACCCTTGCAGCTGCCCGGGCTGGATTGATGTGCCGAATTTTCAAATTTGCTTAACCCCTCCCACTCCCCACCTTTTTTTACCTACCCTCAGCCCCAACCACACCAACGCACCGAGATGTTTGACCTTTGATAAGGGAGTGAGTTATAGATTTTGCAACTTGATTTGTTTGTGAGCGCGCCCGCGCGGGTCAAATGCGTGTGCTGTGCGTGGGGCTTCAAGAGAGTTATGGCAAGCTTGCCATGTTGGGCGGATCTGCGTATGTGAGTTGTGTTTGTGTGTGTGTGTGTTTTTTTTATTGTAGCAATCGCGAGCCATAAATTTGAACCCGTTGTGCAACCCGGCTGTGCGCATTATTGAGTTTGGAGCACCCACCTCGATCAAGGTTAGTGCACCATCAAGAGTTGCGAAAGTGAGTTTTTGCCGCTCGGTTCAGGTTTTATGAACCGGCGGCAACTTTACATGCCGGCAGCCCGGTTGAGAGGGGTTACATTTTTGCTTGAAAGTCTCGTTTTGGGGGAATAGATCTGTTGCCGAGTTTTAGATGTATGGGAAATAATGAAAAGTTTTAAGAAATCAGCCACATTCAGCAACATTCATTGAAAATAATTCAATGATTGATCCATCTCGGATTTTCCTCAGGCGAAATTAAATTTTAGGTTTTGAAATGGGTAAGTTTTAACAACATAAGTAACTTAATTAGGTCGAGTTGATCTATACATTATGTTTCTTAAGTGGACTTAAAATTGAGGAACTCTAGATTAATTCAAAACTACTTATGCTTCAATATAATTTATTATTTGACCAGGTTTAGCCTCAGTCATCATCTCCTCCAAGAATATAGGCCTAGTGATTGCTATTGATAAGACGTTGAAGTCTTTGAAGGAGTATGACCTCCTCAAAGATGGTAGCTAATTATTTCATCTCGCCGAATGTTTCTTGTTGATAAGGAATAGAGTATCAGACAATGATTGTGTATCTAAATTAGTTCAGAATGTCTTCCCAGGACAACAGGATTGTTGATCCTGTAATGTAATGTAATGTATTATTTATTATCTTTAATTCTTTATTGTAAGGTTTGCGGAGCTATGTACGATTCTCAATCCTTCAACATTGCACATGGTAGATTTTGTGTTACACCTTAAGTAATTTGATTGTTTTATTATATTTGTTGCTGATAACCTTAGTGCATTAATTTTACCGCACTGTTGACGGCAACTGCAAATAATCATATCTTTACTAATGAAAAGTTGTTAAATATTTGAAGAATCTCAATGAAGTACGATTCACTTTCTAAGCACAAGCCCAATCTAAACCCACTAAAGGTGAAATGATGCCAGACTTACTAATCCCTAGACAATAGATCAAACAAAGAATAATCTAAAAGAGCATCGTACAAGAAGGTACAAACGAGTACCAAGATTGCTTTACTTTCCCACTAAAGTTTCTATGCAGCAAACTTCCCTGAAAAGCCTTATGACTCTAGTAATAAATTCTATTTTCTTACGTAAAGTCACTCAATGCTCTTGCTGCACAATGCTGCTTTCCTGCGTATGGGTGTTTTCTTCGAAGAGCTGGTACAATAACCGTGCGGAGCGTGAGAGCAATGTAATTCTGAAGCACTGCTTCCACAATGCACCAGGTTCGCTCGGGTGGAATGGAGCAATTTTTAATCACCTGCATACAAAACCGGCACAGTAAGCTTACTAATTCCTGAGCATTTCTGCCCAGAGGGCCCGGTGCAGCCGGTGGTGTGGTGCGGTGCACTTGGTGCTTCTTTCTCGGCCGTCGTGAACGAATGCGTCGTGCCGGATGACTAAGTTGGAGTGTTGCAATCGTACACCGGCGTCATCTTCGTTTGGGGCAATAAATCGCCCCCGGAGTGTACCGTTGCTACCACGGCTAACCGGGTTTGGTCTGCACCCGTTTTTCGTAGGCCCGTTCGATGGACGACCTCAACTGATTCTCGTTAAGATTCTTGTACCGACGCTCGGATTCGCCCGGATGAATGTTGATGGATGTGTGAGAAGCAGAATTTCTTACCCGTCTTCGTAGGGCTACTGTGCTGCTACGGTGGGGCTAGTGCGGGCGTACCAGTAAAACGCTGCAAACACACACCGGCACCGGGGCAAGTGTTTCTGGTGCACACTTGCGTTTGTGGTGCTGCCAGGTGTTGCTGGAGCTGAAAATGCTGAAATGCCTTGCAAACGATGTGCTGGCAACTTAATTTATATAAAATTATTAATGATAAGCTGCAACCGGGGCATAAATTTGGCCCCCGTCTCGCTTGCGTACCGTAAAGGATTTATTTCACAAAAGAGAACGATTTGCAACGAACTTTCCAACGTAACGTTTTCCATCCCATCATCGGCACCGGCATCGCCGGTGGTACTGCTGCTCTCGCTATAACACTGTTCAGTATGCATCGGTTCTTGAGATAGTATGAAAGGACACAACCTTGGAAGAAGAGGAATGAAAACGAAGCGAGAGAATTCTTATCACGTGACGCTGCTCTCTGTGTGTGTGTGTGCCTGTATGTGTAACATTATTAGCAGTTGGCTTGCTCAAAATGGGGTAACATTCGAACCCACCGGAATGCTAACCTCGTGGATTGTCGTCGTGTACCGACCATTAAAACGACATTATACATCATAGCGATCTCAGAAAACCCCCGGCGGCAATCTCTCGAGATGATGGTAGAGCAAGTATCAGATGACACACAGCACAGCACGCCAAGGATAGTTGCAAGAAGCGACGACAAACGCTCCTTTTCCCCGACTGCGGCAGCGACCGTCAACCGTCGTGAAAGGTATACGCTCCAGCCGGGCGGCTGCGCTACCGGTGGCGTTATTTATCGAGAATTTGTTATGCAAATTATCTATATCTACCCGTGCGGACGATGCCACTTGCCAGCGTAGGCGATGGGGCACACTCTAGGTGGTTCGGCGGTTTTTCCAATGACCCCGACACTGATAACTTCAGCTTGTGCTAGTGCGGTGTGTCTTGTGTCTCAGACACCACCACCTTCTTCGCAATATTGGAGGCGAATGACGACGTGTGCGCTACCGCCTCCGCCTCCCCGTGTGGCCAGACTAATGGTGCTCTTTAGACCCCGTAATGCAATGCACTTTGCCGGTGCACGAAATACCAATAATTTTCCAGCACACCTCGAAAAGCCTGGCAGCCCGAAACAGTGCGCTAAGGTCAAGGCCGGTCCCGTTCAGCTTCACTGTGGGTTTCGTTGGGGCATAGGGCGCTTGTGGAGGGTTGAAAGTAGTTGGACGGGTTGCAGGGTGTGAGGTTTACCGGGGTGTTGAGAATTATGCACACGGCTTGGGGATGATATTAAAATTTTACCGCATCGTTGCATCGTCGAGGTGTGCGCTCAACTGGTTTGGGCGAAAGTGGCCCATTCTTACAGGGGAGGATGGTTTGAGCTGTTATGAATTAGAATAAAATCAATTTCCCGCACGTGCTTAATATCGGAGGGCTTATGCAATGCGGTACTGCGTGGTACGATGCCTTAGCAAAAGGTTAAAGGTTTTCTGACAGCTTTTCAAGAGTGAAACCATTTGGTGGAGATGTGTTGGTAACATCTTAAATAGCAAATAGCAAGCAAAAGTAGGTTGTAGTTGTAGATTTAGGTTTTTTGTGCACCAAAAGCATTGTTACTGGAGCAGTTTAGAAATACATAGTTATGTACACATGCGCTACGCGCTATGATACAGGTGCTGAGTAAGAAAACGGTCGCAAGCGAGCCATCGATGTTACTCCACGCGCGGAGTCAGGTTCCAACGGGAACTCCACTGGAAGCAGGTTCCCACGACCAGGTGTGGTGTCGTATGTTCAGACGGATCGAGGCAACATGATCATCATAAACGTGGACGACAACGTGACCGGCAAACCTGGCAGCACCGAAAACACCAGCCTAGCTAAATAGTACCGAATCCAGAAGTTAGCTTTAGTCTTAGTTTAGCAGTTCGCAAATAAAGATCCCCAGTAATATTTTTTAAAACTTACTCCGGGTTATCATAAACATAATTGGCGCAGTCGGCTAGGCCCAATTCACGTTCAGTGACAAGTGTTCAAGTATAGTGCAGTGAAATAACGGAAATAAATCTGTGTATCGCCCGGACTTTGCTCCATCGCCCGATCCGTGGTTGACTCGTGACGATCGCGTGAATTTCATTATTTCATAAAGTGTAAGAACAAGTGCACGAACGGTTGGTTTCAACTATTTAGAATTGGAAGAGAACATTCGAACAAAAGCTAGCGGCAAGACTCCCCAGCCAGCGTTACTGGGTAAACTAATCAACGCAGGACAATCGCTGACCCAACCCGTGGACAACGAGCGACCAAGGAAGAAAAGGAAGGACAATCGCTGACCCAACCCGTGGACAACGAGCGACCAAAGAAGAAAAGGAAGGACAAAGCAAAGGACAGGTAACGGAAAACCCTAATTTCCCGACACGTGGATAAAAAAGGTGAGTTACATCCTAAAACATAAGTTCCCCACTCTTATAATAAAAAGGCGGTAGGCAACAAACAATTTTTATAATTGAATGCCAAAATATACCCCTTTCCCAAAAGTTCGTTCTTTGAAATTCACTAGGGACAAGAAAATTCCAGTGAAAATGGAACAAAATATACACGCATTGATTGAATCTATGCGCTCGTTAGAGGAACGCGTTAACACACTCCAAGCGGAAAATGATAGTTTACAACGCTTCCAACAACAACAACAGCCAACGACCTCGAGTCGCAGTGCTGACTATTTTCGTATCCCGGATCCAATTAGGGTCATTCCCGGATTCGACGGAAACAAAAAACAGTTAATCGGTTGGTTAACAACAGTTAAAAAAACACTAGACCTCTTCAAAAACAATGTGGCACCAGAAATATTTAGTGTCTACGAACAGACCGTAATTAATAAGATAGAGGGCAAAGCACGTGATACTATTTGTGTGAACGGAAACCCTACTACTTTTGATGAAGTCGCAGATATTTTGCAGAACGTTTATGGCGATCGAAACAACATCGCAACGTATCAAACACAACTGTGGAACCTAAAACAAAACGAATCTTTGAGCCTTCACTATAGAAAAACAAAAGAAATTTTGATCAATATGAAATCAGTAGCAAGACAGAATACGGTATACGCTTCACATTGGGAGGCAATTAACCTGTTTTTAGAACAAGAATGCCTCGCTGCGTTCATAAATGGTCTGAGCAAAACATATTTTGGATATGCACAAACCGCACAACCAGAAGACTTGGAATCAGCTTACGCCTTTCTATGCAGATTCCAAAACGCCGAAAGAACTAAATCAAACACCAATAATGGGTTCGAAAAACATCCTAGTGTCGACAAAAATGTAAAAAGGGATAATAAATTTTCACAACCTAAACACCTTGAAAATAGACCATTCAATAACATGAAACCATCTTCAGATCGTACAAAAATTGTTCCCATGGATGTCGATCAATCCTTACGGTCCAATATGAGAAACAAAATTTTCTCGCATACAGCCGAAGAAGATGACGGAAAAACAATATCAGAAGAATCCGATTCAGACGAAGAAACCGATAATGAAGAAGATGTAAATTTTCAAATTACTGCAAACTTAAACCCACCGAGTTAAACGCAATTAACGGACTACCCTTTTACACAACAAAATTAAATGGCTCAAACATCAAACTTTTAGTAGACAGCGGAGCGAACAAAAACTTTTTAAATCCAGAATTAGTTCCACTAACTCAAAGAGTAAAATGCGAAACAATCACCATAAAAAATAAAAATGGTAAGTTCAAATCACAAGAATGCACATTCATAACTATTCTAGATAAAAAATTAAAATTTTACCTTTTCAAATGTCACAATTATTTTGACGGAATACTCGGATATGAATCACTCTCCGATATGGAAACACTAATTGATACAAAAATCATAAACTTATTCTACCCGATCGTACAATCGACTTAGAAATAAGAACATTAGAACCCCCTTCAATTACATTAAATGCTAATAATTCTCAAATTATAAAGCTTCCTGTTTCTCAAACAAAAGGAAACATTTTTCTTCCAAAAGACATTCAAATAAAAGATGCAATAATTCCTTCAGGCGTTTATAAAGCAAAACAAGGATATGCTAAAGTTCTTGCCAGGAATTACGGCGACACATTAACATTTCATTGGACTAAACCAGCAAAAACATATGAATTAGACAAAATGATCGAAATAAATCACATGAGCACACACCCATATAATGATCATCCACAAAATTACGTAGCAAATCTCGAAAATTTAATTCGCACCGATCATTTAAACAAAGAAGAAAAACATAAACTTTTCGAAATTCTTAAACAAAATCTAGGCATCATCCATCAAGAAAAAGAAAAACTTTCATGCACCACCGCTATTAGACATCGAATAAAAACTAAAGACGATATACCCATTCACACAAAAACTTATAGATACCCCAATATTCATAAAGCAGAAGTGAATAGGCAAATCGAAGAAATGATTGCTGACGGTATTATCCAACATTCTATATCCCCATGGACATCCCCAATCTGGATAGTCCCTAAAAAATCAGATGCAAGTGGAAAGGAGAAATGGCGCATCGTGGTTGACTATAGAAAATTGAATGAAAAAACGATCGATGATCGATACCCTATTCCCAATATAGAAGAAATTTTGGACAAGTTAGGTAGAAGCATGTACTTCACTACACTTGATTTAAAATCCGGCTTTCATCAAATTGAAGTTGATAAAAAGGATAGACCAAAAACAGCTTTTAGCACAGAAAAAGGACACTTCGAGTTTATACGAATGCCCTTTGGCTTGAAAAACGCACCTGCTACTTTTCAACGAGCCATGAATAATATTTTAGGTGACCTTGTAGGAAGAAACTGTCTCGTATATCTAGATGATATTATTATTTTTGGTAAATCACTCCAACAACATTTGGACAATTTGAATAAAGTGTTGAAAAAATTAATTGAATCAAATTTAAAGGTTCAATTAGACAAATGTGAATTTTTAAGAAAAGAGTGTGAATTCTTAGGACACATCGTAACTCAAGATGGCATCAAACCCAATCCAAACAAAATAGAAAAAATATTGCATTGGCCCATACCAAAAACAACAACCCACATTAAAGGCTTCTTAGGAATCCTTGGTTATTACAGAAAATTCATAAAAGATTTTTCAAAACTGACCAAACCTCTCACAAAATGTCTTAAGAAAGGTTCTAAAATAACACATAATGACGAATTTATAAATTGTTTCAATGATTGTAAACAAATGCTCACTACTGATCCAATTTTAAAATATCCTGATTTTAGCAGAAAATTCATTTTAGAAACAGACGCAAGTGACTTCGCCCTTGGCGCTGTACTTTCACAAAAATTCGAAGATGGTAAGGAACACCCAATCGCTTACGCTTCTAGAACGCTTAACGAAACAGAGTGCAACTATTCAGCTACCGAAAAGAGCTACTCGCCATTGTTTGGGCAACAAAGCATTTCCGACCGTACATTTTCGGAACAGTTTTTGAAATAAGAACTGACCACAAACCTCTTGTTTGGCTAAGACAGAAAAATGATTTAAATAGAAGACTTCTTCATTGGAAACTGGCCTTGGAAGAATTCGAATTTGAAATTAAGTATAAAAAAGGTACTCTTAATGGAAATGCAGATGCACTATCCCGCATAACGGAAAACCCTGCTTTAACATCCGAATTAAATGCAAATACTGCCTCTAACAATACTGACACTATGACGCAACACTCAGCAGATACTAATGATGACGAATTCATCCCAGCAACTGAAAAACCACTAAATGAATTTAGAAATCAAATAATACTAGAAGAAAATAATAATGATTCTCGAGAAGCAATTACACTTTTCGGAAATTATCATAGAATAACAATAAAAACGCCTCTTTTTGGACCAGCTATGTTGATCAACATAATCAAAGAATATGCATCTCCCAAATGTGTTACTGGCATTTGTTGCAGCGAAAAAATCTTACAAAACTTACAAATTATCTACAAAAACTATTTCTCTCGCGCAAAATCGATCAAACTATTTTGGACAAAAACAATTTTAGAAGATGTAACTGATGAAATTGACCAAGATTTGATTATTGAACGACAACATAATGCAAACCATAGAGGAATTATTGAGACCAAACTACATATTGCTAGAAAATATTATTTTCCAAACATGAAAACTAAAATTACTAAATTTATTAACATTTGCAAAATATGTCAAAAAGCTAAATATGAAAGACGCCCATATAAACAAAAATATCAGATTACTGCCACTCCTAAAAAACCTTTGGAAATCGTTCATATGGACATCTTTATAATTAGTGATAAACATTTTCTAACCCTTTGCGATAAGTTCTCAAGACTAACCATGGCGATTCCTTTACAATCAAGAAACGCTATACATATACTAAAAGCACTAACTCAATTCTTCGCTAACGTTGGAAGACCTTGTTTGCTTGTGATGGACCAAGAATGTTCGTTTAAATCCACCACAATCAAACAATTTCTTGAAGAAAATAATATAGAATCTCATTATACAAGTGTTGGTCAATCCTCTTCAAATGGAACAATTGAAATTGTCCATAGAACAATAAGAGAATTGCACAACATAATCTCACTACGAGATTCTACAAAAAATTTATCAACTACTTCAAAAATTAATTTGGCAGTCTCAATTTACAATGATTCTATACACTCTCAAACAAACATATCCCCTAAAGAACTATTTTTCGGCTTCAAAAACGAAGATCCTATCCCTGAGGACCTTCAAGAAAGAATTAAACAAAAGAGGAACTTTATAGAGTGTATGCCACAAAACAAAAAGAAAAAAAAAATCCAAATACATAGAAAAATTAAACAAAACACGAGAAGAACCAGAACTATTCAAAGACAATGACACGATCTTCGAAAGGAAAAGAAATAATTTAAAACACGAAGAAAGGTATCGTGAAACGAAAGTTTTCGATAACCTAGTTACAAATATTTTAGACCGAAATGGAAGAAAAATTCATAAATCAAAATTGAAAAGGAAACGAAAAACCTAACATACTATTTAAATTCTTTCTCATCCTTACGGAAATCACAGCTGAATACTATAAAAAACTAAAAATGAAATTTGGAATGATTCATTTCCTCATAATAGTTTTAACAAATTCAAAACTTATAACAGTAACAATTTATAGAGACTAACCTTAACTATATTCAGAATTTAGCCAATAATATAAGCCTAACCAACCATCTTAAGGACACCTTAGACTATAAAATCCTATCAGCTTATAAAAAAAAAAAAAAAATGAGGAAATATAAGACCTAGAAAACAAAAGAGAGGCATAATAAATGCAGGAAACCGCAGATCAGAAAACACTTAGAACATTCAGAATTTAGAACATTCAGAAAACAAAACCATATCCAACATTAACGCTCAAGTTAGAATTAATTCCGAAATAGAAAAATCAGTGAACAAAATTACACAAACTCTAAAAAAAAAAATCGAAAATTAAATGAATAATCAGATAAAAGATCAGATCAGATCAAATGAATAATCGTAAAAACTGAAATAGAACAAGTAAATCTTATCCTGAACATTGATAATATTGTACAACTGTAGAAGACATAGAAGAATAGACGGATGTAAAATTTGTAACCAAGCATAAAAACACCATTTTCAATGTTAACGAGGAGTGCACGATTTGCAACAACCCACAACCGCTAAACGACGAGTGTATCTCAAATATCATCAGAAATCATCCATCTAAATGTACCACCACCACGAGCTCCGAGCATACGATAATACGAGAAATGAAACCAGGAGTCATTCTAATCGATACCACCCTTGGAGTGCCAGTCATTGATTCATGTTCAAACAGCCAAATAATAGCAGTACCCACACTAATTGAAACCGGCAATTGCACCGTAAAAATCTTAAATAGCACATTTACTGCGCATATTGATGTGTTAGACCAAGAAGACTACTTCTTACCCTTAACTGGCAGCAAAACAGAAATAACTCTAAACAAGCCAAGTATACAAGATCTGCACACAATGCATATTAGTAACATACATCAACTCCATACAATAACACTCCCCTTACGCACGCATACAATTGCAGGAGGGATATTAATTGTTGTTCTAACAGGCTTTCTTATAACTGCATTTTGCATCTACAAACACAAAACCAAACATGCAGAGAAGAAAATGTCTACCGAAGCTATTCACAACATCATCCCACTGCAAACGTCGGTAAGTCGATCGAGGACGCTCGACGTTTAAGGAGGGAGGAGTTATGTACACATGCGCTACGCGCTATGATACAGGTGCTGAGTAAGAAAACGGTCGCAAGCGAGCCATCGATGTTACTCCACGCGCGGAGTCAGGTTCCAACGGGAACTCCACTGGAAGCAGGTTCCCACGACCAGGTGTGGTGTCGTATGTTCAGACGGATCGAGGCAACATGATCATCATAAACGTGGACGACAACGTGACCGGCAAACCTGGCAGCACCGAAAACACCAGCCTAGCTAAATAGTACCGAATCCAGAAGTTAGCTTTAGTCTTAGTTTAGCAGTTCGCAAATAAAGATCCCCAGTAATATTTTTTAAAACTTACTCCGGGTTATCATAAACATAATTACATATATTAAAATTTAAGAACAAAATAACATTTCCCGTACAAAGGCCTCCTTAACACGTTCAGACAATCTCATCTCATATCATAGGTATGGTAACAATATTTTTAACTAAATCTTTAAAATACATTTTGAAACCAGATGAAATGTAAATTATCATTTTAAGAAAACAAATTCCATCAAATTAAAAACACTGAATGCTTGTTTCTAATGATGGTTAATGTTTGCTTTTTCTTTTTTCTCCCCAAACATATATCATCCACGATATACCTTTATCAAAGCAAATCGGAATGGATATGAATGTTTTGTTTTGTCCGCCCGCTTACCATCCATCCTCATGGGCTGAAATACTGAAACTGCACCGAAAAAAAAACTTTGTGTTTGGTTACGTTTGGTCCTTCCGGGAATCGAGTATCCATTGAACCGTGGCTACATTTCGAGTCCATTCTCTGCCACAGACGGAAACAGGATTAAACAAAGACGCAAATCTTGAAAGAGGCTTTGAATCGGTTGGCACTGTTGCTGCTACTGCTGCTTTCTGTTGTTATTTTGCAGCTGACACAAGCGCTGATGGGCTGATAGGTGGTTTCCAAGGAATTTCCTGTTTTTGAACATTGAAATTTGTTTGTGATTTCTGCTCGAAAGGTTACGGAAAGGTCCAGGGCAGGTCACTCGCAAACAAAATCTCTGCTAAGTTTAAAAATAGGGCCTTCTTTCAAGATTACACGTGATAAAAAGCTACACAGTACAATTTGCATCAATTTGCACAAAGAGAACGAAATTTGGTTACTTCTTGAAAGGATCATCTTATCTATAATGTGATTATTGCACACACATACACGCATCGTTCGTACGAATGAATCTAAACACTCACAGACTCAATGACACCCAGGGATGCATGCACGGTATGCAAACATCGGGAACACTGCCCTGAACAAACAAACCGCTCAATTAATCGTCAACAGCTTTGCCCAATCGAAGGTGTACCGTATATTTTGTCAGGCTCGCCTAATATCACCACCATCACCATTCAGACCCGGCGCTAAAACAAACATCATTACAAAACAACCCACTGCAGCGCAGCGCATCAGCAGCGAAGTGTCGATTATGGCGCCAAGATTGATTACCAAATGCTTCCCCATGGGGGAGCTTTGCGCTAACGAGCGGCATGCGAGCGTCATGTGGGTGCAGTGGCGTTGCGAGCAGCTTCAAGTGTGGCGTTATCAACCATGTTAAAATAATAAAACGAAGCGCTTCTTCACCGGCATAATTAAACCATCATGTCAGGTAATTGATTTATGGTGTATGTAAATCGTCCAACGGTGCGCGACCCCCTAGCAGTCGTTGACAGCGCGGAGCGCCAGTGACACACGATGACAAAAACTGACAAATTATTTCCATTAAGAGCGCGCGGCTGAGACAACGGCCCGTTGTTTGCTCGTTTCGAGTGGCGTTCTGGCTGCTAGAAAGCTCTTGAACTAGTCGAAAGCTACAGTGCCACTTCAGACGAGTTTTGGCTGTGTGTGGCCGTCTGCCAAGAGGTTGGCAAGAATTAAAACCATCAATTTGCCCCTTGCCCGTGCGCGCCATTGGGTGTGGTGTGGTGGTCCATAGCTAACCTGTCCGTGGGTGTTGCCCGAGGTTCATGCGACCTTTTGCACTGCTCGCAGCACTTGTAGCAGCAGCAGCAGCAGCAGCAGCAATGATGGTTTAATCCTCCCAAGAGGTCAGTTAAGTGAAGAATTGTGCCGGGACGCAAATAACACTCGAACGAGCACACACACAGAGCCACAGAGCGTCCGCCCTGGTTCGTCAACCTCGGAGAAGCTGCGCTTGCGATAAAGTGTTTTACAGCAGTGTAAGCAATCAAGAAACAAATCAAAACTCCCCAAGTGCTAATAAATTGTGTGTGTTCCCTCTTGTTCCTTTCACACACACCGAATGTATGTGTCGGTGCGCGAGGTTCAGGCTGTGGTTTAAGGTGCAGGGATGTGAAGAACGTTAAAGGAATTCTAAAGCAAAACGTCTTTACATCTCATACACGTAATGTGTGATTTTTCTTCGTCTGTTTGTTGGGCCAAGACACGGGTGAATCGAGAAGAAAACTGAAGCTATAATTGACGTAACGTTTGTCAGTTTAAGCACATGATGCGGGATACCAAACCAGGCAAACAGCTCCTATCAATCAACGTAAATGGAGACGCACAGCTCTACCAACTATCGATTCAATCCGCACGGACCAGTGAACAGTTTATGCAGATGGGATCTCATTGTAAATTCAAATGTTTGGATGGACATTGACGTCCGGGCGAATGATATGCTGTGCGATTTGCATAATGATGAAGGTTCCGTCCAATGGTCGCTACTAATCAAACGAGATCGATGACTTGAATGGCACTGAGTGCATGTGTGTGTTGGTAGGAACAGGAAGATAATTAGATGCAATGTTTACTATGGTTAGAATGTGCTTGAGCCCGGCCAAGAAAACTATCACAATAATTCAAGTCGAGTGAGGAAAGAACACTTTTCAACAATCGGGGACTGTAAATTACCCTATTTTCATGTCGATTCATGGTTCCAAAAGACACCACCAGGCACCATTCCATTGGATTGCATTATCATTGCGAGGTTTAACGTGAAACCGCTCGGGATTGAAATTTAATTTATGACGCGCTTGGCGCTTTTTAATGTCTTGCCGGATATGAAGCGTAGCATCATTACGCCTTTGCAAGCGGTACCACTCCCAAAGGCCCCCGTCGTTCTTTTCCACTCCACTCTGGTAAGGTGTCAGAACCACTCGATTACCGGCAATGGTGTGTGTGTGTGTGTGTGTGTGTGCAATGTCATTAGTGTAGTAAATCATATTTTCTATCAATAATTTTGCGGCTTTCAACCGCCAGCACCGTCCTTCCTTTACTCTTGGGCACGTGTCTACCGCTTCCATAAAACACACACAAACGATTCGATTACTGGGAGCGCGCTGCGTGTGGGTGCTATTAGCATAAGTTAAAGTTTGAACTCGGCTCTACATGGCATCAGTGTGTGTGTGAGTGTGTGTGGATATCATCCCGGAAGGAAATTGAATCTTCCCTGCTGCCTTTGCTGATGGTCGTCGCCTGGCTTCGGAGAAGCTTACGACTTACAACCACTCTGTACCATGGAAAAGGACTCCGCTCTTATACGCCTTTCAACAGGACCGTGTACACACATGTAACTAATGAGCGTGGAGGCCAGCTTCACGTGGGGTGGCACACCGCACGGGTAAATGATCTTGCGTTTGGCACTGGCAACGGCCATCTCCGGCCCTGGCTGCTCTGACTGCACGGTGCGATCGTGATCGAAATGGGTGTATAATTTATTTATGCTTCACAATTGTCGCCACGGCTGCTCGCTTGGCGCGCGCAACGCGTGGGTAGATGAGGTAGGTGTGAAGCAACGTGCTTTCGCAAAACGTAATAAGTCTTTAAGTGGTAAATGCTGAAAATGGCCCGTCTGTCAGTGAAGCGTTGAGGTAGTGGGAAGAAGGTGGTGGTGTTAATGGTTACGATTCAATTTTGCAGCGGGCGAGAGCGGCCATTGGAGCAGGGATCATTATTTACCACTGCATGATGCATTCTCACAAATGATGGCGTTCGTTGGTGCTAAGCTACGCTCGTAAATGGGTGAGTATGGCGCATATTTCTGATTACAAGATTGCATAATCCGGTGAACCATGTTCATGGATTTCGAAATTAATACAGTTTGCTGATTAAGCTTCACGCTACGATGCTTGAGATTTGATGTTTTTTTGGAAAGCAATATGCATTATCAAAGGTTTTTAATCCAGAAACCTTGAAATTGCTATTATTTACTTAAGCTATTCGCAATAGCATCCGTTAGTGAACCTGTTAAAATGTTGTTCAATTGGTATAATATTTAATGTATCTCTCATGACTAACTAGTTACAAGTGAGTTGTCATCGAGATGGAATAAACAAAAACGTTATCTTGATCGTAATCACACTAGTCAACGATAATCCATAGAAAATAAAGGGAACTTAGTTGAAAACATCCATTGATTCCAAATCCAACCCAGACCTACCCCACATAAATTCCACTGCCAAGCTTTCGTGTGAATTGCTATCAACATGTTTGTACTTCTCATGTTAAGGACACTTGTTAAATCAGTGAAAATCTTAAATGAATCGCAATGTATCTAATTAAATAGTAATTCTTTGTCCAAAACGAGCTTTCTACCAATTTCCAATCAGCCGATCAGTGTAAAAACAACAAAACCATCTCCTGCTGCAATAATCATTCTAGTGACACCGACACACGCCTGTCAGTTACTGCAAATTCAATTAAACGTTACACATCTTCCGCCGAAAAACGCGCCCAAGTGAATAGACAAATACTGCCTTCGAAAGCCTTTACTACCCCTATGCACCGAATACATCAATGTCTGCCTGTTGACCATGGTTGGACGTGTCCTACATCTTCTAAAATTGGAATCGCTAAAACAAAACGAAAATGGAGCGTAACAAGCACATACACACACACATACATACAAGCATCCACCTATTCGATTTCTCGAGTTGCTTCCGAAGCTTCTTCACCCCCGCGAAAAACGGCCAGCGCGCGCTGTTTCGCGCTCGATTGATCGCTGGCAAAGGGCGGAATTGGCCAATTGGCACCGTACTCGACTGCACAGCGAATGCCGTCGTACGATCGGCTAAATTCGATCAACATCAGCTCCGATGCAGCAACGCTCGTCCGGCTGACACCGTGCTTGGCGCTTATGTCATGTAAGCACACAGGGAGCACCGTTTTGCATCTACAGGAACCACCACCACCACATTGGGGAGAGCAATGGCTTGCTCCAGCCCCGCACAAAGAGTGCTGTAATGTGCCAGGGCCGCCTCATGCTACCCCGCGAGAGGCCGGCGGTCGTAGCGCACGAGAAGATTTGGACAGTGCATGCAAAATTAATTGAATTGAATGTTTACGGGATTACTAACCCGGGACCGGGACTGGGATCGGCCATGGTGTGCTGGAACGATCTCCATTCATCCTCAATTTCGGACATGGCCTAGTGGACGCAACCTCTCGGCTACTGGTTCGTGCAGTTGCAGGCAAAGACCATAAACTGCCTGCCCCGAAATCGAATGCCGTTTTCGTTCGGGTTCGATTGACTTTGAAATGTGCACTCCAGAGACATAACCAGGGACAACAACAGGGAGAGGAGGAGAGTGAGTCGTGGACACCGTGGTTCCCTGGTTCCGTGTGTGCATGTTTCGATCGGCTGCGGAACGGTTTTTCTTACGGATTGCAATTAGATTGGCGTTTCCCACAGGTCGGTTCGTTACGCCTGGTGGCCCTGTCCGGCTACGGCAGACGGCAATCGAAAGGAATAAACTATCGCAAACTTCGTTAGGTCTGTGTTTGATGGAAGCTTTTCATGTATTTTCCAGCTCCTTGTAGGCCACTCTAATTGACAGGTTGGCAGTGGAAGAAACGCTGCACGTTCTGTTGCAAGTGTAGCCGGCATTCGGAAGGCCGTAGTTTACTGATGCTGATACGTTTAGCAATAGTTTATTGAGTCAGGAGAGTCTAATATTGAGAAAAAATAGGAAATTTGTTGTCTTATATTGTTGGGTTTAAACTTCTGTTCAGAAACAAAAAAATGAAATTGGGATCGAAACCCCATTTTTTGAACCTATAATCCCATTGGCTTGAACTCGTAAGCCAAGTTTTTGTGCAATGTTTGCCAGAGTTGACTTATCTTCACACAATCTATCGGCTTAACTGATCTTACTGTTGTAAATTGGGCATCAAACCCACACATCTTCCGCTTAATGCAGCATCTCGATTTAAATTTATTCAATTCATCAAATCGTACGCTGGTTTGTATTCATTGTGTCCTGCTTTCTGATTCTCAATCAAAACCACAATGCTCGCGGCCATTTGAAGTGTTGAACAGTGCAAAAAGGAAGAATGTGAAAACAATGTGAACGTTCCACCGGCATAGAAGCGTTTGCTCGTTGCCTAAATTATGCAAATATTTGATGGAAAAGTTTAGACACTTGATTGAATATTTACCGACTGGTGGTGACTTTTTGTTCTACTTCCTGCTTTCCTGTATCCTTCCCGCAACATGGGGCAGCCGTTCAGCTCCCCAGTGGACAGGTCCGCACAGGTTCGGTTAGCTGCGGCATCTCTGATGACCGCAAGGGACGCACTTTTTTATGATTGTTTATCTTTGTTTCGGTAGGCAATCGTTACCGTTGATGATGCTTTTTTGCATAACTGATTTTTTTTGTATCCATTTTAAGATGGAATGAATGTAGAAGCATGATAACGCTATCATTTGGAGGGTGAGTTTTCGCACCATTTGACCCGTACATCTCGTTTCCACCGTCAGTCGTCAATTGTTTGCACAAATTTGGGCGAATGGTCGGCCGGTGATTGGTGGTTGAAGGAAAGCAAATCAGTAGCAG
Organism: Anopheles arabiensis; assembly: GCF_016920715.1. Lineage (NCBI taxonomy): Eukaryota > Metazoa > Arthropoda > Insecta > Diptera > Culicidae > Anopheles > Anopheles arabiensis. The sequence continues at coordinate 26,357,541 of NC_053518.1, forward strand.
AAAGTGCTGCAGGCATTTATATGGATGAGAGAGAGAGAGAGAGAGAGAGAGAGAGAGAGAGAGAGAGAAAAATAGAGGGAGAAAGACAACGCAGGTACGCAAGACAATGGATGGAGCTTACTGTTTGGGTGGGTTTATGCTTGGAAGTCTACAAAATAAAAAAGGATCGGAAAAATAGCTTGATAGTCCAACAACAATCTTTAAAGACCTATGAATGGCAGATATTCAAAGTGATGTAAATTAAGCAAATTGGTCTTCATCATCTTTAAAGTGATTTCAAGTTTTTTTTAAATTATCTTGATCATCATGAATTTCAGTATTGCTTGTTTTATTATGTGCTAAGGCGTGAGTTAAACCTTCGTTTTGCATGAAAGTTAAAGCAGATAAAACACACTGCCGTTGCCGACCAATGAGCAAGCTTATAACGACTTTTAAAGCTTTTCTCCCTTCACCTTTTACAATGAAACGAAAAGCCATGAATAAATATTGTAACACTTGGGACAGTGCTTGAGCAAATACAAAATCGCAAACAATTTTCAAGCACCAGGAAATTGATGAAAACTGTAGAAAAAGAAAGCTAAAGTAAGTGGAGCCATCATACCAGAACAGGCAACGATTGGATCATCAGTCTGTTGAAATGTTTTCAATGTTATTTCTAGCACGCACTCGAGACACTCATTGTAACTGCTTAAGTTGGTCCTCACTCACGTGGCGCAAGAGCGATGGAAATAACGATCGCAACGAATAGATATGAACATCATTTAAAAATAGATTTTTCACTTTGCGAAACTTGTAGCGAAGGGGCATCATTTATTCATGATTTTAGTTTTTGTTCGTTGGGCGTAACAATACCGCTTTCCCCAATTGCTGGGATGGTTGCTGTGGTTCGTTCAAGACGTGTGCTTTTGTTATTTTGCGATTCATCGCCGTACATCTAAAAGTCACGTCAGCAGCAGTGATGCACAATGATGAGTGAAAATAGGTGTCGAAAATGGGTGGTGTAAAGCCAAATTTCTCCGAACCGGAGCATCTATTACAGGTGTCCTTTTTTATAGAGTCCATCCGAGGCGTTACGTTTCCGGGAAGAAATTTCTACTTCTTCGTTATTTTTGTGTGTTTGTGTCGGTGTCGTTGTATAGGACGCATCCCGAGCAGAATCCAATTTTGCGTTTTATCACATTCCCTGTAATACGACGTGATCGGACCGGAGCAGGCGAGGCAGAAGCGAGCGAAGAGGAGCTTTATAAACTCTTCAGAATATTCGCATAAGGATGTCTTTTACGACGGATACAGCCGGATATTGGTAGCGGTGGGGTCAGCAAGAAAGGAATTCGCTCCACTCCCCCTCCCGCAACCTTGCGCGACGCGGGTAAGGCGCTGAAGGCAATGCAAGCAAAAAGGGCGACCAAATGACCGGTAAACGAAATTACATGACCGTCGCTCATAAAAGCGGATCAATGATCGGATGCCACGATGCTGCCACGATGGGGTACGGATGGGTAGAGTCAAATTTTTTCTCACCCAAGAGGTGTAAATGGTGGCTGGCATGAGCTCGCTTACGTTAAGTTGATTTTCGCTCCGCGGTGCACCACATCACCAACCTCCATTCCATCCACACGATCTCAGCGAAGGGCAGATGGAACCCGACTTTTCTATCTCACTTACGTTCCTTATTTCCTTTAAATTTACTACCGTGACCTCTTACCCAACGTTATTGACCACCGACCATGCTACCTCGATTCCGGATCTCAAAAAGCCCGGCATCGTGTTTTATTTTCTTCGCTTCCACCTTCTTCGTTACCACGTATACCACGTACCACTGTCTAAATTGTCGATGTGGATACAAAAAAAAAAGAAAGAAAATAAAACCATTATGCGCCACATCGAACCGGAAGTGATGCGTTCCGTGACCGCTAAGCGGCATCAAGTCGACACCGCCCGCTCTCACCCTCTCTTTTATAGCACTGTCCTTTCGAAGTCAGTAAAATTATTTTCCCAAATTTAAGCATTCTTCCCCGAAAATGAAAATTATTATTCCCTGTAAGCAAAAGAAAAAAAAACCAAATGCCAAAAAAGGAACAAGCCACTGTGACCGGGAAGCACTTCCGATAAGGTTGACGCTGATGGTGATGGTGAACGGAATGTGCATACCCTCGAAATTACCGGACCTAGCCTATAATCGGCTTTATGATTTGTATGAGCGGTACTTACTGGAATCGATTTATTAACCCAAATCAGCCGTGAAGGGAAAAAAAATCATCCCGCTTCTTCCTGCCCGGATTAATATGAAAAGAAGCGTAGAACTTAGGGGGACGGGAAATGGGGACGGAAAAAGCGGACCAATATTGTCTATTAGCATTTGTGATTGGAATTTTTGGACTAAATCTTTTAGCCTACTCAATGAATGGCTGAGGAGGATCACCTCTGCTGACTTTTCTGAAAAGGGTCTATTTAAGTAAGCTTTTTTTGGCTTTAAATCCGTTGAAATTATTTTGTTAAACTGATCCATAAATAAATGTAAAAACTCGTTGGATGTCCAAATATCCCGATAATGGTGCAAAGGTTTTAAGTTTCTAAATACAAGCGGTAGATTTTCAATAATACCCCTTGAGATTCATAATGCAACGATATTTAACACGTTATATGTACCTTAAGTAGCACTGTTTTTATCAAGCTTTGCATACACACAACAAAAAGAAGATTAATATTACAAGATAACTAACTAAGTTATTGAAAAGAATAGCTTAAGTGAAATACTCTGATCCTGTTTTGATACATATGCTTAAACATTTAGTTATAATTTTAAGTTTTCTTTGCATAGTTTGAGCAAGAACTTGTGTTATGTTTGTGTTTTACTATTGATGCATTGCACAAGGCGATTTACTCAATAATAAAGGAAAGAGAAAATACATTTAATTGGTGAGGTACGAGTCGAAAACAAAAAGATTAAAAACTGTGGTGAAGTGGTACACAGTAAAGTCAATCCATTGAAACATATTTTATTGATTTATCGACAAATAAAAATTATTATAAAAAAAACGTCGACAGTAGATGAGCTAAACATGATCAAAACGAATGATCGAATAGAAACAACAGACAAAGAAGGTTAAAAACTTTCCCAAGCTTTCGTGCTTCTGTCATAGTTCCAAAAAGCAAACGTTGTGTACGCACACTTGTACGGTACAGGATTTATAAAATACACAATGTATATACATCGATGCACAAAAAATGAAGATTGAAAAAAAATGAAAAACCCAACGTTCACCATCAAAAATCCCCATCACAGTGCTACGCTTGCGATGGTAGATTTGAAAGAGGAATGGTTTGACTTGGAGTGAAGCTTACGCTTAAGCTACGATGTAATCCTTTCGTGTCCACTCAGTCAACTAGCGAAAATGGACATACACTTGCACACCTGTCAACACACACACACACACACATACAGCCATAACCACATAATCCCCGTGGCCCATTTTCTCGACACACAAACATAATAATAACGGTGGTAAAATGTGGTCCGCTGGACCCGTGTGTGAGATTGGGTGAAATTTTCAAACCCGTAGCACTTCCGCCCGCACGTTCGGTTTATTACTTTGGTCGCTACAACTCGTCGGTTCGATACAGAAAGCATCCCACTACCTTTAGCAATATCTCCTGCAGCAGGGTGAACCCCTCTGTCACATCCCCCCCTCCCCCTCTCGGAGCTAACCTTTCGCATGTGATGGCGATATTAGTTTGTGGTTTACGGGTGAAGATTTCCATGAATCTGGTCCTATCCGGGAGCCCTCGGGGGATGCGCGAGTTGTATGTGTTTAGGATTCCGGGCGGTTCGGGTACGGAAACGGGGCAAGCAATATCCTTCGCCGGGCAACGGTGGTATTGACCGCGCCTCTGGGGATAGTAATAGAGAGAGAATAAGTGTGTGTGAGTATACGAGAGAGAGAGAGAGAAATATGGGTAGAAAGAGAAGGCAAAAAAATAAAGAGCATATCAAGCTGTGAGAGGGCTGCAAAGATCTAAAGAATTATGCCAGTAGGGTAATACACTTACCACGGTTTATTTGATTAGAGCTCAAAGAACCGCCCAGGGAACTATCATCACCCCAAAACGGGGATCGTTTGCATTGCGTATGGCAATAGTGTATCAGTGTAATGGAATGGTGCGATAGCGAGACCCGTTTTGAAACGCATCATCAATGAAATTGCGCACCCAAAAATCGGATGAGACCATTTGCCCATTTTTGACTTGCTAATACACATTGAATTGAGTGTAAATGAGCTCATTTTATTTACCTCACACCGTAATTTAATTAGCATTATTGAACGTTTATTTGCTGATCGAGTACCTTCTTTCAAACAGAACTGAAAATAAAGAATCAAATTGCCCTAAGCATTATCGATCGGATTGCATTTATGATGAAGGCTTGTTTGTTGTAGCCGCTATCTATCTACCACCTCTTTTTCTGTATCATATTTGTACGTCCACGGGCGATCACTCCATATTAATCAATTAGCTCTCACTACACCTCTGCCATAGCGGTGTGATTCATAGCAGGATAGAAAGCGAATTATTTTCAATCAAAGTGCGATTTATTAGAACTGTAGAATGTAGAATGTAGCTTTCACGGGCTGCAATGTAAGTCGGCTTATATACGCTACCTGTGTGTGCACAGCTAACGCCATTGGATTCCAGCGAAAAAGCAGATGCTGGTGAGATTTTAACCACATGATAGGAAAGTACCATTGAAAGCTTAACCCGATAACACATTAATCCACTCCCGGTGCGAAACTGCGCAGTTGCTAGACAACATATGAACGATTCGTGGGAGATGCTTCGGTTTATTAGGAATCAGCTTACCCTACAATTTCCACTTCGCTCCCAATGGACCAGGTGCAGCTATTCCCACGCAAACCACCAGGCATCGGGGCAGATGCACGTTTCTGGACCGTAGTGCACACCGTAGTCCGAGTGCAAGATGCTAGCAGGCCCCGTTGTAGGTGCGTGCCGCAATGGAAAATGGTGCATTTGGTGCAACGCGAAAAACCTCACGTTCCGATAGCGTGCGTGCGTGTTTCGTGTGAGTTTGGTGCCGGCGCAGTTTGATGCCGGCTTGAGTGCAGGGAATGGGCACGAAAGGGGTAAAGTTTATTTTTCATTATAATTGAATACACCAATCTAATGGGATTTCTGTTTTTTGCTTCTTTCGTTAGCTATCTCGTTATTGCTTAAGGTTAATCATCACCATAGGGGGGCAATAGGGAATAGCGTTTGGGTACGGTTAATTAATTTGAACCGATAAAAGCAGCAAGGTAGCTGGAGATTGGTGATTTGATATCTGTTTCTTTGCTAAATGAATTTAATATTGCTTAAAGACCGTTCACAATCATTAAAGTGATTGAACGTTTGTGTCAATAGCACATCAATGAACATCATCTAAAACTGAAAAGCTACGTTTAATTGAAAGGAACATCAACACGTGTTGCTTAACAGAAGGTGGCAAGTTCTATGAAAGAAAAAAAACACCATTGAGACACTCTTGTTTGAAAACTGATTGAGAGCTTAGAATATTGTAAGAACCTACAAATAAACAAAAATAGAAACACAATAAGTCACTATATATTTCAGGTCCAACAAACAGCTAACGACTCGTAATGCTAGAGGGAAGTTACGCATAATAACCACTCTGTTCTATTTCAAATAGGTCGAATCTCTTATTAGCAATGAAATGAAAGGTTGACTCTCGACTCTGGTTCATTCCAACCCGGTTTTATTTGTCCGAATCTCATGTAAAATTTTTGAAATAACATAGAGCACTTGACTGCAGTCAACATACATTCATGTTTGTTGAATGTCGTCTGTTCAACATATTGCTTCCTGCTATCACTGCCATTTAGGGAAGCATTCCTCTTGTCCTGCATCCCGCAAACAGTACAGACACATGTGTTCTACCAGGCAGAGCATTCATAATGCTTTTACCGTAAAAGTCAGATTAGCAGCGCAGCGCATCGGTTAGTTCGTTTTGTAAAGAACGACTCTACGCTACGTTTTTTTTACTCCCCCAGCAAGAGAAATGGTCAATGTTTCCTCGCTGGTGCAGCTAACAGTATGCTCTCAAAACAGACGGTTACTGTACCAAAGGACACAAGACGAGACGAAAGCTTTATGTAACTTAAAAATGAACATCGTTGTAGGGAGCTTTGCTTTTTCTGCCTTTGCTGCCAGTACCCACAAGCAACGGGCTTTTCTTTCCTAGGTTATATCCTAGGTACAACGCAACTACACCGCTTTGTAACGTAAGCAGGGCATCGCTGGGAAGGCAACAAGATCGGAATGAACCTTTCCGATCTGTTGTACAATTTGCATAAACCAGGTTCCGGTTGGCTTTTACTCCAGCTGCCTTACCGCCACCGGCAGCATCCACACTGCAACGATCGAACCGAACTTGGTTGTGAAAACGGAGGTGTACTTCATGCATCGACCGGGAGAGAACGGGGATCTTATGGAGCACACAGGAAGTAAGATTTAATGTTGTTGAACAGCAGTTTTATGTAGAGGTAACACAAGCATAAAAGAAACTGGCGAAGGAAGAAAACAAAGCAAAAAACTAACCGATACGGAAACGTCACCGATGGTACTCACCGAAGGATCATGTTGTCGTTGCCCTGCTTTACCTGTTAAGCATGTTACATGTGGCCCGCTGTTTCCGGCATCCTTTTATTACCGAACCAATCTGTTTGTGTTGCGTTCTGCGTTAGGCCAGGGGCAAGTCAGTTCACATGATTTTAATTGCCTAATAGACGAATGCTAGTAAGCTCCATTACATGATCCTGGTTTAAAATCATTCTTTGGAAAGGATCGATGGACAAGGGTTTGGTTTTGTTAATTTTCTTAGGGGTAAAAATGGTTTAACATGTACTTTAAACCTAGGTCAACAGTGTTGTATTAACTTTGTCGATGTTTACCAGTAAAAAATTTGAAAAAAATGTATGTCTCATAAAAGTTTAAACATAGTTGCTGTCAATCAGGACATAATGAATTCGTTAAATCCATTTACGAGCGCATCCGAATGAAATTGTTGGTTTCCAGTTAGAATTACTTCATTGTATCATATCGTCATACCTTCTCAAGTATGAATGTTATTGTTTATTTAAGCGATTATGTGTCTGTACCGTGGTATGACACCACGCCCAACATACTGGTGCAAAGAAAGATGGTTCCTGCGGAAGATAAAATGGAAAACAACCTCTTTATAAAAGCGTATCAGCACACGTTGCGTGACACCATTTTCTAGCCAAGTTTATCACATATGAATAGTCGATACCGGGCGCTGGAACACAATTGAATACTTAAAACAAGGTATAAAGAATCATAACGCAATATTCCCTACCACCTGATCGTCCTCAGCTACATAAAAGAAAGTCATAAAAATTTGGCCCAATCACAGGTTTGTTTTCCTTTCCATGGTTTTAATTCTATCACGCACACATACACACGGTCGCTCAATTTCGTAAACCAATTTCAAGCAGATCCTGTATCCCACTCAAGCTTCACTGCAAAGACACAACGTGCGTCCATGTGTGTAGGTGTGCTTGTGTTCCAAGGGTGACTATAGCTAAAGCACCCCGAAAAGTTAAGCCATTCTAGCAGTTTTGGCTTTCCTCTCCGCCCGATGAGACGCACTTTGCTGACTCATAAAAACCATGCACGATTGTTCAATATGAACGTATCAGCATATATTGCCGCATGCAGAAAGTGCTACCCCGCCCTTTCGCCCACGAGTGGCGCTCGAGCTCGGGATATAATAATATCCATTGCCGTTAATCGACACCGTAATGGTCGCGCAGCTTGCACCGCTGCGACCGTCGAAGGGAGAGGGAAGGTGAGGGGTTTTAAACAACATTAAAGATGCTGTTGCTCGATCGCTCGATGCCACCGCGTGGAAATGATTATGATGATGATGACGATAATGATGACAATGTTATCTGTTCAAACTTTTCGCTTCGCCTTGGCTTCACTGTCATAGCCGTTGCAGGGCTATGTACCAGCGTGTGTGTGTGTGTGTGTGTGTGTGTGTGTGTGTGTGTGTGTGTGTGTGTGTGTGTGTGTGTGTGTGTGTGTGTGTGTGTGTGTGTGTGTGTGTGTGTGTGTGTGTGTGTGTGTGTGTGTGTGTGTGTGTGTGTGTGTGTGTGTGTGTGTGTGTGTGTGTGTGTGTGTGTGTGTGTGTGTGTGTGTGTGTGTGTGTGTGTGTGTGTGTGTGTGTGTGTGTGTGTGTGTGTGTGTGTGTGTGTGTGTGTGTGTGTGTGTGTGTGTGTGTGTGTGTGTGTGTGTGTGTGTGTGTGTGTGTGTGTGTGTGTGTGTGTGTGTGTGTGTGTGTGTGTGTGTGTGTGTGTGTGTGTGTGTGTGTGTGTGTGTGTGTGTGTGTGTGTGTGTGTGTGTGTGTGTGTGTGTGTGTGTGTGTGTGTGTGTGTGTGTGTGTGTGTGTGTGTGTGTGTGTGTGTGTGTGTGTGTGTGTGTGTGTGTGTGTGTGTGTGTGTGTGTGTGTGTGTGTGTGTGTGTGTGTGTGTGTGTGTGTGTGTGTGTGTGTGTGTGTGTGTGTGTCTGTTAGTGGGTGCAAGTGTGAAGGAAGCCTTCCCCAAATGGGGCCACTACCGCTCTGGACCGGCTTGCGCTCACCAAAGAAAGCACCCCGAAATGATAAGAAGATCACGTAGTTCAGGAAATAATTTATACCAACGTCAGCGCTCGGGAAAACGAGTTCCGGAGTTTGTCCGGGATTGCCAGTGCCCACCAGTGACTCCTCTCGGGGGCTGCCGTACCGCTAGGAACCACTTTGCACGATTTCTTCCTGTTTGGTATGCACATTAGGGTGCGCTCGCCGAAAAGTTCACCACTGCCACAGGTCACAATAATGGTGTGTGCGCCCCCCCCCCGAGTGACATGACATTGTGAGTGTTGGGAGGGGTGAAGCAGCCGTCCTTCCAAAATGCACTGCCACACAAACACACACACAGAAACACGCTTGGTGCTGCACTTTCGATTGCGGCCACGGGCAAGAACTTACTTTGCTTGCACGTACGGGTGCAACATTTCGTGCCCTGGCACGGTTTGCCCGGCCAAAACTGGGGAAGTGTGCCCTCAGCGTCCGGAACTCGGTGCGCACGAGTATGTTACACAATTTTACCACAATTTTACAGCGCACTCGTGATCGTCGTGTGTGTGTGTGTGTGTGTGTGTGTGTGTGTGTGTGTGTGTGTGTGTGTGTGGAAGTCGAAAAGATGCCGCAACCAGAGGGGAGTGGAGTGTTTTTAAAGGATTATAGAGCCCTTTTTTTAGTTCGCTCCCGTTCGTTGAGTTGCGCTTCTGGTTGCTCTTCATTCATTACATGTTTTGATGAGTTTATTAAAGTGGAGTATTTAGCAATAGAAAAAAAAGACTTGCCCTAAGCGACGCTACCGAGTAGAAATGATTAGTACAATTCGTCGAATTTTTGGACCAATTTCCAGTTGCAACCTGTGTAAATAATGCACAAGCACAGGCCTGCCTGAGCTGAAGTGTGTCAAAAGTTTCTGTACTGCAGCGCAAAACTTCTTCCATACTGCCAACTTACCAAACACTAAAAAAGACGACCAATGGCGATTGTTTTCGTTTCTAGTGAAATCGAAGAGCAAGCGCGCGCACACACACACATTATGAAGAATGAAAACCTGCTTAATATTCTCGACCGCAAACTCCGGAAACCCGATGGCACCATTTTGGCACGGGGAACTAGCAATTGGAACTCTGGACTGCCATCGACTGGGCTGCTACCGTGAACGTGTGTGTGTGTGTGTCTTTTGGTATGGACAGAAAAGGGTATGGAGCAGTTTATTTTCACTTCAAATCGTTGAACCGAATGCATTCGAGATGACCCGGCTGTTTTATTTTGCTGTGTGTGAGTGTGCTTTACGAGCAAGAAGAAGATGTTACTTTTCTGCTACTTGGTGAATGAGCTACAGCGAACTTTCCTAACGTGACAGTGGCTAGCGAGCTTTTATGCGCAATTCAACTTCTGACACCTGGCTTCCGTTGGTCGGTCGGTCGGTCGGTTAGAAAAGGAGTGTCCCGTTGGATGATATTTTTGTGGTAGATTAGTTTTGAGAAATGCAGCTGAGTGCTGCAAGAGTCCTCGGATTGTAATGTGTTTCTAGCATGTTAAAATATGTATGAAGCTTAGGTTATTTATTCAACCTTGTCTTACGTTGGAGGTAATCTCCGTGGTAATAAATTATGACGAACACATTCAATTTTGAGATAAAAAAGTGCTACTCAAAACTAAACACCATAATTCATACATTTATTCAAAATATTAATTCTTCAATTACAACTTTTCAAGTAAAAATGTCACTATGGTGCTAAGTGTTGAGCTTTAAGTTTCAAGAAGATCTATCATAAAGAAGATCTGTCTTCAAGAAGATCTGTTCTCCGAAATTGTCAACGTGTTCTTCAACAATTCTGAATGATATGTCTGAACTTATTCATCAAAAATAGTTTACACATTTTTGGTAAACCCTTACCAATAATGTTCCATTTTTGGAATTGAAGAATTGGAATAACAAGCTTGGTAGAATTGTTTGTTTTTGAAACCAATGCTTATTTTTGCTTCAACATCCTTTTAACCACGAGGTATGTACATAAGTTACTTACTTACTTACTTATCCGGCGCTACAACCGCTTGGCGGTCTTGGTCTGCCTCAGGAGTGTTCGAAACCGCTCACGGTCTCGCGCCTTCGTCTGCCAGTCCGTTTTCCCGGCCTTAATGGCGGACGCCTCCACATAAGTAATAATTATATATTGTTCTTAAAGTAGTTAAATACTTTAAAAAATGCGAGAAAGCACAGGAAAAATCAACAAATTTATTGTAAAATCACCATTTCATTTAAGCATAAAACTCTCCTCACAATTTATGTTGATTTACATTGTCATCTGCCGTAAAATATTTCTTTCCCCGTGAACTATTACCCAGTCCCACCGCACGGATGGTAAACCATTTGCCAGTTCCACTTGAACTCTTCCATTGCTTTGTGTCCCCTACTTCACCACACACACACGCACGCGCGACAAAAAAGGAACAGGTTACTCGCACGGAATGAGATAAATGTGCCGAGGACGATTATCATCAGCCAGCTTACCTGTGATCCCGAACCCGGGAGCGGGTTCTTCCGCGCGGGGGAAAAAAGGCGTCATCTTCGCCTTCCCCGCCTTTCCACGGGAATGCTAATGGGAAAACAATTTTCCAAAATGATTAATGGTGCATATCCCTTTTCTTGGCTCTGGTGAGCTGGCGAGGAAAGCTAGAGTTCGCACAGTGTGCTTGCACCGGAGCACAACGCTGAGCCCTTTTGAATGTGGAGCAAGGCTCCTGTGGGGTCTGAATTCTGGAGAAGCAACGCTTTAGTCATTCAAGGATGTAGTCGTAGGATAAGCACTGGCACCGGATCTAGGATGTTCTCAGTTTTTGTTACACACACACACACACCTTAAACCCAATGCCGTATCTTCGCTACAATTTTGGTGTCCCCGGGTAGGTAGGCAAGCCAGCAAGTGTGTGCTCAGCAAGGACAAATTTTATGTCAGCTCGTAGTGTTTGGACATCTCGGACACTTTCGGTTTGGTTGGTGAAAGTTTTTCGCCTTACTCGGAATGAGTGGACATCGGGGGTCGGAGGAAGGTTTTTGTAAGTAAGATATTGTTCATTTACGGAGAAGCAACCGCCTCTTTGGAAAGAGCTATCCATCATTTGAGGTTAACCCCGTTCTCTTCTCCCTTGCACGATGAAATGGGTGCGAGGAGGACAGAGTAAAGCACACAGTTTCGACACTCTTACGCCGGCACCCTTGCTATGTAAAACAATGGCCACATCCTGTCACCGGTGTAGGCGACAAACTGACCCTTATCCTTAAGAGAAAAAGTGCTTGTCCTTCCTGATGGTACGTTTGGTGTTTTTTTGTTGTTGTATGTGTGAGCTGTTTTCCCCTATTTGGTTTCGGCAGCGAGCTTCAGCTGAAGGCTTAACACACCTGTCGTGGGTAAAGGTAGTGCGGTGGGTGGTGGGTGCAGATACAATTAAGGGGTTTATGATGAAGAAAAGTTTCCATCGGTAATCAAGTGTAATGTCCCCGAAAAGTAGGCCTCGTGGCGCACGGTTTTTGCGGTTTTGCTTGATGGAAGACGTGCTCAACCGGAACGACACTTACAGCGCCCACCCGTTCTTCGCCACAGCCCTGCCAATGCCATTCCGTAAGACACGTGGTTGCGTGGTAATGAGATAACCATAGCACCCCGCTTCCCAGTGACCGCAAACTGTCCTTTCGGAGACGAAATTTTCGAGTTTTTCTGACTTTGCGACGAACGGAAAATAAAAGGGCCCGGACGGGTGGGAATTATCTGATACCCGGTGAGGCTATAACACTGCCGGGGCAATATGCTGGCTCGTGGCGTGGGAAGGGAAGTCATTTGTAATGGTCAAGGTAAGGGTCTACGATTTGAGAACGGAGGGGGAAAAAACTTGCTCATTGTTTTTATTAATAATGACTTTTTTGTGTGTGCTTCCATTCACCACGCCCAATCATTCCTTCGGCATACCTTCCGATCGGTGCTGTTGGGAGTGTAATTTGTTCAAGTTTAAGTGGACGCTTTTTTATTGCCAAGTGGTGAAGATGTAAGTATAAGGAAGTAATGTAAGGGTTAAAGTGAAATACCGGTTACATAAAAGTATTTTTTAAATATTTTATTAAGTGATTTGGAGTATATCTTTTGCAAGCTTATTATCGATCTTCAAAACATTACTAGCCTGCGGTGTATGAGCCAACAAATGTAGTAGCCTTTTGAGTTATTTTTCACTTTTTGATATAATTTTTAATGTTACTGTGACTGAAACAAATCATATTTTGCTTTATTTTTTATTGATTACACACACATTTAAGTGCATTATTGCTGCTCTTCCTGATGATCGTTATTGGAATGTTATACGCTAATCTTTTTCTAATAATCATATGCTAATAACATCACTGTAATGTAGAATCATCATAATGAACAATTTAATAAGAATTTTATTTCCACCTCTATTATATTTCTATCGATTTTTTTGAGTCCTAAAATTCCAACTTCAAAGAAGGAAAAAATTAGAACTTATAATTATCGGAATAATATTGAAACAAAACACCATTAAATTGATACTGTTTTATTTTTTGTTCATAGAACTGTTTCAAAAATTCCATTGTAAAACGATTGAACACTTCAATTATATTATTTAATGCTTTTTTAAGGAAATGCAATTATTACCATATAGCAGCACTAACGTATATTTGTACCCATTAACCCCATTACTATTAGCGATTGGAGATGTTTGTGAAATAATGTCCCACCACTCAGCATGATCTTCACCGCAGCCGGCCACACAAAACTGATGCGTACGATTCGTTGTGTTTGTCTCGCGTTCCCTCCTTCTCGGAAGGGAAAAAGCTTCAACCAGCCTCTACTACCTCTCACGGTTTGCCAACTTCAGCGGCAAAGTTTTGTCAGGATGGCCGGAAAAATATGACACACAGTCTGACAAACGAATGACAAACAACACGTCAATCCGGCAAGTGGATGGTGAATACGTGCGTGTGTGTGTGTGTTCTTGTGCCGGCGGGCAAGGTTGGAAAACCAGGAAACGAAGGAGACGTGAAAGTGGAAGATGAAAAGTAGATTGCAAAGAAAAATAACCAATCCATCCCGGAGCTGGGGCACAAAGTTGTTCCCGAGACATTATCCTTCTGCTGTTGTTGTGACTTGTGGGAGGGGAAGGAGCAAAGCAACGTAATGTAGAAAAAAAAACCTACACAAACTCCAACAAACCGGGAAAACGAACACTCAGAAACTCGTTTTCTTTTTTTTTCGCTCTCTCTCTCTACACCTATTTGCTGCCTAAACTTCTTTCGGCACTGCTGTAGGAAAGGAAGAGAGAGAAAAGTCTCGCCACCAACGCGCTTTCGGTTTTATACTTTGATTGGAACAGGAAAGCGATTCGTGGTTAGTTTTGATTCCCGTGTCAGTTTCTTACCAGCCATAAAAAGAGAACCTTCCTCCCGAAGACGAAGGGGAAAACGGAACACCCGGAAGGTGTTTGTTTTGGCGTTTTGTTTGTAAGTATGCGTGTGTGTGTGAGCGAGAGAGTGATAGATAGTGGGAGTGGAGAAGAGTTTCTGGTACTAGGAAAAGCTTCAACCGTTGAGCTACATTTTCCCCTATACCCCTTCCCGCTGTCAAAGTCATCATAAAGACGCAAAGACCAGCTGGTGACGATCGACGGGTGAGTGTTTGAAATATGTTTTCTTATTAGTTTCCAAACACTTACCGAAGGGGCAATAGAAGACTAGAAGTAGCTCGAGAAGCTACGGTTGGGAGTTGTTTGTGTTGTTTTGGGTGTCACTTTTCGACTGCGGTTGAAAAAAGTAGGGATAATTCTTTGCAGGAAAAGAGTATTTTCTTCTTTTGTGCGAGTTTTGTCAAAACAAAGGTAGGCATGATTGTCTTTTGTACATTGTTGGACACTTCGGGTGTGATTAGATCGATCGGAAATAAGAAAATCAATATTAATTCATTGAAAATACGAACTATACAAACAATCTAATGAAAACTCACCAGCTATTCGTTAAAGTATATTGTTACTTTAAACGCTAGCAGTATACAATCAGTTCCTCAGCTTTTATTGTGTTTAAACTAGCCCTGGGACCACGCGGAACAAGCTTCTCTCCCACTGGACGGGCTGTTATGATTTATTGCAACGGAAGGCACCAGACGGTTCCAAATGGATGTTTCATGCTGCGCCTTCGTTGATGAGAGTTTTCCATCGATTTGGGCAGCTGGGATTTATCTTTAATGTTGTTTTTTTTTTTTACTTCTATCTTAAGCCAAGTACAAGTTCGACAGTGCAGTTGAGGGGGTGAATAATGTGGGGGAAAAAGGGGGGCAAAAATCAATACGCGTGAAAGACATTATTACGCTTTCATTCGCTTTACGTCTTTCTTCGTCACAATTGGCTGCGGTGACGTCACAGCGCGGCGTGACACTCTATGGCACGCTGCGTTAAATTGTTTTGCGTATCTTTTGTGCACACAACCGTTGATACGGCGTACACCCAAACACACAAAACTGCTTCCACGTGCCAACAGTAACATCAAACGGAATAAACATGACCTTTCACTGCAAACCAATGCTAATCTTTGCTGTAAGTCTTCTCTTTTTTTCACAGTACCTCTGCGATAAATGCGCAATCCAGAGATTGCGTCTTTCTGGAAATACTGGAAGAAGTAGATATCCAAGGTGTTTGTTTTTATGTTTACTCACTGCCCGCTGGATTTTGATACCTTGCAAACGATTTGTGATGCTTACCATGAACTGAACTGATGGACGAGATAAGAATTTGTTTCACGGAATTTTGTTGGTCCATTTTTTTTACTTTTCCATGCCAAAGTGACCGCTTTGAGCGCTTCAGCTACATATCCTTCCACTGGAGCGGTAAGACGTAATAATAAAATAAAAATACATTTTTTCAGCCTCCAGTCCAGAGCTTTGTTGACCTGGTGAGTTGGGAAAACAAGAGTTTTTTTTCGGTTCGTATTCATAATAACATCTTGTTTTTTCCACGTCATAGCAGTGGGCGGCCAAAGCAGTAGCCTTACAAGTGGGAATAACAACAATATGTGACCATTTAAGGTAAACAGATTTATGCTTTTGATTGTCGATATGATACGAATTTAGAACAGTATGAAACAGTGTGGGGAAAACCTTGTCAAGTGTATAAAGAGTAACCTAAAACATTCAAAAACATCACCGTTAATGGAAGCATTTTACATTTGAAGTGTTGGCTTAAACTTTAAATGTTATCTTTTATTTATTTCAACTACCTCATCTGATGCAACCTAAAGACAACAGTGGAAAGTATTTATTTATTGTTCAGAATTTGAAATCCATTATCTACAACTCTCTCCGAATATCAAACGAATTCTGTCTTGGATCAACCTCTAATATTACAGGTACTTTAGATCTTTTTTTTTCTGGAAAATCTATTGAAAAAGTCCCTTTAATCCTTTCTTACAGTTCTTTGGAGATTAATTTGGAGATGATTTTTATACAAATATGAACCACATGCTGTACGACTAGTAAAGAAATGACGTAGAACCGTTGTTTAACACGCTTAAAAATATACACAAATTCGATGAATTGAAGCGTCTAATAAAGCGTAGGTGAAGGGAAGCTTTTTCCCAATCAATATGCACTTGAGAATACGGTCAGTATAAGCATGCCAATTCAAACAACAGCAGCAGCAGGATTTTATTGAACCTCCACTTCATACGCAGATGTTCTCGAGTGGTCTGATAGCATTAATATATCTCGGCGGACTACATATATAGGTGTGCAAACGTCGTTAAACCACCTACACCGTGTGCAAACCGTTCCAATTCCATTCCCTGCTGCACAAAGCGAAGCGCTGCAGACAAAGCCATCCCGAACCGTCGGCATGCCGAGCCAATTATGAGCGGGCATGTAATAATTTCAATCATTTCACACCCCATAAAGACAAACATGACTGTTCCCTATCGGCATACCGGTTTCCGGTGATGTTTTTCCTGGACCGATGCGGGTCCAGCACAACCATCGTATCACATCGTCCGTGTGTGTGTGTGTCTTGTGATTGAACAGCACAGGCCTTCCCGCAAGATTTCCCGTTTGGCGCAGCGCATTGCATTTTCTCGCCCGCCAATGTGTCTTACCGAGTGCGGCCGCAGCCCGCACTCACACACACAGTCTAACAGCATGTGCTGGCTGTCTGCAATGCTTCACTAGCTTCATCGCACATCGTCATCGCCATTCGTTTCGTCGTCATCGTTTCGTCCAATATTTACATTCAATTATTTGGTTTTCCTTGCGTTGACTTTACA
Organism: Anopheles arabiensis; assembly: GCF_016920715.1. Classification (NCBI taxonomy): domain Eukaryota; kingdom Metazoa; phylum Arthropoda; class Insecta; order Diptera; family Culicidae; genus Anopheles; species Anopheles arabiensis. Next base: position 26,374,505 of record NC_053518.1, read on the forward strand.
TATTAAATATTTACTCAATGCCAACGGGCTGCGGGCTGCCAGTGTCGTCGCCGTCGTCGTCGTCGGCGATGATGATGATGACGGTGATGGTGGTGGTATTGCATCGGCACCGGTACCCATATTCGCACATTGTCATCACCTGGCAATCGATCGATCACGTGCCGGGGCGGGATACGGTTGCAGCGGATGTTAAACACCGCCCAGCCCATCCTCGCCAGGATCTGTCCCGGTTGGGAGTGGAATGAAATTAGGTTCTTTGTTTGCAACCCGGCCCGGTTCATCCCGGCCGGTACGGTATGATGTTTCGTACGATTTGTTTTACATGCCGGTGGCGTAGGGCAAGCTGGGCCGGGCAGGAAAAGCTCTAAACCCAATACGGAAACTGATTTTCATCACCTTTTCGCATTGTAACAAATCGGCGTCGCTTCCTGGACGAGCTCATCCCAAACTTCATCCGTCCAGTGTCTTCACACCAGCTGCGGGGTAGATTAACGATCGAGCTGTTTGATGAGGTAAAAGACATTAAAAAGCGGTAAAACTGTGCTGGGAAATCAATCCGTGTACATGGTGTACACGGCAACACGTCCTTCGACACGCGGAACATATCGTCTAGGTTATTGCCTAGGGCAGTGGTTGGCAGGCTGCAAAACCACAGGCAATGGTTGTTAGTTTTTCTTTTAGAAATATTTTCACAAAATAATAATTTTTAAATTATTTTCAATTGTAGCTCATAATTGTCTAAACGTCTAACAACGTTATGAGATCATGTCTTTTACAAAAAAAATATAGAAGCACAAACAAACAAACATTTGAATCATCACCACTAAGAGATTGTTAGGATTAGCAACGCTTTTTTTAAATTAAATAATAAAATTCATTAAGAGATTCTTTATAATGTAATCAATGAACGTGGTAAAAATTCACAAAGAATGTAATTTACACGTGAAGTAGCCCATCGCTTGCCAAATTTTCAATCCAGCAAATGCCAGCCTGACAACCACTGTCCCGATCTGTCTTTGTTTCATGGGCATCGAAATGATGCAGGCAACATAAACTTGTGCCTGCCATAATTTTCCTTACCTCTCTGCGCCGGGACCGACGACGAGTACGGGAAGACAAACCAAAGCAGCAGAAGCGAGAGAGAGAGAGAGAGTGGTGGGTTTCGGCCTTTTATGAGCCGGAAATTCATCAAAACAAAGTACAGCAGGAATCGATACGAGCACACGGGGAAGAATGCACGCGCGGAGCCCCATTTTGTATCGGGCCCATTTTCCACTAAAATTCTCTCTCCAATGCGGAGGAAGGTTCCGCGAGGGACTAGGTGAAAGGCGCTTACGTGAGCGATAAAATGTCACACGAGAAGCTGGTCATTACACAGCTCTCTGTGTGTGTGGTAGTGGTGGTTCTGGCTGCTCGTGGTGCCCCTGCCAGTGATCAAAATTCAATAACCCCGAGCCCTCTCCGATGAAAATCAATGTCCCATTCGGTTGAGTTATACGCCGAGCTTAGCGTGCACGTCGCCGCGACACTTTCTCGTTATCTGTGACGTTTTTACAGCCCCTTAATCGAGCTCTCGATGTGTGTGTGTGTGTGTGTCACTAACACAAATACAGACAAACGGGCAGCACCGTAATCGACCGAGATAGCGGCAGCGATCATCATTAAACGTGTATCAGCCGCGGGTACTATCAGAAATCAGGTTTCGACTCAAAATCTTGGCATCCATCCCGTCACTTCAATGGGCAGTCTCATCAGTCTCACTTCCGGGTTATGGTGAAGCCAGCGCTAGACATAAATTGATTTTTAATCACGGTGCTTCAAGGGATGCTCCGTTTGCCCGGCACGGTGAAGTGGGACGAAGATGATCACCTTCTCCTCGGGTGGCTCAGCCGGTTCGTACGACGGCACAGCAGTCCAGCATGTAGACAGGAGATGGGTGTGTGTGTGTGTGTGTGTGTGTGTGTTTCCTGATCTAATTTTCTCATAGCTCGAGATGAAGCTGAAGTTGACTTTTGCATGCATGCATGATGAAGTTGTGAACGGCACACGGGGTCTGTTGTTTAACGAACGTGATCCAGCTGCTGGCACACAGCTTAAACGCAGCAGGCAGAGTGTAGAGAGCAAAAAAAGCGACGATACATTGCCATTCAATTGAAACCCGTTTGCAATGCATACACATGGAAAGGCTGTTATTTGGTGTGTATACAATTTATTTTGAATCAAAGCTGACATAAGCCAGCGTACGAAACGATGAGAAAACGGCAAAATGTGTTTTAGATAGCTTAAAGAGCGAACCATAAACCTGATATCAGCTAAACCTCACTAACTGGTGTGCAGCGTAATGTAAAAACCGCATGAAAATAGGATTTCCTTTGCCAGGTGCAGTACACCCGTACCCGCCCGATATGGGCGAACATTCCGTTTTGCTTTATGCCGCAATTTTTAGCGTTCCACACCATGCGTCTCCACACCTGCCGGCAGGGGCAACGCTTGCGGATGGGCAACTGGAGCGCCAAACCAACAACCACGGTGCGCCAAACATTCCAGCTCGCTGGTTCGCGAAACCTCAATGTATTTTAAAACTGCAAAACAAAACAGAAGCCCCGGCCCCATACGCGCGTTAGTTTACAAAACAATTCGAAAGTAAATGCACCACGGCGGTAGTCGATGTTGGTGCGGCAGTGTTTTCCCTTTTTTTGTGTGTGTTACCTCGCTTACCAACGCGTGGGGATTGCTTAAGGAATGTAAACGAAACGGCAATGGCGTACGCTTTGCTTGCCCTCAAAAACGCCCTAGTGGAAAATTGTGTACACCAATAGGCGGGGTCATTCCACGTGCGGAAGGCAACGACGATTTATTTCGATTTCATTTACTCGCGCCAATTCACGAATCATAAACAGCCATATTTTTCCCCCCGTCGAGTGCCCAACTTTATTCGAAAGTAGTTTTGGGGATTTTTTTTTCTGGAAGCCCTTTTGTGCGCCGGGTTTGGCATTTTCAGCTGTATCATTATCATTTGCACAGTGTGCAATGCGGAAGCGAATGGAATTGGCAGCACAACGCGGAATGTATGCTACTGATTGGATATTCATTTAGTAAATTCTCATAGCAGAGGTTGCAGTTTTGCAGTTAATTGCACAAAGTAAGTAAATGTTCGTTTTTTGACAGTTCACTATCTCTACCGGGAGTAGGGGCAGGGTTTGCGTCTTTACAGTGGGCTATGTTTTCGCATTTACACAGTTTCAAACGCACGACAGGTGCACACGGGTTGTTTTATTTCCTTTAATTTCTTTCACCGTTTATTTAAATTCAGCCGAACATTGGATTTACGTGTGTTTTTGGTATCTGCTTGATTTTTTCTGTACTTTTATTTTTTCCGGAAGATAACAGAAGAAAAGTTGTTCAAAGAAGTGTTAAAAATAACTTCGTTTGTGAAACTGAATTATCATAGAATAACAGAGAAAGCAATAACAAGAAAAATTGTGATAAAAGCAACTAATCAAAATGGACAGTATAAAGCATGGAAATGAAATTTAACAAAAGTCAGAAAAAGAAACGAAACTAAAAATATAGTATGTATAATATATTTCATACTCTACTCTTGCAGCGTAACATAAATCTCAAAATAAGCAACAAAATCAACGACTTCAACATTAGAGAAGTAATTATCTGGCTAGAGTAGTCGGAAACCTTAACACAATCCTATCTTAACAGGTAGCTCAACAGGTAATCTTTAAACATGTTTTTATAAAGCATATGGCTTTAAAGTACAGAATTGCTTGGCGAACGTTTAGAGCTGCAATTAACACGAATGTGTTTAGATTACAACAAACCTGCACCGAACGAACGAGTCTGCACCTCCATGAGCTTGGATAGTTCATTATGATCAATCAAAATGCATGCTTTGAGTTTTACGGCCCTTCTATACCATCACAGAAGACCCCCGAAACAGCAGGTCGATTTGTAAAAAGTCATATTGATTGTATCGTTTTCGTACCTTTTCGTTCTTTTTTGTTCTGCTCATACGAACATACATCACTTGATGGGTAATGTGCATAAAACTGAACACCCTTCCGCACATAAGCGAACGGTATGTTTTCTATTTTTTGTTCCTTCCTGCTTCGCTTCGCTGCCCTTAAAGGCGTACCCAGATTTATGACCTTCGCCGAACAGTATCCGTTTTCTGCGGTGCCGGTGCGAGAAAAATACACGGTGAAAGTTTATCATATTCACTTGATCCTTGCGATCGCGTTCGTTACGGGGTTACGGAGGTTGCGGAAAAGGTTGCGCGAAAAAAACGAACACACACCAGTACACTAAAAGGGATGTTTGTTGAGCCGGTCTGATGATTGGTATGGTCAATCATATGGCCGATGCGATGGGTTGCGAAGAGTCTCGCCCTGTGAACCGTGGCGAAAACTGCTTACATAAAACCAAACCGCTAACGCTGCCCAGTGCTGTTGGCGAACTTTTGCGGTTCAATTTCTGTTTCGGCGAGTCACGGCTATGGTGGTCCGTTTGTTTGCACTTGTGTTCATATTCATGTGTTTCTGTGTGTGTAAATAGAGGCCAGTGAAATATTTTGATAATCCCCATCTATACACGAGATTATGATGGTCTCTGACCAGCATCATCATCATCATCATCAGTACCATCACCAGTACCATCGTCATTGTTGTCCTTTGTCGAGTGATGCTGGTTAGCTTATCTGCTGTTTTTTTTGTTGTTGTCTCGTGTTAGTTTTTCCTGCCCCATCATCGCCGCCAGGGCCGTACATTGTTGTTTACTTTCCATATGTGGTAGACCAAGGCCGGCCAAGGCTGTGCCAAGCTTTTGGGGCTTTTTGGTTTACGCTCATGAACAGGCTGGCGCCGCCACCGCCCCGTTTTTAAGCTCGGTTTTATGGAACTGAATAGCTATATCCACGATAAGCATGCTTAACTTTCGTTAGATCATCATAATTTTCGGGGAGCCGGTTGTAGAGCGCACTGCTTAGATGATTACGACTGGGATAGAGAGAGAAAGTCAAAGAGATAGTTTGAGCTTGAACGATTTTGCCATGAAAAAGGGGGTTGGGGGAGAAAGAAAATACTTGTAACTAGCACACAGCCATAACAAAGGCATTTTAATCGTCCACCAAAAGGCAACGTAACAGAGAGGTGACAATGTGAACCGTGTGTAGATGTGTCTTTCCTTCGAAGCAGTAAATGTGTCTTTAATACTAGCATCATTATCGCAACCTTTCTTTCATTGACTTGAGGTGCCTTCTCGTTTGTGGGTGTGTATGTGTGTGTGTTTTCGAAAGCCAAAGCCATTCGAAAGCGAGTCCTGCGGTCGTTAGTGCCCGAAAGCGCACTAGCAGTACAATAATTTAGGATGCATTTCAGACCCACGCGATAAGGGTGCGAAATTTATGGCCACCCGGGCGAGCAGGCGAAGGACATTAATTTCGTATTCAGGCGCCGCCTCGTGCCGTCAAAGAAAAGTTACACCCGTGTCGCGACCATCCTGTGTCTGTATGTGTGTGTGCGCGCGAGCGCGCGTTTTGTACGCGAGAAGCTCATCTTCGCAACTTTTCTGGCGCTATGGTTGCACTTTTCTTCCAGGGAGTGCGCTTAATTTAGCACATTTTGGGGAATAGATGACTGGAGGTGGGTAGAGGCACGAAGAGGAAGCGGCTGATGGAACCGAGTGGATTGTGTTATGTTCGCGAACGAGTGTAACAATGGTAGCTACGTTAGGTGCTTTTGAAAGTTTCGTTAAATGCTCTCCGTTAGTTATGCTTTCGCCTGTTTGTTAGTCTTGAACGCTCGTTCTTTACTTGTTTGAGTGTCAGAGAAGTGCATCCATATTATTGTTTTCTTTTTTAAATGTGTGAAACATAGGAGTCAAATAAAAATGTATTTGTTTTTTTCCATCGAGAAGGGTAACTTTGTTGTTCATGTTAATATGTCTCATTCCTTCTCATACCCACTTGTTTAACTGAAGCAAAGTTGTGTCAACAAATATTTTATCTTTAATTAAAAAGCTCTTGTTCAACAACATTTCCAGATTTAAGCATTTTAACATTGAAACCCCTTAAAATCTTTAAATAACCTTAGCGTGTATGCTGGTTCTCATTTAAATTGAAGAATTCAAAGTTTTGATGGATTCAACTAAATCCTTCATTTCACAAATCAAACGACTTAACAAAACACCTCAAATACAGATATTGTGTGTGTATCTGCGCTACGTTATGCGAATGGGTGCGTTTTCGGTCATTTCAGTGGTAGAGAGCGACACAAAACTTTCGTCACCAGATAAACCACCCGAAAGAGCCCGAAGTAGTCGAGGAACCAATGCGCATCTTACAGCAACAGCAACAGCAGCAAAGCGAGCATCGCCGTAAGCCGTAAAGAGAAAGCGGTTGCGGATTCGACAGCAACACAGGAACGGTCTTCCCACTTCCCACTGGCAAAACATTCAGCTCACCCCATCTCCCCGAAAAGCACCTCACCCCACATTCGCAAGCCTCAAGGTTCGTTGCGAATCCTTCCCCCTTGGCTGGCCGACCACGGCACGGAGGCCGGTGGTGAATGCAACCAGAGAGTGCATCAGTTTTCGAATCCCTTTTTATCACTTCAGCGAGCGTCGTTTAAAACTTGCGCGGGCGCGGAAGCCGTGCCGGCACTGGTGGCAGCTGAAAGCTGAAGCTGAAATTAAATACGAAATAAAAGTAAGATTTATACAAATTAATTACATTTAGCTATAAATTCAGCTGCGCTCGTCGCGCTGATTGGAGGGAAAAGGGTAGTGACAACAGCGATGCCAGGGAATGAAGGAAATCGTGTCCGCTGCAGATATTCTGTGTTTTAGTTTTCCTTTTTTTTGCTACAAAATGCATCGTGGGGAACACAGGGAAGAGGAAGCTAATGAGACAGATGACAAGGGAAGGGACGGGACGACAACTGTAGCAGAACTATCACCAAACCAAAGCTCGACTATCGTTTGGGTCGTCCCGGGAGCTCGTGCAAAAATTCCTCCAAACTCGCCCCTACCCCACGAGGCGACTACTTCAAGACGCGAAAGTGTGTCCGCCCGGCCAACCAGCGAATGCCCAGCTTTTGGCCTGTGTGACTGTGTGTGTGTGTGTGGCTGTAGGTGTAGTGTTTTACAGTTGGTTTCTCGCTGGTGCAACTCGCTGCTTAATGCGAATTAAGATGGCACCGGTGGGAATTGGCAACACGCAACGGTTTCGGTTTAGTGTCGGTTCCAACGCGCCACGCTGGGTTCCTGGGACGGTTGTTTTGCGTGCACGGGTGCCGAAGGATGCGGGAGAAACGGGATGCCCATTTCTCACTCATCGGTTAGAAGTGCCTGTGCGTGGGGGGGGGGGAAGCATGGGAAGCGTTTGGAGACAATTTCATTTGCAAAATTCACACAACTCGAGCGCACAACCCGAAGCGTTGCGGGTGTTTTGGGCTGGGGGGGGGGGGGGGGGAGGGGGGGTGAGAGTACACCGTGCATCCTCGAGTTTTGCCGACAAACGGCATGATGATAATTCGGAATAGTTCGCGCTAACTGCACTAAGTGTTTCAACCACCAACAAGTAACTGAGTTATAGCTGTCTTTCGCCCTTTTTGGACGACTGTAGTGTATGGAGATTGGAATGGTGAAAATGGTTACGGGTACTAATTTGAAGCGCATGTGAGAGAGGGTGAAAGCGAGAAAGAGAAAGAGGAAAGAGTGTGGAGGAAAAGGGTGACAAGTACTTCACCAGAGCAACGTTGAATGTGGCGTTCTGTTCGTCTCGTTGCTAATGGTTTTGGAATAATTTGTAGCGCTGCCGGTGGAGTATCTCTGGTAGCTCTGGTGCAGCTAGGAGTAGTTTTTCGGTCCATCGCCTAAGTAATATGTGCCCAGCTTCGTAGATACCGCGTAGACACGCTGCCGGGACTGTGGTTTGTGCTGGCTGTCAGTCGTTCAGGCATTTCACAGGAACCTATTAAGGGCTGGCTGGCAGACGCAATGGGACGGAGCTGTCAAAACTGCATTATCTGCCTCAGGGTTTAATGTTACGCACCAATGCTGGAATGAGTATGATGCTGTTATTACAACTTGGATGTTTTGTTTAGCTTTGTAAACAAACAACATCTTTTTACTGCGATTAAACTGTTCAATGCTACGTTCCGAACTCTTCCAAAGCTGCCAGTGAATCTGAATCGCACTTTCGAAACCGAATCAGCATCAAGATTCAATTGTGAAATTGAAGTGAGTACGACTGTCAAATGTCAGGTTAGCTGGATTAAGCTTGATCCCGGGACCAAGACACAAAAGACACGAGAAAGGTAAAATTAAAACCTCTAAACTTCCCGTCGCCCCGCCCGGTGTGGTGCAGAACGCTGCTTCACTCAGTGCACAAGTACAAGGTTCACCCATGACAACCGTCAGCTTAGCATTACGTTATCAATTAAATCCAATCGACGTAACAATCTGTACAAAGGATCTACCTATCTCCTCTACCCTCCCCCATGGTCACAGGAATTGGACCAATGCCGTAGGAATGTAGACATCAAATTGTGGAAATTTGTGGAATGCAAAAACCAACACCGACTAGCAGGACGGGAAGTAGCAGCAGCAGCAGCAGCAGCAGCAGTGGGTTTAGTGTAAACCCATCACCGGGGCAAAAACCGAACGGAGCAGGTATAATCTGCTCGAAATCATTCTAACGATATCTCCTGTGCCAACCTTTTGTGCCGAACCATGAAGGTGAAAGTGGCATAGAGACGTTCGTCTGTGTACCATTACCGTTCTCGACCAGCAATCTCGTTAGTGGCAAATGCTTCGATTATTTCGCCCGTTGTTCTTCCCATGTCCCGCTCCCCGCTGCGGGGATAGTTGGATCGTCGTGTCATCTAAGATAACCTGTGCTACACGCCCCAGGAGGTCTTCGAATGTTGTGGTTGGTGGAATGAAAATCCGCGCATGGTTTCGCTTCTTCTTTTTTTTTTACAATTTTGCGGTATGTCGCTTTAAGTGAGAAAGCGTGAATAAAAGGGAAGGAAGGAACGTCAGTCCGTTGTACCGTGAGCACGTTTTACGGGCGTAATTTCATGTTAGATTCAGTTTGAGTGGTAACATGTACGAAAGTTTCCGACTATGGTAGCGTTTGTGCGACGGCGAGCGTGGAGTGAAAATGAAGAGCATTCCTTGACAACTATTATGATTGGTTGATTATTTTTTGTAATTTCTAACTTATCCGCAAAGCTAGGTGTAACTTGAAAAGACAGAGTATTAGTCATAAGAAGCTTTTATATCCACGATTGATTTTATTTTATTTACATTATCAATTTTTATTCTACATATTGAGCAAATTTAATAATATGTAATGTTAGTTAAACTGAAGGGGTTAACTGCAAACATCAATTTGAATATCCTTTTAACTCCTTCTTAGTTCCCATCCTTCTAATTTTTGTAGAAGCGTTAGGCTTATCAAAAGGTAATTTTGAGGATATAGAGAATAAAAGAAGGTAAAGGGATAAAATTGAGCTAATTGAGATTGTGGTTATTGTTAGAATTATTATAAGATAAAGGTAAGTGTTAGCTCTCAAGCCTTCTCATTGACATCGTTGCTATTGAACATACAGTCGTAGCCACCAAGTGTTGGCCCTAGTTCACCTATATTGCCCCTAAGGCATCAAGCGTTTGTCACAATTGTTGTCTCTTAGGCATCAATCGTTGACTGTAAACCTTTTATTTTTCAATCCATAGTTTAACCTTATGTTTGTAACTGTGAGTTGCAAAACTACTCAATTCAAGAAAGGTAAATCATTATTTTATCTTCAAAATTTAAAATATAATAATTGTTGTGCCAATTCTGGAATTGATGGCATGCATTTTTAGGTCTTGAACATTGTCTTGAAAATATATTAAATTTCATTCAATATTTCACAAAAAAAAATCAAATTCAATGTTTTTATTGTTTTTGTAATTTATAATTACAGTTATCATAAATCAGAACAAAACTCTGAAATTTTTGCATAAATCATACGCAAAAATAAATGCCTTAGATCCAAAAGTTAGTGGCAACGGCTAGAATCAACAAATCAAATAAAAAGTAAAAATGGATATGTTTTTATTCAGAAGCATCCAAAAAGCATCAAATTAAATCAAACAAATCCTCTACTTATTCTTTAACATACTTTACCTAGCTTCCATGATTCATCACCCCAGTGCAGCCGAGCAGACAAATTTACATCCAAAGCAGCTAACACCCGCTTTAGAATGATCCATATGTGAATTAACATCATCGCCGTCTCCGATCTCACCCGGCAAAGATAATGCTGATAGATGATGGAAAGTTACCAGGGAAGTGTGTGTGTGTGCACCAAACACGCGCCGTGAGAAATGGCGCTAACTTTTAAATCGAATTATATTTCGTAGATAAATTATTGTTTCGCGTGGTTTAAGCCCACCCTATGGGTGGGGTAGGTGTAAATGGGGAAAATTTTCAACCGATCGAATATAATTACACCCACCCTCCTCCCGCTTTTTGCGGTGGTTTGGTGAGTGTGTGTATGTATCCGTATTGAAAGAAAAGGTTCGAGATGGTGGCGAACAACTTTTTACTCTTGTCAACGGGCGGTTTTTGTTGGATTAGGAGTAAGATTAATTGTAGTTCGGTTCATCATACCGACCGACGGTGGCTGGCTTTACGTTTTGTAGCGGTGGTAAGCACTGTTGTACATATAGAGAGAGAAAGAGAGAGAAAGAGAGAGTACAATTTACTTCCAAATTGAAGCTCAACTCGCGATGTAATTGTAGCTGTTAAGGTACATTCACATCAGATTTAATTTCATATATACTGTATCATCAATGTGTTTGAATTGTATTGACTGTTATAAAAGAAGGTTGTGCAAAACATGTGGCGTGTTACATTTAACTTAATCAGATCCTATTACTTCATCTCCGCCCAAAGAAGGTTAAGAAAGTTGTTTGAACGCGTCCTTTTCGCTAGTCGCAACTTTCACACGCTTCTGCGTTCTTTCACTCATCTCCTTACCTCCGTTCATACTTCCCCAAGAACGGTACATTTTTCCATCAACAGAATGACATGGGAAAATCAGTCCCAGTTCCGGCGTGACCATATATCACTATAGCTGCTTGCTCCGTCTCCGCTTACTTCATCGCCACCAAGCGCTTAACTGAAGTACTTTTGCGTTTGCCGGTGAAAGGTGAAAGTTGAGTTACACGCACATACAGCACACACACTCACACATACAGACACAGCACGCACACAGTACACAAAAACTACACTCCACCGGTCCAGACGCTTAGCAGCGATTGTGCTGGTGCGGCTGCAAGGGGTGGGGTCAAACAGGAGGAAATGCTTTTAGTATGATTAATTAACTTTATTATCGATACGCTTCGCAGATGTTGCCTCACAGCCGCCTGTCACGGGAGGCGAGCAGCAGCAGCAGCGGTGCAACTGCTGGGAAGTAGATTGTATGTCACTTACCATTGCCTGATGTATGACAATAGATTAGAGCATGCTTCATGCTTCTGCAATACATGGCACCTTCCATTGTTCGGGCTTTAGTTTTCGGTGCTGCTGTGCGCGCTTGAGCTAAATGATCGTGCCGGCGACGGCGGTACCACGGGGATGGTGAGTTGAAAATGGCCGTTAAGTTGATGAAATACCGTACAGCTTCAGGGCGCAGAGTAGTACAAAAGAGTGGCGAACGGAAAGAATGCCTTCTCTTTCGCATTGTGTTTGTTCTGGAGAGGAAGGTTTAAATGTGACTGGCAAAACAATGTTTAAATTAATTTAGAACTCCAAGTGTTCCTTTTTCCAATGCAGCTGATTTAATCAAACTTCTGTTTTGTTCGGGATGCATCCATCAACCATCGTAAAATGAGCTAAAACCAGGTTCCATGAAAACTTGAAATAACTCTTTTTCATAACTTCTTAGTATCTGCTTAATTAGTCTGTTTAAATGAGTGTCCATTAGTCTAATAAAATGTTGATGATTTGTGGGTAATCTGCTATCACCGCACAGTTCTAGGACTAAAATCTTCGACTGTTCATTGTTGAAGAGTTTACAAAGTGGCTCGAAAGGTTGTATAAAATCAATCTTCAACCTTTAACAAAATTACTCATGCGTAACATATAATTTAGTTTTATCGATTTTGATATACTGTTTATCAAGGTTATGATCCTTAAGCATACATTTGTAGAGCGTTCGTCAATTGGAGCACTCAAATAATACTCTCTTTATACCAACAATGCATTTATTTTGCATGAAAATCTTCAAATTGACGCTCTTTAAGCAAACGTTATAACTTCATTAGGTTCATACTCTAATTTGGGAAAACTTTGTTAATACATTGCAAAGGATTTTATAAACTGTGTATTTATGGTATATTTTTCGAATGGAAAAGCTACTCAAATGTTCCTAAAATTGTTTGTCAATCAATGAAACTTAATTAAAACATTTATAAAATAGTTACAATAGTGATTATATTCTAATTTCTTTTCATGAATTTCTTTGAAGAATGTCAACGAGATAACATTTAGCCACTTTGCATTAATAAAGGAGAAATTATACCCAAAATGGATGAAATTATAAGGAAATGTTTAATCAATGTGCACATGATAATTCAGTTTTTAACATTTTGATAATAAATCAAGATCCCAAGAGTAGTAAAAGTAGTAAAAATCATGAACTGTACCGATGCTTTGGCATGTCTCGTCCGTGTGCCTCATTCTATTCAAAACTTAATCATCCTAATTAGAGAGCAACATAAAACGGGCCCCAAATCGGTCACGAACTACAGCTGGCAGGAAAGGGCGATACCACCATGATCACCCTACAAGCCCCCCCCCCCTCCCCATAAGTTCACATAATTAGTGTCGACCGGTGAGGTGGAACGCGTGACAACTTCATCAATATAAAATTACACCATTTCCATCGCGTGCCATCAAGTGCATATCGGGACGGGCTTTGGGCCACAGAAAAATAGAAGTGTGTGCAGCAGCGAGTGTAATGGGAGTGGAATTGATTTTTCCGTGAAATAAGCACTGGGAAAGAGAAAACAATCACAAACTCACGCACACACACACAGCGTAAGCATATAATACGTCATGCATATTAATGTTTGCTATTTTCACGCATTTGATTGGTTTTTTTTACTCTTTTCGATTGTTCTGTACCAAGGTGAGTGAACGCAAAAAAATGGAGCAAAATTACGCTCACTTCCCGCAAACCGTTTTGTTGGTCCATGAGATGTGCATTATGCATGGGAAATGCAACATTCGATTGTGATTCCGTGCGGACCGCTTCCTTTTCCCGGAAGTGACCTTATTTTACGCTTCATTTGCACTCGCGCTTCTCTTCACTGGAGAGAATAATGCATTCGGCAACGGGGTTGCTTCCTTCCGGCAGGGGAGTTTGCATTACATCGATCTGCGGTCCATCGAGTCAACAGTCTGTGTGGGTACAAAATCGGACCTCACTCTGTTAAAGGGGGTGCAAGTTGTTAACAACCGATTCTACCGGGGGTATTTAAATTTGATAGATATTTATATGAATAAAAGGTACTTTTGCATTCCCCGGAGTGGAACCTACTTTTCGCTGGATGGTCGTGAACCTTTCACAGCGGTCGTGCGCGCAGTGGATTTTTACGTAGTGGAATGAAATATCATTATCGCGTACCCCGGGTGAGCAAGGGTCCCTGGTCGCCCTGGCTGGACAGCACAATGATGGTGCGGAAAGTGTGCGACACAATCTACGCGGCACGATGTAGCGATGAGCGTTGCCAGCTGCAAACCAACAACTGCAAACCCCCGAGGGAAATGCTGGGAAACTCCGTGTCTGTCGTCTGGCTGGTATCAGTATGATGTGATGGAAAGCTGACGGTGATGCTGTTGCGTTTCCGTTTGCAAAGGATGTGTGATTTTTTGCTCGACCCACCCGGCTCCACCCCTATCTGCTACCATGCCCGACCATACGTCCGAGGGATCCTGCCCAAGCATACTGTTGCTGTCCATTTTCGATTATACTTTATGGACATCTAATGAACTCCTGCGGGCTGAGCCACCAGGCACCAGTTTTCGGTGCTGAAGATGCAGTCGAGCTGCTGGAGGGTTTTCACTCGCTGCGCACTACACCATTCGAGGGATGCGGTCAACGTCAAGTTGAATTTTTCCATCATTGGCTTTTTTTTGTCCGAGTCGGTGAGTTTGTGACTGCTGTCGCTACGGGAAAAGCCAGCTCCCTGACATCGCTCCAGCACATTGGTGTCGCCGCTTCCAATTTGGCACCTAGTATTTTTGGCAAAACCGTATGTTCGGTCATGATGTGTGTGAGAGTGCAGTGAGCATTTGTCATGTTATCTGATTTCTTTCGTTGTTTTATTCGCTCGCCGTCTTTTTGGGCACGAGCAACATATTATGGAAAAATAAAAGCGGACCAGCTTGGACCAGATAGCATGCTGAAGCAACAACCGGTTTCGTCGCAAGTTCATTACGAGCAGGGAGCAGTCACTGTGGGTTTGGGGTGGTCACCATTTTTCGGAACGACTCCCGTTGCAACGGGTGCCACTGTGAAAGCATCCAATTACGGCGCTGCCCGCTCCTTGGGCCGAGCTGGCAGTAAGGGAGTAAACCCGGTTTGGTGAGTGTCGGTAGTTGCGGGACGATAAAGTGAAAATTCGCTGTAAGAAGTGTGGCCCCTGAGGGCCCTGTCCTGTCCACGGGGCAGGAACATATGTAATCTTTGGCGAAAAGCTGGGCAAATTGAAACATTGTGTTAATGCGCTGCCAACCGTTTTTGGGTGTGTGTGTGTGTTCTGAGTGAGGTGGGATGGCATGTGAAATGCACAAAGATAACATCGTGCCAATGACGGAATGAAGCGATTTGGCACTTGATGACACTTGTTTTGTGTTTATTTCCTTTTATTTCTCGGAGGGAGAAATAAAATGCTCATGCTGTTTATCGTTATGGCACTCTGTGTGGGTTTAGCGGGAAAGTGACTGTGATGACAGAAAGGATGTTTCTCATTAAAGGTTTAATTTTTGTTGGAATTTTTAAATCTACGACTTTTATACCAAACAAAAGCATTATTGATGGACGAAAAGTTGTTCATAGCATTATGAAAAAAAATCCGATTAAATTCTCATACAAAAACATGATAAAGCGTGTCAAAATGCAGTACAATTCAGGGTATTGGTGTAACGTTTCGAAACTAGATAATTGAATGCCATAAAAGGGCAAACATGTGCCTATTAAAAATACAACATGTTTAACATAATTCATCCATTCAGCTTCGTTGGAAAAAATAAACAATTACCAATCTCACATTTTTGGCATTCAAACATGCTGATGTTTTCAGCTTCAGTTTCACGAACACGACTGTATAAATCATGTACCAACCAAGCGGTTTAACATTTATCATCTCAGATGATGAAGGTTTATCGAGAATTGCGCGCGACATTCGTTGCATTGTCAATGTTGGTAAAGGCTCATTGCATAATCATGTTGTTGACAGAAGTAAGCCTCGAATGCAATTGACTTGTTCGGTAGAATTCAAGCTGAAAGCTTAATTTTTTTTCTTTCTTTTCCAAATTTTACAACAGAAAATTGACATTGTTGAGACGTTATCAACAGCTCTCTTTCTTTCGCCCGCAGTAAATTGTTATTAATAAAAACAAGCGTTTTTTAAGCTATCTTTAAGTTGGAATTTTATTGAGAGACGCCAAAAAATCCGTCTCTTGTCTCGGGCTTAGGCGAAAGAGTGAACTTTCTTCTCTCCCGTGGCCCGTGGATCGATCCAGTGGATCGTGAGCCTTCGGGAGTAGGGGAAAGCGGGGCAAAATGGGCATGTTAAGCAGTTTACTGAATATTCCTTTGAATATGCCATAAAACACAATTTTTCTTTCATTATTGCATGCCTCCACCATTTATCTATGGATTTAAATTGCCACATAGAATGAAAACAACTTAAAAACATGTAAATAATGTAAAATAAAAGTTGATGTTTTACGAGAAGCATTTTTGACACGCGGGGTAAAATGGGCATAGCCCTGGGGCAAAATGGGCATATGTAAACAAACTGTGAAACGTCAAAACACTGGGGCACAATGGGCCACAACAACTGCGCTTAGGTAATGGTCTATGGTTTTGCGCACGTTTCGTGAAATGTATTTTCGTTCTATCTTTTGTTTTGCTGGTCAGAAAAGCCCTTAAAATTCTTCCAAAAATATGTTATCAAAATTAAAACAGTTTTTACACGTTTAAATCTACAAAATCCAATGTTTTTAATCTGTGCCTGATATCATTATTGAGGCGACAAATACAACACCATAGCCTCACCAAGCGCCGTATGTCAAAAGCATCTGCCCATTTTGCCCTAAGCGTAACTGCCCATTTTGCCCCACGTGAAGCATTTTTGTATTTTTTGGTATATTAGTAAAAATACGCATTCAATCGCCTTGCTTCTTTCAGACAAATTATATAGAAAAATCTTATCTTTAAAAATATATCATGTACAACTTCAACGCATCCCTGTGACACTGGTTTAAGCTTATTTTCGCAGTGGCAAAAATTACATCAATATGCTACTAAACCTTATTTTGCATTTTTCTTGGTTTTTTGTCATGTAAGGGTTATGAAACTTATATGGTGCTCATAGAACACTCCAATGAATACATTTTGAGCATTGGAAAGTATCTTTGTAGTCAAATAATGCTTAAATAGAGGGTGCCCATTTTGCCCCACATGCCCATTTTGCCCCGCTTTCCCCTACTCGGGCCGATCAGTGTTGGACGTTGTCCACACTAGTGATGGGTAAAGTTGGCAAAAATCCGGAGTCGACTCCGATCCGATTCCGATAAATTCGGAATCTACTCCGGAAGGTAGGTCCGCGATTCAATATCCGGAGTCGTTCGGAATCGTCCGGAGTCGCCCGGATTCGCCCGGAGTCGCCCGGAGTCGCCCGGAGTCGGAGTCATCCGGAGTCATCCGGAGTCGTTCGGAGTCGTTCGGAGTCGTCCGGAGTCGCCCGGAGTCGGAGTCGTCCGGAGTCATTCGGAGTCGTTCGGAGTCGTTCGGAGTCGTTCGGAGTCGTCGGAGTCGTCCGGAGTCGTCCGGAGTCGGAGTCGTTCGGAGTCGTTCGGAGTCAGAACGACTCCGTCTCCGGACGGATTTAGTGGTTCCATTTTGCCGGAGTCGGAATCGGACTAACAATAGTCGGAGTCGGATCGGAGTCGTAGGTGCGCTCCATACAGCACATCACTAGTCCACACTAAGCATTTACTGCGTCGCCCTCTGTGTGAATCCTGAATCCTCCTGTGTGAATCGGTTGTTAATAATTATTACCAGACATAATTTGATGGCATAATTTGTTAATCCTGATGCTGGGGTTAGTTTTCTTCGTAAGAAGACTTGTAAAAGAGCTAATGAGACTAGACAGAAAATGAAATATCCTTTGTTTCTGGAGCCTATATTAAATAACAGGCTTTTTTAAGAATTGTCATATAAAAATGTAATTTATTGTGTCATATTTCTGTTTTTATAAAAATATTACAAGGAGACATTTTCGTTATTTCACACCATATCGACATTGCTTCGGAATTACTACCCCCCCCTTCTCTCTCTCTCTCTCTCTCTCTCTCTCTCTCTATCAAGCCATCAAGCCTACTGAATAGAATTGATTATACCACAACCTATATTGACGCTTGCTGGTGATGCTGGTGCGAAATGTGTTGACTTTTGCTTGATGACAATCATTGAATGAAACTGTCGAGCGGTAAAATCATTAGCAATTTTTTTTCCACTCCCCCTGGACGTGTGCATCCTAAATGAACTAACTGAAAAGCGATGCGAAGGGCTGTGTATTTTTATTGTTCGCAATCAACTTGACGGTATGCAAATGATGAGCACGGGAAACCGATCAATCCGATCACATAATCATGCACTGCTTGCATCATGCATTATCGAGTGTATGTGTGTGTGTGTGAGAGAGAGAGAGAGAGAGTGAGAGAGAGACCGCTACGGTACCTGTGTCGTTATCATAATCGGCACGACGATCATCATTATTCAAATCAGGCCGCACAACTAATTACGCATCACATATTCAAATTTGCTCCTTTCCCGGTTTAGTCAACAGTGGCCAATTGTCTGTCTGCACTTTCTTTCTCTGTCCCTCTCTTTTCACTCGATTTGCTCAACTTGATAGCTCTGTTTATGTGTGATTGTGTGGGTACGTGTGTTAGTTTCTAAATTGTACATGTGCTCAATAAAGTGGCATTTGTTATTAGTTACCAGATGATTGAGCAGTGTGTATCGTTTATCTACAGAAGAATGAGCATAATCGAAAGCATGGTTAAAACACGTTTAAAGGATGAATAGATTGATGTGTGTGTGTTTTTTTTTTGTTTTTTTGCTTCTGTTTCTTTTTAACTCATCAAATACGATTGAATTTGGATTGTCCAACAAATTCTAAATTGACGTCGTTATTATGATACTATGTTAATCTTGTTGATAATGACAACGGATGGTTATAAAAAATGCCAACTAATGTAAAGAAAAATGGGAATGATGTGGTTGGGAATCAACCAAAACATGACAGAAGTTTGTATGCTTTTCATAAGACTAAGATAGAAAAAGCAAATCAAATTTCACTTTATTTCATCAGAGCTACAAAAAAAGCTTCAACGCGCGTTTTATTATTATTATTATTATTATTATTATTATTTATTAATCTTCAACGGGCCGTATGGCCTAATTAAGATGTAACAGTTCAATAAAAAAAAAAATACATAGCAAAAACAAGATTTGCATCGCAATTCACTACGGCCACGGCAAAAGCCGGAGACGTTCCTTGAAGCACTGAGTTGAGATGTCGAAGTCGAAGCAATCCGAGACAGTGTTGAAGACAGCCGACATGCGGAACATAGGGTCTGACCGACCAGCACTGGAACGGGGTTGAGCGAGCCGTAGAGTTTCTCTAGACCTAAGTGTTCGGGATGGTGCATAGATATCGACTCGATGCAACAATGGCGATGAGTCGATAGAGCCATTTAGCAATCCAGCGATGAAAGAACACTGTGCATTGCGTCTTCTAACCGAAAGAGGTTCAAGGCCTAGAAGACGGCACCGCGCAGCATACGGAGGAAGATTATTGCGATCCTGCCAGGGAAGTAGGCGTAGGGCATATCTCGTGAGCTTACGTTGAATCGCCTCAATTCGAGCAATTGAAGAAGCGGTAGTTGGGCTCCAGACTACGCACGAATATTCCAGAACCGAACGAACGATACAGTTGTACACAGCTTTGATGCACATGGGGTTGCGGAATTCATTAGTTGTCCGGATAACCACGCCAAGTAATTGATTTCCTCTGGCTACAACGTCATCGATATGCTGTTTAAAGTTCAAACTAGAGTCAAGCAGAACGCCCAGGTCTTTGGCATGATTCTGTCGATTAACTGCAGTGCCGTCCATGAAGTAGGTCCCAGTCACTGGGCTCCTGCATCGACTAAAAGACACACAGTAGCATTTCTCGATGCAGATAGTCAGTCCATTACGCTTGCACCACGAACAGAAAATTTCGATGCAGTCTTGCAGGAATGTACAATCACCTGTGTTGTTAATAGGCGCAAAAATTTTTGCGTCGTCGGCAAACAGACTGATACTGTCGGGAGGTAAAGCGAGGGTAACATCGTTGATAAACAATATGAAGAGAAGCGGGCCAATGTTGCTTCCTTGTGGCACACCCGAGCTGCTGACTATTTCTTTGGACATGTGCTTATCAATTTTCACGATGTATGTGCGATTAATTAGGTACGACTTAAGCCACTGTACGAGCGGGCTGGGAACTCCTAGCTTATCGAGTTTAGCGAGAAGAATTGCGTGCGGAAGAGAGTCGAATGCTGCTTTTAGATCTGTATAAATTGCATCGACTTGAGCTCCGGCATCAATTTGACTAGTGCAATAGGTTACAAATTCAACCAGGTTCGTGGTAGTCGACTTTTTTGGCACGAATCCATGTTGATACGGACTTAGGTAGCTGCGGCATGCATGTAGCAGATTTTTGTATATCACTAGTTCGAACACCTTGGCAATGGCACACAAGGATGTAATACCCCGGTAGTTGATGGCATCTGTCCTGTCGCCCTTTTTGTAAATAGGAACCATCCAAGATTTCCTCCATGCTTTGGGAAAGTAGCCATTGGCTAGCGATGCATTGAACAATTTTGCAAGGATAGGTGCTACTGTCGTTTGACAGCGTTTCAGCACGGTAGAAGGAATTCCGTCGGGTCCAGGAGCGAAGGAAGGCTTTAGTTGCGCTAGGGCAGGTAAAACGATCTCACTGTCGATGAAAGGAGTGCTCATGTTAATTGCTCCAGCCGGAGTGTTGACGAGAGCAGCATCAATGGTATCGGTATCATTCATGGCCGGTGAAAAGCAATCTGCGAAGCGATCCGCGAAGAGATTGCACATTTCATTAGTGTTGGCACTTGTTGCTCCTTTGTACGTAATGGATTTCGGTGTATGCGTGGATTTTGTTTTGCTGTTGTAGAAGCGCCAAAACGAGTCAGGCCACCTGCAGAGGTTACGTTGAATTTTACTCAAATATCTGCGATATCGAAACCTGTTATAGCTGCAGTATAAAGAGTGCGTGTCAAAGTAGATCGAGCGGGATCTTTGGCAGCGGCGCGTTTGGTAGTGACGATAAGCAGCTCTTTTTACACGTTTGAGTCGTTTGAGTGTGCGGTCCGCCCAGGGGGGGTTAGGTTTAGGACGCTGAACTGGGACGCATACAACAAAGGCTTGCAGCATGAAGGACGAGAATGAACATACTGCTTCGTCAAGTGAAATAAAATTGGAACAATGAAAGCTATTGTTAAACATTGATATCATGTCGTTCAGTTTCACATAGTCAGCTTTAGCAAAGTTATAACGATAAAATGCGGTTGTCGTCGAGTTTTGTCGAGTCGTCGAATTGCGTCGGGTCGACGAGTTAATACGTATATTGAAGTCTAACGCCGGATGGTAGGAGTCAAGAGGTACAAGCGGAACAACACTTGGAAAGACAGGCGAACACAATTTAGCTGCAGCATTGTTAGCGTAGAGCAGGTCAAGCATGCGTCCGTGCGAATTATTGATGTGATTAAGTTGCACTAATCCGTTAAATTTAAATCCATCCACAAAGGTGTTGTTGGCCAGTGAGCGCGCAGTTGGTTCATAGTGCGTGATTGATGAGTATGCTGGCGAGGACGAAGGATCAGCTGTGGACCAGCTTATGCTAGGCTGATTGAAATCGCCAATAACAAACAGCAGATCCGAAGGCTTCAGTGTGAGAGTGAAGCTGCTGATACAATCATGTAGAGAGCGAAGAGTCGATATCTCGGAGCTAAGCTGCGGTGGAATG
The DNA here is from genome assembly GCF_016920715.1 of Anopheles arabiensis. Lineage (NCBI taxonomy): Eukaryota > Metazoa > Arthropoda > Insecta > Diptera > Culicidae > Anopheles > Anopheles arabiensis. Next base: position 26,395,916 of record NC_053518.1, read on the forward strand.
TATACTACCATGACGTACAGATGTGCGTTATTACAGGCGACGCGCACACAAATATACTCGAGAGAACGATCACGGGAAGGTAATTCTATCGACTCGTATGCGTTAGAAACGGCTAGCAAAACACCACCACCGCGAGAGCTAGAGCCGCTGAGAGAGCGATCACAGCGGTAAACAGAGAAGTTGTTGTTGAAGAGAAGAGCAGATGGAATGTTGTCAACAAGCCAAGTTTCCGTGAGTGCGATGAGATCGAAGTCAGCCTCCGATACAGCTAAGTGAAATTCTTTTGTTTTAGTACGCAAACCTCTAACGTTTTGATAATAGCAGCTTAAATACTCAGCGGTAGCGTTGTCATTGTGGCGGTTGGATAAAGCGGGTAAACGGTAAGTCAATTGAGCTGCGTTGTCAGAGCATGAGGCTTGGCGTGTTTGTTGCGTGCAATGAGCGGAACTTCGTCTAGTTGAGAAAAAAGCGATCGATTGTAGACTGGTGTAGGTGCGGAGATGAAGCACGGTGGTTTTGGGGCGGTCCAGAAACAAGTGTTGAGTTGGGTGCTTCCAAGGTATCATTCACCGGGGGGTGACACTGTTGTGATGATGTTGTTTCAGGATCAGGTGGAGTAGACGTGCGTGCGGCTAAACTATGAGTCGTTGTTGGTGTGCGTGTGGTGTAGCGGTGTTCAGTACTAGTAGCTGGTGTGCGTGTAGTAAAGCGGTTTCGGGTGGCTATAGGAGATGAGGTTTGGTGGTCGTGTTGACGGGATTGAAAAAACTCACGTACACCGATACCGACGGGCCAGGTGGATGGTGTGAGTGCCGCATCTCGAAGGATAGCCGGTACCCTCACTTTGAATGAAAGCCAATTCATGCTGTCCACACTAACCCCTCTTCTCAGCAGGCAATACGCTATAACGTCATCGGTGGCTAAGCGACGCTTTACAGAAGCGACCACTTGTTCCACGGTGACGGCCGTTGATAAGCGGGATAGGCGGATCCAGATCCTATCTGTGAATGGCTCACGAGGTGCAGCTTGAAGCGGTGATGATAACGGATCGGTTCCCACCAGTTCATGCGGTTGTGTAGGTGCCGGCTGGACGGCAATCGTGGTGTTGGTGTATGCGTTTGGCGATGACGCGGCACAAAGGGTGTTGCCGCGACTGTTTACAATTTTGTTTACACCAGGAGATGCCGAATCCTCGATTATACGCCTCCGCTTTCTACCAGTAGCTGGTCGAGGATCAGAGTTCCGATTGTGGGGCGTGGATGCAGTTTGAAGGAGGGTAAAACCACTGCGAACTTCGGCGACAATAGGCTCAACGAGCTTGCCAATAGCTGCTACAGCTGAGTTGAGGGCGGCTTGGAAACCGACCTGGGCGCCTATTTCTTTTACCGAACGGCAGCGCGGATTTTTAAGCATGTTAGTGCAGCCAATGCAGCTCCAGTGCAGGTCGACATTGGACAATACTGCGTCAATCAGCTCGGGGGGCAATTTGCAACAGCCGCGGTGGAACGTAGCGTCACAATATGCACAACTGATGATGCAGTCGGTGGCCTCTAGCGGTTCAGCACACGAGAAGCAAATAGCCGCCATCGCGAAATCACGCGTAATCACAGCACAACACTGCTAAGCCGAGCAGGAAAAAACAGCAGGAAACCACAGTTGTGATGCAACTAAACAATTCGCCAAGACGAAGCGATGATGTTAAACAGTTTAATAGTCCGTAGAAAGGGCAACAATGCGATGCGACGCAGAAAACACAAGAGAGTTATTGAAAAATCACGGAGCGCGACGGAAATGCGGCCGAACAATTAAACGTCAAACGTCACGTTTGCTCTTCATTAAAAAAAATACACACCTGCGTGCCTTAAACCACCGCTCTCGCAGCAACTCCCCCAAAAGAGCGCCGCGCGATGAACGATTTGATTGTGTGCATGTGATAAACATTCATCGATGTGGTGGCCGCGTTCGGCTCGGGCTGCCGTTTCCGTGGCGTGTGCTGTTTCGCTAGACGCACGGTACATGCTAACTTAATTAGTTTTGTGTTCGTCCTCTTGCCAAACCTGCCCGGTGGCTTCGCAAGTGGGCACGCCTGTAGGGTGGCCTGTCGATGGGGACACGCTTGATCGCGATGGAGGCGCCCAGTGCCGCTTACCAGGTGCGTGTAGTAGGATTTCCGTGGGCAAAAGGTGTACAAAGTGAATTGAAATTTTTGGCATACTTAGACTTGCTTTAATTTGTGAAAAAATGAAAAAGAAACACTCTTCAAATATTACCGCCCTTTTTGTGTGTGTATTAGGCACTTTGTTCAGTGCTGCTGTTTAGAATTTTCCAAATTTTTGCCGGAGACACACGAAAAATAGAGCAGCTTACACTGTTGGTGCTTCCGTTTTTTTTTATTTCGTAAATGTAGCAGCATTTTCAGATAAAAAGCCAAACTGGTAAACATTCACTGTCGTCAACAAACATGCTTATTATTTACCATCGGCAGAGCGAGGAATTTGCTCACCCGAAAACAAAACAAAAAAAAAGCTAGTTAATTAAGAACTTTTCTCATTCATTTCACTTCACACGTTGAAGCGATGTGGGGCGTTGACAAATCCGACCGGCAAGAAGAATGTTGTAAGCGATTTTAGAACAAGACATTTGTTTCGCGTGACGAGTTCATAACTGCAGGCTATTTGCAAAGCAGCTTCACTGAGTGACAAACAAAAGTTATATCATTACGCGCTTTTAGCATTTGGCAGAGATTGATTTGGTGCCTGTAGGCAAGGGGATTCTGATATTAGTATGTGAGTTAGGAAGAATTCTTTGTGACAAAAAATAGGAAAAATGATCTAGATGTTCAGAACAAACAGTTTTAAGTCAATGTTGATGTGAGCAGCAATGCAGCAGATGTAATTTAGTTTGAGAAAAGTTTGATTTGTTCTCTTTTTGGCAGCCTTATTTACAAACTTAATTTTAATTTGAAGTAGTTTAAGCTATTATAATGATTTACACTGGCTAAAACAAGCCTCCTATCCTACATTGAATAATAATTCAAACTTATTTTCACAGCTGGCTTAGCCTTACAATGCTTTAAAGTGCGAAAGACACTCAATTTAAATATGTTGGTGTTGGTTACATGTGATAATCTTTTAAGTATAGAATAATTGTGCACTCACAACATTCCCTTCCTTTGCGCGCTGTAATAAGTTGTCTGAAATATTGCGCCCGTCTTACAGAAGTGTACGTAAACTTACCGTTCCGTCGGTCGGAAATTAGCTTCCTGTTCGGGGGGTGGATGAAATAGCAGGAGCAGAAAAGTTTCTAAATTATTCGCACCTAACGACAGTTGCGTGTGACACCGCTGTCAAGTGCAAATGTCATTCCGGCCCACTGGTAGGCTGGTGGGTGCGACGCATTTCTGTCGAAACTTCGGTCAACCGAACCCCGGCGGCTTTTAGCGCGAAAGCCCTTCTCGCCCCGAAACACACTTTACATTAGCGCACACTGCTAGCAGTAGGTCAGCAAACCTTTTCCACCAAGCGAAGTGGCGACCCGTTTTCTTTGCCCTCCATTTGTGATTCCTGGCCGTACGTAGGTGTTCCTTATGAAATCGTTTTCAAAAACACAAATGACAAAGTTAGCGAAGGAGTTTGCCACGAAAGGGGGGGCTTGATAGAGCAGAGTCAAAAAATCCCTTTTAAATATGAGCAACACAGCGCCTCTCGGGACGAGGAAACCTCATCGCTCAAGTCGTTAAACGCTGCCCATAAAACGTGCCTCGCTCGTGCAGCTCACGCACCCGCCAGGTGGACGGTAGGGAAGGAGAACAAGAAACACCGTTGGCGGCAAATTTTCTTTGATTACATGAAAGGAAACGCACAACGAATAGGGGAAAAGAAACGCGCTCGGTTCTCTACTCTGCAACCAAAAAAGCATTACAGCAAAAACAAAACCAACACGCACAAAACAAAAAAAAACATGCCACCGGACGTGTTGTTTCATCTCTCCCACACCGCCCCGACAAGACACTCTTTCTCGCTCTTTCACACTCTCTCTCTCTCTTTGTCCCTTCCAGGCAACGTCGGTGCGACGTAACCGAATCACGGGGTGTCATTAATACTTTTTCAATTACGACACACTTTTTTATGCAAATCCAACAGACAAATTAAATAAAAACACGCAAAATTAATTCCCGGTCGTGTTGCAGCATTTGAAATGAGTATTTCGTACCCACCCCGGCCCGAGGGCACTTCGCACCGCAGCCGGGAAGACATGAGCCGAGGAAGAAGGTGTTCGTCGTCGTCGTCGTGTTGCCGGTGCCACCATTGAAAGTGAATCAATTCCGTGTCCAAACGTACTGCGGGGGTTGTTTCCGTCTCCGTCCGTGCAGGCTTCGGCCGGGAATTATGCTCGCTTTTATTACCATTTGACCACCCGGGAACGTAATGCCAACGTGAACGCGTTGCGCAAGGCTTCCACGCCGGTAAGCGGTTCGGAAGTTGTTCGTGGTTAAACAAAACAAAACAAAAAAAACGTAACAAGCAACCTCCAAGTCTTTTGTGGTTCGCAAAAAAAAAAAACGCTGCCCGTGTGTTGGTGGCTACGGCTTTTGCGGTGGTGGCTGGTGGTGTATGGTGTTGGTTCACCAAACTTGTTGAAGTGTTTTTGCTGTCAGTGCTATGATACTTTGCTTAGGCAAGTTTCTGCTGGGGCAGTTCAAACCATGGTATGAAGTTTTATGGACGCATGGAAAGGCGTCGCTGTGCATGCATGGAAGAAGTTTCAAACAGCTTCCCATCGTAGAAAGGGTGTGGTAAAAGGCATGCTCTTTCAGTGTGTGGCATAAATTTCCCTACTGTCAATCACCTCCGTTATGGAAATGAGAGAAAGGGTTATTTTTTAAATTCGAAGGAAAGGGGCTGAAGAATATTCTTAATATTAATACGTTTCATGATTTACAAAGTTATCATGCTTTGTGGAATTTTGTTTAAAAAAGACGATGCAGTTCAACATTTACGTTGTTTCTACAGCGTACATAGAATTCATAACGGCAGACAATGTTAAACATTAAAGTCAGTCTTACACATATTGTGTTATACTTCTCAGAGTTAAAGTAAAGCTGTAGTCAAGACATATTTTCAGCAGTAAATTATGTGACCTACTTCCAGGCAACAGCAGCAGCAAAAAAGAAATCCAATATAGTACGTGAGGACCTCCATCCGGGTGCAAACTCTCCCAGCGAAATGACCATCCCTTGCCCATTTCGGTGCAACATTTCCTAGGCTTCACCAAACAACGGAAATCGTGAGCATTCATTAATTAGCTTCGTCGGCAATAAAATACCATCATAAAAGTGGCCGATAAATAAAATCTCTGTAGCACGGGAAGGGCAATTGGGCTGATGTCGATGCGATGCAGACGTGAATGTTGCAAAAAAAAACCTATTTTATTCATTTCATTGCATGTTAAACAATATATAAAACGATACTCTGAAACTAAAGCCATAGCAATAGTTTCGAGGAATCCTGCTGAGAGTTACCTGCAACGAGACGATCCTTTTTTAAAAGGAAACAGCTTCATTACACAAATGCATCAGCGTTAGCTTTCTTTTGTCTTATGCATAATTGAGCAGAGCATCTCGTGGAAAGTGTAAATAGCTCTTTCACCGTTTCTGCTCTAGCTGCTAGCTGTACCACCACGCAAGCTACCGTTTTGCTCATTCCTTCCACCCCCCCGCCAGCCACCGGCTGCGATGTTTGAGCAATGCAAATATTGGCGCAACAATTTAATTAGGGATGAATTATGAGGGTTAAATAATATCTTAATTCGTGCGACTGGGCTGCTGCTGCTGCTGCTGCAAGCACGGGTACTTTAACAAACTGTCGGGTCAGTTTGCTTTAGCACTGTTTGGTTAGAATTGGGCGCTTGCTTTGCGCTCACTCACTGAAATGGTGCGTGAAAAAAGAACAGCTATAATTAACCAGTGCGCAACGAATTGTTGGAAGGATGTAACTTATTTTGTGCTCATTTTTCTTAGATTTGGTTAAATCAATAAGGATGGATAGAAACACAAGACGGATAATGTTCTTTTTCGTAAAACGGTGATCAGCTAAAGACAGATCTTCATTGTAATTGTCCTTTTTTAACTGTTCCATCGAGCCGAACTAATAGAAATGGAACTCTGAAATACCCTGGTATAAGTGAAGAACTCCAGCAAAAGTCACATTTGAGTTGAAAACAGTGATAATGGAGCCCTTTCCGTTTTAAGTTCGTAGGCTGAAATTTCAGCCGGTCAGCTGTTTGCATTCTATAGCAGTTTTCGAGTTAAAGTTAAAGTTAAAGTGAGAATAATATACAGGTGGGTTTATCCCAAGGTGTGTGAATTTAGATTTTGATCACTTTTGCTACTGAATGTGAGAGTGTTTTGTGTATTTGTCAAGCCTCCAGAAAGCTTGTTTGAGCAAAAAATTTCACCCGTCTTGTCAAAAAGTGATGTTCAAAATTGGTTTTAAAAAATGCTATGAAACCTGGACTACATACATTTTGATTCTAAATTCCATCACCTGATCTTTTAAATGCATCTATGGGTAAATGTAAACAACATCGTATTTTGCCATTTTTTCGAGCATGTACTCGAATCTAATTCTAGCTTTGAGGCTAGAATAATCTAGACTGAAAATTGCAGGCTAGTTTTATGTGTGGTATGGAGTGTTTAAATGTTTCAGCCTCCAACTGTCAAATTACATACAAAAAGCTGGCTAGAGTCGTGAAGGGCACCAATATTGGTAAACAGTCAATTAGCAAAAATATTTAGATGAATACATTGTTATCCTTTCCTTATTCCTCATTACTTATGACACATAAGATTAGCGCCGGTCTGGTGGTACAGTCGTCACCTCGTACGACTTAATAAAATGCCTATCATGGGTTCAAGCCCCGAATAGACCGTGCCCTCATACGTAGGACTGACTATCTTGCTATGGTAGCAATAAGTCACTGAAAGCCAAGCCCACTTCACTAGTGGGTACAGGCAGGCCTTGACCGGCAGCGGCTGTTGTGCCAAAAAGAAGAAGAAGATAAGATCAGTATGACTTAGTTTTAAATAAAGAAAAACTGGTCATAACTGCTACAGTCATGTAAGCCATCAATACTGAAACAATTTTCAGTCGGAAAATGTTGTTTGCTTTTCGCTTCAAATAACTAAGCAACACCAGCACTAAAATAATGTAAATAAATCATTCCCATTACTCACCGCTTGCACCCGCGTGCATCACAAATGCTAATCAGGAACGAATAAACCCTCGATGCACGTATGTAAATGCATGTCCTTCCCACCGACCCCTCCCTAAAGCAAGGGGTCTAATGTCAAGCAAGGCGTTCCGCAGGCCAGTTAAAATGAGTGGAGCGCCAAGAGAAATAAAACATATTTTCCCATCCCGGCATCCCGGTGGCATTGTGGGCACGGATGCAAGGCAGACATGAAAGGCAAACACACACACACACACACACACACACACACACAAACGCAAACACACTTTCATTGTGCTCTACACACGCAGCGTGCACGAACGATGAAGAATGTTTTATGGTGAACTTTGGGCCAGTCGTTATAATTTACAGAAATAATGAGAAGCCCGGAACGTGTGCACAACCCCGGCCGTGCATCCGGTATGGTGGCGCGCTGCAACCTGGGTTTGGGAAGGCGGAAGCAGGTCGGTTGGTCGGTTGACCGTAGGGGAGGGGCGAGCTTTTCCTGATAAGCATATCGGTCGTTTCCTAATTAAAAAACTGTCAGTGTTTGAGGTCAGTGCTTTCGGGGTTTCTCTCTCGGGTGGTCCGATTCTGTCTGTCGCTGTGTGAGTGTGTGTGTATGTGTGTTTTTGAATGGCATGTTGAAGTGCCTTTTTCGGGTAAAATAGCCTTATTTGCTTTGAGTGTATGTCGCTCGCTCTCTTTCTAGCCTGTCTGCCCTCAAATCGGTTCGTTTAACCCTGCGGCACATGGGAAAGCTGTGTTTTTTTTATTTGAATTTGTATGTGTGCGCACTAGAGTTTTAAATTATTGCCCAAAGGCGTACCGAGAAGCAGCAAATGCCGTTTGTGAAATGGGAAAGATAAATGTTGGAATTGAATTTACGTCGCCCCCCCCCCCGATAAGACATGAAATATTTTAATTCACGTCTAAAAAGGGAAGTAAAGTTTATTGAGAGCTGTTAAAAACCAGTGAGCTGAAGCAGCTGCGCATGGTAAGCAGGATGAGTGATGAAACATAAAATTATCGTTCTGAGAGACTTAAGTGAGGTTGAAGAGAAAATAGCATTGTACCAGTCTGCCTAGCCGAAACAATGTTGTATACGGTTAATAAACCGATTATTTTTGTAACGCGAAAAATGAATACATACACTCAAACAGTGTTTTTCTCCCCCTCCGCTTGCAATAAAACCCATTATCGACAATTACGAACGATGACAGGAAAGTAATGCTGTAATTTCGTAGCGTCGCTTAATCCTCAGTCCGATGTTTCCCTATCACACGCACCCGGAAGCCATCGTTTGTCGAGAGAAGCGATCATTCGGGGACGATGTAATCTTATTTTCTGCCGCAAGCGATTGAAAATCGAACGGATAATACACACACACACACGTGTGGGTGTTCGCGTTCATACAGAACCTCGAAAAGAAAAATCGAACCTTCGGTCCGCCACGAGATCAGGCCGTGTCGATAATAAATGAAGCGCAATGGCGCAACCAGCGCGTGCAGATGGACAGTCGATGGGTGAAACGGGCTTTTGTAATTACTTGGAAGTGTGTGTTATTTTTCCTTCTACCCCATGCGCACACAACACATACACAGCTACAGCTCCGGGGTCTGTAATAATGTGATTTTTTGCTGTCTTTGCCTTTGCTTTTCCTACATGAAACATTGAACCACAGCAGTAGCAGTAGGTTGCAGCGAGCGTTTGTAATAATGTCCGCGGAAGGCGCTTCATAGAGGCTATAGATCGATTTTTAATGGCAGACTCGGGCGTACCTTGCCCCGATTGCAAAGGGGATTATGTTTCCTGATCCCATTCTAAGCCATCCTTTGCAAAGGGCTCTTAAAATGAAGCGACAAAGTTTCTTATGTTTGTGCCCCCAGCGGTCTACAGCATTCAGTGGAAGTGCTTTTCATTTTTATTTTAGGATTACACCTTACGGGAACCTCTTGTAGAACGAACGAAACAGAAAAAACCCGCACTAACAAACCTGCCCCGGGGTGGTTTTATTTCCCTTCAGGGAAGATCGTTACAGTCCCATTAAAATTAATGCATTGAAAATAGTGTCGCTGCACTTAAGTGCAGCACGAGGCAGCGGTGTCCTTTTTTCCATGCACCACCCATGCTGCTAGCGTTTGCCGGTGCTGACAATTTACTACAGCCCGCGACTTGTATCAGCACGACCTCGGCTCGGCTCACCTTTCCGTGCAGTGCAAGCAACCGCAGTAAGGCTTGCTCCCCTACAGCGAGACAGCGTGGGCGAGAGAGAGAGAGAGAGAGAGTGTGTGTGTGTGAGAGAGAAAATAAAATAGATTGCGATTAAAAATTAATTGTTTGCAATGCACTCGACGTTTAAATGTCAATTTGCCGGCAATGTGCGCTCGCCGTACAGAACGCCTTCAAGCGCATGTTCGCCTAACGCTTGCCTGAAACTGATATATAACACTCGCTACTGTAACGATGGGCGCTTGCGGATCCTCCTCCGTCCCGATAAGACGATAAGATGTGTTTACCCACGGTGTGTGTGTATGTTGGCTTTTGAGAAATGTTAGCTCTTAAGGCTACGAACGCTGGAAGCGGTAGCATGAGGAGTGGTTCGGTGAGAATGAAAATTGAAATTTATTCGCATCTGCTGCCATTTCGGTTTGCAAAAATTGCCACCTCGAGAGGCGAAATGGAGAGCAAACAGCACAGGCAAAAAAAAAGAAAAAAAATCCATTATTATGCGCAAGTGGGCGGTACACCGAAGAAGGTGCACCGAATCGGGCCACGGGAACAAAACCGCGATGAAAACACATCGATAACGAACTATCAGGATCAGCTTTAAAAATGTCGTAATTCTTGCTGCGCACCCCCTGCGACCCATTCCGGTGTCGTTTACCATCAAGTACCCTCTTTTTTTTCTCTCGGCGGTGGCGGCAGTCTGTTTAAAATAAGTTATCTACGCTAAACAGGCATCCTCGAAAGCGTGCCAAGCATGGGACGCAAAAAAACAAAAATCCGCCCGGGGGAGAATGTCTTTATTGCCGTCGTGATCGTGAGGCCCCAAAGAAAAGTCGGCGACGAAATTAAAGAAGAAAGACGGAAAACAGGCAAACTGAAGGAAATATAAACCATGTTTCGTCGGTGAAGGAAATCTTCCCAAAAACCCATTTTGGGTGTGCGTTGAAGCCCAAATGGAAAGAAGAAGAAAAAATTGGGACAGACAACAAATCATAAATTTTATTGCCAAACCTCCGGCTGCTATTGTTTGGCGTTTGTTTTGCCTTTTTTGTCGATGTGAAGATCTTTCTTGCTTCCGTTTTTTTTCCGTTCGAGCGAGCGAAATGCGGGCCCGTTTTGGCTCTCAAGACGAGCCGGGATGAATGTTTTGTAGCATGGAGCAAGCGAATGATCGAGCTAGAGGGTGAGACAGCTTTTTGCTGCAGCGGTGCAGCGCACGAGAGCGCTGTAATATATCAGCATCATAATAAGGCGGGAGAATAGCATTTCGATTGCTGCACGGACGGGGTAGTTAAACAGAGCAGAGCGATCAACGGCAACAGCACTCCAAAAACACGAACAACCAAATGGACGGACCATCTTGTCCGCTGTGTAACATTTCCTGAAGGTTTGTTTCTTGCGTCGGGATTGTTTCAGACGACAAGCAGCCACCACCGGCTGACTACGGTGGAGTGGCTTTTACTGGCGCTTGTGTGCGCTTCCCTAGCAGCAGGACGTGATTTTTTTTCCTACCACCATGTTCCCCTTGCTCCCCAACTTCCCACTGAAACGATAGTCTTGTTGACCCCGAATGCAACCACGTTCCAAATTTGTTCCACTCGATGACATTTCAACTGCTACACGTTCACTTGCAGCCGTGGCTGGACTGGTTCGCTCGTTTCTGTACGCTCGATTGTAGTGCAAGTTAAGTTTTATCGTGCAACCCGCTTCAGTGCGATCTGTTTGCTGCATTGTTGGGATGGATAAAAACAACCCCCGGGAAAGTGATTTCGGTGCAACTGGCTAGTGTTTTGGGGTATAAAATAATGTCCACGACGTGGAAGGAATTCCGAATTTCATGCAAGAAACAACATATTTACACTTTACTCTTGTTAAATAGGATTCTTTCTTTTCAACAATTAACTACCAATGGTAGAAAGAACAAAAACCTCTTTAACGTTGCCGATATTTAACCTTATCGTTCAGACAAAACAATTAAAATGAATTACAGCACGCGAAACCACATCAACGCATTCAACTCATGTTCAAACTTTATCACTCAAAACTCAATCCCCCTCTGCTTGCGTTTAAGTGCACAAGTACGTCTCAAGTGATGGGTTTTTGGTGTGTAGCAGTTAAGTAGACAAATGCTCTCTTACTTGTCGCTCATTACACTGGAGAAGGGTGAAACTTTGAAGTAGGTTGGGTTTTCCTCTTTTTAGGCGAAGAAACGCGATGCATAGTAATTATTCCATCATTACCAGCTCAAAACTTAAGCCTCTCGAAAGCTTTCAAAAGTGCTTGAATCGAGAAATTCTTAAAGGTGCGAGTGAGTTTTGTTTGCCTGAAATCGCCCGTTTGAATTTATCATAATGAGCTACCATGCTTGTGTTTCCATGTTAATTCAGGGCTTCTGTGGCCTTCCTACAACCATAAAAAAATGTTATGAAACTTCAACTACGGTGTTGTAATTATAGAAGCAATGGCATTCGAAAAGGAATGAATTCATATTTTTTCATAAACAATCATGTTTCAAGTGTTTCAAGTGTTTTCAACTATTGAGTTCGAATAAAGTTTCTTAAAGTGAGAAGATTTATAATGCAGCAAGCTATGTTATGAAAGCACTCCATAGTGCACAAAGTGGACGAACACACAGTTTGCTTAATTTCATAAACCAATCACATAACGAGTTGATAAGATGACGTCTTCAGCCGATGTGTGCGGCATGGCGCCGAAATCCCTTAAGCCCGTAAGCCGCCATGTGGTGTACGAACAACGCGATTGCGTTAAACAATTACGCCAAAACCTTGCCGGCTGTCGTTCGATGGCACGATGCAACTGTTGGATTCGCCGTCGCTCATTAATCCCCAACCGTCCACTCAAGCCGTGAACGTGGACGTGAAGGAGGCTTAAGCAGTCAAAGACTGTCCCGAACCGAACCGCCACTACCGCCCCCCCCCCCCCTTTATCGTGGTAATAATGGTACGTACCGGCGAAAATCTTAAGCTAGGTCGAGGGCTTCTCCAACAGCCGTCCGTTTGTCGGACCCGCTTCGACCACATACGACGCACTGTGCGTTTCAATTCGCAAACTGCCCGAACCTCCCAAAACCGCTACATCCGCGTAGAGGGAGAGAGGTTTCGGTCCTTCTCCAACCGGGTGAAGGCCCACCGAACCTGGCGACCATTATTTTATTCATTATCGTAATGGTTTATGGTTATACATGGCAAATTAGCATAGATTAGGGAATTGGGAGCAATAATGTCCATAACAATAACAGCAATCACTTTATGGTGCACGGGCCATCGCTGTTCCGGGTTCGCTCGGTGGGTGGGTGCAGCAAGGGAGTGTCTTTCCTCACACTGACACCTCGGGCTGGCAAGACCGCGGTGGTCATCACACTGATGGAACGGAGAGCTTGTACCAACTTCCCAGGTGAAGGCAACCACCCGGAAGGACCTGTCAGTGGGAATGAAATGTCCACCGTGCGTTGCTGACGTACCCGCACGATGGTTGCCATCGTCCCACGGGAGGCGCAGGTCCTTAAGAACAACGCGACATGGCTTCGCCGCTTATTGGAATTTACAATTCGCTTGCGCGGTGGGGTGTTTTTTATCGCAAATTTTGATCGACTTTCGACTCCAGTTTGACAATATCGCTGCCGCTGGCGGAGCGACCGTGAGCATTAAGCTGCGTTATGCCACCATTTAACGACTTTCTTTTCTATCTTTATGTGGTAAATCATATTTATTTGCGCAGCGGGCCTCTTTTTATCCCAGCGGCAAAAAAGCGAAAAAAAAGCGAAAGATAATGTTTGGAATGCTTCAATTTTTACGGCGTTCAACTTTATACGCCCTCCAAAATGGTACGCGCCAGCTCATTTCTGAATACTTTATTTTGGTTGATAAATTGTTTCACCCAGCGCTCACTCCATTCATCAGTTGGGACGTGCCGGAAAGTGGGATGCCGTGTTTCGCGTTCGTCCCAACGGCCCAGTACCAAGGGGATTGGCAAAAAGGGTGAGCGATCGGATGTGGAAAGTTTTAAATTGAATATTTTTCCCCGCTAGCTAAGGAAGTTGGCCGGCACAATAGGGAGAAGAATGTGCAAAACAAATCTCGCGCTCAAATTGCAAAACACGGCCGAACCGGTTCGATGGACCTGGCTGGTTGTAGAGCAGAACGCAACAACGCACGGGGAAGAACGGAAGGCTCGCTCGGAACGGCTCTGACCGGACCTGCAGGATAATGGGAATTTATATTAAATCTCATCCACATCGTGCCAAGGGCGTGCAAGCCATCCTGCAACTGGGTTTGCAGGAAAGAGTTCATGTGAAAATGTCAGGTTCAAGGATCATCAGGCGAAGGGGGGAGGACCCTTAAGTCGAGCCGATGCGCTTCATTTTTCACTTCACCCACTGAACGCTTGAGACGGTGAGTTGAAAAAGAAAATTATGCTGCAAAAGAGCGCCTGGACCTGAGACCTGAAGGTTGGCTGTACTGTTTTTCAATTACTGAAAACTTTCACTATCCCTCGGTTGGCCCTCGTTGGAAGGTAGAAAAAGAAAGGGAAGTTTGAAGCATGAACATGGGCCACTAGTGCGTTGGATTGTTTCGAGCGCCTTCAGGGGAGCGCCTTGGCTTCATGGTTGATAAGGCGGGATCAGTTTCATCGGTCGTTGGAAGCGTGGTTGCTTAGCTGTTTGTGCGTTGCTGGTTGCTGGAAGAAGATGTTTTGCACGGGTCGGGAAGACTGATGCAGGTCATGACGCGAGCGTTGCATAGGTCAGCAGGTGGTTAGGGCTTACGGGCAGGTGATGCTGATCAGGGCACTGCTTCAATTTGCATTCTCATGCTCAACAAGCCATCTTGCCTGCATGGGAATAAATTTTGCACTAGCTGTTGAATGGCAATGGTGGTTGTATTACAAGAAATACATAATTTACATGAACTTTATGTCATTATAATAGTTTTGACACGATTTTAATCGAAAATAAACTGTCGGAATGATACATTTTTCTGACCTGTTAATGAAAAAAAAAAAGATTCTCTAGAAATAAAACCTAATGTTGGATTGAAACTTATGGACTTATTATTTTTAACTTATACTTACACATACTTTAAAATATCTCTTCAGCTTCAAGTGATACATTTTATTTCTTGCTAAGCATACAACGCTTGCTAGAAAGGCATAAAAACTTCACCCAGCCCATTTAAAACAAGATAGACAGCTTGACAAGTGATTGTACAAGTTGTGTTAATCTACCGTCGTAAGCTGCCTGACTTGGGCGTGTTCGCGTTCGTCACGACGCTGCCATTGCACCATCGCTCAGCCTGCAACTGTCAACGTGCAAGCGGAAAAGGTGCCTTAACTACACCATTACTTCACTGTAACTACAAGCAAGCAAAAGTAGACCTTCATGTTGAAAACTTTTCCCTTTTTAACTCACATTCAACCCAACTGTCAACAGTTTCTTTGCTTTTGCTCCATACTTAATAGTGATTATTTCTGCATGAGTTTTTTTTCTCTCTCCTTTATTTCCATTTAATACCTCAACCATTGCTGCTTCCCGGGAAAGGTTCCAGCAAACATCGACACCGGGTAAACAGCCCAGGTACCTTCACTTTGACGTGCGAGCGTTCTGTATGATGTGCAGCGGCATAATTAAATGAGACATCAGACTGCCGCAAAGCCGTGAGACGTTTCGTCAACATAAAATCCACTATTCGTTATGGAAGGGAGCGCAAAAACAACGGAGCAAGGGCAGCTAGCTTCAATCTACACAAAGCGTAGCAAAGAAATAAACAAAAAGTACTTTTAAGCCTCTGTCTCTTGACAGTGCGCGTTTTTCTTTCCACTGTAGTGGTTTGTCGGGTAACCATTTCGTTACCGCAGTTCGCTGTACTTGTCGTGCGAGAGAATCACAAGCCTGATGAAAGTGGTTTCTGGCTTATTTGTGAGGGATTTGATGAAAGTATTAGAGAAAGCAGCCGGAGACGGGAAAGTAGTGCAGCACAAAGTGTTACTTTGTTACCTGACGAGTGATGGATTCATACTGACAAGCTGTTTATCAACTTTTCTTACCACTTGACATTACAAAATTCACTGAAATAATTTAATCAACGATCCATCAGACAAAAGCATCATTGGAAGGCTTAAAACAGATTTAAAAAATAAATTGAAATAAAGTGAAGGTTGATTGAATGTGAATAATGCTACGCCCTACTTGAGCGCAACAAAATGTACGGCTCGTTTTCATATTTATTAAAAATACTGTGAATAAAAAATAAAATGCTTATTTCATTTAATTGATATTACACATATAATTGAGCACCGGTTGGCCGGTCTCGTAATACAGTCGTCAACTCGTACGACGTAACAACTGCCCGTCATGGGTTCAATCCCCAAATAGACTGCGCCGCCATACATAGGACTGACTATCCTGCAAGTGGGTACAGGCAGGCCTTGACCGACATCGGTTGTTGAGCCAAAGAAGAAGAAGAAGAATTGCGCACTATTCAGAGGAACACTTACAGTTGTAGCAATTGATCAAAAAAAAAGTTTCATGGATTTATCTACTCTAGTGTGGCTATAGGGCAATTATAAATTATCAAAAGATCGTTGTTTGCAAAGAAAAAAATATGAATAGCATCGACATCAATAGCTAAAGGACAGAAAACATAGCCTTTTTTCACAAATAACAACTTCAACAACCATATCAAAATATGCTCTTAAAGCAAGATCGAAAGCGTACCGTGAAACTCACACAAATGAGCAACAGTGTGTAAAGTGTAAAGCCGAAAAGGACTAGCAAATGGCAACGTTTTGCGTATCTCTTTTTAACCTGCAATCGGTTTCATTGAAACATGGATGCTCAGGCAATTCTCTAAATTCCATTCCACCTAAAAGACTCGCGCCTAGCAGATGCTGCTGGTCAAGTTTCACTGGTGCAGCGTGGCAGTATATTGCAGTATTTTAACGTTGCAGCTGCATCCGCCGCTTTGCTTCAGCTGTGGATTGCATAGAATGGGAAGAGAACCAGAGATAGTGGTAAGTACGGTAAGGAATTTTCAGCGCACTACAATGCAATGGACATTCTCGAGTGGCGTTGATAAATTTCACTTGACCGTTTTACTTGCTGTTGGTTTGCACGCGGATATTTCTTTTACTGGTCCCATCGCATTTGTGAGTGTTTTTTTTCTTTTGGTTTAGGTTCTCGATGGACAAAGCTACGAGCCAGCGTAATATTGGTACAGTAAATACAGCCTCTTGCAGGGGGGCGGAAGTGAGTTGAGCGGGGTGCCACTTGCGCCACAGCCAGTAAGCTCAAGTGAGCCACAGACTGGACAACAGTTTTCCTTCAACCAGTGTTGAAGCACTTGTGTTCTAAAGTGTTTGGTTACTGTGTTTTGTCACGTTGGATTGTTTTGATGGTGAAGAAGCCACGGATACGATGATCGCCTTGTGTCGGTTTATCCGATGAATTCGTCCCAAGAGCAAACACTTTCGACAATCATAAGCGTTTGTATTGCTGGTTTTCAAAACCATGTTCAGATTAATGTTTTTATTTTTCCTTAAGGAAAGGAACAAGATATTAATAATCAATAAACCTTGTTTATTTGAATCGAATATCTCTTTCATCACATATTTTTGTACAGAAATTCATGAAGTTTTCAATCACTCACTAGTAACATAAAGCGTCTTCAGTTACATTGTATTAGTTACATGGGAAAATATAATAGTTTTTTTTTTTATTTAAACTGGAAGAGCAGGAAGTTCTGATACCGTCAGCAATGCAACTGGAATGCAATAATGCTCCCTGACAGTGGTGCAATATTTCAGCAAGCATTTTAGTGTTGTGTTGGCAGAGAAAAAAGAACCAAGAAACATTTGTAACGTGTTTACAATGTCACTTATTCAGTATGCTTTGAAATGGACAAGAGACTCTTTGTTTCCTTAGAGCAGAATGTAATATTTTATATATAAAACAAACAAATGTATTTCACACGATGAATATCCCGTCCCATCGGCGATCAAGATTATCTAAACGATTGAAATACGCGTTTGCTCATTTCGATTCGCACGCAATTAAACTCCCAATTAAATGCTTCCTGCTCTCCGGGCGCCCCTTCCCCCCACTTTTACGCCCGGGTCAAGATATCGGATACACTTAATTGAATCATATGCCCCTTTTTTCCTACGCTGCTTTCACCCGCTGCCTTATTTTACCCCCTTTTCCCTGCGTCATGTGCTTCCCTTTGTGTCCGCCGATGATCCCTACAGCAATTACAGCAGCGTGTAACCGGTTCCGTTCGCAAACGGACGATAGCGTCACCGTGTGTTAATAGCACGATAATCTTTTAAGCTTGGTATCATAATTAACACGCATTGCTTGCCGGTGCTTCCCTGCCGCAAGACAGAAGACAGCAGCACCAGCTAACAGGAAGCGATAGAAAGAGGGAAGAAGAAGACGAAGAAAAAACTGTCCACTTCATCACTGAGCCGGTTTAAATAGCCGAACGGTCATTGTGTGCCTAGCCGCTTGCTGGCCCCGTACCAGACATGGAGGAAAAGCCCGGCACCGAAGACATAAATACGTTTTGCAGTGAAAGGGAAATCCCGGTCCTCGGACGGATGCGAAGGGGAACCAGCGAACCCGATCCGTGCGACCCTTGTCGAGCTGTCACCTATCGCCAACCATCGTGTTGGCGCTTATCGGGCGACGCAAATCGTGAGCCGGCGGAGGAAAAAATACGCCGGGCAAGGCATCACGGGTTAGATCAGAGGGGGCGAGGATGGGGACACGGATGGTGTACCTTATGCTAACTGCACCCGCGCCATAAACATCTCATTTGTGAGCCTGAACGCTTGGAATGGAGGGAGAGTAAGGAAAAAAAGCTGCAGCACTCGAAGAGCGAATTAATTTTGCGAATGTACGGTGCAGGAGGACGTGTAACCTATTGAGCATTCGAGTACGTTCGTCGCGTGTGCCTTGAGGCGTGAATGGGTATGTGTGGGGCTGTGAACATGTGTTAGGAAGAGCTGGATGAAGGAAAAAGCGTGTAACGTAGCGAACGGACGATGCCGAGTGCCTGTGCATCCATCTATCTATTAGGATGTGTCCCGATCCGGGTACGGCATGCATATTTAACGGTCAGTGTATAATCTTGTTACTACAAGCGCAGCAAACGACTGGCCCGGCAGGAGATGAATTTTGAGAAAAAAAAAACGTGTGGTGGAAGGAGAATGGCATGTAAAGTGGTAAAAAAATGATTCCCCCATTAGTATGTTGAGGTTTTCTCTTTAGTAGTTTTCTTATCTTCTTTTGCTTGATGAAAAAAAACACTTTATTTAAATATTTCATATTAAATTCAAAACCACCTTGTAATAGAAAGAATATTTGCAAAATATCGATGTCATTTTATCGACAAGTGAAACTTTATTTCATATTTATAACGGTGGAGGTCTCTTACTCATTTGTAAAAACTCTTCTTTTTGTCTTATACGTCACTCTTAGACTTAGCAAGAGTCTCTCTCTCTCTCTCTCTCTCTCTCTATCTCTCTCTATTTCTTTCTCTATCTCTATTTCTTTCTCTATCTCTCTCTCTCTCTCGCTTTATATCTCTCTCTTGCTTGTTTTGCGTTAATTATTATTTTAATTTATTATTTGAATATTTCATTTTGTTCTATGCTTTATTGTACGCATTTTGATGTAATTGATAATCTTTGTTAGAGGTTTAGGACTTTTCGTCAAATTATCATTAATTTTAGTCATTAGCCTGATAATACTATTAAAAAACATCAAGTTGTGTGTTCCTTTTTCCTAAGCCTGGATCTAGTGTTAGCAAAACAATATGCCTTTGTTTTTCTTCTTCTGAAAATCAGCTATGCGTAACACGTGGTTCTATATTAAACATGAACTACTATGGATTTTGTGTGTGATAATTTAACACAAATGCTCCAATGCGCCATCCTTATTCCAGTTTGTTTGCCCTAACTATAGTATTCAACGCATTACACGCGTCATAAATTGCTTGGATGCTTTGTTTTTGAATTGTACCGCAACGGATTCTACTCATTAAAAAAAACTACTCACAATGAGATATGTTGATTGCTCTGACCACTCCACCATGCTCCACTCACTCGCCGTGCCAGCACCAGCTGCCAGTGGAGCAACTTTTGCTCAGCAACTGTACCAACGGTTCATCCTCACATCATTCCGAACCGTTTGCAGCACTTTCGCGCACACTTCTATTCCATTTTACAATTTGTATCGCTTCGGCGTGTCCAAACCACCCCCCCCCCCTGTTCCTTGTTTCACCGACTCACTGCTTCGTTTTGCAGTACACGTGGGTGAGTGTGTGTGGTTGTTTCGCTTTTTTTCTCTCTCTTCATACATATTTGTGTGTGGCTACTGCACTGTAGTCGACTTTTTGCTATTGCAAACTCCCCAGCGCCATGCGTTCGGCCAGATCGGCATGGGGTCTCTTCTACCGGGCGAGCGTCCAACGATAAGGCCCGGTATTAAATTAAATGAGTCCACAGCACAGATGAGTGATAAAGTAGATTGATGACGGGTGATGGGTATGACGAAGTTCCGGCTCTGTGTGTGTGTGTGTGTGTGTGTGTGTGATGCGCGCCCGCGCAGGAGGCAACGCATGCTGCATGGCTGCAGTTTGCCATTCGATGAAAATGTTGCACACTCAAATTTGTCCACCTGTCAGCTGATGTTTGTACTTTTTCCGCCTGCTGGCACGCTGACACGGTCGCTCGGTGCGAGACATGCCGGCCGTCCCGCTGAAGACAGGCCATCTCGCGATCGTCATCACTGTGCTGGGGGGAAGGGGCGTGTTATGTGTGTGTTTGGGTAACGAGAGTAACGAGATCCATTCGAAACGGTACGTTTCTGCATACAGGCGGGACAGTTTCCCCATACATTGCGGGCGCAGCATGCTGGAAGCGGATTTTGTCGCTTTGCCCACCACTGCGGCATGATATCTCGTGCTCGGAATCATTTCTCTCCGGGATTCACACCTTCCACCGGGTACATGTGGTTTGAAATGTATGCATGTCGTTATTATCAACGCGACGTCGGGACGTCTTTGTCTGTAGCTGTAGCACGGGATGAAGGATTTTGCCAAAACGTGCACAGCACGGGAAAACTACCATTCGAGCCAGTCGAGCGTTCGTGTAGCAACTTTGATGGCGAAGGAATATTTGGGGTACGTTTCTCCTGTTTGCAACTTTGAAGCAGTTTTAGAAGCAGTTCGGAAGAACAGGATTTTTTTGGTTATCATTTCAAATGATAATAACGTTTCTACAGAAATTTGAGATATTACAATGTCACTATGATGTTGATGGAACCATTCCATGGTGTTGTAATAGTCAACGTTTCTTCTGTAAGAGCAATACCTCTTCATATTTGTAAATTTTCCTCTAAAAATGACGAGAACAACAAATTAAACGATATGAAAAAAAAACCTTGAAACACGCAAAACAACATGAACGAAAAAGCATATAGGGTAAATGTACCTATAGTGGTGGTAGTACCAATAGTGGTGGTATTGCACTAAAATGCGGGTCATACGGCAAATTACAAGTAATTAAGTTATTTACGTTAGTGTGAAATGTTCTTTAGCCTTTTACAAAGGTTTTCAAAGTTAAATGGGGCCATTCCGTTACTTAGTGACCGAAAAATCCATTATTTTGTGAAATGTGTCAACATTTTTCCAAAATCCTTAGGATCTCATAACGAAACTCATTTTTCTGTTAACGTTCTAAATGACCACATAACCACGCAATTACTAGTTTTTCAACATAACTGTTATGAAATGTTATTGTTTTACTAAAATTATTTGCCTTTTGACCGTATTTATGCATTTTTAAGTGTTTTTTACCACAGTGCCATTATAGGTACACAAAACAGGCATGTTCCTATAGTGGTTATAGTTATAAAATCAATAAAAACAGGTTGTTTTATATTTTTTCGAGGATATTTTCGACATGTCGTACTTTTTTCACTAAAATAAGCAATAGAAATGAGTTTTATGTAGGTAATTTACCAAAAACAGGCCAATATTCGCTTATATGGCTGAATGAAAAATTGACTTCAAATCAAGCACACTCTTCCGGGTGTAGGTTGACGACAGGTGTGATGCAGTACTTTAGTCAATAGTTTCATCGATCAAATTTATACATTTTTTTACGATCAAATTACGGAAGAAACCAATATTATGGCAGTAATCCCTGCTATTCATACGAAAACAGCTTCTAAACTAAGTTTCATTGATATTATGCACCGTTTTTTATGCATCTTTGTTTACCACCACTATAGAAACGCAATACGACGACTATAGGAACCATACCACCATTATAGGTACAACGAAGCAGTCACAAAAATATGTATTTTTTCGTAAATTTGATGTATTTCATGATAAAAATAGCTTGCGATTGCGTAGATAAAACATATTCCAATTGGTATGTGTTAAAATATTCAGAAATTGTCCTTCCTGACACTTTAAATCCATTAAAACACATCGGCACCACTACAAATTGCACCACTATTGGTACATTTACCCTAATTAATAATCTTTTAAAAATCCACTTTAGGTTGAGACTTTCATTTGATTTATTCATGTATTTATTTAAATATTTGATTATTATTTTAAAACTATTTATTCACCATTATATGTGTCTTGCACTTTTGAGGCTGCGGCAAACTGAGTATTTAATAGCTATCTTACACCCAATCCCTCTAATAAAAGTATCTCAACGACGAATTGAATAGTTAATAATGGTTCGTTATATCCATGTGAGCACCTGTTTTCATCAACAAGCAAGTTACGAGAACGAAGAGGATACTCAGCAAACGTCCTATCAAAATGCATTCTTTTCTCCGAACTTTCATCACTATCTTTTACACCTGCATCCATTTATTACTTTCCAGTCCCACTGTGGGCGTCATGGGGTGTTCCATCCCGATAACCATTTCACGATCCACCTGTCACACTAAGAACGTTTCTTTAGATTGGCTCTCGAATTGATTGACAAAATACTTAGAAGTCATTAAGCTTACAAAAACACGCTCAGTCACACCGATGCTGGTGTCAAATCGCTGCTCAGTGCTATCACCTGCGACTCTAGGAAACTCGTTAAAAGAACGCCATAACCATTATGCAAAGATTTCTTCTACTACGAATCTGTTGAAAAATAGTTTTACCCAGCAAACGTCTGTGAAATGTTGAGCTACAGTTGCAATTGTTACAAATAATGAGTTCTGAGTAATGATCTACATAAAGATGAATATTGAGTTAAGGTGTTGAGATGATTGTAGACTCAAAAATGGCAAGGATTTTGGAATATTTCAATCGTGTGAGCCGTAAATGTTTTGTTTGTTTTTTTTTATTTGAAATGTCGTCGTCGTGTCTAGCAATTATCTCAAAAGTAAAAAAGCGAAAAATATATTCATCAACATCAATCGCCACACGATCTAAACTCATCCACCAAAGCACCAAACTTGTGGATCGTATCTAGAATGCTCCATCCTCTTGTTTCAGGCCTATCGGTATCACTTCCCACACTCACAGAACCTTTTCAATGCAGGGGCTGTCCGTTCGCGTCAACGTATTGTGTTAATGTGTGTTGTGTCTGCTCGGCAGTACGTCCAAAAAAGAACATCGCCAAACAAAAAAAGCCTCAGCCCGATACCCGCTCAGCGTGTCTAACGTAACTCGGCTGCTGCAGGTGACAAACGGGAAGGAAGAAGGCTAGTCCCTCTCCTTTAGCGTATACCAGTCCATTCGCGTCAGCTTACCAGGTGCGAATGCGGAAGGCAACGACAGAGGCAGCAAGCTGACGGCATCATGGCGTGAATGGTTCGGACAGTGACAAAACGTCATCAAAACGGGAGCTGTGAGCAGTGTCGGCTCGGCGTGCCAGATTGTAGCAGTAGCAGATTTATATTTCCTCCGGGCCTACCGGGTGCCTTGAAAAGTGTGCTGAAAGTTACGAAACGTGAGATTATATCCGCTCCGCCGAGCGGCAAGCATTTGACAAAATCGATTAGTATCTCCGACACTTGCCGTGAAAGGCCTGGCGTCGGGCGCATCGAGCCGTGAAGGATACTGTTTTTCGGATCTTTGTCGTATTGATTTCACCGTTTTTGCCGGGGCACGGGTACACATTCGGTTCGTGGAACGGGCTTAAGGCGATTAGAGCGTGGTGTGATATTTAATACATATTATTAGTGCGGCGGTGGTTAAATTCGGAACATATTTGGATGGATTTTGGGATGCTTAACGCTAGACGTCATAATATCGATCGGGGGGATGAGACGTATTTAGCTTTAACCTTTCACAACCGTCGCCTTTCATATCCTTCCCATTCACTGCACGCGATCAGTGCTAATCAGACGCCGTTGGCATTTTTATAGTGTCGTTCTCACCTTCACTCTCGCCTCGGCTCAGCTTTGCCCCTTCACACGGGAGAAAGCCCAGGAATCGTTGGGAGCATAAATTTATTTGTTCGTATAATTATCATTTATATCATCGCTGCCGGTACGACGTCAACGTCTTGGAATCCAAATATCACGCAATCGTCAGTGTGCCTTAATAATCGTGAAATCCATTCAATCTTATGACCAGCCAATCCGTGGAAGGGAGATTGCTGTAGCCACTTTCTTACTGGGCACAAACGGGTCCTCTGGCGGAAACCAAAACAGAAAGAAACGTAAAAAGTGAAATAAGGTTCGACACCAACACCCCCTTGCCGTGCACCATTCCTTACTCGTGCGAAGCAAACCGGGAAGCCAGCATAGCAATGCCCAGTGTGGCTAATGGTTGCCGGCACACCGAC
The DNA here is from genome assembly GCF_016920715.1 of Anopheles arabiensis. Classification (NCBI taxonomy): domain Eukaryota; kingdom Metazoa; phylum Arthropoda; class Insecta; order Diptera; family Culicidae; genus Anopheles; species Anopheles arabiensis. The sequence goes on from NC_053518.1 coordinate 26,420,207, forward strand.
GCGGATGTCATGTAATCTAGCCCGGTGTATCATTTATCACCACACCAGGCGAACCTGACCTGCCGACTCACATTGATGGTGTGTAAATGTGTATTTGCAAAGCCAGCGCAACCAAATCCTTCGCCCATTCGCTACGTTGTTGGTTGGAGGAAGTTGGGTGGTGATGGTGTAGTCTTTAACTAGACACCTCCAGTTCCTACCCACTCATTACAGGCAGCATGACTCTCAAAACGTGAATAAAGCGATTGTGAGGCTTTTGTCCTATTTCAGAACTGCCAAAATTAGCAAAGGGGAAATATGTTTGTCTTTTTTTATGGAAAAATATTCCTTTAGAGTGGTAACGGTGAATGTAGCAAAAGAAAATTATTCGATGGAGACGCTTGGTGATTTTTATCAGTGAAGCATTGTGATCGGAAAATCATTAAATTCTACCGTAGAAACAATATATAAGACGAAAAACTGTCGAGAAATGTTAAATTCGGCATTAAAAAAAAATGAAATTAATTTATTCGTTGAAAAAGTCAGAACTAATTAAATGTTAAATTTGAAAATTTGCAATGGAGACGCCTGGTCATTCATAAAATGCATGCTTGATTTATTTTTAATTTATTTTTTAACATTAATATTTAAAATATTGTCTGAATTAAAAAAAAAAAAAAAATATTGTCAGAAAATAAATCAACAAACAAGCAAGAAAAGCCATATGGCCATGATCGTATCTCTTCTAATGGCTTTTTTACATTTTATTATCATGGTTTACTCATGGTTTAACTGTAAGTAACATTTGATGGAACATTTAAAGACTTTTATTAATTAATAAACATTTAAGCTTTCACTTAAAGGATATTGAAAGTCACGTTTTATATTACTCATTCATCAAAATGGTCTGCTTCACTTCCACTTTTAATCATATCTCTTGGAGATCGAAATTGGTTTAACTTTAATCAACACTTGTGAAGCGTTTCTTTATATTAAGGCCATTTTGCAGGAAGATGTGATCATTTAGATATGCTTTACTCCTTGCAAAAAAAGTACATAACAAAACATCGCATGCCTCGTAAAACTTTAACCACTTTCATCGTGATGAGATCCGATTGTTGTTCCGGGATCAGTTACATAGAAAACAAAGAAAAACAGCAACAACAACAACAACAACAACAACAACAAAACACACACACTTACCAACCAGCCAGCTGCTTGTAATGATGATTGTTTGCAACGGTCCTCGGTCCAGTCAAACGCTTTGACGATACGGTCAAGATCTGTTTCCTTGCCGGTGAACCAGGGAGTATATCAAGATTGTCCGAGGCACGCAAAGGAGCCGAAGCAGAAAAAGAAAGCTCCACAATGCACGCGACTAAAGAACTGTGTTTTATGACCCTAAACACACACACACACACACACACACACACACACACACACACACACACACACACACACACACACACACACACACACACACACACACACACACACACACACACACACACACACACACACACACACACACACACACACACACACACACACACACACACACACACACACGCGCTGCTCGAACAAATCGAACCAGTAGAGTGGTGTGCTCGTGGATGTCCCCTCGAGTGTAAAAATGTATCACACCCGTGCAGGTAAAAGACGGGAAAGTTTTGGTGAAAGGTACAACGCTGCCATCCACCACCATCACCCCTCGGTCGCGAAGGTGCTCGTTTGAAGCCAAGCACGAACATGACCAGAGGTCGGTAAATCATGTTCACGTGCTAGGACGCCAAAGGACGCGAGCGAGCGCGCGAAGGTCAACGAAATTTCCTCGTAAAACGATTAAGCACCAAACGGCACCGTGGTGCAGTGGATGCGATTCTTTCACGTACAACCTGCCCCAGGCGGAAAGGCACAAGAATGGCAAAGCAAAAGACCGTTTTGTGCAAATGTGCCCGTTCAGCAGGGCGAGCTAGCTCTCTCTAGCGCGAGGATTCGGTTTTGGATCGTAAATCTTTAAATGATGGTTCCGGTTTTCGATGCTGTTTCGTCGCTTGTCCATCCTGCTGCCCTTCGGGCTGGATGAAATGATGGGCAGCATCTCCGCAGCATGCTGCTGCCAGTGAACAACAAAGCCCCTGTCCCGGTTGAACGATGATGCAGATTCTTATTTTCTCATTTCGGATCCGCCCGGCCTCGGTCACCCGAGCAAACCGACCGCACCGTGGTGGTGAACACTTGGGTGAAGGTTTTCGTGCTACCATCGTTACTGTTGCGTCTTGCCAAAACTTTGAACCATTACCATTCACTTTTGGCAGGCCGAGTGGGGGAAAAACTGCAAACACACCAACAAAAAACCCACAATGCGTGTGCTCAGAGCAAAGCGAAAGTGGTTGAAAAATAACAGTAGCAGATTGTTGCTGCTGCTGCTGAGCAGCCTATCGCGTTACAAAAGGCATTACCACCGGTTGTCCTTGCACGTTTGCTCTATCTCGCTTTCTGTCTGTCTCACGCTCTTTCGTTCTCGCTCTTGAAATCTCTCCTCGACCGTTCTGGTTCCATTTCCGCTGCGAGCTACTGGGACGTGAACGAGAAATAAATCATCTTATCATCACGATTCATCTTCCACGTCCGGCTCACTGACAGATAGACAGGCGAGCATCCTCAACAAGCGCACCAAACCATCGCTAGCAGTGAACCAGTGACGATGGCGAGCTGGACCAAGGGTAGCGAGAGCGGGAATACTGCTTAGCCCGCTGCTCCGTTCGCGTTGCCCGTTAGGAACAACATCAAGTGTATCGCTTTTTCAAGTCGAGAACCGCTTGCTGGCCGCGTCTACCGCGTTCACCAAAAACCTTGCGTGGATGATGATCGCGTTGCATAAATCGTTTTATGTTCGCACACCGACCGAAATTTGCCGATTTGCAACAATAGCCATTCTGCTCAGCTCCATTGAAAGCCGTCGGGTTTTTTTTTTTGTGTCGAGCCGAGCAAGCTTTGATCTGGTGGTTGGCAACGTTGCTAGAATATTGTATTAAGTACGGTGAGTTTTCTTGAACGTGCGAAGAAGTAACGCGCTTTACTGTCGGTTACTGGTGTACGATGGCTGAGATGTTGAATAGTATCCGTTTGCTTTCATTGATATTTCAAACGGTAAATTTTATCGGATGGAAATGCAATTTCACTCAGCCGGCTTTTCGTTACCCAACAGCTGGAGCTGAATTGATTTACATAGGCTTATTTTGCACAGTAACATTTTTGGCAACGAACCTATCGATTGTAATAAGAATAGTTTGTGTTAGATTTTTATAAGAAAAAGATAAATTTAAATAAAATTATTATTACAAAATTAATCTATTCCATGTATGGTTCTTCAACAATAGAGTTTATTTCATAAATAAATTACACATACGCATGATACCTTTTCTCACACAAACAGTACAATCAAAGCAATCAATTCTTCAAATATATTTTCCTTAATTGCTCTAATACTTTAAAATTTTATTAAAGTTTAACAAATTTTTTATATTTTCATTAAAGAACAGTGACTTCACTTTAAAAAAGGCATATTTAATTATTAGGCTAATGTTTTGTTATATTACTATGAAACAATATCACATTTAAGGTAAATCCTAGTAAGATCCTCCTTGGACTGGCGATCAAAACACTAGACACCATTTTGACCGGTTCTGCAATAGCGATCTCAATCATTCAATTTATGCGCTGTCGAAGTGTAACTCTTAACGCTCCCGTCAACCGATAGCCGGTAGCGTTTCGCCATAAGTTGCCCCTTTTAAAATGTCTTGCAATTATACTAATGGCCAACCAGCAACCAGCAACCCACGGGCACGCAAAACCCAGCGGCTCCACCGGTTACGCTAACCGGGGTCGATTATCACCCTTCAATCAAAATCAAGATAGCACACCCTGTTCGGGTTACGACCGATTTCTCCGACCGAAACTACCGAACGCCAACGTTTTCTCACCTTAAATTCGATATCAACGGGTTGTCTTTACGTATTACCTAGCAGCGCTTCCCCCCCGGGGGCAGATTGACCGCGTCTCGGCCGGACCGATCGCCCACCCTTGCCCGCAGTAAGACTTTGTTCACTCCCTAGCACAAATCCCTCGCCTTCGATAAGGATTACGATTTTCCACAAATTTAATAATTATTACCACCGTAATTTGTACCACCCGCTCCCGGTGTTGTACATTCCTCATCGTCCGCTCAAAGCTGGATGCTGTAGCTGGACGCCTGGTAGTATCTTGCCAGGATGATTAACGATGCGCTACCGCACCATACGCCGCGCCTCCCGGTAAGCCAGCGCGGTGCCGAACGGTTGCTTTTCTTTATTTAATTTCGTCTCAAGATGGCGTTATCATTTCATTGTGTGAGAGATGGTGTGCGTGTGTGTGTAGGTGGGAGTGCTTTGTGCGATTCTGCTACACTGGCTCGAAGCTGATTTTCAATTTAAATTTGACGTTCAAACGAAACAGAACGCATCCACGCGCCCGTGGTTTTTGGGCAGCAGCGGGCGGTCGGTATTAAAATTTCCTTCCACTGATAATTTGATAGGCACTTATTTAAATTGCTTCGACGATTAGAATTATGTTTCTGGTGCTGGTGGCGGTATGCGTTGGAGTGTTTCTCTTGATCGGGATATTTTTTTTTTATTTCGGAGGCAAGATTCCAACCCGCGTAGAAATACGATCGAGACGAAGCTTCACGATGGTTGGCTGGATAATGGATTTTGCTCATTAGTGCAGCTGGTTAAAGCATTAAAACGGCAAATGGTGCGGGTTATTAAATGAATGCGTCTTTTTGTAATTTATTTTGATAGTTGTATAAAAAATGAGGACCACTTTTGTAGTTTAATGACAAAAAGTCAACAATTTTTTATGTTTAAATCAACAATTTTTGATATTTTTTTCATGCACACTGTTAAAACCTTGCACCAAAAGTATCCAACTACCTGTCATAAACGAACATATACATATACAAAGTATAACCGAAGAAAAGGGTTAAAAAGGACTGCAAGGCAGAATCCAGCTCCTTTTCAAAACCAACCGCGGAAAAACCGACATTTTTTCGGCGTGTAATATTGTAATAATTCAAAAATAAAATAAATAATATAAGAATAAATAAAAAAATATTCCACCTTGGTTTTAGCTCCCAACACACACCATTCATAAAAATGAATCAAACAAAAAAAAAATCCATTCAATCAGATTGCAAACATTTCAGCTTATAATTTGATTCCTCCTTGTTAAAATTCATCTGCTAAAGAATGTTTAAAATATCCTTCAAGCTTAACCATACACCGACCAATACAAATCGCCCAAATTTATGAACGTCAACCGCTGAACCCGGCTAAGCGCATTAAGCAACATCATAATACGGGGACAAAACATGTGTTCAATTACGGTACGAAGTGCTGCCCATTTTTCTGCTTCCGAACTTTCTCCCAGCGATCCTCCGACACCCGGCCCGGACGGTCCATCGCCGTCGCTCCGGTTGGTCCGACTCTTTCGGACAAATAGTACTTGCCCCATTTCTTCTTGCACAATTTCGGGTAAGGGGTGGGCTACATTTTGCAAACCCACACCAGTACTAGCATGTTCTACATCCACTCGTATACTTCAACAAACCCGCCGAGGACGGACTGGACGGAGCTGGTGGGAGCGAAAGTTTCTTACGTGATGTGTCCAGCAATGGCAGTGCAATGGGTTGCACTTTGCACTCCCCGGCTGGGGGGGGGGGGGGGAGGAAAACCAATAAAATATGATGAAAGTTTTGGACTAACGGGCAGCACGGCAAAGCCACGCTTCGGATCCCATTTTTCCATCCACACCAAAAGCTGCCAAGGAGCGCACTTCATCAAGCGCTCACTCTTTGGTTCGGAGTCCGGAGTACGGTTTTTGCCTTTGCGCTTCAAGACTTCCTTGCACCCTGCTGCACTGCTCGAGTGACCAACGCACTGCCAAGTCTCTCCATACCTTAACCGGGTGGTACAATTGTCTTTCCGGTTCTGTTTTTAGTTCTCGCATCACGCCATGCCTTCTGGTGTGCACCCAGGCAACACAAAACGCTCCGCCGGCAACGCCTTCCCCAACTGCCTCCCCAAAACCAATGGCGAAGCATCACTAATGTTCTGCAACAAAACATTTATTACAGTTATGAAACGGGTTCGGCACCCGTTGTAGGTGAAACTTTACAAAACTGGGAAAATGTTTTTCCCATTTCGCTCTTGTCACTCTCAGCAGTGGCTCTGCTCCCGTCTGCTCCCATTTTTGTGTGTGTCTGTGTGTATTTCAAGAACAAGATCGTTACGTTCGACTGGCTGGATAGTTGGATAGTTGCTCGTGTCTTTTTCGTAATTCACAATTCCCGTCGGCAGCAGCGTCTCGCCGGTCGACTGGGGAGCGTTGCCCCTTGGTCGTCGGAAACTTTTCCAATGGAACAATCACGAAATCGGTCGTTCCATTTCTTTGCCCGGTCAGGTCTGAGTTAGTTTTTTTTAGCTCACCGCGAGTTTGGCGTTGGTGTCTGCGATCCTTTGGAACAATGATCGAACTGTATTTCTAGAATCAATTCTGAGACTGTGCAAGGGAGTTTTTTGTAGAGGTAGAAGAGATGAATGTTTAAAAAACGTTTCCTTCGCTATGATAGTTGATGCTATTTTTATGCTTAACCAACTCATCCACTCCAGACAAACCCTGTTGACGGCGGAACCACTGGATCGCATTGTTCTCCGGTACACGTGTTTGGGTGTCATGTACAATTAGCTTTCTGTTTTTCGTTATTTCGTTCGGCTTCCTGCAGGTGTAATACGGTTGCGACATTAACCTTTTCACCTTTTTTTGCATCCTCGCCTCACCCAAAACAGAAGTCATGTCACGCGGCTGTCCTGTGTAACGTGCTTGAAATAGGTCCTGGCGTTAAAGAAGGTCAGGCGCACAACAATTAACAATTTAGCCCACGCTGTCCGTACGGTATGAATTCCTCCTGGGAGCATTGGAGTGTGCCAGCCGGGCAGTGATCAAAGACCAGTCAGTTCGGTTCCAATTTCGCGAGAACTGAACAAACGCGTCCTCGCGTCCGCACGGGGAGGGGGAGGGATTTGCCGAATGCGGATTAGTGTGGTTAGAAACCGACCCGAACGCTTCGGTATTAGTCACTGCTGACTGTTGTCACACAATGTTGCGCTGGGTGTGTGTGTGTGTGAAGAAAACGGAAGAGAAGGGACGTGCGGTGACCTGCAAGCCCCCAAATCCCTTCAGCTTAGCTGACGGCTTTAGAAAAGGGTGAACCGCGCGACCAGCAACCGCTGGACGCTGCAATCGTTGGCTTGCTGGCTGGCCCGGTTGTTTGTTACGTAGACGATGATTCTTTCTTCCTCTTTCTTCCAGCGATCACTGGCACCGGTAAAAAACATGCTCGGTTTTGTTTGCTGTTTTGTTCCAGTGCTCTTTACCTCTTTTTTTTTCTTCCTAAACCCAAACCCCCGAGCATCTCATCCAATCCCGGACCCTGGACAGAGCGGTTAAGCTTTTGGCCTAGAAGCACCGTGTCCACGTGAGATATCAAACAGTATTTTTGTTCATTTGAGGAGATTAGTCGAACGTGACAGGAATAATCTAGTTCGGCCGGGATTGAATGCGGTTATGGCCGGCGGTACTTAGCGCTTGTTGTTTGTGTCTGTACGGGCGGAAATGCTCCCTTGTTAGTAGCCGGGATTAGCGGGAGACGGTACCTTTATTTTGACTTTATTTTACACAAGCATCGTTCTCAGGATAACATTCGTTCTATAGCGAGTGGTTTAAATGGTGCTTCAATCTAGATTTCAAGAAGTGCAATAAAATTTCCATTTCTTTTGGTAAATTGACAGAATTATAAACAATAATATATATACTTCACTTAGGGAAAGATATAACAAAACTGTCGCATTTACATGCTGAACAAAATTTCCAAAGCTTTATCCCTCTATTTTCCTTAATCTAACTTCAATACTTTCCTGGCGCTGCTCAACTTTCCACCACGATCAATTTGTATCGTTCGGGATGTTGGCGTGGTTTAGTGCCCGGGCGGTTAGTGCCACCCGTGTCGCCGAACATTGAAATGGATTGCTCCTCAACCGGCCATTAAATAATTATAATGTGCTCACAATGTAAAGTTTGCTGAGCCGCCAGCACCTTACTTCTGGAAAAAAGGGGTTAGGAAAAAAACGAAAACCCAAGATGGATTAGACCATCATTAGCCCGCACTGCGGGAAAGGATCGACGACTTTCGTTACGTTTACTAACCAAAGCTCGCAACCGACCGACCGAAGATTCAAGTCTGTCAGACCGAAACCCAATTAAAAATAGATAACGTTGATCCTTCTGTTTATAAATTTCCACTTTACCCTCTAGCCCCCTTTGGGAGAAAAACTCACGCTGGTTTGTTGGGATGCGGGACATGAGATGTGCAAAACGAGTGATTTTGCAAAACTGGTTCATTTTGTCCAACGAATCGCAGTACATGGCTGTTTGTTTGGAGCGTTTTCTTGGTACGAAAACATAATACACGATGAGTGGAAGTAGAGCATTAGCTTCGGGATCGATTCTAAACCTTTAATAATGCTTGTTCTCTACGCCCAGGAGTGTTACAGAAGCCGTGACAAGCGCGACACGTCCCAAACATGTTGCCCTTGGAGGATATTTTTATTTCAAATTTCATGACTAAACCCAGCACTGCTTGCACAAACTCTCCATTCACCGGGCGAATATTCCCCGCAGGAAATGATCCCCGGAAGCCTCACCACGCTCCCGCCTTGGAAAGTTATTAAACTTTGTTAATCAAAATCGTATTAGCTCACTACAGTTTGATACGTTACGAGACCTTTTTTTTTGTTTCGTTCCAATGTGTAGCTAACAAGGTTTTACCTTAGGAAATGCGATGGAAGAAGAACGGTATGGGTTACAGTCTCGTGCACACGGGCTCGAATCAAGCTCTGAGCAGATTAGGGCGAAGCAACGCACTCGTGGGCATGTGCTTCGTCAATCGCCACTCAATTCAAATTTAATTCGCTTTCATCGCTCATCGCGTTCCCAACGCATCGCGTACGGTCTGCCCGGACGCCCTAATCGGGGGATCGTTGTTTGATCTCGGGCTCGAATCACGCGTGAAATTTGGTTCATACGCAGCCGTCCCAACACACCACCGCTTCGCGATCGACAGGCCGACGAAGGATAATGTGATAATAATGATTAATGGCGTTCCTTAGTACCGGGCGGCCGTGGTAAGTTTTAATTAGATTTGATTCTTAGACCTAGCCGGACAGGTGTTACTGATTTGGATTTAGTTGGAAGTAGGATAGAAGCGGCCAATGTGAATAATGCGCCTTGCGGCTAATCTTCATTCAATGCTGATTGACCACTCACGATTGAGTTCTAGGGAAGGGCGTGGTCCGAGGGCTTATAAGTAATGTTTGGACTTGGGACTGGCTGAGGTTTGATCTTTGGTGGTGATGTGATTTTGTGATTGCTATTTGTGTGAAGCGCGAAATTATCTGTCAAAGTACACAAGGGTCAAGTTTTGTTAGTTCCGGGAAGACGTCTCATTGGCTATAGATAGGTTTGAAGCAAGCCGTTCAAGTGTGTTTGACACGTTCCAGTGGCAGCAAAGGACAAATTATGCTTAGCAATTACGTTCATACTTAATAAGACACGAACAGTTTACATGTATGTTTTGTTATATTTAAAAGGTTAAAGAACGAATTCTGTTTCACTTGTGAACTATTTACAACTGAGTGAAGTGTATAAAACTATATTTTACAGAACAATTTGAACCAAATGCATAACTGGTTATCTTCATTTTAGCAAAGCATTCCAGCTGACTTTTCTGTACAGAACAATGTTTACCCTTTTCATGTCGTTACAGTTTATACTAACCGCAATATAAACCAGCTCCCCACTCTCCAAAGCGCACTTGTTAAACGATCTCACTGAGAAATTCTACGCAACAGCAAAAAAAACATCTAAAGCATTTATTCCCCAACACCGAATGCCTGCGGTAAGCAGATGAGCGCTCATTATGACTCTATAAAATCAACCCATCCCAAACAGCATGGTATGCGTGTATGTGTTTGCATTTTAAACCCTCTCGCGGTGATATAAATTTCAGCAAATTTATTGCACTCATGATGTGTTACCGGGGTTAACCCTCCGTGCTGCCCTATTCATTCAAAACAGGGGAATAAAACCCCTACACGTCCCCTACACAGTTTAGACGACAGACAACGTGCACCAGGCGTCTCCCTGGTGACCAAACCGGTTTCCTCGCCTGGTGGAAGCTTTTGCGAGCTACGCGAACGGAGATGAGAAAGGTAAGCAGGTGTTGAGTTGTAATAAACAAAACAAAAAAAGGCAACTAAAACATCAGGGAACTAAACCCACTTTGGCCTAAAAATGCTATTCTCCTTTCTCTTATTTCTCTCCCAACGACAGTCGCCGAAGCAAGGGCAATCAAATAGAGGACTTTCCTTTCCAATTGCCAATTGGCGTTCGGTGAGCGGATGCACCGTTTTCTAGCGCACTTGCTGCTGCTGGTTTCGCACCTCGCGCAGCAGATGATTGCTGTTGCATGTTAAAATTACAATTTATCTACCCCGTTTACTATGGCGTCAGGTCGATGTGCATTCGGTGTGCTGCGCGCGCGTTTGTGTGCATGCTTGTGATTGGCTCCATCTGGTCAATGTTTACCCAAACCGACCGGAATGAATTTGATTCCATTGTGCTGCACTATTTTGCTACCAATTCCCTTACCCGAACCGTTATTCCTGGAAAATGCAACAAATCGACCGGCAACAAACACGGGAGTATAGTTTGCGCCTCTGTGTGTGTGTGTTGATGTTATTTCCCATTGCCATTTTATTTGATTACTTTTATTTCCAGCTCCCTTTTTTTGGTAATGCACAAAAGCATAGCACTCTGGCCGAAAGCCGGGCGTGATTTTTCGCGAAAGGTTATTTATTGAACAAATGTCACAAAGGACGCTCCTTCTCCTCCTCCTCCTCCTCTTCCTCCTCCTCCACCTTCTCCTCTTCCTCCTCCTCCTCCCTCTCATCCCCCCTCCCAAACACAATTCGGCACACCACTGTGTATGCACACCGCGGCAAACATAGTAAAATTTATTGTTTTTCCAATTCAAATCTAAACATTATCGCGTGCACGTGCACATCGGTGCATCGAGCAGGAAAATGATGAGGTTATTTGTGTTGGTTTTGTTTCGTGGCTAAAAAATAACGTGAAGCCACTCCCTCGCCGTCCCTGCTTTCCAGTTAGTAAGAGCACGCGTACGATGGCTCGTACCGGTGGGGAAACATTTACTCAGCTCAAGCTGGGGCTTCAAAGGTAGGAAATAATGTTGCCAAATGTTAGCAACCGTCGGATGCTTTTGCAGCACCGAACTTTCGGCACCCTTTTTTCCGCACCATTTCATTCGTTCGCGGAAATGTCAGCCAAATTCGATAAAGCGTATTGCCTCCGTGCCTCGCCCTTCTCTGTTTCGCCGTGTGTGCCTGAGACGAGCAATTATTAGCCTGTCGAACGGGGCGATGACGTCCCTAAGTGAAAACCCGTTTAGCCCATTCCAGGTCGATGTTCGCTCTTGTAGCAAGCTCTCTTTCCCTACCGTTCGGTACGGCCGGGTAGTGTTTGCCATCCCGACCAAAACTCCATGCTCGCGCTCATATACAACGTGTATGTATGCCGAAAGTGGCTTAAGTGGTGGTAATTGATCGCATCACTTAACACTGACGAGTACTTGCGGGCGTTCTGGATATCGACTTTATTTTATTTTATTTTTTGTTTCGGTCCCTCCATATACCCTTCTTTTTTGCCATACATGAAAGTTATTTTGCCACCACGCTCGTTTGATCGCACGCTTCCGCTGCGTTAGTTATGGCGGCCGAACGCTTAAACGCACCAGCAAGGGAGTGTGAACGGAGAGGAAAAGGGACCCCGTGCCTGTGTTCATTTCTCTGACACCTCTCAAAACCATACCGTTTGCAGTTGTGCCCTTACGGTGCAGGGACGACGACTTTTGTCTAATGGTTTACTGCTCTGCCTCTGCCGCGTCACTACGCCAGCCGCCTACCAACCACCGTGTACAAAGTACCATTAAAGAGACTTTCAACCGGTAAACTAATTAATACCGAATATTCGCTTTGAAGTTAATCGAACCGTTCCCAACCGTGCTTGCCGGTACGACGCATTTATGTATGAATTTTCCTCACCGCTTGCCCATGTTTCCCAGGGCCCATGTGCTTGTGCCTCGGCGATGTGTCATATTTAGCATCCGCAGCGGAGGGACGAATTCGATGCTTCGGTGGGGCTGCTTACGGATAAAAGCATCAACACACCGTCACCGTCACCAGTGAGCGAACATTTATCACAGGAGTCCTTAACAAAGTTATACGTTTAATTGAATTCATTACATTTTTGCCACTTAAGTTGGCACTTGCGCTGGAAAAATATCTTAAAATGAAAGAACGAGCTTTGTTTCTACATTCGTAGCGGTGCGCTTGATAAGAAATCTATCTGACTTATTTAATTATTTTATTTTATTCGAATAGAGTAGATTTATCGAATTTTATTCTATTGCTCTTTATAATGTGCTTTTTGTTTCTGAAGTATGATTGGAAAAATCCATCGAAAAGGGCAGCCATAATCGCAGTAAGCGACAGACATTCAAACAAACTCTCAGAGAATATCTTTAAAATACGCTTGTAAAATTAGAACGACAGGCTTGAAATGATTCTGGAATCGAAAGAACACATAGATGTTTTAATGGATAAACCTATCCTACTTAACACATTTCTATGGAAAACTCCAAACCGCAATTAGAAGCATTATAGTTGTAAAGTAGACCCAATTTTCTTAACAATATTCAACCCGATGTCGAGATATCTTGATTGCACAAAAGAAAAAAACCGGAATGATCACAGAATTAAATAATGTTTTGGTAATTTTCTGTTCAATAAATATTATTATTGACATAACAGGGATCGCCTCATTTCATGTATAGAGTCTTGTTAAAAATAGCCCAATAGTTTTATTTCTAACGCGTTTGTTTACGACTATACTATGAAGAATCAATAATTAATATTAATAAAGGAGTCACTGGTGTAACTGAACATTTTGAAGATTTTATTCGTATTTTAATACTTTTTAATGCATTTAAACTCATGAGTGACATTTACTCGAGCTAACTTTCAACCTGTACTGGTTATTTCTTTAAGAATTATTCATAGAAAAGCAAACTATTTCGCGATTTCTCAGGCCCGACCTTTTGGAGATTCTGTACCAATAAGCTTCCGCCTTCATCTTGTCATTCAACTCACTGCTAGATAGACTGACGTGATCACAGCTGACGACAAAACTACTCACGTCACTGTCTCTCCTGGGAAGACGAGCACACGGTCGACAAGTAGAACCAGAGGAACCATAGGAGCCAAGTGCTACCAAGTGCGGACCCAAATTCTCCGTAGATCCTTCGCTTTCCATTTACATCGTACCGGTGCAAGCGCCCAGCACTAGCGCCGTCCACAACGTTCGCTAATGGATCGGCGTCGTAGAGTGTTTCGAAAGTAAATTATCACACATTCGGGCCGACGGGAAGTGCACAACTGGAGGTATCGTAGAGTGAGAGCCTTCGTTGACAAGTGTCCCGTTGGCTAGTGCAGTGGAACGATGCAATTCGGTAATAAAATAATGAAGAAACCGTTTCACTCTGCCAACAGGGACAGCTGAGTGAGGGACTGTTACACTAAATGATTATGTTACGATTTGTGGGGTGTTGTCTCGAGGGTATTTCGACGAGCGGTGGTTAAGATAAGACTAGACATCCGGTGTTGGTTGGAGCGTTTTGGCTGAAATGTGATAAAGTTTAAGTGTAGTTTGGACAGAACTTGTTGTCATTGGTTACTGCTAATATCTATAAATGTTGCTGGGTAAGATGTCCGGCACAGAGCGATATTGAAGAGCTTTAGGGAGAAAATAACTCCCTTTTGGATCTTTACTTAAGGATTTGGTATCATATTCACAAAATAATCGGTTCTAGGACTTAACTTTTGTAAAATCTCTTACCTTACCTGTTAACGATGCATTCGATTGGTTATGCTCACCCAAACACCAGAATAAAAATTGACTATTACTTACCGCAAAACGATTCACTCATTTGGTGCTGCCACTTGACCCGCCCGTTTACGCTCATTAATTCTTCACCAGCGGTTAAAGCGTTCGGTTCGCGCATTTATGTTGTGTCCATTCGTGCAAACACGTTTAAAAAGTGCGAACGAAGGATAAAAAAATACATGAAAAAACACAACACATGAAAACGTAAACCAAACTTTTAAAACCTCGCCTGGGATTCACCGAAACCACTGCACTAATATTGAACCCGCTGCACCCCCAGAAATCGATGCATTTAAAGCGGGCAACGGTCATTAACAGCTCTCCGGCGGTTCTTACAAGCTAAAGAGAGAGGAAGGAACGCGTGTGTGAGAGGAACACGACCGGTGAGCATGAATATTCATACGTCGTGATTAACATGAATTCCGTCGGTTTTCATCATGTTCGTGCCCGGTTTCATGCTTCCCTGATTATTTATGGTCAGTGAGCGAGCCAAAAGCGAGCACTTGTGTGTTTGTGCGTCTCGGTACGGTTCAGCACGGTTCAACCATCGGTCTGGTCCTTTCAACCTTCGGGACGACACATTAGCAACCGCCACCCCGGAAAGCCACGTGCACGACGATGCAGCGCAATTAAAAGAAGCTGACAGAAATTGGTGCGTTCGGTTGAGAAATAGGTACGCTTTAAATCACTCGGGCCGCAGCGTGTCGATAGCGTGGCAGACGCAAAACAAAGTCCTGGATGTTTGGTGTGGGTTGTGATTTTTTTTTGCAGGAATTTTAAAAGTTATAAAAATTGTACCATTTTTTTCAGAATTTGAAGTTTTGCGTGTGCTTTGTTGTGTTTGTTGTTAAAAGAAATGTTATGGTTTAGAATTTTGAATAAAATTAGTTTAAAACTGGTGGCATTACGAGTCAAAAATCATCACATATGATCACATCATCCCTCGTCTATTAGATGAAACTCCCGAAGGTAGGCAATTAAACCATAAAAACCCCGATAAGAGTCATCATATTCCTGAATATGAGATATATGGAGGTGAAACCTGGCTGTCTTGGGATTTTTGATGTTTATTGGATATTTATGCATGAATTCGGGAAAAGCAAACATTTAATTAAATAATCTCTCGAAGAAGCTTCATGTAAATGACTCAACACGATAGCTATTGCAGTAAATTTAATGCTGTATGACACCAATATTTTTCCTGAATATTTCCGCATTTAGAGTTATTATTGTAATGTTTAGGACATTCAGATTAAAAGAACACAAATGACATGAAAAATAATAACCCTCACTTTCATTAAAGTTGATACTTCTACCAAAACACCAGATCTTTCTTAAAGTTAATACTATAAAATCTAAAAACAAGAGGCAGGCGTTCTTCAGAAAATATCGGAAAATATGATTTATTTTATCTCCACCACCATCACTATTCATCACTCTTTGCTTGAGGAACAAACAAAATGAAAAGGTGATTTGTGGATGTATGTGTTTTTTTGTTTCTTTCTGTTCCCATAAATTCATCATTCATCGTTTCCTCGTTTACAAAGGCCAAGCGAAGTAATACAGCGGAAACGTCCACTACCATCCGCTGCATGTGAGCGAGAAAAGATAACGCTTCCATGCGCCTAAATGTATACTCTCGCCCCCCCAAGCGTATACGCACGTTTAGCACGTTTTTAAGCCGTCAAGCTGAGTGGTGCAAAGAATGAAGGGATAAAAGAACTGGACGAACGCACTCAAACCTAGACACACATACAAGGTATCGGGAGCAATTATAAGCGAGGGCGCATGGCCCGTGGGACATGAATACGCTCGGTTAAATTAGTTTCATACCCGTGGATAAAAGAAAGCGGCCTGAAGTGTGTGTGTGAGTGTGTATTGGTGTATCAGTTTTCATAAAATCGCTTCATGAAGTGTGTGTGTGTGCGGACCTTTGCTTTGTTGTTGCTCGTGTGCTCAAACAGCCTACTCGTTTATATCACTATCAGGATTACCCTTCGGCTTCGCAGGCACGCTATTCTCGGATCGTGCAGGACAGCATAAAAGCCTATACACACACACATGCTCCACCTTCACCAGCCGATGGGTTGGAAAACGGGATTAGCTTTTGTTTCGTCCGTCTTTTAATTTAAGGATTGTGTGCAGGCCGTACCGTGTACCGCTGGCCCCTTGCACAAAGTCTCATTTTACGGTATGGATGGATTCATCATTTTTCCATCCATTATCAACACTAACCTTTCCCGGTGGCGGTCGTTCTTTTAAACCTCAGCACACGGGGGTTTATTTTTTGTTCAACTAAACCCGACCCACATACAGCGAGCGCCAAGTGAGACGTTGGAGCTATTTTTATAATAGAGAAGAAAAAACATCATCGATGAAAGCACGTTGCAGCATGGCGTACATGGTTAGCACACCTGAGAATACACGGCACTGTTGCTTTCAATGGTGCTGTAACAGTGTACAAAAACACACACACACACATGCCGTGCGTGTTACAGAAGCGTTCGCTCGAGCTGGGTTCACGAGCCGGGCGGGTGAACATGGAGTGGAGTCTATTTTGCCAACGTATATTGCTTTTTCCACGCATTTTCGATGCACGTGAGGGGTTTGCTCACGGGGTTGCATGTATTGCATCCTGCACCACTACACCGCTTTCCGTACACGGAACGGATTGAAAAGCGTGTCCTGAATGTCAAGCGACGCTATCTCCGTTGCTAATAGGTAATTAGCACGGGACGGCAGCTCCTATTGCTGCGAGTGTACATCAAACCTACGGCGTACGGGTAGTGCCTTCTCGCACTTGTGCAAGAAACTATTCTAAGAAGGAGGAACTTTGCATACAAAAACACGTGTTCCACCTTGCGCAAGACGAACACATTGCTGGAAGCTGTCGCACGTGGTGCAGTGGCGCAAGTCTTTTAGGTGACGCTGGCTGTGGCGTAAGACGCGAAACGCGGATCGAGAAGTCATTAGAGATCCGGTGCAAGGTAGCGCGTAAGTTTGCCAGCGCACCCGCCAGAGGCTGATACATTATTAAAGGTAGACGCTTACATACATTCACACACACCCACATCTGACATCCTTGGGATGTAAGGTTTTGACAAACGATTACAATGAATCAGCTTACTTCATTGATCGATTGGTTGGTTGGTTGGTTGGGAGGGTATGAAGACATTGTGAAACTGCTTGTGATGGGATTGGATTTTATCGAGCAAAAATTGGATCACTTAGAATGGAAATTTTGTAAAATGGAATGATTAAGGTTAATGAGAGGTTCAAGCGGTATTAATAATGATGAATTGACATCAATTATAAGAATAAGTTAGCTATTATGCTCAAAATTTGCTTCAAATGTAGTATTAAGTGGTTTTTACAATATTGAATAACTTTTGGAAATTTATTTATCAAACCTAATCTTAGGTTTGTTCTATAAAACAAAGCAAAAAACTGACGAATGAAAAATGTCTCCCGTTCTACAATGTCCCATTCGAGGGCCTATGCCTGTCTGAGTAAGGATTAGCATGGCCAGTTGCCCTGTGAGCACGTCCGCTTCGTACAACATATCAATCGCTTCCCAAAACCCCGCTCTGTTAGCTACAGATTTGCAAATGCCAAGTTTTTTAAGGCCGTCGGTGATTCCAAACCAATCTCTTTTCAAGATCACCCGCGTACGGTGCTGTTTCGGGTGCAACAACAGCAGCCAAAACGGAACGCATGACCGTTTTCCGAATCTCTTCCACTGTGAGCTGCATACATAATTCATCAAACGGTTCCGGGCGGTACGCCGTACGCCTGCTCCATGTCCGGCCCCGAGTAGCCGTCTCGAGCATGAGAGACAACCGGTGACAAAAGGCATTAGCGTTACATCCAATCCAAACCGTGCCTCAATCCTTGCCTCGCTAACGTGAGCTTGGGCTACCCGGATCGCTGGACTGAAGAACCCTTCGCATCGCGGAAATGCGAAACGGATGAGTCGAAATACCGTCTACAGTCTACACATATCCGGCACATCTTCCGGCTGGACGGTCCAAAAACTGGCGGCCGCCGACGGCGCTTAACCCGATTTGCAATTCTCGTTGCTGCTTTTCTTTTCATTGTTCTCGAGCCTGGGGTTTCCTTTCCATGTGTGTGTGTCTGTGGCACGGCATTTACTCTGACGGGAAAGGAAATCGAAAATCGGATAGGACAAAAATTCACCGCCGCACGAAGAAAGAGGTTGCGAGGTGTCGTTTTTTGTGGCCGATGAGTTCTTCTG
The DNA here is from genome assembly GCF_016920715.1 of Anopheles arabiensis. NCBI lineage: Eukaryota > Metazoa > Arthropoda > Insecta > Diptera > Culicidae > Anopheles > Anopheles arabiensis. Next base: position 26,438,619 of record NC_053518.1, read on the forward strand.
CTTCCTGCATGTCTGATTTGCACTTGCCGAAAAACCTTCGCCCCTACCATGGTGTCCCCGTGTTACGGTGACCATTTAGCAGTCCGTGCGATGGCAAGTGATTGTGGTCATCAGCAATCAGCGTACCAAGCCATCGTGCGGGATGGCCGATGGGGGCCTGTGTTTGGCGGAATTTTGATGATCCCTTCATACCACACTGCGTGACGTTGTCTGTCAGCAACTGGGTGTCGACCTGAGCATCTGTGTGTGTGTGTGTGTGTGTGTGTGTGTGTGTGTGTGTGTGTGTGTGTGTGTGTGTGTGTGTGTGTGTGTGTGTGTGTGTGTGTGTGTGTGTGTGTGTGTGTGTGTGTGTGTTTCCCGGGCTGCTACTAATTTTTACCTAATGGAATTACAATGCAAATGTGCTGCCGGGCAGTGGGCACTCGGAATTGGCAAACTTGTGCTAAAAACTGAACCGGTCTGTCGACGTGGGACGCAAAATGGATGAACAGGGACACTGTCGCATCTGCCATTGCCTTCCGCCATTGCTCGGAGGAGTAAAACCATATGATGCTCATCAGTATTCACTCAACAGCGAACGGGTGACCGGTGACGATTTGAAGCCATTCCGAAGAGAGTGGAAAAAACACAAGCGCCATTTGCCAGGTTTGGTACTGCATCTGCGATTTTGTGCATTACGCTGTAGAGTTGATTGTTTCTGCGGCTCGAAGTTCATGTATGCAAAACGTGCCCTCAGAGATGGTCTCATTTATCAAAAACTCATATTGAGGAAGAGCATTGGTCAGCTGTGATACGAACTAAAGAAGTGTAACGCGTTTTGTTTAAATTCTCATGTACAGTACAGTTCCTGAGTCACGGTGTCCTCAAGCTGCTCCAGCTGCGTCCCAGGGATAATTTCTAGACGAACATGATGCAAAAGATCTACGTCAACAATTTTGTCACGAAAACTGAGAAGGAACTGGTAAAAGTCGCACGTAGAACTTAAAAACATACATACACGCATGTCTTCGTTCTTCTTCTTCTTCTTTGGCACAACAACCGTTGTCGGTCAAGGCCTGCCTGTACCCACTTGGGAAGTGGGCTTGGCTTTCAGTGACTTATTGTTACCATAGCAGGATAGTCAGTCCTACGTATGGGGGCACGGTCTATTCGGGGCTTGAACCCATGATCGGCATGTTGTTAAAGTCGTACGAGTTGACAACTGTACAAACTAGACCGGCTCATGTCTAAGTTTACCATGGCGAAAGTTCCGGATAACTTATGGATAGCTGCATGCAATGTCGCAAGTAATCTTAAATAATTTTACAGTTCATGATACTAAACTTCTTTAAATCGATTATTTTGTTTGTATTTTGTAGAAATTTTACATCAATTTAGGCTTGCATTTACCACACATTTTTACAACCTCCTTCAAATGATCCACATTTGATTTTTTTTTAAATTACGAGAAACCTTTGAAACATCACAAAGACCGCTTTAAAATCTCCCTAATGTGCCAGTTGCCTTTCCCAGTTGCATCGTTTTGGCACAAAATCAAGTACGAACAACGGTAGGGCCCATAATTCATAACTTCAACGCACGACATGCAGTAACTTTCGCTGTCCCAAAGTTTTTGCCGCACGTCATAAGGCGCAACAAATGGGATGCAACAACTTCCCGAGAGGAGGGATCAAAATTTGCACTGCATGCAATTCTCAGTTAGCCGACATACACAGACACGCAAAGGGCGCCATCACAGAATAAGAGGGTACAATTAAAACAGCTTAATGCCAACACTTGACGGCAAGTTTTTAAAATCTGCCTGCGCTGACTGTCTGGCTTGGTGAGCTTTGCTTTCCTGCCACACTGCCCTGTTCTGCCGAGCTTCCAAGAATCTTTAACTTCCCCGTTTCTCATTTCGGGTGGTTCCATTTTTCCAGCGTAACCGTGCAATGGAGGGTCTTTTTTCTGTTCCTTCCCTATTTTTTTTTTTGTAGATTGGTGTAATGCTTTTCTTAGGTACACCAGCTCCCCAACGGCACTGAACATTGAACGACCCAACAGCGCTCGAGTGAACTTTCCATCCTTCCCCACTCTCCGCCAGTGCTTCCACGCCGTAGCGTGCTTACCCGGCCGGCCATTTTGTGTAATGAATGGAAAATAATACGTAATAATTATCTTAATATGTAATAAACCCGGTGCCACTGCAGACCCTCGCACCGTTAACTGCACTGGGAAACCCCCCGGAAAAGCTACGAGATAATTCCTTTGAGAGGGGATGGAAAGAAGAAAAAAATTCCACGTTGAATATGCTTTCCGTTTCTTGCCTTCTTTTATTTTTGACCAACGAGAATCACGCGCAAGAAGCAATGCGGTGCAATTGCGCAAGCAAAGACACTTCTCAGAGCTCGCCAGTTGGACGGAAAGGAATTACATTCATAAAAATCATCCACCAACCGCTACCGCTGGGCGAATTTTGCGTTGCATGGACGGATTTCCGCACCGTAGCACTGGAAGGAGAATGGAAAGGTCTGGCGCTCGTTTAAATTAATTTCTACCTTCAACTACATCATTCCACCGATGACGATGATGATCATGGTCCGATGCAAATGAGCACTGCTGATGGTAGGGCTGGTTGGCTGATGATAGTATGGTTTACGTTTGCTATGGGGTATTCCTATTTCTTTCGCGTTCGAGCACCTGCCGTTACCTGTCATCATTTGCTTCGTTAAGTTTTATTCGCATCCGTTTGTACGTTGTGGTGGCGCGGGGGGAACGGCTTCGTGCTTGGAGTGTGCCAATTTGTTAAAAGTCCTAACAGGTACTTGATTTAAGCATTTACAGAGTTAGATATAGTCAATTCTATTCGATCGAATAACAGGTTCCAAAGAGGGGGATTTAAAGGCACAGCCATAGAAAAAGGTTGGTAGCTAACGAGCTGAATAGTATCGGCTGGTTTATTTCATTGTTTTAAAATTCAGATATGAATGTTATAGAACGATGATAAAACCCACACACTTAATCCTTCTGCTTAAGACCGATTAAAATTAATTATTTCTCCATTATCCTTACACTTTTAATAATTTTAACTTGAGAGCTTTAAGAGCTTTAAGAGCTTGCTAGCGATCTATCTCATTTCTTTTCCATTTGCTTTGTTTCGGCTGTCTCATGGGTAATCTACCTCTTCAGAAAGGATTTTATTTCCAGCAGTAACGCAACAATCTTCATCATTGGTTCAGTTACAGACAAAATAATACCATTGGCTGAGCACTTGCCGTTCATTTTCGTATAAATAAAAATTGATACGAGAGCTCAGCTCTGGCTGCAGAAAGATTCAAGCATCGATCGGTTTATTTCTCCTCAGTTCCATCTTCACCCCAGGAGCATATCCCCAAGAGCGCATAAAAATCCATGTATTATTAGCGTATTATTAGGGTTCGATGACCTAGGAGCGTTGCACCTGTGGGTGAACATTTCTTCTGCCAGCATCTTTCCACTAGAAGCTGCATTATATGACAACCACACACATCAACTAGATTATCGGGCTGTCTTCTTTAGCTGGCTTTCGTGGTTGTTCAATTTTTGGTTCACGATCTGTGCAGCACCTCAACAGGTCAAAAGATAATCCGATCATCAGCATCATCGACAAAGTGCAATGGTCGTTGGGTTGATGTGTTGACGCGCTGTAGATAACCTTCTTAGCATAGTAATGAGGCTCACTGTGGTCGAGTAAGACGTGAAGATTACAATTTATCGATAGAGGTTGCATTTTATGGAGAAAAGATATGTCTTTCTATACATTGATCTGGTTCTTTAATCGCACAAAAAAGCAGTGGAGGAGAAAACTCCATAAGTTATAGGGTTTTTTTTAATACTGCTGTTCGTCTCACTGTGTGCCAGATTCCTGGCTTGTTGGTCTTCTGGCTAGGAAATGATAAACTGATCTCGAGGGAGAAATCTATGAAACAAATTAAATTGCGGTTGCGAATTCCCTTGCGTCCCTGGAATCTCTCCAGAGTGTTAGAATTATTCGAGAAACAGCTCTAAAAAAAATAAACGAACACTACAGCCAAACATTAGCCCGCGGAAGAAGCAGTTTAAATGAATCACATCCGGTTTTTTCCCTTTTTTCATGGAATCAATCTTCTTCCCTTGCAAATCATGAATTTTAATCATTGAATTAATTAAAAAACTCAAAGCATGCTTCGTAATACCACAGTGAAAACCACACCCGAACAGAGGAAAACCCCCAAAGCCTCAAGGGAGCAGTGAAGCGTTTTCCAGAAGTAAATATTATTGAACTTTGATTTCCCAGCCGATCAATGAATTCGGACCGTACACCGATGCTTTTAACTTTCCATTTTAATTGAGAGCCTCCTGGAGAAGGGAAACGTTGCCCGGTAACAGGAGAAACACAACAAATGATCGATTTCCTACAGAATAGGAAATGGAAAAAGTTTCCTCATGCCCATAAAAAACTGCACCTTAGTGCGTCGTGAGTTTTGTGAGACAGGCGTGGCATTTGTTGGTTTATACGTTTGCTAAGCTGCTGGATTTGTGCTCTTTTATGTTTGCTGGAATAGTCAAGTTGATTTGCATTCCATCCTGTTTGGTTTGCATTTATTTAAACTTTTGCTTTGCAGATTTAAGAAATATCCGCTTGAACCATTACAAAGAGGTTCCAAATTAGTCTGATGAGCTAACTGTGATGGTATTTGCCTTGTGATGCTGAATAGTATCGTAAAAACGGAATGGAGATTGATTGATTGGCTCTTTTCATATGGTATTTGTTTCGTTATTATGTAAAGAGTAAAAAGGAATTAAAGCTTCATTGTTTTTGGTTTTATTTAATTTATGTTTTTCTTTTGTTGAAAAACAAAAACAGCTTTTTCATCGCTTTCACTGTACTGAAACCAACAAACTTTCTCCTTTTCTTTGCCTATGCTCATGTTCAGTCATGGATAAAAATAATTCTAAAATAATTAGCGAGTCAAAATCCGGACAGATGGCTGGCATGGATCTTCTTCACTTGCTGGGAAATGCACATACCAGCACCCAACAACATATACTCACTCTCTATCTCTTTCTCTACGAACAACCGACAAGCTTTTTCTCGTACCACTTGCTAGCCGTGTAGCGTACTTTTAATATCCGTAATTTGATCAATCTCGTGCGGCACCGGTGTAAGCTTGACTGTTCCACTGCACGATGCACTGTACAAGGTAAATGCAAACACGTGAAGAAAAGAACGGGAGAGATACAGGGATGGAGCTGCTGTGAAAAAAAAAAACCTCCTGACCCATAATCTCATGCACACTGCACCTCGTGCGCTCCATCTCCACGGCACCCCAGCCCAAAGGCGGACGGGTAAAACTTTTTCGACACATTTCGTTTTTCCAGCAATTGAAGCCAACTCCGGCTGCAGCAGCAGCAGCAGCAGCAGCATCTTCCTTTAGCCGTTCGCGTTTAGAGGACAAGCTTATCACACCGATGGTGCGGTCTTTGGGATGGTAAATTTTATTTTACATGCACATCCCGGGCCCAAACTTTGTCATAGCGCCTGAAGTTTGGATAGCGTAACGTGATATAACTCAATTCGGGCGTAACCTAAAACCAGCCATCCCCCTACCCGGCTGGAGGTGGAGGTGGAGTCTGTGATGAAGGGTGTTTTTTGCCTCTGTCTCCCCTTATTTTCATCCTATGTGTTTGAAAAAGCGAAAAAAAGGAAAAAAGTGAGCAACTTTTTCGATTGGATGCAGTTTGAGCCGGTGCAACACTGAGCTTGCTATATTCTGGGAAGCAGCGGAGGCTTTTCTGAATAGAGCTGTATCGGACAGTGTTCGGGAGCGATCGGGAACTGCATAGCAAAGGAAAAAAATGCAATGGTGTAAAATTGTGTGAAAAGGAAAGAGAAAGATGGAAACTGTTGCATGTGAAAGAGGAAACACAGTATTTCATATTAAAAAAACGAAGTGGAAACCATGGCTATATTGAATCTCGTTTCGACATCCTTCTTCAAAACTTAATCGTGCATGTAATCAAACTTAATAACGTGCATTCTTTCTTATCTTCTTTGAATAAAAGAGTTTTTTCGTTTGGTTCCACCTATACCTGCTTTAGTGATAGCGATCAGACCGGAACCGGGATAAGATTTATGGGTTCCTAATTGAATTCGACTCCGGTTGCGACTGCGTGGCTTGTAGTTCACCGAATTAGTTGCAGGCGAAATCTATGGAAAATCCCAAAATGTGCAACAGTTGTCAAGAGTCTTGTTTGCTTGTAATACAAGATGTTATCGATAAAAGCTTAGCTTAAAAATAATATTTGTAAAGCGAATAAACCTTAAGTTTGAAGTCAAAATTTGAATAACATAAAAATAGGTAAAAATGATCAAAACACATTTGGCCTACTTTAAGGCGCTCTAATTTTTTAAACTTTAATCCTTTAAAAAAAGTAAAATGTTATTGGATACATGTTTTACTCCACAAAGCAGTATTATAAAATCTTATTTCATAATTGTTGTAGTACTATTGTATACCTTCAAACGTTCGTAATTAATCGTTAAGGGTATGATGGCTCTATGATCCCCCAAAAAAGCTGTTAATGACGACACGCTAACGCACGACTGCAGACCGTAATTGCCTACCCCTTTAATGGCAGATCAAACGTCAATCGTGACGTACTGTGCGCCACTCGAACCATCGATGAGCCTTTTCTTTCATCCTCATTAGTGGGTTAGCCCGCCACTAATAGCCATTCCAAGTACACGTACGATCCGGCCAGAGATACGACCAGCAGCTCATTAATCTCGCACCGGTATACCCGCTCCGCTAGTAATCCATTAATATGGTCCCAAATTCTCCTGAGGTTTGACATTTAAGTGTTTCTGCCATTGAAAACATGTTAAAAGACACCGCAACACACACACACACACACACACACACACACACACACACACATACACAAACGATCCACCATTCCTACGCACGGCACAGCATGAGCGACACAAGCAGCCGAAGCTAAAACGTCAATGCGCTGCTTCGGAGTAAAGTCATTCCGAGCTGCTAGTTGTTTGCTGCAAATGGCAATCCACCATGTGCAGCTAGCAGATGTGTGTGTGTGTCGATTTATGTACTAGAGCCTCGCTTACCACAACAACTCGTTCCGTGCACACATCATCCGGAGTGTGGTAAGAGCAAGTGACTCCTTTGCGATACGTACTCCCCATCCACCCGGGGTACCAAAGTAGCAACAGCAGTGTCCGCATTCGTCCACCAGTCCACCGCCGTACGGAATCGGCAAGGACGGAGAGAGTGTGAGAAGCTGGTGAAACTATTCGTACGTAATTTTGTTGTTGGCTAAAATATTCATGAAAAACTGTCGGTTTTAATACGATGGTGAATATTTTATAAACTTTTTCCCCGGCCTTCTTATCAAGCCCCGGTGTGCCTCCGGCTGGGGACGGTGGTCCATTCGGTGGCCCATACCTTTACGGGGGTCCGTCAATCAGGCTTTCCGAGCTGGGGCCGGGGGGTTCGTTGAGGCTTTAATAGATGGCAACGAGTCAACGGATGGAATGCCCGGTTTTCCTCCCACCAGTCCAACTGGCTCTTCTACATTCTGGGCACTAGTGTCCACACTAAAATGGGAAGTGTAGTTTTCGCTGAGCTTTCAATCGTATCATGGGGGATGGGGACTTTAAAGGATGAGGTTGAGCGCTGGTAGAAGTAGCGGTAGAAGCAGCAGCAGCAGCAACAACAGCTGTCAGACATGCATACGGATGACCTTTTGCTGGTTTGGATATAGCCTGTGGCGGTTTCAGCGATGTTGTCAATGTTGATGTAAGTGTTTCGCTGTAGCTGCCCTTTTCACTTTTGCTTGATTTTTCATGAAGTGTTGTCGTTGATGTAGAATTGATTTTTATCAAGATTGTAGCAATTGATTTACTTTTACTATTTAAAGTTCTTATGAGTCTGGACGACTTTTTACAATTGTTTCGTTTTGCAAAAATATTAAAACAGCATTCAGAATAAGCGAGTAATTAAATTTGAGGAGGTTAAATCAAGGAAAAATCACACTATAAAATGTTTACGAATATAATCATGCATCACTTGAACTTACTTCTGCCCACTAAAAATGCATCGCATCCAACAATGTTCAATGGCGATGAAATCTGCAAGAAAATATTGCATCACATTGCGGCGCATCCACCCTGTGCCCCGGCCATTGATTGCAAATCTTTGCGCAGAAAGTAATATAAACGGAACAGCAAATATGTTCGCCAACTTTACGCCTTCCGTTTCGCGATACGCCAGTACAGCCCAACCCATATCGGCAACATTGCGCGAGCATACTTTCCCTCCCCTAGCGCAATCGAACACCGCTGCACAACTACCACGCATATCAAGATCGATCCGCACACGTGTATGACGAACTTTTAGCTGCGCACAACTTCATATGCACTCCCGCTTTTTCTCTTTCCTTTTTCGAAATTCCTTGAAGCAATATAAAGTGGGACAGCCCGGACAGGCAGCACCAGAGCAGGCAAGCAAGCAAAAGCATATTTTTCCTCGTTCGAACACGGCACCGTATGCAGCGTGTTGCAGTGGCAAGTTGCCACCACTATCGGCGTGCCGCGTGATTCATTCCTGGGCTGTCCTGGAGGAGGGAAAAAACTCGAGGGCCTTTTCAAATCGAGCGGAAATCGGTTCGTTTTCCGCCCCTTTTCGTTCACACACGTCGCTGGGTCAGAAAGGAGGGAAACAGTCTTTCTCCCTCCCTCCCCCCTCCACCGCGGATGTGATGTGCGGAAGTTGAAAAGGACAAATAAATTGTTCCCGGAAAGGAACCTTGCTCACAGTGCTGTTGTGAGGGGTACCGTTGTTATGATTGTTGGGTATTCTTCCTTAGGGAAGTTTTTTGACACGTCGATAATGAGAATGAATTTGAATGTTGACGATTTGAGTAGGATGGTCCACTCGCAAGGCAACCCTAAGCTTATCGGTGTTTGAATTTTATTGTTAAAAATTGCGTTCAAGATAAGGAGAGGCGCTTAATGCTCATGAATTTTGAGTGAGTTAAGTCTCCATGGGTAATTTAACACTTAATAATTCGTTGATTAGTTGATGATTTAGCTCTTATTCCTCATAGAGAGTAAGAGAGTAGAGTAAGTAAGTAGGCTTAAGATTAAACTAGTCAAAATAACTATCACTTGAAACTTATCAACCATTTAGAGAATGGTTAGTTTTTGTAAATAAGCATGATTTAATTAACATGGTCTAACGTTTGCATAAAAAATGGATTATTTCGGCTAGCTGTAGAAAAAAAAACTAAGAGAGAAAATTCCTTTCCATGCGCATCCTTTGAAAGGTAGTTTTTATTCAGGCTAACGATCTTAATAAAAATAAATCTACGACTCTGAAAGCTGCCTTTCGTCAGTTTTCCACAATTTTCGCCACGAAGGACGTAGACATGCGTGTAAACATGTTTCGATTTTTATCAATTTCTCCTCAGTTTTCGTGACAAAATTTTGGATGTAGAACTTTTGCATAATGTTGGTCCAGAAATGTTTGATGGGACGCAGCTGGGGGATGTTGGACCTGTTCGCGAACTAGGGTGTCATAGCGAATTTCGCCTTAAATTCGAGGCGAGTGGATGTGATTTCTGCTCCCTGATATGTTTGTTTCTGTTCCACAGGTACTCAGATGAACGTCAGATGGTCAGAGGTCAGATGAACGCGACAATGTAGCCACTTGTCCTTCGATCTTCATTTTTAACTTCCTTTGGAGCCTCAAGTTGCTCAAAGTCGTTGACCACTCGGAACCGGGATTTATTTCGATGCTCTGATTGTTGTTCAAGATGTTTAAGATGCTAGAACTGACTTATTCCACGTTCAGAAACTGACGCACGATGTCCGTTTTTGTCGTGAAGTGGTGCTTTTCCTTGATCCCGTACGATTCGATTGAAGTTCCTTCAATTTTTGGCCATCATGGTTAGAGTTTGAATGAGAGCGGTTACAAATTTTGTGTGTTTACCCACGGGATGCAAATTTTGAAAGTGCGCTTACTAGGATTGCTAAGCTCCTGAGGAAAGAAGACTTCAATCGATCTCGTGGTACAGTTGTGGTGTATTTGGCCGGTCTCGTGGTACAGTCGTCAACTCGTACGACTTAACAACATGCCCGTCAAAGGTTCAAGCTCCAAATGGACCCTGCCGCCATACGTAGGACTGACTATCCTGCTATGGGGGGAAATCAATTAGTCACTGAAAGCCAAGCCCACAAGTGGTAAAGGCAGGCCTTGACCAATAACGGTTGTTGAGCCAAAAGAAGAAGAAGAAGAATTAATGGCGTGTTGTCTTATTATATTACTTTGATTCTGATTTATACAAACACCTGCACACGGAGGACACGACAATGAAAAGGTTGTCGGACTGCCATACGCTAAACAGATCTGGATTAGTGTCTTCACTAAACTGAAGTTATTTTCTTAGTCTTGTTTACAGTTTCCTTCAAAGGTGTCAAATTCCCATACCATAAGCCATCCACTACCCAGTCGTTAAGAGCTGTACATATTCCCATATGACCTGTCTATGGGAATCGTTCTGCTTATTTTCCTAACGCTCCCCCCCCCCCCCCCCTCCTGCAAAAACCATACAAGCCCTCTAATCACTTGCCGCTATTAATTTGCCCCTGCCCGCAGACATTTTCCACGAATCATTGCGCACCACCGACTCACCATCCCTCCACACCCGGACAATGGAACTCAAACCCCCATTACACTGTGAACAGGGCGACAAACAGCTCGGGGCATCCGTTGGTGGAGGCCAATTTTGTGCCAAATTCATTCCTTATTCATACTGCCACCGTACCGCAAAGCTAGCATTCCCTCCCACCGCCCCATTGACCACGGGATAGCAGTAGTTTGGTGCTAGAGCCGAGTGGTGTGATGCAAGGTAGGGAGGGCATATTCGCCCGCACTGCGGAACTGTCCTGCGGTAGCCATGGGTAGCGATCACACACACATACACACATCCACACTCAGACATTGTCCGCTCGACGGCAAGTCCGCTTAGTCATTACGCTACGCCGGGGCGCTTTTCGCTTTCGCCAGACGGGGGTGTCACTAATCCCGGAGCGAGGGTAACTATTGTGTCAAGTGTATGTCCACGATTTTCTTCCCAGCGCTGCCACCGTCACCGCCACGACCACGCGTGATTGATATCATGCGATAGTAACTGCGTGATAAGCCGCATTAAATATTTATAGCATCACTCACACACACACAGCATAGACGTGCGCGTGGACATTGAGCAAAACACATTCGAAAATGAGCTCGGGCAGGGCAGGAATGCCTCGAGACAGTCAGAAATCATGGCAGTACGGAGCAATTTGCTTGCGTTTCCCCATTTTCGGTGTCGCGGTCACTCGGCCACTCTGCCCTTGCCCGCTCTTGGACAAGTCGTCGTTGGCCCACACCCACCCGAAGGCTTGTTTTTTACGTGTGGAAATGTGTTGTTCATCGTGTGTGTGTGTGTGTGTGTGTGTGTGTGTGTGTGTGTGTGTGTGTGTGTGTTCACTTTGATTTGTTTTTTTTTTTACTCGTCCTTGTATGCCCCACCCAGAGCAGAGTTCATTACAGCGTTGTATCCGTCTTGTTCACACAGCAACCGGCACCGGAAGGGCGGCCATGAAACGGTCGTCAATACTGGTGGCACAATCGGGAGAGGAAATTGTTTTCCAGGGAAATGAGTCCCTGGATTAGTGCATTTTTTGTGTGTGCTACCTTCCCACTTTGCGTGTTATGATTTTACAACGCCACGCGGTCGGAAATGGATGATTGAATAAATAAAGCAAAGGATGGTTAAAAAGCACAAGTCTGGGAAAATGGGGAAAAAGAGACAATCTCACCCACCCGCATTTGCTGCACCTAGATCCGTTCGCCCTGTCCGCGAGAGTTATAGAGCAGAGAGAAGGTTTATACAATTTTAAGAATATGTATTAAATTAAATCCTCTACGGGGTTTTTTTCTGTCCTCCCAGAACTGTCTAATCCGAAAACGTAACGGTGACGATCGTAACCAGGGAAAGTCCTTCCGCGAACTCATCGCACTAAAGACTCCCAGCGTGTACCCCAAAAGCCAATGGGCCATGCTTTTATGCGCAGTACATTTCGCTTACTCCATATTTTAGTATCGATTTTATCCTCCCAGAAACCCGGGTGGCACATTTTCGTCGTCTCGCTCAACTTATCGTTGGCTCATTAGTGCCGTTGATCCGATTTGTAAAGCTTCCGTAAAATGTGGCCTCCCCTTTGTGCCCTCCTTCTGACCACTTTCCGGCATTCTTCCCACGGCATAAAGCATTGTGAATACATCATTGGTCGTGCAAGAAGAAATCTTTCTCTTGCCGAAAATGTGTTGGAATGTTCAAAATTTTATGTTCCATCGCGGGCACGATGTACGTTAATGTGGTTCTACGTTCGTGGCGTGCGTCACATGAGCGATGGTGCGTTGCTTCAGCAGCAGCTCATCAACAGATACGCATTACGAGGGTGTTTTTAAAGTGGTGATTTCATTTCAGCATTTTTTTGTTATCTTGCCGGCTGAAGGATTTTTTGTCGTACCATTTAGGTCAGTAAAATTGTTTCGATCCTACGCGCGCGCCTTATAATTCACGTTGAAAACGTGAATAAATTTTTGTTCGCGACATTAGATTAAAGTGAATGTTTGCAGGTTATTAATTTTTATTTCTTGATCAGTGGAAATGTTAAAGCTATAGATTCGATGTAACATTGTACACTGTTAGTTGCTAAATAAGAAATAAACAGCAGATGCAACTTACAGCATAAATTGACTGCAAAATTTGCCATTGCTTCGAGATTTCAAAAATAACCGGAAAATAATGCACCAAACGTCAATGTTTTCACCTGTGCATGCAACTGCACTCATCGATTCGATAAAAATCAATTCCAATCGTTGGCACACGGTTGGTGGTCAGCTGCAACACAGATGTACACCGCTGCCTGTATTTTCCACCTGGTTTAGCAATAATCGGCCAGCTATGAATTATCTACAACCCACGGTACAGCAACGGCTGCGTCACAGCAGCTCTGCACTGACCCGACAGTTTAATAGGATTATATGTACGCCGTCGAAGCTAAAGGTTAAACTCGATTGCATCACGCAGTTGCTGCAAGTGATTGGCTTTGGCCGTGCGGTGCAGTGTGCTATTTTTGCAAACTATTTTAAGTGCTGCCTTTGGTGTGCGTATTGATACGGCATGCGGTGCGGAAGCCATTGCCTATAAAGTGGTTTTACTTTGGTAGTGAATGCCCTGGTAGGGTGCAAAATATTTCTGTGGAAGCTGTAGGAGTGTTTAGCAATCGTAGAATCAGCTGACATGCTTTAATGAAATGTATCCGTTTTTCCGCGAATTAATTAACAGTTTTTTGTACTTATTGAAATTTGAATTATCGTCAATTAAATTTTGCACATTCAAAATACGGCCGAAGCCGTAATAATGTGAATTTAAATAAAATAAATAAATTTTGCACATAACGGCAACTAATTTTAAACATTTTTTGTAATAGTAAGAAAGTAACAGTAACAAATTTTTGGTAGTAACTTAAGAGAAGTCAAATGTGAAACCGATAGCCTACATTAAGGCGATTTAAAAGCGATCATTTATCGTTTTATTTTGATTGTAATGAAAAACAAGAGCATATAACTGCGATTTACAAAACATATATAAAACAAGCACACGACAATCGATTGCAGTCCTCAGTTACCCCTTAAGAAGTATGGCTAAGAAGTTGGCGTATGAAATAATAAAAAATAAAAAATAAACTTGTCGCCACCAAAAATAAACCAAACCAATTCAACGCGCGAAATCTTCATAATCGCATTTTACTAAACTTTCGTTTTTCGATTTAAGTTTAGTGCCACCAAACTTTCAACGCGGCTTCCCATTCGTTCTTGCTCATTTCTTACTCTCGTTTACTGCAAGCTCCTTTTGGCGACGTTCAGGGTTGCACCGCACGGTGCGAATCATTCCTTATCATGCCAATTTCGCAACATTTCGCGTACATAGGAACAATGCTAACAACTGTTCAGGTTTCGCGCAACGTTTCAATTTTGGTTGGTGTATTTCTTTTCTTTTTCGTGCCATTTTGCTTCATTCGCGGTGCTGAGAAAACTTGTGCACGCTGTGTTTAATTCTGACTTGAGCTCCACCGACCAATCAAATGAAATGGCGAAGCGAAGGAAAAGCTTTCCCATTTGTGAATTCATAATGCGTGATGAAGAAAGATAAACAAGTTGTTAATAATTTTTAGCTTTCATTCCTTGCTGGTTGGGGTAGTCCCAAAGCGGGGAAATGGTGGATTTCAGTTTGTTTTGTTCGTTTTATTGCTATTAGATTTTGGTAAGCCTGTGTTGGTAGGGAGAAGAATAAGACGGTAGGTTCTAGGGCATTATTTATTACATTTACACTTCAGTTGTAGAGAGATATGTTGACAATAAATGACAGAATTGAATTTTGCTACTCGTTAAAACTTTGCCAAACTATTGCAACTACGGTATACTTTATAAACAAGTTCATTAAAGAAACCTTCTACAACTACGTATTCAGTCATTATAACACACATTTTCTATTTTCCACTCCCTCAACAGCTTTCTTCCACTTAATCGTGGTCTTGGGGAACATGTTTTTCACTTTGCTGCAAACCTACTTGTCACACACACACAAATACATTTTCCGCCGCCCTTTTGTCTTTTCGCCTCCTGTTAGGGGCCCATCCCGCACATCTTGAAGTGGCGTTGTTTACCATCTTTCCCATAGAAATTGCACATATGTAAAATGTGTAAATACACGGCCCCAGTGCACCCGGTTTCGTCCCCTCACCGACCGGTCACGGCCAACGGGAGTGACGCCAGAATCCGTCACTTTTGTCACACCGACGCGGTCTCCGGCGATTTTCTCCCGACATTACCGCATCGTCATCACCCTCGTCGTCGTGCGAATCATGGTCGTAATCTCCCGACATTCACTGCCACTTGAATCCGTGGCCACTTCAGCGGAATCCCTGCGTTCCTTTCGTCCCTCTGCCCGGGACTGTAGCAGTTGTCAGCATCGGGCGAAATGTTTCCCACGGGAGAAGTACGCCCTTAAGGTACGGTACCGTGGCCGCCTACCGAGTCGAGTGCGTCACCGTAGCCCGTCGCTCATACGCAACGGTGTGTGCTTCAGGGTCTTTCCGCATTCCCGGACTTGTTATTTATATTCCGGAAGCTTTTTCATGGATACACCATCACCAGCGTCGTCATTGTGCTGTGTTTTTTGTGCATCCCCCTGCTCTGGAGTTTATATGTATGAGTGTGTGTATGAGTATGTGCTAGGCAAGCATCTTCGGCACTCCGATATCTTATCCCGGGTGTGCATAAATTTTGATGAATAAACACACACACACACACTCTCGACACCATTTCTTATATGCGTTGCAGCCGAGAGGTGGAAAATGTAGTCAGCTTCGACCGTGCGAAAACGACTCAACTCAACTCGGTCGCTCTCGCTTCACTGGAACTCCACTCGCAACCAGGAGAGAAGGTGAGGTGAGTAAAATAAAATAATTCCTAGACCTGGGCACAACATTTGCGTAATGTGTCGCCGAGACCAGCACTGTGGACAGGGAGGGATGGGGGGACTAAGTGTCGGTAAATAAAACGGCAAACATTCTCGAGCCGAGGCCGCAGACCGCAAATAAGGGTGCCCTTATTCATTGCGAACGCATCCTTCCGGCCCACGCACCCAACAGGGACACTGACGCTGAAGTGCTGGCGAGGGCTGGATGACGCGTCGGGTGACACTTTTCACCGCCCTCCCCCGCCCCTTACAGAAGCCGTGCTTGCGAAGTGCGCCTGCATGGGGTAATGTGTTTTTACGAGTGATTTGTTTTTCTGCGTAGAATGTGGGTTTCTACACTTGCTATTTCTCCACCGTGCATCAGGGCGCTACATTACGGCTACGAGTGGGCAGTGGTTAACTTTTACACCGTTCTTACAGTTGATACAAACAGCGGGAATGGCGCAGGGTGGAGGAAGTGGGAATCGTGACGAGTAATACGTAAATGGAGTGATTCAGCTGGAAGCAATACGATCGATAAAGAAGATGCATGGTTAAAACTGCTTTGAAAATGTGGTAAAAGCTGACGCTGAATTTTATTTTTCCATGGAATTAAGGTTTTAAAATTTAGAATTCCTACACAAAATATTATACATCTACCAAACCACAATTACATAATGAATCATCACAAGTAAAGCAAAACAGTTACATTTTGTATTTATTTGAATTTCGATTAGCAACATCAATTTTTGGTTACTAAAATTTCATAAGAATTTGTTGTTTAGAGGAAGGTAGATAGAGACGGACACATTAGAGTTGTTTTCAGAGGTTCTCATGGTTTTAGGACAATTTTTTGACCCTTTCTTATGAGAAGTGAACTTTACAGGATTTCCACGATTGACAGATTGGTTCTCATATATATGTGGAGTTTTTTATTCGGTTTAGACAAATAACGCTTTATTTAGATTTCAGTTCACAACATGTTATTCGCTTCGCGGTCCGAATTCAACTCCTCGCGCTTAACCCGCGCTCCCGACTTTAAAGCTGCGCGTTCTCTCTCTCGCTACTCGTTCCTAGTTCGCTCTCGTTCTCCTGATCTCGCTACCGTTATTTCTCTCTCTCACTACCACTAGCGCTTTTCCTTTCTTACATATATTTTTGCACGTGTCACGTTCTATTCATCGTATTATATAATTTTTTGCGATCGTTTCTACGTTTCATTGATATCGGCCCATTGGACATCAATTCAATTCAACCAAAAAATTCTAGAAAATGCTAAAAAAATCGTGGAAGCACACAAAAAAGGACAGCAACCACACATTTTCTGGAAACAACCAAACTACATTAGGAACCCCAGTATATGATGAGAATTTCACTCCATAGCATCTTCTTTTTTTAAGAATTGTAAGTGCCACTTCGCTGAATCAGGAATGAAATACATTATTGATGTATCGGGTACTCACTGCTGACGTTGCTCCTGCTTGGATAATAACAGTTTAGGACTTCATATTAAGAAGTTAACCCTTCTAAGTTAAGTTAGAAGTTCGAAACCCATGCAAGCTGGATAGAACTGTTCATAGGTGCTACACATTTTGATCTTTGTAATTCCATTAAAATCTCTTATCCATAACTGCATGTATTCGTATCAATGTTACTTCTTTTTGTTGATAAAATTAGTGCAAGTCTTAACAAAAAAATGGGTTTCGTGAAGTGCATTGTCCACGTGGTACGTAAAATAACGTAATAAAAAGCTGTTATTTTAACCGGAATTCTATTTCTCGCTTATGTGAAATTTAAATTATACTCTTAGTATCAAGCTAGCTTTTAGCATCAAACAAGCAAGATATGACTTGGTTTGAAAACAGAAGCTGGTCTAGCATTATTGGGCGGAGCAAAACAACCGAATTGCAGGAAGAAACTAGGTTAACTAAATGTTCATACCTCACCCATTCAAATTGTGCCATACATCCTTCCAGGCCGTAATCGAAATAGGAAACAAAAACTCCACGACACATGGAGTAGAAATTTGATGCTCTGTTTTCAATCATTTTGCTCTCATCTATCAATGAGTAGTTCCCATTGTAGCTCATTTCTATGCAGCTTTTGAGAAGAAAAAAAGTATCACACCACAATAGCGCCTCATCGTACCGAAGCAGAATTGCACTCAATCTGTAAGATAAGCATCGGCCATAAATGTTATGACACAACTCCGCTGACGCCATCGAGTGTGTACCTCATTGATTGCACCTCAGCATGCACTTTGGGCAGATGACACTTACGAAAACACATACGCAAACACTCATATACAACAACAGCATAAAAAACAACAACCATCGATCAGATAAGATGTAGCAAACGTTACGGGAGTCAACTCCGAGAACAAACACTAGCCACTTTCCACCCCCCAAACCATAACTTATGCTACAACCGGAAGCATAAAATCTTTATTTACAATCAAACCACCCCCGAGACGCCCAAGATGCGTACATCCTTTTGTCTTATTACTCTCCGCTGCTTCAGCTGGGTGTTAAAAGACATCTCACTTGAACCTTGGTGCCGGAAGGAGCTACTTGCTCCTGCAAGCTACTAGCTACAAACGAAGACCAAAAGTCTTCCCTCATCCCAGTATGCGTTGCCCACCCAGCCCTTGTCCCCTCTGCGTACGGTGTTAGGAAAACGCCTACTTATCACTTTTGCATCCCTGTCGCTCCCGGAGCTAAAAGGGGGACAAAAAGGACCGGGCCACCATTACAGGCCCCCATATTTATGATGATGTAATATTATCGACAATTATTGTTATGACTCGTAAAACGTCCCAAATTCAATTTCCAATAAATTCTGCCCACCGATCCGACCGAACCGAACGCTCATTGTACGGCTGACCGTTACCACTGGGTGTGTGAGGGTGAGTGTGTGAGTGCGTGCGGGAAATGAACTGTTCCTGCCGTATCTTCCTGTCTGTTCCTTTTTTTCTTCTCTAGAGTCGATTGGTTCTTCGACGCCTAACTCGAACCCGGACTGCCCTATGGAGACGTGCAATGGAATATCGATCGGGAAAGTGATGGAGACGCTGGGGGGAAGGGAAATCGAGGGTAAGCAATGTCTCGAGATTGAAGCCAGTGATACGATACGAAGTCGATGCGAGTTCAATACGATATCGATTATGACTAGTGCGAGTGAGTGTTGTGTATGTGTACAGCGTTATCAACTGTCTTTGAGTGTGTATGTCTGTGTGTGTGTTACGGCCGTAATTCTAGCCCGGCCCAAAATGGTTCAGCCGATTAGGTGGTTGCGAACATCGGCACCAGGCCTCCCACCGGATTTTGGGATCTTCTGGACCATCCCACCAGCAGTGGAGACGTTCGATGGGTAAGATGCGAATTTTATGAGCTTGTCTATTCGAGTGTCTGCAATGGTGGTTGTTGGACTGCTGCAAAGAGCGCCCTACCAATCGATACATATGTCTTTGGGACTGTGCTTTGGTTGTACGTAACTGAGATTTTTCCCTGCCTCTGATTTTGTATCTTGAAACAATAGCGAATGATGAAAAGGAGAAAAATTTGTGTTTTTTTTTTTTATATATGTATTTCTGTTCCTATTTTATCTTTAAAATTGCTTAAAAGAACTTGTAATAATCTTATAAAATACAAGCCTTATTCTCCTTTTTTTTAATATTGAGGAACGCTTGGAAAAAGGTTATAAATATGCATAATATCACTAAACTGCAGTAGAAAAGTTGGCGCTTATCAGTAAAGCATGTTAATGGCCAGTGTTAATCATGATTTACATTTCTTAAGCTAATACAACACGATACAGCTTCCTTGAAACGATGCCTTGCCAGTTAACTACACGGAAAGATAACTTTTCTTCCCACTCGACCGAAAACTATCGCTCGACTGGCTTCTCGCGCTGCTCCAATCGCTCCCGGCATTGATTGGCTCTGGTGCTGATTTCCCCCAAGAAAACGCGCGAATCATCGGTTAAATCAACTGCCCCCTCCCTTCTGGATGGGGTTTTTCTTTGCTTTCGCAAGCTGGCGGTTGTAGCGGCGGTGTGCTTCGAAAAACCGAGTTGGAAGCAAGCGCGTAGTGTTTACCGACAATCAGCAACTCTGACCAACCTGATTACTAGTTGCTATTTTTCTTTTCCATTTCATTAAGCTACAATTGGCGCTCGGTGGAATGGTGCGAACGTTTCTCTTTCGTTCCTCGCCAAGGAGGAAAAAGGATGAGCCCTTTCGTGCCGTGGCTGTATACAACTGCCTTGCCTGGAGTGGGACCGCAGTTTGGGACGTGCGACGTCCGATGATGCGCTCCCTTCCACCGAACACGGACGAATGTAAACATGGACCGAAAACATGGACGCGGGCGCCTAATTCAATCTGCTAATTTGTACGGAAAACAATAAAATATTTAATAAAAACGCTCACCCAACGCGCTTATGCGCGAGGGTTTCGGGTGCTCGGGCAGGATTAGCCGGGCAGCTCTGAGCGAAAGTGTGGCGTAGGACTTGCGTCAACATCAAACACTCCGACTAAGAGGGGATACTTTTGAGCCGCCGACCGGTAGAGGGTGAACGGCCTCTACACCCAAAACGCCCAGAACGTTCGTTGTCCGGCAGATGAGCAAACGGTGCGAAAAAGATACAGCGTGTGTTTTGGCCTTGCCGTTAAAATGAACGCTCAAAATAAAGCGGCGTAACATTAGGCGCACAAACTCACACTAAATGACACCGACCACCCCAAACCATGTGGCCCTGCTGGCTGGGTAAATAGGAAGAAATGTACTAAATAACTGCAGAACAATGTAAAAATAACTTTCACCGTTCACAGGAAGGTGGACCTGGTGGAATGGGCCGTACCAAAAGCCCAAACCCAGCTTCCCATGTTTTCCGCACCAGCAAGATGGTTCACGTTCACGTTCCGATGGATCCGGACCAGGGCATTTGCCGCTGTTTGCCGCTGTGTTTCCACCAAAAATGCAAATGAATGAATGGACGGCAAAAATGGACCCGTTCTCCCAAACAGAGCAAACGGTAGGTAAAAAAAGGACAACAATAATTTGCATAACATTTTTAACTGGACACACAACGAAAAACTTCCGCTCCACCGGCTCCTCATTCCTCGATTGTGTGTTTGTGTCTGGCCTGTTCTGGTTGGTTTTCCACGTTTTTTTGTCTTCTCTTGCCTCTTCTTCTCTCTTTCTCTAAAGCGTCAGACAATTAAACAAAACGGAAGCGAGAGGAAAATGGGTGAACGAAAAACAAAACCAGCAAACTGAAAGATACAAAACAGTTTCTTTCATTGCTGGCTCCGCTTCAACGGGAAACAGAAGGCACACATACACACATACACACAATAGAAAGGAAGAAGGAAGCGGAGATTTGCGGGGCGAACGTCCTTACGCAAGCCGGCAGTTGGCCTGATAACAATTACGATGCGGAATAAATGAATTGGTAATTTTAATAATTATACCCCTTTTTACTCAGACGCACCGGGTCATGTGGGGTGGTCAACAGAAAACAGGAAACCGGGATTGGGTTGTTGGGGAACGACTGCCCAACGACCTTTCCATTTGTTTGTGGAATAATCATTCGCACAGTACTTTTGGTTTGATTTTGGTTGCATGGTTGGTAAGCTAGGCAATAATAAAAAAGACACACAAACACAGAAAGGGGTAGCGATGGTGGTGTAGGGGTTTTGTTTTTCTTTCCTTAAGCTAGATGAATGATGCGAAGCGGCTAGTTTATGTTTGATATAATTTACTTTGATAGACCTTGCAAGCATGCGTCGAAGGGAGTGATCGATCGAGTTATGGCTAAAATATTTGAATGTGTTAGTATATTTTTGATAAACTGAAAATAGTAACATTGAATATTGTAACTATGAGTGAACATTGAGTGATGAAAAGCTGCTAAGAAAGATATCTTTTTAGAAAATATTTCATGCACTGTTAAACAGTGGTTTGTATAAGACAAAACTGAATAAACAATATCTCAAAATGGATCAAATAAATAAGACAATTTACAACACATGAAAAGACAACAAGCCAGGCAAATAATGCACAAAAACATAATAGAAAATATGAAAGAAAACATTTAAGAAAAAAAACAATAAAGTAATAAAAACAATATAACGAATCAAAATACTAAACAAGAAAGAAAACTTATCAAAATGAAAAAAAACATAAAGAAAATTTAAAATAAAGAAAAAATTATCAATAATGACTACTACAAGCTTACTTAGTATTTGATATTCACGCCAATCACTTCGATCGTGCTTTATTTTCCTTAAATATCATTCGGACTTAAGATCAATCGGAAATAATGTCCATTATTTACTTCAAGCTTACCCCACCATTCAATGGATGCTACCGTTTCAGCAAACAATCTATCTCTAAACCATCGAATTGCATATTCATTCTTTGCGGACTAAAGCACATAAAAGAAGGAAACAAAAACAAATAGAGTCATTTTTTACTTTCCCATGTACATATTTAGGCCAAACGGGTCGAATCATTCAATCATAAACAAAATTTAAATATTTAAAAAGGTCTCCGTGGGTTTAAACCTTTTCCTGTGACTTTAAACATTCCACAACTATTACCATTTCAATTACAGGACAGGCTTAGCATTACCATTTTATGTACACTTACCACCTCTACCGTACCCGATGACAAGACAAACATTAACACTGTCAGAATTGTAATTGGTAATTGAAAATGTTCATAAAAATAAATGCTGCTGTGCACACTCTCCGAAAGTGCTGTGCTTTTCAAATGTATATGTGTGCAAATAAAAAAAAAAAACATTCTGCAAATAAAAACAGCTACAATCGAAATCATCGACCGGCGGTACAAATAGCATCGTTTCTCTGGGCAGTATAATTGAAATCGAATGCCAACCCCCGCCCCGGTGAGATCAATCAATCAGTCTTAAATCCATCCGATCCGGGAGCTTCTCACACAAATTTGCACTCCTTCCTGCTTACCCTGCTACAACCATCCCTGCGCCACCACACGTGAAGGTTAAAGTTAAAACGATATAATTAATACTTGCTCCGGTTCACCCGGAAACCACCCCTCGGATGCTCCCGATTTCAGCAATGAATTTTATGGATAAATCCTCCAACACACATATCCAACCAAAAAACAAAAAAGGACAACAACCAGCATGACCTTTAGCGAAAACCTCGCCACGAATCAAACACACTACGAAAGCGGATGGGCGGGAACGCTGAGTAAAAGGTTTCCACTTTTCGCCGGGTTTTTTTTTGAGTTTGCTATTATTTTGCTTTTGTTTCTGTTCTGTTCCCTTTTTGCTTTTTGTTTTGTTCCTTTATTACTATTTTCCGCAACAGCGAGTAAATGGTGGGCTTGAGATAAATTACCGCCGAGGATGATCCGGAACATGCTGACTTTTTCAGTGACATTCATCAAACAGCTTTTCGCCAATCCGGCCACCGGTCTGACCCCGGTGGTGGAGGGGAAGGGGGGGGGCGGAGGGGAGAAAGTTGTCCCATTTCGCCATGCGACGATTCCCCATTGTGTGGGGTGCATACAAAAAAGGGCGGGAAAGGGCATGCTCCTTCGCCAATATCCTGCCACAATCGATCAAAAAAGGATGCACCGAACCGCAGGCAAACGAGCAGACACTCACACTCACACACACTCTTATACTCTTACCACACTTCCACCCCAAAACGCAGACGCGGCGGTCGTGGTAGAATGAATTTTGAATGGCGTCGAATTTTCATTTTGCATCAGCAGGAAATTGATATTTGATGATTTATCACCGGATGATTTTTTTTTTGTTTTTGGACTGCGAAACATTATTTTGGCACGAGGGTTGCCGAAAGGCCATGAAGCAATGAGAGAAGATTAACAGTGCAGTGACGCTGAAGCACTTTTCCGCGCTACGCACGTATGCGACTCGCGGCAGAAGTGGGCATCGCCACCTTTAACATCGCTAACGATAATTTAACTGTATGCTACGCGTCGACCTTCTCGGTCGCATCAGCATAAATAAATTAAATCAATCAAATCGAGCATTCACAGCATTCCCCATACCACCACACACGGTCATACCGGAGCAGCGAACACATACAGCGGCAAAGCTACATTTATTTGCATGGACGGCGCCAAATGGTTAGAAATCTGGTGCGGTCTGAATATTGGAATGCTCATTATATCGCGTTGGGTAACGAATGATGTTTTCCTTCCGTTCTGACCGTTGGCCTACACACAGACACACACACGCGCGCGCGATAGTTTGACCTCTCCGAAAACGAAATAAAGAGGGGACAAATTGTGACACATTCCCTCAAAACGCGAAAGAGGGAAAATGGTGAAAGAACCCTCCCCAAACAAAAAAAAAAAAAGGAGCAACATGACAAGAGAACACGCGCCTTGCCCAGGTCCGACAATCGGGGTTTTGGACTTGCTTGCTTGGTTTGTTAACACTGCCGACACTGCCGGGCCACGCACAATTTGAATCAATCTTTTTTGTTTATTTAACCACGGCACGACAACGCGTAGCGGTGGGGAAGCGGGCAGCAGTTTGGAGCAGTAGTGACCACGGGGCCACTACATCATTCTCATGAATTAGTCAAACTTTGCCGCGAGAAGGGTGGGTAGGTAGTGTGTGCAGTGAGTGAAGGTAAAAATACCACTAAAAGGCTACTAAAAGGTAGCAAAAGGCAACGGAAGTATAGAAATCGTAATTAATTTTCTCTGTTGTGTGATTTTGGCATTACTGGTGAGCCCGTATAAGGTGGCGCTTAGTTTTGATGGTAAGAGTTGTATCACTTTTGAGTGCATGTCGTTTGTATTGTAAGCCGCGTTGAGTTCATTTAAGAAACATTTTATATTTATTATTTTCCAGCATGTTTTTCTT
This sequence comes from Anopheles arabiensis, assembly GCF_016920715.1. Classification (NCBI taxonomy): domain Eukaryota; kingdom Metazoa; phylum Arthropoda; class Insecta; order Diptera; family Culicidae; genus Anopheles; species Anopheles arabiensis. Next base: position 26,463,108 of record NC_053518.1, read on the forward strand.
GCAATATTCCTTTGCTTTACAGGGTTTTCCAAGTCACTTTCGAATGTAAGCATTGTTTTTAACCGCGTGCAAAATGATATTCCATATTAATCGACTATCTCATTTCAATTTTAAATTTTTTTAATTTCTTCATCATGATTTTCAACACTTCAACTGTTGATAAGTGAAGAGATCCGGCAGCAATCCTCGATGGAGAAACGATGGCAGCAGCAGCAGCCCGTTGAAAGCCCTGTAAAGTTGACGAAAAAAATAATTAATCGTAATAAAAACAACTATTTAGTAATTTAGTTGGAAGCAGGTTAAACCATATCAAGATATGTCATATCTTAAGCAGTTTAGTAAGGCATTCAAAGGATAATCCTGATATAAAATTGAGGTTCGTATGTAACAAAATGATATGATATGATATGATATAATATGAATTAAAAGGTAAGAATAAAGCAGAATGTTAAAGCCTTAAAAAAATTAATAAAACACATTTGAATTGTGTTATTACAGGATTTCGAACCATATTGATCCGCTCCTACTACCGGACTACTTGATCCGCTCGGTGGAATGTTTCAAATGATTAGGAGATATTTGCAATGATGCTAAGGAGGTTCACAGGCATATAGGGGTGTATTTTAAACACTCAGAAGAAGTTTCCAAAGCAGCTATGGAGTTTTGCAACACGCTATGAAGCACTCGATTGTAGCACTTCAGAAATTAAACTTAGATTTTGTTTAAAGGAACTACGTGATACAGGGTTTACCAAGTCACTCTCGAATGTGCACATAATTATTCACCGCTTGAAAGATGTTTTTCAACAGCTGTCAAATTATACATTTGCATACAAATGAAATTTCAGTTTTTACTCATGATTTTCAACACATTCCAAAGAACAGTCAAATTCATTCCAGCTTGAAACGTGTCGAAAATCAAACTGAAGAAATTAAAAATTATGATGAAGGAAATGAAAAATCAGATCGATTGATAAGATCTTGCACACGGTGAATAACCACGTTTACATTTGAAACTGACTTTTAAACCCCTGTAAATTACAGTGTGAAAAACACTTTCACTTTCACAAGTCACTTTCGAATTTGTACGTTGTTATTCACCGGGCGCAAAATGTTGTTCCACATCAAACTGACACTTCATTTCCATCATAATTTTTTTTTCAATTTCTTTCTTTTCTTGAGTCGTCAAGCTGGATTGAGCCTGAAAGTTCTTTATTATGTATTGAAAATCGTGTGTTGAAAGTTTTTTCAATTTCATATTGAAGCAAATACAACATTTGAAAGCTGATGAAAAACATCTTAGAGGCGTTGAATAATTTTATGCACATTCGAAACTGACTTGGACAACCCTGTACATTATGATATTGGAGCGATTAAACACATTTCAATAATATTCTGCACTGCTTCAACTACTTCGACTTAAAAGTACAAAATAATAAAGAACTCTATGCTAGTCAACATAGAGCGCATATTTCAGCACATTGTATTGAAGTGAACTTAACTGTACTAGCTCATTTGGTTACTCTCTTTACTACCACACATGCATAGTACAAGCATGACTATTGTTTCATTTTTCGCCTCCATTCCATTAATGCACCCAAATGAGCTATTTAGCAAAATGCTTTCACGTGTTGCGAAAACCATCGTGTGGTACCACACATTCACAAATTCCCCTCAGTAAGCCTCTTCCTGATGTGGCACTCAATTGAAATATTAACACTTGTTTCGTGTAAAAGAAAGTGCTGCTCTCTTTCTCTCTCTCTCTCTCTCTCTCTCTCTCACACACACACTCATACACACACACCCCGCTTTTTAATTGTACATTAAAATTGCTTTTCCAGGAATATAAAAGAAAAAGGGAGAGAAAAAACCGAACGCAGAGCGCACTTCAAAGTTGGCCCCCGGGCTGGCCAGCCACTTGTTCGGGCTACATTTAATTGCAATGGTGTACAATTTCCGAGCATTTACCTGGAACGCGCGGTTAACGGCACACTATGTTGCAGTGCGTTTGTGTGTGAGTGAGATATTTAGTGTACAAATTTCTCAACCTGTACCCCAATCCAGTGTGAAAGTCAGCTGCAAGGATATCCTTCTCTCTCCCACTCACACACACACACACGTGCATATGAACCGCAGCGTCTCTGCATGCATATTCACAGTTTAAAAAAGTAATCACAGCGACAGAAAAACAACAATCAACCTTCTTTCCCCCGGCAAAAGTGCATCGAGACAGTTGGGCTTGCTTTATGGGAAGGGAAATCGAAGTGCCGTGGGAAGTCCAAGTTTGAGAAAACGGCAAATGGCAAGCAGGAAGAGATTTGAATTATTCATGAACTCTGCCAGTGCGATGCATGGGGGGGGAGAGGAGCCTGGCGGCCGGAGGAATGCAGTTAGTTTATGAAAATAATAATTGCATCAAAACTTGTGCCAAGCGGCAGTGAATTAAGTGCGCTTTTGGCCGTAAAAACTTGCCTGTCTGGGACGGTGTCGGAGGGACGGAGGGGGACAGGTTTTGGGCAAATTAAATTCCTGCTACGGCTGCCACCGTTTCCGCCACACGCAACGGAAGGAGGCTTTTGCGGAAGGGAGGCAAGACAATGCGGGGTGAGAAAATTGTTTCGAGATGAGAAACTAATTTCGTTATGGCAGCAAAATAAGAAAGGAAAGGTCAGGCCGCTTAACGAAAAGTGCATTTCTATGTCAGGTGTGTTTTCGTGGTTTGGTGATGATGATAAGTAAGATACTGTTTTGCAGGATGTTTTGTATTGTTCTGGGCTGCAGAATGTAGTTGTAATTGCGCACATGTGAACTTGCCGAACGTAGTTTTGATGTTGTTGCTCTATTCGAATTGAGGTTAAGGTAGCTGCTTAATCAATTCGCATGCTCCTTCAAATGTTAAAACATTATGAATGAAATGCCGTCCACTCCACAGGATATAGAGAATAATGTTTTTGAATTAATTTCCCCTCTGAAGCTTTAGTTTCCACCTTAAGAAATTATTATTTTATTACTTTTTAAACTTTTGGATATTCCAGTAAGAAATATAACATGAAAAGTGAAAGAAATGTGTACACCTGTATCGCTGTTCGGTTCGCAACAGTGTATTCCTTTTTGTTAAGAAAAATCTCGTGAAGTTCATGCTTCTTCTTCTTCTTCTTCTTTGGCTCAACAACCGTTGTCGGTCAAGGCCTGCCTTTACCTCTTGTGGGTTTGGCTTTCAGTGACTAATTGGTTTCCCCCCATAGCGGGATAGTCAGTCCTACGTATGGCGGCAGGATCCATTTGGAGCTTGAACCTTTGACGGGCCTGTTGTTAAGTCGTACGAGTTGACGACTGTACTACGAGAGCGGCCTAAATCGGTGAAGTTCATGCAGTTTCATAATATTCGAGCAGTTGTTGACCTCGAGCAGTCTATAACGCAGTCTAAGTTCTCTTCTTAAGTTGTTAAAAAATAGAATTATTATAATTTCAATAATCACTAATACAAAATTTACACTCAATCGACCAATATTTTAGTTTTTTAAGTCCTTCCGGCCAATAATACAGAGTCGGAACTTCCGAAAGACGAATTTTATAGGTCTCTCATCGGCTCTTACCAACGTTGACTGGAGCCATATCACCAGAGACCCGGATCTCAACCAAAACATGTTGTTGTTTACAAACAAAAGCACAAGCATTTACGATCAGTTTGTCCCTCGTTATCGGACCCCAACCAAGCCACCCTGGTCTAACTCACGGTTAAAAGACTTGAGAAAACAGAAAAAATACTCCATAAAATGTTCCGTCAACATAAGAACGAGGTTAATAGAAGAATATTTATTAAAGCTGCCCGTCTGTACCAGACATTTAATCGCCGAGCCTACGCCAACTACGTAAGAAAAATAGAAAACCGATTTAAAAGGGATCCAAGAACGCTTTTTAGTTTTGCTCGACAAAAACGAGATAGTAACAGACTTCCATCAATGATGCTTCTGAATGGAAGATCGTACATCGGTAATGTTGAAATCAGTCAAGCATTTGCTGATTACTTTTCATCAACATACGTGAGTAATTCGCCACCAGTCACTAATGCTGTTACGTCCAACCATATACCTGATGCTGCCGACATTCCTCTTCCTGTTCTGTCTGAAGCTGACATTGCCTCGGCTATCAACGAGTTGAAGCTTTCATTCGCTACTGGGCCTGACGCTATACCCAGTGCTATTTTCAAACGCTGCAGAGATGCTTTAACTCCTGTCTTGACCACATTGTTCAACAAGTCTTTGCAGCAGAAATGCTTCCCTCAAGCATGGAAATCTTCATTCATGTTCCCGGTTTACAAAAATGGAAATAGAAATGACATATGTAATTACCGTGGTATTTATATGTTATGTGCAGTCAGCAAAATTTTTGAGATCACCATTTCGAAACACCTATCAAGTGGTTTTAAAAATATAATCTCCAATGATCAGCACGGCTTTCTACCCAACCGCTCAATTGAAACAAACCTTCTCTCTTTATTGAGCACCTGCTATCCTGCAATGGACAAGGGTAAACAGGTACACGTAATCTACACCGACTTCAGTGCTGCCTTTGACTCCGTAAATCACTCAATGCTAATTTCAAAACTATCAAGCTACGGAGTAAATGGGGCGCTAGTTCATTGGCTCTCCTGTTATTTAAGTGATAGGCATATAACAGTGAATATTTCCTCCTCTATATCTGCACCATTCACCAACACGTCCGGGGTTCCACAAGGCAGTATTCTCGGCCCTATTCTTTTTAACATTTTCATAAACGATGTTATTTATGTTATACCAGATTGCGAAAAATTGTTTCATGCAGATGATATGAAAATGTTCCTACCGATATCAGATCAAACTGATTGTTTTACTCTTCAAAACTGCTTAACTCGATTTAACTCATGGTGTAATTCAAATTGTATGCGTCTCAACATATCTAAATGCTCTGTTATATCCTACACTAGAAAAAGAACTCCCATTGTTTACGATTATAAAATTGATGATAGGTCAGTGCCGCGTAAAAATGTGATTCGCGATTAAGGCGTTCATTTAGATAGCAGACTAACGTTACAGAACCACTTTGAAGCAATACTTTCAAAAGCCTTCCGTTTGTTAGGATTCATTTTGCGTGTTGCGAAAGACTTCAAAGATCCATTCAGTATAAAAGCTCTGTATTGTGCAATTGTCCGTCCTACCTTAGAATTCGCTAGTATTATTTGGACTCCGACACAGCAATATTTAATAGATAGGCTAGAATCGGTTCAACGTAAGCTCACTCGTTCATTGTTTTACCGTCTCCCGTGGTCTCGTAATTCTGTTTGTCCCTCTTACCGTACAAAGTGCCTGTTATTTGGACTAGAACCTCTGCAACATAGAAGAAAGACGGCACAGTGCTTATTTATACACAAACTTGTTAGCGGATCTTTAGACGCCCCGTCAATTCTGAGTAAATTGAACTTTCAGGTCCCCAGTAGAATGTTAAGAACCAGGACATTATTCAACATAGAATTCAGATCGACTAATTTTGGATCTAACGATCCTTTATTAAAAATGATAAGTGCCTATAACTCGCTAGGAAACAATGTCGACTTGAACTCAAACTTAAACAATTTACGGACCTTTTTACATAGCTTAATATGACGCTTCCACAGTTTATGTTGTTTTTTATTTGGTTGATCGACAGTTAAACTTGTTATGTTTTTTGATGCGTTTTTGTTAGCACTGTTCTTTAGCATTAACTATAGAAATAAGTATGTTATGTTAGGTTATGCTAGCTGGATAACTTTCGGAATAAATAATAATAATAATAATAATAATAATAATAATAATAATAATAATAATAATAATAATAATAATAATATTGCCATTAAGAATAGAATTAAATGAGGAGGGAACATAGTTTCGTACCCATTATCGCGTAAGATTTCAAACTATTATATGTACTAATGAAATTTAAAAATGGAAATAAAAGAACTAACTAACTAACTTAGCATATTTAAACATATTAAACATACAATTTCAATATTCTGCAGCTCTATTCAAATAGAGTTTTAAATAAACAAATGGTCAAGTTCCCAACACCAGATTAAACAGCCTAATTTTATGCAAAAGAAAAACATATACATCATAAGCATCTTTTAAAAAAGCGAGATAAAATGAATTCGTTTGTGAAGCATGTAATGATCCCTCCGTGAAACATGACTTTATGTTCATGGACAGAATAAACAATAAAGTAATTAAGTGTGCTACTGCCGCAATGGATGACTTTTGATAACAATAATCATTTAAAATCCCTGAGTGTTGTGGTTGCTGCTACTGCTTATTTATAATTCCATAGCCTTGGAACATTTTTACACTTTTTCATATTTCGACCTCTTTATGGAGTTCCCTTTGAGAACATTTCAATAATTTCAACCAATTTTTTGCACTAAACATTTCCGTCCACACCACAATTGCTTTGAGTGCAGCAATTAGTCATACATTAGTTGTCCATTAGGCATTTGAGTTTCAACGGGACCCACTGCAGCTGTTGCTCCAAAACTACAAAAAAGGGGAGTAAAACATTCCATTTGCTCCTAAATTTCCATTCATCGTAATTAACTGTGAAGAGACCCATTTAAGACTAGCCAGTTTTCAAACGGCTTTCATTTTTCCTTCGGTAGTCCACAGTTTCCACCTCGAAATGATCATTTTAATTGCTCTACCGCAAACAACCACCTTTCACCGATCGTCCGTGTGATAAACAGCTTTATCAGCAGCTAAGCATTTCTGTGGTTACCACCCGCACCCCCATTGCACCATGCACCAATGTGGCAATGCAGTGCATCCGAACAACGCGAAACGCGCATTCGTACGCACCAACCCTTTTGGTCCCAAAAATTCCAAACGTACGCACGCATGCGGGTAGTCGGACCCCGAAATGAAATCAAAACTCCCATTAGCATTGCACACATCGCACACATTGCACATCCACACATCCGCAAGCCAAACCCCAATACCCCAATGCGGTAGTACAAATGCCTCCCTACCCGGTCACAGGGTTTGTTGCGCCACACCGTTGCACCATTAAAAACTGATTAATCATCATGTTGATGGTTTTTGTACTGCCAGAAACCAACCCCAGCTCCAGCACGATCTTCCAGCCGCCATAAAAACACCCTCGAGCGCCTCGAGCAAAAAGCAAAATTGCGTTGACTGCAATGGGAAGAACGCTTGCAAAACGCAATCCCCGCAACCGGGGGACCATATGACATTTCCGGTTTTGTGGGATCGGTCCCCCAAGGGGGGAAAAATGGCGCTCGCGCACATACACACACACACGGATACAAATCTCAGACACGGCTGTTGGGCCGTGTTTTCGGAAGTATATGTGTGTGTGTGTTTGTTTTTTTTCTTTTGTGCCTTATACGTGTAAGCCACCGTTCAATCACCGTCGTCCCGTGCTTTGATGACTCGTCTGCTTTCCCATTTCCACCCACTTTGTCCACCCTATAGTGTCCACAGGTGGTGTGGGAGTGGGCCGTGAGGGGTGTGTTTTAGTGGCCGCATTCGAATGTACCCACCAGCCACTGTGCGACTCCCACCGCGGATGTAGTGCCGGAAGTGAGGTGATTTTTGTTTATGCAAAGCACCGACCCAGAGTGCCAGTGTGCTTTCGTTCGCGGTGATATGCAAACAACAACTATCGCGAGTGCATCTACCGCCCAGCCAAGTGCCCTGCTTGTGTGCATGTGTCCACGTGTGCGTTATCTCTGCTGCTGTCTCTGGTGTGGCCGCCCAATCACGCCGGGCTCCCCGGGTGACAGCAACGCGCTAGGTGCGTATAAATAAATTACGCTTTATTAAAATATTGATTTTAAATTAAATTAAAATAATTTGAACCGACTGTGACGTGGTAGAGGATGCATGGTGGTGGGGGAGGACGGGTGGGAGCGGTTGCTCAGGGATTGCGCACCGTGTTTGTGGTGTACTGCATCTGTCACATGCGAATCGATCGCGCGGCAGAGTGGCGGCTGACTGACAGCGCAACCGAAATGGGGTTTCGAAATTGCGCCTGTATATGGTGCGGCTTCGCTTTTTTGAATAAATAGTCCAGCACTGAGCCAGCACCGGGTAGGAGCAGTAAAGGAAAATATACATAGCACACACCCACACAGACACGCAACATACCATCCGCAACACGAGCGCACTGTGCGCCGTTTGGGGGTCAAACCATAAATAAGAGTAATAACAATATAATAAATAATTAATTAATTATTCAGTGATTGCACGCACCTTCCCAGCGTAAGCCGCGGGGCCCTCGCTCTAGCAGGGCTCGTGTGAAAACCTTTCCCATTCCCAACCTCCCCCATCGCGCTGCCATTAGCAGTGAACGGTGTACGACGGAGGAACGGTTGTGTCACGATTTTTACGCACACTCGCCGAACACCGGGCGGAAACGCTGTACGGTGACGACTAATTTACGCGCCCTTTACCGGAACCAGCTCGGTTGCCGCGAGTACAATTGAAGGTAGGTGAGTAGTAAAAATGGCACAAAACATATGTAATACGTTCGATCCAATCGTTTCCGGACAGCTCGTCGGAACGGAGCGCTTGTTGCAGACTCGCTGGACGCGTTTTTCACGACAACCGATTTTCAATGCGCACACAAACACACATATCAATCGATCAATTCAAAGTCAGATTTGTTTTTTGGTACTGTTCGTATGTGTGTGTGTGCTGCCATGGTCGAGTGGTGTGGAGGTTTAATTACAGTGAAAACTAATTCCGAAAAATAAATGCATCCTAGAGGTTTAATTGAGAGGTGGACGCAATGCAAAGGACGGTGGCGACCCTTTTAATTAGCGAAAATCTATAAATGTTCAACTGAAGCGTATGGGTTGCAGTACGCTGCATCCGTAGCTAATCAGTCGATCAGTGGTGCTCTTAGTGCTTTGGTGTAATTGAAAGGCCCGATGGAGTTTTTTTTCAATATTGTTTCTGTCCATTCAACAGGTCTTTTTATCATCTGATTAAAATCAATCAATGCATTGAATCGATCGTTTGAAGCACATATTGCTTGCAGAATATTTTTGTTTTTAATAATGTTTTCTTTCCTTAAAATATGTTTCAAACGACACTGCAAAACGCTTTGTAGGCGAGTGATAGAGTAAATGTAAATTTACTTCCATTTAATCATACCAGGAATACTGAACTGTTTTTGTTTTTTGTTTGCCACTCTTTGTCTGTACATCAAAGTGAAGGTTAATAAATGCACAAACGTATCGAAAACTCAATAAAAAATTCGACAGAAAACGAGCTAATGAAAAAGGTTGTAGTTTAAATGGAAAACACGCAAACCCTTTTGTCGTCGCTAGCGTTTCTTTCGTCTACTGACAAAGTGGATCGCCACTTATCACGCATCACCGATCGACGGGGATGGCCCCCTGATACGTGTATTCCGGCATGTGAGATGAGTACCCAATTTCCCCAGCCACATCCATATTCTCGGAAGCTTTTCGGTGAGGTCCCATGCGGACACGGCTTAATAAAAACAAGCCCATTTTGGGTTCCGTTTCTCAGCTTTCATACTACTCGAGGCCCGTTTCCAATGCTTCAGCACTGTGTGTGTGAGTAGCCCCCCTGCTGGTGAGCCTTTCTATCAGCCATGTAAGCACGGTGTAATCCTTTTAACTTGCCCGAAGTCCACTCAACGCATGGTGAACTTCGAGTCAGGTGAGTGATTTTTGAAGCGGCCTTGCGCTCCAAGTGAAATGCCAGCACTTGAGCCTCCGTCCGAGGAACTGAACCGTAGACCAGTGGCAGAAAGAGTTGTCGGTTGGGCATGATGGTGGTTTGATTTTCAAGCAAACCTGGTGAGTTGCTCGAATTAAAGCCACTTCTTGGCATATTGTTTCTGCAACGAATAAGACATCAAACCCACTCCGCTCCAGTTTCCGAAGCATCCAGTTTTGAGTACCTTTGTTATTTTCACCGGTACGTAATTCAGCAGCTCCTTCGTAGATCAGTTGTTTCCGAGAAACAAACTCCGCATCAGAATCCTTCAAATTCGCCCGCCACACGTGTGGTACCAAGCTTTAGTGTCTTCACAAAAATTGGAAAATTTTCAGCTTGCGAATTCCGTGTAGGTAAATTTATTTGTTCTCCTCTTAAGCTCGACGACATCCTCGGAGCGAAATGAAATCTATTTCCCACATGCTTCTACCCTCCTGCTCTGTTCTCTCTAGCGGATCCACCAAACACACACACACACACACACACACACACACACACACACACACACACATACACACATGTCCAATGCCGCCTGTTATCATTTCAACGGATCCCTCGCTCCCTTTCCGATGGGCTTTCTGCCGATGACACGAAGTAAACCATGTCATTAGGTGTCGCTATAATCCTCCTACTTTGACGTTCCGCCGCACCGCGCTGGCTAGGGCGACGAGCACACACGCACCGAGTCACAGAGGTAGTTGCGCAACTACCGGCTGGCTCCAGTGTCTAGGGACAGGTGATGAAAGACGAAACATTTTCCGCACCTGACCCGAACTGTGTGAGCGTATCTCTATGCTTGTGTGCGTATGTGTGTGTGTGTGTTTGTAGCGGTATGGTGCACACGCATTATGCTAAATACCTAATTCTCCGATGACATCAGGCAAACCGTACGCCGGTTTTGGTGGCGAATGTGGTGAAGCAAACGGAGCCCGGATGCTCCGAACATACTCTGCCCGGCAAAGGTGGCAACGTGATGACGGCCCATTTCATTCTTGCCCTCCCCATGCTGCCTGATTGTGTTACTATGTGTACGGACATGTGTGTGTGTCAGTGTATGAACAGTGCACATATGATCTCGCTGAGTACACAGCATTCGGCTGGCAGGAGACTTAATCCGACCGGCTTACCTTCGCCGTACATATACATTCTTTTTTTTTTAACCGGAAGGGCAAGCAAGTAAAGACTGTGCCAGTATAGTTGCGACGCTGCGTGCCGATGCGATGAAGCGCTTAAAGAAAGCTTTTCCTTACTCCCTGCCACGTGGAAGAAAATACCGGAAAAGCTACCTCACCGTGTGCGCCACCACGTCTTGTAAATTTCCTTTCCCAACACTCTCAAAGTGAATGTCTTCCCCGGGCATTTTAGATGCCTGTCTATATGTGTGGTTCAAGTGTTTGAATCGGTTCTAGTACTTCCACCGTGCTGATGAGTCGAATTCAGCAAATTCTGTACAGCATTTTCCAAACACATCAGAGCAGGCCGGGTAGTAAGTTTAGCTTCCGTAGTTTGCTGTGCGATGCTGATCCGAAAGCTGGTGAGAAGGTAAAGTAGATGCATTCCTTTCATCCTCTGCAAGAAAAAAAAAAAACCTTCAACATAGCTTTAAACAGCACCGGCTCTCGTATTGTTCTGGGAAATAGCAGCCATGGGCAGCGGTCGAGTGGTCTCCGGTAGCAAAAGCTTCTCGGAAAAAGGTCACGCCAAAATCAAGCCTTCTGGTTTGGGCAAAAGCTCTGCCATCTTTTGAAACGGTGAGCCGTTGACGTGGGATGGAATTATTTATCAAGTTCAATTCGGTCTTCAATCGGAACGCCGTGCAGCAAACGGTTGGTTGCCTACGCTCCCGCTCACGGGGATTTACATTTGGAATCATTTGAATGCTTAGTTTTTGTTGTTTTGCTTTACCTGAATGCTTGTAAGGAAAATTCCCGCTAAAAACCGACACGGGCCAAGTATTTCGTTACAGAATTACAGCAGTCTAGTGGGGTTTGGGCGAGGCTTCCACTAACTGGTGGCAATTATTGGCGGTTGTTGTTAGGGATTAGTTGCTACGCGAGCTTACTAGAACTTTGGCTTTGATGGTTCGATTTACAACCCTCCTAGCAGAGATTCCATGTTTTAGTGTAATGTTCATTGCCGGAATCGCTTTTCATCCGTTTCCAAAAGCGATCATTCATTTACAATCGATGATTTTCGTTATTCATTTTAGGAACATGTTGATGTTTTGAATGTAATTAATAAAAGGCCTCCTGAGTGGCGTAACTACGCACCTGATGGTTTGCTATATGATGCAATGTAATAAATGACTATTTCCGGGAATTTTTCGATTCCAACTAGTGGTAGGCTATGTGGAGCTCTGGATTTCGACTATTATTATGCTCAATCCGACGCCAGCAAAAATAAAAACACCAGTTCCGCCTAGAGTCGGAATCGCCTGGAGTTGACGTCGGTAGGAGTCGGATAAAGTTGTCCAATTCCATCCAAAATTTAAGTCGTCTGGAGTCAGTGTCATCAGGAGATGAAGTAATATGAAGTCGCAGTCGGTCAGAGTCACTCAGACTAGTTGTTGGAGTCTTCCGAAATTAGATTCGTCTGGAGTAGAAGTCGTCTATATTTGGATTTGTCTGGAGCTGTCTGTAATCATTCAAAGTTGTCTAGAGTTGTCCGGAGTTGTTTAGAGTTGTCTAGAGTCGTCTGAAGTCGCCAGAGTTGTCCGAAGAGTCATTCGCGAGTCGTAATAATCTGTATTTGAAGTCAGTCGTCCGAGTAGGAGTCGTCCAGAATCGAAGCTACCTGGTGTGGAAGCATGGAAGCAACATCAAAATAAACCTTGCTACTGTTTTATAAACTCAACAACATTTCAGCCTTTTGAACAGGACAGCATACTCTACAGCCTCTGCATTCCAGGAAGCTTTATTCCGCACAAATTGATTGCCGCTAGTCGCGCTCCCGGGCCGGCAACCAATTTTCACTTGCTCTTTGAAATCTTCCACCCAAACGCAACTTAAAACTCAATAACACCAAAACCAGTGAACAAAATCGCATGCTTCAGTGCTTCACTTCACGCAGCCACTAACCAGCCAACACTTCTTACACTTGCTCCGCGTAAAGTACGGAGGCTCGAGCAAATTATCTGCACTCGGCCCAACCGCTCCCGCACTGGTTCGCACTGTTGTCGTCCATTCGGAAAAGCGATCACGATTCTTCTTCCACCCCGTTTCGGTCCCATCTGCCGCTGCTTCAAAATAACAAATTTGAAGTCATGAATATTTCCACCAAAAACCGTTTCACAACCGGGCGCGCTCGCGCTAACGATGGAGCGGCCCGCTGCGGGACCGTGGCCCGGTATGCCCGTTTGCAGCTGCTATTCAAATCAAATTCTGCAGGTGCAAAAGTGTGCGTGTACGGCAAAGCCGGCAAAAGCAGCTAGCGTAACTTCCGTGTAACGATCTGGCGTAAGGGCACCGGGGACGGCACCAGGCCATCCGCACAGGTTCACCTTCTGCGCCAGGCCTGTCGAATGGTGCGGTGGAAGATCAAAAGAATGTTTTGTTCGGTGCGGGCTGGTAATGGGAGGAATGAGACGACAAAAGTCTCAAAAAGAATGAATACCGAGGGAAACAAAAAAAAGAACTAAACCAACCGCCCGGGAAGGAACGGTTCCATCGTCTGCTGACTCGCCGGGAAAGTTGGTTAGGTTAGGTCAGAAAAGTGGCCACCCTTTGCCAATCCCTCGCTTCCGTCACAGTTAGACACACACACACACACGAGCATGATGTGTTTTCACTTCGTTTTCCACGCACCTGGCCATGCCGGGGATGCCTTCGATGGTGAAGAAGTTTTACAATGCTTGAATTCTTTGGTCTCAAGATTGTTGGTCCTCTCTTAGCTTTTCAGCACAAACACACACTTACACACAAACACACGTAAATATTCACCTCCCGGTTGGGTTGAAGTTCTGGATGCGGCCGTACCGTTTGCCAAGTGCCCCCCGAGGGAGCACTTTTCCGTACGATTTTCCCAACTCAGGGGCAGGTGATGTGTACCAAGCCGGGAAGCGAAAGACATACTCGCGCAAAGGAACGAAGGTGCGTAAGAAACGGACCCGAGGTGGGCCATTATCGTGCGTTCGTGTGAATTTGTGTAGGCGCGTGTGTGTGTGTGTATGTGGTTGATAGGAAGACAAAAGGATGCGAAAGGAAAGCAAACCTGCCTACCAACGAGAGGGGCATGGAAAAGCCTTCCTTTAACCTTTCATTTTCACCTGGCACGTTTGGCCCGGGCGCACTTTCCTCACCCCACGGCTCCGCCGGCCTCTGGGAAAGGGCTTTTTTCTTTCTTCTTCCCTTGCCACCGATTGCTCGACCGAGACGTGACTAAGAAGCTGGCAAAGGTGTGCTGTTGGCGAGGGCAGGCACGATGCTGATGTTGCTTTTGGGGTGAAAAAAAACTGAAACACTCATGATGACACGGGTGTACCAGTCACGTCAGAGGAGGAGCAATGGATTTCTTTGCGTGTTCTTCTTTCTGCAGCCCGAAATGATCAAGCAGGCGCCCGCTGGCCGGGAAGGCAAGCAGCGTGAATACATTTGTGTTTCCCTTCTTCATGGTAGCTCTTTCGCACTCTCTCTCTCTTTCTCCAGCCAAACTATTCTAATATTAAAGATGCGCGGCGCCTTAATAATGCAGGCTTTCATCCATCATTTATTGCCCCCAAAAATTCCGGCAACCAGCATAGATCGTCCTGGTTGTTACGAAAAGTGGTGAAGGTGAAGGTGTGTTTTAGTGAGAATTTTTTCGTCCATTCCTCGTCGGTGGTGTCATTTTGATTTCTTCACCAACGCCAGAATACTGCCATCGGCACCCATTACCCACACGTTCGTCATCGTCGGTGTCAGTGACATTGCGACGCCGACGGCCTGGAACGCGTAAGGAACGAACGACGACAACCATTGCTTGACCACTGGATGGGACCGTTTCGCCGTGCCATCGAAATCAAACCCCGAATTGGAATGGCGATTGACGACGAAGGCAAGAAGACAGCGGGGAGGAAATCGTGACTGTCGCAGAATTGTTCGAAGCAATCGAAACGCTGGCTGAATGCTAAACAGGGGGTTTGATGCTCCAGTTTTGCTGATTGCGAATGTCGATCGAAACTGATTTTTAAACGACCGTAAAACTGGCCGGCAGTTGTTGTGCTGGGCGGTTGTTTTCATTTTGTGCTTCGAAACTGTTCTTTACCATGATTAAAGGTATTGGTTGGCTCTCCCATGGGAGCTGTTGAAATTAATCGGTTTAACTTTAGTGAACCTTGTTTTATGTTGTATCAATTAAAGGTTTTTTTTTATTTAGGTGGGCGTTAAATTTAATCGAAATATATTCTTCAAATGCAGCATTGTCAGCAGGATAACTTGCTGAATCTGATGCTACTTCGAGGATTTGTGCTTGAGGTATTTCTATTTTTTCCTGCCATTGAAATTATGCCATTGTGACAGAATCAAAATAGATGATAGCAGTGTTGAAAGTTAAGAAACAGTTTATTCAGAAGCAGGTTCATTTCCCCCAATATAAAACAAGTAGTTGATTGTTGTTTTCTACGCAAATTCGAAGTGTTTAGTTGTTTTATTTGTTAAAAGCAGGTCATTTTTAATGTTTTTTTTAATAATTGTTATTTTGCCTACCAAATGCTCTGAAAAGTTTTTATTTAGAAAATATGCAAACACTCGGACCAAGACCACCAATATTGTGATGAGAGGATGGTAAGAATTCTTTCTAGCCTTAGTCATTTACCTCAGCCACAACGATTTACTGTCTACAGAGAACCCACAAGTCCAATCGATTCATCCTGATGGGGTATCATAGCACATGTTTGGTTTTAAAATTGCGCTACAAGATCTTGGTTTGCACCTTTTCTTAGCTAAATGGTGCAATATCTCATTTGTGGTTGTCTAAATACTGTTGTATTCGATGAAGTAAGACCCGCTTTTTTTAACTATGGTATCGTTTTGGGTGTATTTATGGCTCGGAGGGCTTCTTTGAGGATTTTTCATACAATTTTTTTTATAATACGTATTAGTGTAAAATTATCGTTGAATTATCACCATTATTTAAATCCTTTTCATAGTTACTTCCAATATTGTAAAATAATATCCACTCATTGTAAACCATTTCATTCATTAACTCTGTTATCTGCCAATCAAAATCACTACTTTTGAAATATTCGCATTTCTGCTTCGAGCTATAATTCATTCAAGCTCATAAAATGTATGCGTCTGTAACCTCTTTCCGAAACACAAAGCCAGTCTATTACAAATGAGAAATGAAAATTGGATACTTTTGTATTCAAATTTTGTTACTGAGCTGACCGTCAAATGTTCATAATTACAATACGCTGTAAAATTCCATTATTGCAATGATGGACACAATGTTGAGTAACACAATACGAAAGCTTTTCGAGTGCAACAGTTTCAGCGCAACACACACACACACACACACACACACACACACACACACACACACACACACACACACACACACACACACACACACACACACACACACACACACACACACACACACACACACACACACACACACACACACACACACACACACACACACACACACACACACACACACACACACACACACACACACACACACACACACACACACACACACACACACACACACACACACACACACACACACACACACACACACACACACACACACACACACACACACACACACACACACACACACACACACACACACACACACACACACACACACACACACACACACACACACACACACACACACACACACACACACAATAAACCCATCGCACCCTACCGGAATTCCAATAAAGGGAAAATTAATTATAGCCCACATCTTTTTGACAGTTTTGAATTAAACATTATGCATCGTAACACCGTGCTGATACCCACCAACACAAACGATGGGAAGCTCCAGCGCGAGCACAATGAAGCAGCGGGGATCACCGGGAGTTGGGAAAGTGCTGTGGTAAAATCGCATTTGCATACATTTTGGCGAATCGTTACAGAATTATTATCTTGCACGAGGCATAATTCACGGGTGCAGCGTTACGGGCGTTTCGGGGGACAAAAAAGGTTACCATATCATCGCTACAGTTGATTACCACAATCCCGTGCCACGACGTTAATCTCGTCAATCGATAGAATCTTCGCCCGGAGAAGAAGCAGAAGAAGGTGGCCACGTGGGCAGCAGCATCCGTGGTGGCGTTGGCGTGAGAAACCCGACACACCTTTTGTTTCTTCCTAACGGCAGCAAAAAAGGCACACACGAAACACATTCAACGAAATCGACAACCGTACACACGCAACACCCCTTCGCACCCACAGTATTCTGTGGCCGATTCTCGTTTACCTTAGTGAAAAGCGGCGCTGCCTCAAGAAACTCAACACTGCCAACCCCGTTTGCCGAAAAACCATCGTTTTGTGGGTGAGTTTTATGAGCGCCCTGACTAAACTCGCATCCTAACCTCCTCGGGGGGTGCGCGCGGATACATTTCGAAGGGGTGGCAGGGCGGGTTGGAGGGGACAAAAAGAACCATAAAATAGGCAAACCGATGAAGGGGGTAAAGGTGATATGGGAATGTTTTCTTGGTGGAGAGTGGTGGCATACACACGCACACACACACATACAGACACAAAACAACACGCCACAACCGAAGCGATGATGAGCGAATGCTCGAAGATCCTTTCGGGCAGATAACAATATACAACCGTGCGGTTGTGTTGCGCAAGGAGAAAGCGGGAGAAAGAGAAAGCAAACACACACACTCATTCAAGTGCGCATAAAATTTTACTTCCCATCTCATGGTAACCCTTTATTTTATGTGCCGCTGATAAGAGAATGCGGCCGCAACTTGTTTTCCGAAAAACATCGTCGTGCGGTGGTAGGGGCTGATTGTAGGAAGTAGGAGGTAAGCATGAAGCTGATCCTTGGGTTTGCTTCCGTTGTTTTTTTTTGTTTTGCTTCCTTGCTGTGCTCCCTGCTTGGTTCGAATCCTGCTTTGAGCGCATCCGGCGCACACCGTTTCGGGTCGTTTCGGTGAAGAGATTTCTTCATTTTTCAAACGCCTCGTTGATCGGTACACACCTTTGCTCACATACACACACACGCACACACTTGTTGTATGTGTGCGTGGCTGTATGTATGCCTGTTTTTAGTGGTCGCCCGCACACCCGCAAGATATTGGTCAAACGCTTGCTGCCGGCTGCGCACACGAAGCTTAAAGCACAATTATCGCCCACCGAGTAGCGATTCCCCTCACGCCAACCAACCACTGTGTGTGTTACTTTCCAATTCACACCAACCCATTTTCACGGGGGTGGGGTAACACGGGTGCAATGATGCGAACCCGAAATGAGATTTTGAGTGAGCCAAAGCCACGCGAATGAGCTTTCCTTTTAACGCCCGGACCCAAACCCGGAACGCAACAACCACTGATTAACTTTTTCTCTAAACAATTGAAATTGCTGTTCCGAACGGTGGTGCCAGTGTTGGGGGGAGGGAGGCCCGGGGCAAGCGGGATGATCATAAAAGCGAAAAACCAGCCAGTGCCGGATGTGGAACATCGTTTGCAAAGCGTTGCACCGCCGTTGCTCACCACCGTTCCGCAGTGCCGTTTTGATTCGAAAAGGATGCTCTGGTGGGGGAGGAAACAGTGTAACAGTGAGGCCAAACTGCCGGAACCGAACAGGCGGAAATGCGTACGCGATTCCCTTCGGCCCTAGCTTTCGGTTGTATTTGGTAAGTAATCATGTGCCTGTATGTGTGAGTTTAATAGTGTACAAATGGATGGCAGGATGAGTTCTTTTTGTTGTTGTGGTCAGTAAACGGGTTTTATTTTTAGACCGTTTTGAGATGTGTTGGCCATTTGCAAAATCCTTCACAGCGAAAGCAAAGTTTGGGAAGCCATTATTTCGGTTACATGCTGGTGTTTGTGAGACTGAGTTTGTGAGGATGTTTGCCTCTTTTTCTGTTAACAGAATACATGACAAACCAAACTTTAACGCTTTCATAGGGGCATGCATGGTGTGATTGGGAATTTATCGGAGTAAACGAAGCTGTACAATTTTACAATCGTACAGTCATCCATAAATTACGTAACGAAATTCCATCCTCCGTTTGATACATTTTTAGCAACGATCATTCCAAGGTTTGAAATTGAGGTGCATCGAAAACTTTTGGAAGGTCTAATATTTTTTCAAATAAAAAAAACAAGATAAAACAGTATTTCCTGAATTCTTATATGTTGATACATATTATAGTGATACATATTTATATGTTCCACCTGTTTAAGTTATTCATCGTTTCCACGAATATCAAAATAATCGATAAACGATAATCGAGCGATAATCCAAACCTCAAAGTAATTAACAGAGGGACGTTCATTTCAGTGATACATGTTGCTCCTGAAATAAATCTTGAATTCATACCAGTGCTGGAGCGGATTATATATCCATACAGTGCCTGAAACATGTACAGAACAGAAGCCACCCAGATCCTGGAACTGATACCGTACAGTATAATAGATTTCAAGTAAAAAATAATGCGTGTAAAGTGAAAAATAAATAAAAATAAAAGTAATCTAGAAATCTTTACTTTGCCTCGTAACAGGAGCCGTTGTTTGAATATTTAAATAAATTTTCACTTCATACGAATTGTTTTATTTACCCAATCCGCCACCAAGGGCAAGCGAGAGAGAAATAACTCTACAAGCAACCCATAGAATTGCGGTCAATTCTTGAATTGGAGATGAAAGGAGGTGCTAGATCCCCGGTGGCAGGGCTACGGGAGAAGCACACGGGGTAAATCAAGCCAACCAGAAGAAGTAAAATTTTGATTGACTCCCGGAAATAGCCCCATCGAACAGGGCGGACAAGCAAATTGCGGCCCTTTTTCCGCAATGGCTTTTTCCGGCCTTTGTCGCACGTAATGCAGCTGTGTCAGTAGATGTGTGTGTCTCTTTCGTCGTTATATGACAACACAAGCACCCCGACCCAGTGCCCGGTGGTGGATGGTGGTATGGGCCAACCATATACAAAGCAAATCCAGACTGTGGGCGCATTCATTATGGGTCACCGGGACCGGGGTGCCCGGAGGAACCATTTGAATGTGTTCTGATAAAATAAAACTTTGTCATAAATTGGTCCACTTTATACTGTGCTGGCTGAGGGTAGATTAGAAACGCTTCGTTAGCTGACCGGCAAACACAGGCCGGTCGCCGACCCATCGCCGCAACCCGCGCCCTACATGGTCGGGACCATGTGGTGGGGGTTAGCTTTTGTGCAAACTTTCGTCGTGGTCGTGGTTTCTGTTTTAATCTACCACCATTGTACGAATCCGTTCGAAGTGCTTCGGGTGTGTTATCGGGCACGGTGGATGAGTTTTATAGTGCTACAATATTATTTCTTTTTTTTTGCTTCATTGTAGCAACTTCCTCACTGTTGAACGATGATTTCTGCTGTCCCTAGGAGCATTACAATCTGTTTTGCATACAATTGGTTACACATGTTTAGTTCTTCAAATTATTTTAGCATTAAACAGAGTGTGTTATTACATATGTGTTATTACATACCAAAAGTGCCTGCTGCCATATTTTTGATCTTCCCAGGATGGAATTCCCTTGCGTTCGGTTAGTAGGTGCGACGAACGCTAGGAGCCCCAATCAGCTGTTTTCGGTGCGTGCCACTATAAAAACAGAACACCTATTTTCAGCCATCCATTTGCGTTCGTTAGCGTTCCTATTTGCGATATTTTTACGACCATTTCCCATCGGGCATTAACGCACCGGCCATCACGGACGGAACTAACCAGAGGCTCCCTTTTGCCCAGTGCGCAGTTCCTCCATTCAAGTCAACCGTAAGGATGACGCAATGAAAGGTGAAAGAAATTTCCAGCACACTTTCTTATCAAAGCCACTTAAAGCGCACAGAACGGTGGACGAAGCAAACTTACCTGTCCTTGCCATGCGCATCTCGCACCTAACCTCTTGCCAGCCGCACCGGACCAACCGATGGTCGTTTTATTTTAGTACGCAATCGATTTTCCCTTCCGTGGCAAGGGAAAACCAATCACTTTCGCAAGTGACAGTACGGCACGGCTAAGCAAACAGCAACCTCAATATTGCGAGCGCCCGCCACATCGCCGCTTGTTGCGGTTCCGGTATCGTCCCAGCAAATTATCCCGCTGGCCGGTGGGGCGTTTCGAAGGCTGGGCCGCAGAGAAAGCACAAGCAGCAAAACGGACGGTACCGAGCTTCCTACCTGCGAATAGACTGTGGTGGGCTATAATTTAAGCAAAGTACGGTTGTTTTTTGTTGCCGCTTCCAAAATAGATACAGCGATGTATGGTGTGTATGCATATGGCTTTTTTAGAAGTGAGCTTCCCTTCCTATTGATGTTATTTTATACGATGAATTGACTTTTATTTTTGTGTGCTATGTTGCACTAAGCGAGCTCGTTTGCAGTCGTAATTTTTCTTTAAGTGACGCAAATGGTTTAAATAGTAACGTTTATTTATAAAGAGTTCAAAATAAAAGAACTTATTTTGGATCGTTTAGATAGTTTATCGAGATGCTTAGTCTGGCCGTGCTGATGATTTCCGAATCAAATGAGGGATGAAGAATAGAAGCGTTTGCAGCTGGTTGTTAAATATACATAGAAAGTATAATAATAAGTTTCATTATAACTAATTGAATGCTCTGTATGCCTTACAAATAAGCATTAATATTTACATTTTACTAAAATTTCTCAAAATGTTGTACGGAATTTATGTTTTGAGTCTTTCCGAATGTTTTGTTCCCGAACAACTGTTCGACAAAATTTGTCAAATATTTAAAAAACGATTATCATTGCTTGAAAAAGGGGTTAAAAAAGACATTGCTGTCAACATTGACGAAACAAACAGTGTTTAAAGTGATGTTAAATTCATCATTGCAAATGGTCAGCGATTAAAATTTCAAATAATTTAAATCATGTCAAAATTATGTGAATAACAATGCAGTTTCTATTTATTCATTTATTTATTTATTTATTTCATATATGATCATATTTCATATGCATATAAATATAAGAATATTTCATTTCAAATAAACAATTTTTAAAGTTTGCTTATCTTCAAACTATGGCCAGCCATCGCTAAACCTAGCCACACTGCTAACCCCTCCTTCCTTCCCGAATGGCGGCAAAACAATCAATTGATTCAGTTCAGTTGAGTTAATTCAGCGAATTCAATTATAAGCAACTTTCCTTCCCAAATTGCAGTGCCAAGCGCATTGGAGCTGGAACTTCTCAAAACACTCCAAACAAACGGGTAAAAAAACGCTTGCCGAAACAAAATCAACACACACACAATAAGATTGAAAAAAAACTCCGTGTGCACTTTGCAAACAAACCGCTGCAAACTAATTTGAAAACAAAGGCAAAATTTGATCGACGAAGAAGCGTCGAGTGAAGAAAGCAAAGGATAAACTTTTTCGGAGCTTCTTTCTTTAGCATGCCGCACGGCACCGGACACGCGTGCGGGTCTTTGCGGTCAGCGACGATGCATTGCCGTCCGGCAGACAGTCTTGAATCCCTTTTGTTCTTATTTCCTTTTTCTAAGGGGAATTCTTCTTCACGCTCTGCTCATTCAAAGCAAATGCTCGTTATGCTGCATTTGTCACGATCGTTGCGTTGCGATTGAATTCCAAATCAGCAATCAATCGCAGTTTTCGGTTCGCAAACGCCGACCACTGTGCAGCAGCTGCATATGGTGCTGTCGTCCCCGGCGGAAGGGTTTATGCTATTGCCAAGCTGCCAAAAACCGCATGCCTTGGGACGCGCGCTTGATCATAAAAGGGGTAGGGGTAGGGCTAGGGGTAAAAAAAGGAAGAATGCCAAGGCTTTTGTGGAATCCGGCCACAATCAAGAGCGCAGCGTGGACATCACCGCATCTTTTGAGGATCAGAAATCACTGCAAACTGACTTGGCTGCTTTGAAAGCCAAAACAAAACAAAAAATATTCAAGGAAGTGAAGGAGACATACACTGGCATACACACAAAAAAAGAGCAGAACGCATCAAATCAATTGCAAACGACCACAATTCTTGAGTGAACTCTTGAGCCCTGAGGGACATTTGAAGGAATGCAATTGGATGAAAATGTCTTCGTCCAGACTGCTTTTCGTGCTGGCCGCTTTTGTTTTGTTGTACACAGTTTTTTCGGCAGGACAGTTTTTACTCCTTTTTTGCACGCTCCTCAAGTGTACGCGCGTGTGTGTGTGTGTGTTTGTTTTTAATTTGCATAGCATAAAATCACTTATGCCTGGTTCGGGCTGGGATTTTGTTTTCGTTAACCTTTTCTGGGGTGATTTTTTTTGTTTTGTTCTGGTTAGGGTTTCCGATTCCCAGAATTCCAAGAAGAGGCTTGTGTTTCCATGTTCGTTCGCATTTCCGTGTGAGTATGTTTGTTTGCACGTGTGTCCCTCTTAACCGACCTGCTGAAAGGATGGCATCCCTTATCTAGTGGCCAGTTGATTGTATTTTCTTTCTCGCCAACCCGTCCCCCTTGTCGATGGATTGCCTTTTTAACCGCGTGCCCTTCTCCTCCGGGCGCTCATCACTCTACCAAATCGGCCGCCCCTCCACACAACTACGATCCCGGGGACTCATTTCGCAAATAAAATTACGTTGGTCGATTTTGCTCACCGAGTTTGTTGTACAACCATCCGTTCTCGGATTTCCTGATTTTCTTTTCTGCTCGATAGGAGAAACGGGAGCTAACGAGAAAACGAAACAATAAAACAACAGCAAAAAAAAAAAGTTCAACCAAACGCAACGAAAGGTTAAGGTAAGGTTCCGTGCGACAAGCTGATTGATATATGACTCTTGGGTTTGTTGTTGATTTACTTTATCCGGGCCGGGGATTCGGATCTTTCGGAAGACACCGATACTCGCACCCGTCCGTTCTACGTTGTGTTGATAAGGCGAGGCTCGGTTCGTTGGAATTCTTCCGCATGTGTCTTTGCGAATGGCCGTGCCAGGCTGGC